>NC_056679.1:73099387-73699387 GCF_018350215.1 Panthera leo | reverse complement strand
AAACACATTGATAGATGATTGATAGATAGATAGATAGATAGACCCAAAATTCAGCAAAATGCTAGAATCAGAAAATACTGAAACAAACCCAACTAAAATCTGGAACAAAACAAGGATAACTATATAACTGCAATCATGTCATGATGCAAATGAGGAACTAGGCAAAAAAATACAATAGAAAAGAAAAGAAAGAATTATAGTTGTAAAAATCCAAAAGAAAAAAGTAAATAAAATGATTAATCTTAGCTGACAACGATGCCTGCCTAAGAAACTGAAAACAATAATAAAAAAAAATGATTGGAACCAAAAAAATTCAGAAAGATTTTATTAAACATAAAAATATAAAGAAATCAGTTGCTTTTACACATACAAACACTAACTAGTTAGAAGATACAATTGAAAGAAAGGTCCTTTATAAAAAAAATTAAAATGATAAAACACCTATACGTTTGCTAAGACCTGTGCCAGACTTATATAAAAATGACTTTTTTTAAATGTTTTTTTAACTTATTTTTGAGAGAGACAGAGCGAGTGGGAGAGGGACAGAGAGAGAGAAAGGGAGACACAGAATCCAAAGCAGGTTCCAGGTTCTGAGCTGTCAGCACAGAGCCCGACAGGGGGCTCGAACTCATAAACTGTGAGATCATGACCTGAGCCGAAGTTGGACGCTCAACTGACTCAGCCACCCAGGCTCCCCAAAAAGGACTTTCAAACACCAGTGAAAAACAAAAAATAAAAATTAAACAAAAGGAAAGACACGTCATGCTCCCTGAGAGGAAGACTCAATGTCGCCCAAATGTCATTTCTCTTTAAGTTCATTTGCATATGTTACATGTACCTAATGAGATGCCAAAATTGTGCTTTTTAGAACCAGATCAGTTGGTTATAAAGTTAATATGAAGAAATAAACACCATGAAAAAAGAAGTTGGTCTTTGCTGAATGAACAGGCCAAGGAAAAGCATTGGTCCTGCTAAATATTAAAATATAAGGCATCCATACTAACAATAATGTGGCGTAGGTATATAAATAGACAGTCAAACAAAATTCAGAATCTATAAAAATTTAAAAATCTTAAAAAAGAATGGAATTCAGTGTAATGTAAAGATTGCTCCTAACTTACAATATCAGCAAGGAATAAGAGGCTATTCTGTCTGGCAGAATAACTAGGTGGACATTTGCAAAAATGTCAAGTTGGATCCCTGTACCACCCTTACTCCGGGATAAATTTCCAATGACCAAAGATTTATATGTCAAATAAGTAAGCCATGAAACTACTAGAAGAAAACATGGCTGAACCCCGTTATAATATCAAAATGGGAAAAGTCTTTTTAACTAAGACTTAAAACCCAAAAGCCATAAATGAAGAGCTTGATAAATTTACCTGCCTAAAAATCAAAACCGCCTAATATAGAAGTTTACCCAAGACAAACTCAGGAGGAGGGCGGTGGGGTGGGAGGGAGCAGGGCTCAAACTTACCATAAGAATCAAGCCTGGATAGTTAAATTGATAAGAAAGCAATCTGGGGACGCCTGGGTGGCTCAGTCGGTTAAGCGTCCGACTTCAGCTAAGGTCACGATCTCGCGGTCCGTGAGTTCGAGCCCCGCATCTGGCTCTGGGCTGATGGCTCAGAGCCTGGAGTCTGCTTCCGATTCTGTGTCTCCCTCTCTCTCTGCCCCTCCCCTGTTCATGCTCTGTCTCTCTCTGTCTCAAAAATAAATAAACATTAAAAAAAAATTAATAAAAAAAAAAAAGAAAGCAATCTGAAACCCAGTAGGAAAAGTAGTGACAGTTTACCCCAAAGAAAATTTAAAGGATCCTTAAACACATGAAATGCATGGTCAGCCTCTCATATAGTAAAGTATTTACTAAAGCTATAGTGAAATATGTTTTTTCCAGACATTGAAGGGGAAAAAGTTGTGTTTTTTTAATTTTTTTAATGTTTTTATTTATTTTTGAGAGAGAGAGGGAGGGGCAGAGAGAGGGAGACACAGAATCCAAAGCAGGCTCCAGGCTCCAGCTGTCAGCACAGAGCCCGATGCGGGGCTCGAACTTGTGAATGGTGAGATTATAACCTGAGCCAAAGTCAGACACTTAACCGACTAAGCCACCTACGCGCCCCAAAAGTTGTATTTTTGATAATTTACTGTGTCGTGAGGCTGCAGGGAACCAGGCACATTCATACATTAGTGGGGTAGGAAATAACTCAAATATCCAGCGATAGGAAATAACCCAAACAGCTAACATCTCATAATGAAAGGTGACACAGCTTCAAATGAAAGAATGGTAGGGGCGCCTGGGTGGCTCAGTCTACGAAGCTTCTGACTCTTGATTCCAGCTCAGGTCATGATCTCAGGGTTCGTGAGTTCAAGCCCCACATCGGGCTCTGTGCTGATCGTGTGAAGCCTGCGTGGGATTCTCCCTCTCTCTAATAAATAAAGAAACATTTTTTAAAAAGAATGATAAAACTGTATTCAACTGTGGAAGTATCTCCAAGATACTCCAAGTACAAAACAAGATACAGTCATGCTAGTGTGTGTTGTGTTTGGCAACACCTTGGTACGTACACGAAAAAGAATAAGAACGTACACATGTGTGTGTTTGCATGGGCAACATAGACTTCGGAAAGAAGCATAAGAAACGAGTGACCGTGGTTACCCTCGCGTGGGTGTGCGTGCTGCTGGGACGGCTGTGCAGGTGGAGGATGAGAACAGGAGACTTTCCCTTCATATATTTTATAACTTCTGATTTTACCTTGAAATTCTTTGATTATCTATTCAGTTTCTTTAATCACAAGAAAAATACCAGAGGAAGCAAAGGCTAATATATATATATATTAGGCTAATATATATATATATATATATATATATATATATGGCTAATATATATATATATACACATATATATATGTAATATATATATAGGCTAATATATATATGTAATATATATATGTAATATATATGTAATATATATATGTAATATATATTCATTTATTCATTTATTTGATCTATTCATTTATTCCACAAATGTTTACTCAACAACGACAGTGTGGCAAGAACTGTGCCAGGCAATGGGGGAGGAATGATGACAATTCTGGTACTTAAGGAGCATACAGTCAAGTGAAAGAAGTTGACAAGCAATCATGACCTAGATTTACACCTTGAGTGGTTGAGGAAAAGGAAGCTGCACCAGTAGAAAGAAAAGTCAAAAGGGAAGACCACTTTACGAAATAATATAGTTGATAGGAGATGCTTTGGGGTTTGATGAAATGAAGGATTTATGCATATTAAAAATTCCACCAGGGAGTAGATAAGAGAGCAGCGTTTAGAAAAGATTCTAAAACTGAGGGGCACCTGGGGGGCTCAGTCAGTTAAGGGTCCGACTTCGGCTCAGGTCATGGTCTCGCAGTCAGTGAGTTCGAGCCCCGTGTCAGGTTTAGTGCTGCCAGCTCCCAGCCTGGAGCCTGCTTCGGATTCTGTGTCTCCCTCTCTCTCTGCCCCTCCCCCGCTCGCACTCTGTCTCTCTCTCTCTCTCTCTCTTAAGAATAAACAAACATTACCAAAGAAAAAAACAAAAGATTCCAAAACTAGATTTTCAAGATTCTTTTGATGTGGAAAGTCTAAAAGAGAAAGCAAAAAGAGAGGGGAACCTGGAAGGGATCCTGGGCAATGTCCTCGTTTATTGGGTTGCAGACATTTTTCTTTTTTATCGGAGTTCCATTCAAGATTCTGATTTTTAAAAGTAGCCTCGGTAAAGGAAAGATTGTGGTGTTTTTCGAATATACCTAAATTTTTTTTTTTAACGTTTATTTATTTTTGGGACAGAGAGAGACAGAGCCTGAATGGGGGAGGGGCAGAGAGAGAGGGAGACACAGAATTGGAAGCAGGCTCCAGGCTCTGAGCCATCAGCCCAGAGCCTGATGCGGGGCTCGAACTCAGGGACCACGAGATCGTGACCTGAGCTGAAGTCAGACGCTTAACCGACTGAGCCACCCAGGTGCCCCTCGAATATACCTAAAAAGGGCTTAAAGCGCTGTAACAGTCTCTGGCAACACCTCTAGCTTTTTCTTATAATAATAATTAAAACGAAAACTCCATAGTGAAGATAAGTACCGTCTATGACGTGATATTTCTGAATTTGTGTATCTGACATCTGGTGAGATGCCTGGTGCCGGTGTGTGATTTATGACCCAGGAAATGTGCAGGTTCCTTGGATCCAGTATTACTCAGGTGAAAAAGGCAGTTTGATCCAAATCCACTTTCTCTTCTTGGTGGTCATTCAGAGAAGTCATTTCATGTTGAATATTGATTCTTCCTAGAGCCAGCTGGCAGAACACCATGGTAATGAGGCCACGGTTGCCCATTGGCTCCCGGTACTGCGGGCCGGCCCCACACGGGGACAGCTTTTTGGTACGTGCTTCTAATCAAGTCCAGCTTTCTCCAAGTTTGGTACTGGGCACAAAGGGACCCGGGTGGGAAAGGTGAATTCTTCAGCAGGAACAGCATCTACAAAAGTTGCAGAAGTTTCTAACCTAGTTAACTCGCATCTCACAACACGGCAGACTGTGGGCTCCTGCCACCTGCATTCGCCCTTGAGGGTTTTCTTTTTATTTACATGTAACACAAGGGTATGCAAATAAGTATGTCACAAACGATTCACTCAACCAGGATGCAGGGAAAATCCAAGGTGATGCCTGCAAGTGTGGCCGCATCCCTCCGATGCCTCCTAGGCGCATTTATTGTCAACCAGACCAGGCTGTATCCTTCTTGTTTTAAATCCGAACATAGGGGCGCCTGGGTGGCTCAGTTGGTTAAGCGTCCGACTTCGGCTCAGGTCATGATCTCATGGTCCCTGAGTTCGAGGCCCGCGTCGGGCTCTGTGCTGACAGCTCAGAGCCTGGAGCCTGTTTCAGATTCTGTGTCTCCCTCTCTCTATGACCCTCCCCCATTCATGCTCTGTCTCAAAAATAAATAAACATTAAAAAAAAAAATTAAAAATATAGCTTCGCCGTGCAGGAAAAGAAACCCACAAACAAAAATGCATTTTCAGACCCCGTCACAAGTTCTGCCAAGCATAGAGTTTACAAGTGTAACAATGGCAGCTGTTCCCACTGGTAAGAACAGCTGGGAAAAACCGAACCAGAGTCATTATCTCTCAGATTATGATCTGTTGGAACGATGCCCAAAATATCAACACTGACACTGAGTGACAGCGGTTAGCCTGTCATAACCCCCTTTAAGTTTGTGTTTCATTTCACCAAAAGAAATTAGGAGTATCACATATTCAAAAACAAACAAAACATCTCAGAATTATCCCAACAATTGAGGTACAAGCCGATTTTCTTTTAGGTATTTCAAGCAGCTGGTATTCAAGATCAGAATGAATATTAATCACTCTATTCCCCCTGAAAGATTACAATCTAAAGCAGATACACTTTGGGGAAGAGAAGTAATAGACTTGATATACTGTCCAGGTTAGCCAGGAAATACAATCCGGTTGTGATAATTAGAAACTTCCATGGCTAAAAACAGATACCCCCAATGTCCAGATGACTGAGGATGGATGAATATCTTGTCAACCTTATGCTCTGTGGGCTTGAATTGGGATTATAATTCAGAAGATGAGTTAAATTTAAGGAAAATCTTAAGGGAAATTTAGAAAAGAGAACAATGTGTTGGATGAAAGAAAGGATGTAATTCAAACAGAGGCAGGAAGAAAAGGGTTATCAATTCAGTTAGGGTAAAAGCTGGAGCATATAATATTGTCATCATGATTTTGGCTACAGAAGTAAAATGAAAGTTCATTTTTTCTTGTTTTTAATGAACATCATAGAACAAAGAACAATCAACCCAGACATTAGGTAGCCACAAAGGTTGGCTTAATACAACTGGAATAAAAGGCACTAGATTCTGGAAGAATTTGATATCAAGAGAAATTAAGTTTATGTGCAAAATAGAGTCAGGAAAAAAAACACACCTGGAATCTCTACCCATCATGCATTCCTTTATACCCATCGGATTTTATGTTTAGCAGAAAAATTTAATTCAATTACTCCAGATAAGTGATGAGGTTACAAAAACAGAGATGACATCATGACTTACTAAAAACAAAAACAAAAACAAAAACAAAAACAAAAACAAAACCATGACGGGTGCCCAGGTGGCTCAGTCGGTTAAGCGTCCGACTTTGGCTCAGGCCATGATCTCGCAGTTTGTGAGTTCAAGCCCCACGTCGGGCTTTGTGCTGACAGCTCGGAGCATGGAACCTGCTTCAGATTCTGTCCCCTCCCCCACTTGTGCTCTGTCTCTCTCTGTCTATCAAAAATGAATAAATATTAAAAAAAATTTTAAAAAGCATGAGTTTTAGAATTAGGCAGAAAGAAGATATAGCTGGCAAATTGCTAAACCACAATTGCTAAAGTTTATCCAGTGCTTCCTATGTACCAAGGGGTCTTCTGCAGGCTGGACACGAATTTATTTCTCACCAAATTCCCCCCAACCGTCCTACGATTTTGGTTATTATTATAGATGAGGGAAATCTTATAGATGAGGGAAATCAGCCACAGAGAAGAAGCTGAGTGTCTTAGTCAAGGTCATATAGTAAGTGGCAGAGCTATACTGTAAATCACTTCATTTCCCTTAAGTATCATCAGCTGGGTGACCCTAGGAAAGTCATCTCACCTCGTCCCCTCACTCTGCCCTTCTGTGCAATATGTCCTCTTGTCCAGCTCTTCTGTACCCTATGAGTGAAACTTCATAAAGGGCATCGTGCGTTAGCATCAAAACCAGTAATTTCTGCAGAAGAGTAGCTCAGTTCTGGTTGACATCATCATGGTGGTCAGCAGAGATTTTCTGTGGGGGACCTCAGGAGGAGAAAAAGACCACTGTCCTTCCCAAATGCCTAAAATGAGAAAGTTCCTTGATTGCTCTTAGTTGGTAGGCGAGGGACTCTTGTAAAGTAACCTGTTTGCCACAGTCTTGAGAAGTACTTATTTGCGTTGAGCTCCAGATGTAAGCCTCACACTGTGACATTTTTCTCCCTCCACATTAATAAAAAATAAACTGAGAAGTACTACATATCAGAGGTGCTAATGAGAGGAGGCAGTAAGTCCGAAGATGAGGAAGAGACTTAATGGCTTCCTATATAATTAGTGACTGACTTTATTCTTGCCTGCATGGACCAAGAGGGGTTTTTCATTCCCTTCAATTCAGCTAAACTTTAAACAGGGGTCTTCTGCCTCTGGTCCCTGATCTCACTTCCCTCAGAGCACTTAAGGTAGCAAACTCATAATTGTAAATTCTTTCTCTGCTCTTTGAGGTGCAAATCTTCTCTCAGCCTCTTGCCAGTTTTACAACCCAGGACTGTCTTTCTCAAGGACCTGGAAGCCATCCCTTTAACAAGTATTAAGGGGAGGTGGTACCTCTGTTCCCCAGTCTCTATGGGACAGTAGGAGCACCAACTGGCAAATGCAGATGCCTAATAGCATCCCTCCAGCATCTTGCTAATGGCCTCCAGTGCTTTTAAACTAGCTTCCCCAGTGCTTAACTCCCCCCTCTTTTGTTTCAAGAACTGAGCTCTGTCTCTCTCCTGTTGCAGTGGTCTTGACCAAAGTCTCCCTTTCCTGTTGAACTGCATCTGATGCAATTTTTCTTTGACAGCGGTGGTTTTAACATTCACTGAAGAGGGCAGACACTAGACAGGAAAAGGGAAGACGAGTGTGTAAGTGGATTTTCTGGGGCCGGCATCCCTCCTCATGAGCTCTTTATGTAAAAGCAGGGGCACCTCCGTGACATCGTGATTGGGTCATGAAAGGAGGCACCCCCAGAACGCAAAAATCTTGGTAAGAACTGAAAAGGAGGGGGGAAAGGGTGAAAAATAAATGACAGCTTTAAAAAAGAACAATTATAAAATTTATATTCTAAAGGCATAATAATAGACTTTTATGCAAATTAAAATGCATTTAAATGCAAATTCAAGGCATATTTTTATGCAAATTCATATGTGGTCCTCCTGCCTATTTCGCATATTTTGGCTATGACCTTGTAAAGACCTTAGCAACAATTCCTACCTAAAGCTTTAAAGAGTTGGGTAAAGGAGAAATCTTTTGTGAGCCATCTCCAAGGGACTGGGTGGTTTCGGGAGGAGGAAGAGTACGATAATTTCCTAAATATCTGAAATACTTAGGAGAGGCCAGAGCAAGAAAACTTTTCCAGGACAGCTCCAGCCATGATGGGCCAGTGTGGTTTCCGAGCTCTTGGTAGTCATTAGAACCCATTGTCTACCCAGCAGCATGAAGGAGCCCTGAGGAGCAGACCTAACCTTTCTTGGGGCTGGGGGATCTTGGAAAACACCTGCTGCCTCTAAGAAGAAAGGCAGGTGCCACCTCTATCCCTTTACCCATGAGAACCCATATCAATATACTAGCTGTGGGATCTTAGGTGAATAAAAGATTTAACTCTCTGATCCTCAACCAAAACAGAAATAAAAGTCTAGGGGGCACCTGGGTGGTTCAGTCAGTGAAGCATCCAAATCCTGATTTTGGCTCAAGTCATGATCTCGTAGTTTGTGAGATTGAGCCCCGAGTCAGAGTCTGCATCGACAGCACTGAACCTGCTTGGCATTCTCTCATTCCCTCTCTCACTGCCCCTCCCCTGCTCATTCTCTCCTCTCAATCTCTCTCTCTCTCTCTCTCTCTCTCTCTCTCTAAATAAATAAATAAATGAACTTAAAAGAAAGAAATAAAAGTCTCTAATAAAGAGGACGTTACAATGCAGAATACTCTACCTGCTATAGAGAAGTCACTAAATATAGGCAACTGCCATTGTCATTATTATCTTTGCAATTATTGTGACTTTTCCCCACACTTTATCCTTTATTCCCAACTACCAACCCTACCAATCTTAACAGCCATTTCCCACCTGACTGTAGGTTCCTGTGTGTGTGTGTGTGTGTGTGTGTGTGTGTGTGTTCTCCAGGCACCTAATGCATAGCTGTTCTTGTCTGAGAACTGAATATCAAGTAGCTTCAGTCCTGGATAAATTCATGTTTACCACACAACATTTGCTATAATGTCACAGATGCAATATTTGCTCCATACTTATTTCTCAGTGACTTGCCAAGTCCCGTGCTGTATCGGTTTGCTGGGGCTGCTGTAACAAGGTACCACACACTGGGTGGCTGAAACAATGGAATTGACTTTCTCACAGTTGTGGAGGCTGGATGTCCAAGATCAAGGACTTGGCAGGCTTGGTGTCTCCTCTCTCCTTGGGTCGTAGATGGCCGTCTTCCCCCTGTGCCTTCACATCTTCCTTTTCTGTGAGTCAGGACCCACCCCTCTCTTAATAAGGATGCCAGTTATATTAGATTGGGGTCTACCCTAATGGCCTCATTTTAACTTAATAACTTTTGTAAAAGATCTTGTCTCCAAGTACGATCACATTCTGAGGTACTGGGTATTAGGATTTCAATATATGAATTTCGTGAGGGACATAATTCAGCCCATAACATGCTCGGCCTTCATAAGCATCTATTTTTTTTCTTTTCAATATAATCTTTGTCAAGTTAGCTAATATACAGTGTATACAGTGGGCTCTTAATTTTGGGAGTAGATTCCCATGATTTACCACTTACTTACAACACCCAGCGTTCATCCCAACAAGTGCCCTCCTCAATGCCCATCACCCATTTTTCCCTCTCCTCCACCCCCCACTATCAACCTTCAGTTTGTTCTCTGTATTTAAGAGTCTCTTATGGTTTGCCTCCCTCTCTGAAACTATTTTTCCCCTTCCCTTCCCCCATGGTCTTCTGTTAAGGTTCTCGAGTTCCACATATGAGTGAAAGCATATGTTATCTGTCTTTCTCTGACTGACTTATTTCACTGAGCATAATACCCTCCAGTTCCATCCACGTTGTTACAAATGGCAGGATTTCATTCTTTCTCACTGCCAAGTAGCACTGCATCGTATATATAACCATACTTTCTTTATCCATTCATCAGTTGATGGACATTTGGGCTCCTTCCATGATTTGACTAATGTTGACAGTGTTGCTATAAACATTGGGGTACAAGTGTCCCTATGAATCAGCACTCCTGTATCCTTGGATAATTAAGGTCAGATAAGCATCTATTTTGTATACTTTTCTCTCTTCACCCATTATATTTTCCCATAATTGTTCTCCGTATTCAGACTCCTTTCAAACTTAATGGGATACAGAAAGACCCTAGTCTAGGTATGTGACTCAGAGTCACCTAACCTCTTAGAATAGGCTGGGATCTTGCATAAGAATACATAATAGAAAGAATAAGACCGTAAATTCCTGGGAAGTGAAGTCCAAGTATTGTATTTCTTTGTAAATCCCACAGTGCTCAGGCCACACAGTAAACTCAGAGTAAATGCCTGTTGGAAGAATGAGTGAATTGATAAATGAGCGAGCAGCAGTCAGGAAGCAACAACTAATATAATCCCACTTCTTCTAAAGGCCCACAAAGTAATCCAGTTGCCTTGTCGAAGACTCTTTGGAGCTGCCTAACTGGGAAATCTTCAATTTAAGAAATGGCCTAGGGACCCATATTCATGTGCAGAGTAGCCTGAACTACATCTTGAGCTTTTCCAATGTTTCCAGAGTTCCATGAGCGTCCTACCAGAGTATAAAGATATGTCACAGAAGGAATCTGCCAAGGTGTTGAGTAGACTCTGGGGAGAAGAAAGACAAGAATACCACACAGCTGCAATGATTGAAAGCAAGAAATTGAATCATGAAAATTGGCAGGTCATTGCATTTCTCCTTTCGGAAGACCAATTTGTTCACTCTGACCAAATAGCAGGCTTAATCCACAAACAAGGAGGCGACCCATTTAATCCCACAATGACTGTGCCTTCAAGTGATGAAATAAAATTAGTCCTTCCAATAAACATAATCTACCAACACACTAACCACGGTGCTATATCTACAGGGAACTGTGTAAGTGTACAATTGTCCATTCCCAACAGAAAGCCATCATCTATTTTTTTAAAGAAATCTGAAGCTCCCCTAACTCCACGACTTGCCCTATCCATCATTTTCAAGTCCCTGTCCTTTCATTTCGCACTTTTTCCACTTTAAAATTGAACTTCAAAAAATTAGATGAGCTAGATAGATGATAAATAAATAAAAATAAAGATAGAATCAGACAGATAAAATCATCAAAACTCTAATCTCCATATAGAAAAAAGATTCCTGTTACCAACACACATCTTCGTTCTCTGTTTGTAATTTTGTTTTGGTTTTCAACAAAGACAAAGAGAAAGAACGGAGGAGGACAGAGGAGACAAGTGTACATTTCTAAGTGTTTTATCAGAGCCTGAGTTTGGAGGTTGTGTTACAGTCCCTAGTGGAAATTTGTTTTCATCACAAACCACCTCACGGTATGATACAATTTATCATGATTGCCATCCTAAGCTCAAGAGAGAGCAGAAATAGAATCCTCGAGGCTCTGTGGGGAAGAACGGGTGTACCCAAGTGCCTGGTTAAACCTTAGAAAATCGTCATTGTCACTGGATGCTAGCTGCTAGCTACTTATTCTCACAAATCAGTAAATGACCCTAATTCCCCAGCCTCATCTCTTAAATTGGCTGGAATGTACATCAATCGGTAAATATTTAGGGGAAAAAAATCATTCAAGTGCGTTAAGATGCTTCCCCAAAGTCAACAGCAACATATTGCATGCACTTCTAATTCTTTATATAGACAAGGCATTTTACATTTACTTCTTTTCTTTTACTTTCTTTTCCTTCAACTGCGTCTTAATGCCCCATGAGCATTTAAAATTCTGTCAGAAATGTTGGCTCGAAAAAAGATTTTATCTTTAATTTGAAGAAGGGGAAGGAAATAATGTCTTAAAAAGAAGAAGGCAGTGCAGTGTTTTCTGCAATTAGCAATATAGAAGTCAGTTAGGATGCCTTCTGGAAATCTCCAATGCATAGGGGGTAAGTTAGAATGACAGCAGGCAGCAGATGAAAACAGCACTTGGCAGTTTGGGAATCCTTTTCTTGCGACACACTATCCAGTAGACAGCACTTTTGCTTTTCTTTAAACTCAGCTATCTTGCTTTTATTTTGTTTGATTTTGATCATTAGTGCAATGGCACATCCAATTGTCAGTTAAACGAACTTCAGGCTGAATTCATGCTTACACTCCCACCTCATTCTACTTAAGTACTTTCAGAAATCCCATCTCTTTTGGGAGAAACATTAAAACCAAAAAAGAACTAGCTAGAAAGGTCCCCCAAACTTTAAAACCTGTCCCAGTCGCTCCTCTCCATTATTACACACCAGGCAGCTGGAGTTAAGTTGTCTGGTCTCATTAATTGGGCTTGGACCCCAAGTTTATCTCTACAACCCAACTTTTCCTGTAGATCGGAGTCTTATATTCCATTTCTACTGGACAATCCATCTGGTTAAAACATAGGTACATGCCCATGTGGACAAAAAGACAGTAGTCTTGCCTCAAAATATGTTCTTCTTTCTTTAAAGAAAAATTGTATCACTATTCACCCAGTTATCTGCTTCCTACGCCTGGGGTTAACCTTTTTTTCCTTCTCTTTTTCAGCCGCAACACTTACACAATCACCCAGTTTTCCAAATTCTCTCTCCAAGACATCCTCTGAATAGGCCCATTTTCCCATACCCACCGTCTCTCACTTCAGACTACAGTCACCACCTGCCCCCCAACCTAGCTTATGGCAACAATGGCCTCTCTTGGCCACTCGTACACATTCGCCCCACAGCGTAGCTCGTTCTACTTCCAAAGTGCAAATCTCATTTCACTCTTGAGTAAAAACCCTATGCTGGTGCCACATCGCTGGCTAGAAGGTGGGGGGGGGTGGGGAGGGACAGGAAAGATGGGACAATGAAGCGGCCCACTCCATTGAGTTCACACAGAGTTTTGTGCAAGGTAACTCATTGACCCTGAGGGAGCAGGGGTCTAGCCCAGGATGAGCCACAGCAGTTGTGTCACTGTTCTACAAAAAGCCCTGACATTGGTCCACAGATCTTCTAGAGGGAATGCGCAGAAAGGCAGTGTGTGAGATCAAAGTGTTCACATGCGTCTTAAAGGGCCTGGACACTCCTAATTGCCTGCTAACCTTTAATGAGATCTTGTGGCTCCACCTGTGAGTTGGGAAGGGGACCGACCATGTTATCTCTAACAGATTCATGGCAGGCCAAAACAAACTTCCCCCCAATTCTGGCCTTGGCAGGCATTTCTAAGCTATGTATATTAATCTTCAGGAGGCCCAGAACACACAGTCCCAGGAGACGTCATCAAGGGAACATGAACAAGAGGACAGGCCAATGAGGGAGTCTGTATTTTCAGCACTCCTACATCATCCAAAGCCCAAATGGCATGGAATGGTAAACAAACCCTCACCATCTGTCCCGGGGAAACCTCTCCAGTCTCGTGTCCTGTTCAAAAGCACTTATTTCAGGGGCCCTTCGGTGGCTCAGTCAGTTAAGCATCTGACTTTGGCTCAGGTCATGATCTCCCCATTCGTGGGTTCAAGCCCCACATCAGGCTCTATGCTGACAGCTCAGAGCCTGGAGCCTGCTTCGGAACCTGCGTCTCCCTCTCTCTCTTTCCCTCCCCCACGCACGCTCTGTCTTCATCTGTCTCTCAAAACACGAGTAAACATTTAAAAACCTTTAAAAAAAACAAAACACTTATTTCAATGGGAGCTTGCTTTCGTACCCAATCTTGCTCTATCCTAGCAGCTCCTTAAGATCAGACATTGTCTTTTTAGTCATTGTTTATTAGCGAATCCTGAGTACCTCATGCAACCCCGTGCCCATAAAGTTGTTGCTCAGTGAACGGTTCTTGGAGAACGAATGAAGACACACGGCAGAGGAAAGTGTCATAAGCGTCAACATCACACTCTGGTCATTCAAAGCTGGGTTGCTGTGGTGTCAGTGAGGTCTTGGGGAAACCATTTACCCTGTAAAGAAAGTAGCTCTTTCATCTTTGGAGTAAACGTCTACTGAGGACAACCACGTTTTCTGACAGAAACCTTTTTTAGTTCTAAAGTTTTCGCTTTACCTCTGCTAAGATATGGTTCCTGCGGCTTGCTGCTTTCTAATTTTTTTTTTCCTGTGCTTCTGACAGACTACTATCTGCCTTTTATTGTAAAGGCATTCCACACAAAACGTTAATCTAGCGTAGGCTGTTACCATACTATGAAACATGCAGGGGTATTTTACCAACTGTGGGGACAACAAGGAAGAGACCCCCCCCCACATTTATCCCAGTAGCCAAAACTCAGCTTTGAAATGTCAAGTGTCTCTGCAGTGTCTCCTTCCAATTTACTGAGGAAAAGGGAGGAGAGCTTAGAAAAATGACAAAATGTATGGATATTTGGTACCCATGAAAAATAAAGAGTCATAAAAAATAAATTGAATTTATTATAATTAAAATTTTTACGGGAAATTTCTAAGTTCTTGAGATGGAAAAAAAAACAAGAATTTCCAGATTCAGAAATCAAACTCTTTGGACTTTAGGAACTATTGGTTTTCCTATCTGTAAAACAGAAATCCTACATACCTCATATCATACTTACATTCTTACTAAATCAGACCTGTTTTTTTAAAACACACAAACATTGGGGCGCCTGGGTGGCGCAGTCGGTTAAGCGTCCGACTTCAGCCAGGTCACGATCTCGCGGTCCGTGAGTTCGAGCCCCGCGTCAGGCTCTGGGCTGATGGCTCGGAGCCTGGAGCCTGTTTCCGATTCTGTGTCTCCCTCTCTCTCTGCCCCTC
Source organism: Panthera leo (assembly GCF_018350215.1). Lineage (NCBI taxonomy): Eukaryota > Metazoa > Chordata > Mammalia > Carnivora > Felidae > Panthera > Panthera leo. The sequence goes on along the minus strand of NC_056679.1, from coordinate 73,684,603 downwards.
CCCCGTTCATGCTCTGTCTCTCTCTGTCCCAAAAATAAAAAAAATAAATAAATAAAATAAAACACACAAACATGGAGAGGGGGCACCTGAGTGGCTCCGTGGATTAAGCATCCAACTCTTGATCTCGGCTCAGGTCATGATGTCACGGTTCATGAGTTCGAGCCCTACATGGAGCTCTGTGCTGACGATATGGAACCTGCTTGGTATTCCTTCTCCCCGCTCTCTCTCTCTCTCTTTATCTCTCTCTCAAAATAAACATTGAAAATAAACTAAATTAAACTAAACTAAACTAAAATTAAATTAAAAAATACACAAACATGGGAACTACATCAAACTAAAAAGCTTCTGCATAGGAGAATAGAAGAGAAAGAAGAGAAGAGAAGAGAAGAGAAGAGAAGAGAAGAGAAGAGAAGAGAAGAGAAGAGAAGAGAGCCATCAACAAAATGGCAGCCTAGGTAAATAATGCCTCCTCTTGTGTGATATTTTATGCTCCAGTTACAATTAAACTAAGCAAATTGTAAAGCTGTAGCTTATTTTTGCATTTCTCCTGTATGGATTTGGAGGCAGTTTCACAAGGTAAAAAGAAACTGATGCTTAAGAAACAAGTGATGACAGAACCTCAGAGACAGTAGAAAAGAGAATTGGGAGAGTGAATTTTATGCCCACCTGGGTGGCTGTGGGTACCCAGATGAAACATTATTTCTGGGTATGTCCCTGAGGCTGTTTCTGGATAAGATTAACATTTGAATCTGTAGACTCAGTAGATTGTGTGCCCCACCCACCCCATCCAAGCTTTTGAAAACCTGAACAGAGCAAAGGGCAGAGAGGAATCTGACCCTTTTCTCTGACTCACTGTTAGAGTTAGACCCCTCCTCTCATCTTTTCCTGCCCTGGGGCTGGGATTTACTGTCCTCAAACTCGGACTGAATTATGTACCACAGGCTTTGCTAGGTCTCCAGCGTTGAGAGAGCAGATCTGGGGACTTAGCCTCCATAATTATGTGAACCAATTCCTTATAATGAATACATATTATTTGCATACACACACACACACCCTGTGCACACATTTCCGGTTCCACTTATCTGGAAAACCCTGACCGGACAAAAATGTGCCATTAGCAAATAAGATCACTGTAAGGAAAAGCAATAGGGCTCTATCCACAAACATCATCTAAGGCAATAAAGCTTCGCTAGATTGTCTGTCAACCGACTTGCAGTAGCTGCCTCTTTACGAAGATTACATGCATGATTCTGTGAGAAGGATTAAGAAGAATAAGCAGTACAGCCAAAAATTTAAAAAAATAACAAAACAAACAATTCGGAAATCTAAGACATTTCCAAAACTCAAAGGAAGAGCTAGCTCTACTGAAAGTCAAGGTGGTAAATTACAAAGTGATAACATTTCTTATGTTGGGGGGGGGGGGGTTGACTTCTTAATGTTAATAGATTTTGTTACATTGTAAAAAATCCATGGCATCATTATCTTATACAAACAATCTACCCATTCTGTAGATCCTGTATTTTTAAAAAGTTGCCTGGATCGGGAATTCTATTCAATCCATTTCAAAATGTGCTAATGCAGTCAGAAAATAGTTGAAAACGCCATTTATAATCTCTAGTCCTGTCCTCTGAACATTGTATTTCACAAGCCCTCAGCATACTTTTGAAGAGACCCATGCTAAACAAAACAAACAAACAAAAAAAGATGATGACATTTGCTTTGTTATATTAAAACAATTCAAGAAGCGCATAGCAGCTCCTGAGATGAATTTCTTGGGGGAAAAATGGAGTGAGTTTTAATATTAGCTCACAAATATATTTGCACTTTATGATATTTATTACAGAGGCTCAACTAACAAAAAAGTCAAAAAATTTAAAGCCAACTGAGGCTCTGTAATTTGACCAAAAAGCATATCATTATATGTGGTTTGTAGAATGAACTGCTTTCAGACCAATACCCTTTAATGTTCACATTTGTTTGATAAATGTGCCAACAAAATCCCTCGGTGAAATCTCCCTAATGCACATTGAATAAATAAGAGAGATTTGAGGTACAAATAAACTAATAAAATCTTCTGCTCATTATTTTAAGCGGATGTCACCAACTGACCAGAGATATTTCACTTCATCAGCTCTGAAATCTTTAACAGACTCATAAAATAAATCATAACCAAGCGCATGTAGTGAAGGTATGGTTTTTTTTCAAAAAACGCATCCAGCGAATTTTATTTTCACTTCCTCAGATGTGCTATGAGCACTCAAGGGGAGTAAAGATGGTTTTTTTGAGGTGTAGATAAATTTCAGTAACAATATGTATATGCCTGCTGTGTTCATGGCAGTACCTTCTGAATTTGGCCTTATTTTCACATGCCCAAACTCAGGTTTGGGATGAAAAGTTCTGTACAACACACCAAAGTTTATTTCACGTGAACGCATGGGAAATTTTATAAACAGGGATTTGGTTTTATGCGGCATTTTAAACACAGGGCCCAAATGGATTGGAATGTCTTCCAATCTAGAAATGGGGGGATTGTTCCCTACTTTTGAACCTGGACTCTGGGTCCGCTGGAGCAGTTAGGTACAGCAGAAGTGATACTGTGCTGATTCCTGTGCCCAGGCCTTCAGACATAGGCGGCTCTTGAACACAACCACCACCAAGTGGGAGGGGAACCCTGAGGCAAGCCCCACATGGAGAGAACCTGCCAGCAGCGCCCCCTGGTCAGCCGTGTGCAGAAGCCATCCTGGGGGCCCCGTCCCTTTCCCACGGAGCCGCCTGTCCCAGCTGACACCGTGTAGGACGCCGGTGAGCTCTCTCCATCTCGCCCTGACAAAGATGCAAATTAGCAATCGAATGAAATTAATGCTGTTGTTTTAAACATGAGTTTGGGGATAACCCGTTCCGCCCTTGGCAGATAAGCAGAACACTTACAAAGACCAGCAGGTGCACTGAAGAGTTACTTTCAAGAGAAGGGCAATACCACCACGTGGTTAATGCCAAGGGAATTTTTGCTTTGGTCCTATATTTGGTCTTTAGATACCCAGGGTCATGCAGTGGAACCTGAAACCCCGGAACTTGACCGCCCTACTTGATTTTACATTTTATGTGAATATATTAGTGTATACGTCTATAAATAAGAATTGAGAGAGAGAGAGATAATAAGTTCCAAAATAAATGCAGCACATGTCCTCTTACTTAGAAAGTAAACATAAACTATCTGTGACATAGATTAGGTAATCTGGCCACGTCTGGGAACCTGAGCCACACCATGAAAGTGGCCCCAAGTCATCGACCTATGGAAGAATCTGTAATCCATCTACACAAGCCCACGTCCTGACAAATTGACCTCATCACCCAAGAGACTGGGCAGAAACCAGAAGACTAAATAGACTTCCCAAAATTTCAGCTTACATGAGAAATAAGAAAAAAAAAAAATGTTTCTGTGGTTCCACCCTAGAATAATTAACACATTGAGGGTGTGGTCAGACATCACTGCTAATACACAGCTGAATGAACTTGAAAGACCCGAGCAATTCTAATAGGAGATAAAGCTGATCAGCACTGATGCGGTGTCTCTCCTTGTAAGTTCTTTTTCTTGCCCAACCACATTCTGAAGTAAAGTGTGCATCTCCCAATAGGTATACAAAAAAAGAAAACCCATAAACTCATCTAATATGAAAAGAACTGAAATATAAAATAACCAGAAGTTGTCCTTTCCCACCTATCAGATTGGGAAAATTAAAAAAAAAAAAAATCATATCTAGCAATGGTGAGAAAATGGCACAATATAAATTCACATAATATTGATGGGAACATAAATTAGTGGAACTTTCAGGGAGATAATTTAGCATCTTCCATCAGATGTAAAGGTCACATTCTCTTTGACCCAACAGTCCTGCTTCTGAAGGGTCTGTCCTTCAGAAGCATATACACACATTTATAAGTTGGATCTAATTCCCATTGGATCTAAATACAAAAAGCTAGAAGCAATACAAGTGTATCAAGATAGGAATAATCGAATAAATTGTGATGTGTTACTTCTATAGAATATTATGTAACCATTATAAAAGAATGAGATATTTGCAACAACATGGGTGGACCTCAAGGACATTATGGTAAGTGAGACAAAACACATAGAGAAAACAAATTATGTATGCTCTCACATACACGTGTAATAAAAAAAAAATGGTTCAAACATACAGAGAAGAGATTGGTGGTTGCCAGAGACAGGTGGTGGGGAGGTGACAAAATGGGTCAAGGGGTCAAAAGGTACAAACTTCCAGTTACAAAATAAATAAGCCATGGGATGTAATAATGTGCATCCTGACAGTTACAGTTAATGATACCTTATTGCATATTTGAAAGTTGCTAAAAGAGTCGATCTTAAAATTTCCCAGCACGAGAAATAAAAAAGCTCTAATGATGTAAGGTGACGGATGTTAACTACAGTGATCATTTTGCAATGTATACAAATATTGAATCATTATGTTGTACACCTGAAACTAACATAATGTTCTATGTCAGTTACACCTCAATAAGAAAAGAGATAGATTTACAGGTAATGACAAATACACCTCTCCAAAACACAGCATTAGAGAAAATAATAAACCACAAACTAATATATACCATATGCCGTACTTACCTAAACATAAAACCTGTGTGTGTGTGTGTATTCGTGTATGTGCATGTACACTTATGAACACACACCCATATGCCTAATTGCATGGAAAATGGGTTTGGAAGGGGTCCTCTCAAGGATGAAAAGTGGTCACCTCTGGATGTGGGAGAAGAATTAGGCCGAGGATAAAGGCAGAGTATTCATTTACTGCCTAATTTTTAAAATAATTTTTGTCAATGAAAAGCAAAAATGCTCAAAAAATGGCCTGTGACAGTTTCTGTTTGTACTCATCCTCACTGGGGTTAAGAAATTGTGTATCTGAGGGGCGCCTGGGTGGCTCAGTCATTTGAGCCTCCGACTTTGGCTCGGGTCATGATCTCACGGTCTGGGAGTTCGAGCCCCCGTCGAGCTCTGTGCTGACGGCTCAGAGCCTGGAGCCTGCTTCCGATTCTGTGTCTCCCTCTCTCTCTGCCCCTTCCCCGCTCATGCTTTGTCTCTCTCTCTGTCAAAAATAAATAAACATTAAAAAAAAATTAAATGTAGGCACACTTGCCCATTTATTTAAAAAAAAATTGTGTATCTGACCTGCTCAGTTAGCATAGGTACCAATGCCTGCCCCAAACGCCCAACTTGGGTGTGATCAATTATCAAGGTTCGTATGCAGCCTCCATGCTTCAGCTGCCTCTTTTATTGCTAGGATTGTGCAAATGTGACACAAGAGTGATCCATTTTTCTACACTTTTCTAAGAAAAATCAAGTTTTGTTTCATCGATTCCCTAACTTTCACTACTAGCTTATGAATGTCAATTCGGTTATCACCGTCTCCACAGAGAACGTTGTCAAATAATTCTCAGGAAAATGTTTATCATTTCAAGGTTTTGCACCAGTGTTTCTGTCTACCCGTCGTACATATTGTCACGGTGACATTCGCATTGTTATAATTGCTAGTCAATAAAAGAAACAGAGAAACATTACATTATCCGAGATCATTGTGCCATGTGTGTGTCTGTTTCATTTGTACTCAATGTTCTGAAAACGGTGTATTGATAGACTAACTCCACACTGAGATGAGCTTTGAAAAGATTATATTTGTAAATGTTCATCATCTGGGAAGCATTTATTGAGCCCCTTCTATATGTATAAATATGTTCTAATTGTTCTACAAAGGTCGTGAGCAAAGGAGTACAATTCCTGACCTCAAGCAAATTTGAATTCACTGAGAGACATAGCATTACTGATATCTAAGAGGTAAATTTTCATTGAAATTTAATTGTTGTATATATATACACACACACACACACACACACACACACACACACACATATACATACATATATATTCACTGACCTCTTATTATTCTGGGCTGGGAACAAGTCTGGGCCCTTGAAATAGAACAGGGGAATAAAAAAGGAAAAAAAAATTGTAACTTTCTTCCTTCATGTTGTCCTGGGGGAGACAGACAATAAGAACTAAGTAATGAAATTATAATACCATTTAAGTTCTATGATATGTTAAATGTTGTAAAGGCTTTAAAAACTGGGCAGATAGAGGAGAACGTTGGGAGAACAGGCAGGAGGGGGCGCTGTGGTGCTGGGGATGGTGTGACTATGCAGTTTTAGACATAGGGGTGAGGGAACCCCGGGGGGCCCCGTTGGTCAAGTGTCAGATTTCCACTCAAGTCAGGATCTCACCGTTTGTGGGTTCAGGCCCCATGTTGGGCTCTGTGCTGACACATCGGAGCCTGGAGCCTGCGTCAGATTCTGTCTCCCTCTATCTCTGCCCCTCCCCTGCTTACAATCTCTCCCTCTCTCTCTCTTTCTCTCTCTCAATAGAAATGAACATTAAAAAAGAATTTAGACGCAGGAGTGAGGGATGCATGACCTTGGTGAGAAGGTGGCACTGAGGACCAGCTGAAGGAGCTGAGGGAGTCAGCCTTGTGATTCCAGGCTGAGCGCGCAGATGACAGAGACGACATTCAAGGGCAATGATGTGCCTGGCAGATTTGATGAACAGCAAAAAGGCCAGCGTTCTGATGCAGGGAGTAAATAGTGGTCATAGAAAATAAAGTGGGTGTGAAACAGAAGCGAGGCCGGTAAAAAGGGAGAGAAGAGGAAGGAAGAGGTCCTAGAATGCCCTTGAGTAGGCAAGGAGAGAAAAAGTGAACTCGAAGGAGGGGGCGGCAAGGGTTAAATGAGAAAAAGAGAACAAGAAAGGAGAGTCTAGATCAGTAGAAAGATGGATCCATGAACTAGGGAAATAGAGGAAGATTGTCATAGAATTAAATGCTTCCTTGGGGTTCATGGTTAGGGATTTCAAATGAGACTAGTCAAGACGATGTGTCCTTTTACTTTGGCCATATTAAAATGCACAGGAAAAAACACAAGTTAAGAACAGTTGGATTTAACTAAGGTTGTGGATAAGCCAAGAGAGCGATCAGAGCCAGAGAGGGGCAAGAAAGTGGAGGATAAAAGCAACACAATAATTATGGCAAAATAGCCACATAAGGATCGATAACCTCCTACAAACATATATGGTGTGTAAATCCTTGCGGGATAGATTTTTCAAACTGATATAAAAGACTCAGATGATAGTCGCCCGCATCCAAAGTGATTCTTTTCACTTTGTCAACCCCACAGTCTTCTGTGGCTCAAATTTTATGAAAGTTCTCTTTTGTGATTGTTTTCAGAGTCTGCAACACCACCTTTCCAGTCCGTGCAAAGTTGACAAATCTTCAACTTTGGCAAACCAACTTTGTTTTGGAAACAGTAAAAGTCTTTTGGAGCCAAAGCTAGTGAATTAAGTGAGTGATCAGGCTATGATATTCTATTTGGGGTCCCAAACGAGGTGTGATTATAAAGTAATGAGACTTATTTCCTTGAATGACTCATAAACTGGCTCTGAAGAAAATTCCAAAGGAAGACTTACACAATTTGGAATTAGGGTCAACTTAATCAGGAAAGAGCTTCTGGAAAGAGCGAGTTTCAAATTGGGCCTACAGCAGGGGACAGAAAGGTAATGGACTGGCAGACGTGAGGAATGACCTTAACGGGTAGTACTTAAAGTTCTGCAGATATTTTAACTTCAAATATTTGATATTGTTCCAGGTACCCCCATTCATCCTTAAAATAAATGTGCAAAGCGATAGTATAGAATTGCTGTGTTGTGAAGAATATAGGATTCTCTATTCACTCACTACCTCTATTAATAAATGAGGAAACCAATCCCCAGAATTAAAAAAAAAATTGTCCAATATCAAAGAAACAGTCAGAAAGAACAAGTCAAATTGATGCATCCTGTCCTAACTCAGAGTGCTCTCTCCCAAATTGTCAAGGTCCTCAAAATTTGACAGAAATGAGCATCAGAATCCCTGTGTCTTTATCGCCAAGTGCCAATTGTTGCAAAATATGCGCTGAGAGAGGAGCTTCAAAGACTTTCTCCAATAAAGGCTGTAGGTCAATCGTCCTCAAATGGCATGATTTTGCTTCCCAGGGCACGTTTGGAGACAAGACTCCAGGAGCGCAGGAAGAGGGGTTGCTCTTGGCATCCGGTTTGCAGAGTCCAGGAACAAGCATCCCACAAGGTAAACCCTCCAACAAAGACTCATCCGGCCCCAAACGCCAGTCATGCTGAGGGTTAAGGAACACTGTCTTAGATCTAGAGCTAAAAGTAATGGGTAAACTTGGGAACATGATTATATTGTAATGAATAATTTGTACATAGTCCTTATACAGAACATACTGAAACAGGAAACATGGGTGGGAACTCACTGCTAGGTTTCTGGGTTATCAAGAGTTATGTGAACATGAATACATTTTGAAATGTATCGATGTTTATGTTTTGTGTTTACTTGTGTATCACAGAACATACAAGCTATTATCCACAAGTAACCCCACACGTACAGTTATTTTTCAAAGAATATATTTCAACATTTGCAATATTTTTGGGTGGAAGAACATGCTTATTTAGACTCTAAGACAGCTGGGCAGAGGTGTGAAAAATGTTGCCAGAAGCTGTGGCTGGTGAAATCATCCACAGCCAATTGTGGTAAGAAAGGATAAAAGCAGACAGGTCAATTAGGAGAAAAACAAGGTTCTACGCTAAAAGTCTAGATGTTTGTAGAGAAGAAAACCTCCTTTGGGAAAGGGGGTCCGATGACACATGACTGTGTCAAGCATTTACTTGAGAATTCAAATAAGATGTAAGTATAAATGAAATCCCAAACTTGGTGAATGCAAGGTTACATACATTACTGGTAGCTGCCTAAATTGAAATTGGGGGATTTCTTTTTTTTTTCTAATTTTTTTTTAACGTTTTATTTATTTTTGAGACAGAGACAGAGCATGAACGGGGGAGGGGCAGAGAGAGAGGGAGACACAGAATCGGAAGCAGGCTCCAGGCTCTGAGCCATCAGCCCAGAGCCCGACGCGGGGCTCAAACTCACGGACCGCGAGATCATGACCTGAGCTGAAGTCAGCCGCTTAACCGACTGAGCCACCCAGGCGCCCCAAAATTGGGGGGTTTCTAATCAAACTGATCTTTTATGTACGTTAAGAAATGTGTTCGACAGGGACCTTCAAATATAATAAAAATGCAAATGACTTCCTTAAGAAGAACAATGGACAATGCCATTTAATATTTTGAGATTTTATGTTCTATTAATTAGAAAAAAAAGGTTCTGTCCCTTCTTAGGTACACTGTAGTTAATTTTTAACTTAGGAATCCTTATTGCTGTTGAGGACAGTGGTCCTATATTTTATAAATGGAATGCATTCATATATGAAAACAGCAGCAAGAGCATTTGTTTCCCAAAACCGTATTTCAGAACTCACCAGATTGTGTGGCTGTTGAAAATCGATTTTCCCTCACCTTGTGGTCTGTACATGCAGTTTTTATTTTCCAAGGGGAAACACCTGCAATCAATTGATGAACTGCTGTTTGTGGATCCAACTGTCACCGGGGCCATGCAGTGGCAAAAGCCTCATTAGCATGACAGGAAAGTGCCTGCAAATGTATAATTGAGATGCAAACCATGAGCACATATATGATTGGATTTGCAGATTCTTCTTTCTAAGAATGAGCCCAACTTTTAAAACTAGTCATACCAAAACTTATCTGATGGAAACTACCATTTGGTAGTACTTTAACGACTAGACTCACTTTTCTATTTCTCCTTTGTCAGCTCACAGTAATTTTCCAATTTCGTCTCCCCAAAATAGCCAAAAAAAAAAACACCTCCCTAAATCTCACAGAAGGTATTGAGTCTTAGAGTCTGCTCAATTTACGAATTGCTTTCGATAATATTCTGCATTGTCCCAGCTGGTATGTGACCTCTAAGATTTCTTCTAAAAACTGAGAGAGAAAAAAAGATTCACCTTGTGGCATTACGACACATTTTATAATGGTATAGAATTACTGTTTCTCAGTGCCGCTCGGTGTAGCTTTATATTAAAATCTCCCCTCGTCTCATAAGCATCTTCATACCATGATTGCACATGAACAAATGAATTTAAGTGAACTAAGATGCCATCCTGTACAATCCATTTGTTTTCAGAAGAGGATTTAGGGTCCATTGGTTACAAAACTTGTTGAAGTTCACCTGGCTAATGAGGGCCCCGTGGTGACTTGAATCCAGGTCTGTTTTGTATTTCATAGGGACTGAACTAAGCCCAGAGAATGCTGTTTTGTGCAATGGCAAGATGGCAAGGCTGAAGAGTTGACAAGATGTTAAGAATTTCCTCATCCAGTCAGTTTTGGAAGTGACACTAACAACATCTATACCTACTATACACGTATTAAGCGCCCAATAACCTTTGCATGAACGAATGAACTGATGTGTTGATCTTCAAAGGACTTTTTTCAACAAATAAACTTTTACTTTATTTTGTTTTTTTTTCGAGAGAGCATGCGGGGGAGGGGCAGAGAGAGAGAGAGAGAGAGAGAGAGAGAAGAGAATTCTCAAGCAGCCTCCATACCCAGTGCAGAGCCCAACTCAGGGCCCGATCTCATGACCGGGAGATCAGGACCCGAGCTGAAATCAGACGCTTAACTGACTGAGCCACCCAGGCACCCCAATAAACTTTTATTAACCACTGTCATGTCTCTGGTAACTGGCTCAACACTAAGTATACCACGGTGAGTACAGCAGAGCTTTACCCTCCAAGAATTTGCAGATTAGGGCAGGAAATTTATAGGAAAATATGTAGCGTAAGATAATGTGAGAGATGCGAAAATAGAAGTATGCGATAGGTACCATGGCCACAGACAGGAAGGGATATCCAATTTTATTTATAGGGGTCAGTGATGTCTTCACATGGAAAACAATGATGTCATGTGTTTGAATGGCCTTTCTTAGAAATGCATTTTGGTTTGGTTTTACTAATTTACCAATTGGTGTCAAAGTATAGTATGTAGGTTCTTTCAGAGTTATAGTCTCACTAAGAAATAACGTCAATGATATTTTAAAAGGGCACTTTTATTGTTTTTTTTTCCACTCTTCACCGTATAATAAACAAAATCAAAGTAAAATAAATACCAATACAAATGCTTTCCCCCTTCCCTACTCCAAACTCCTGGTACTGTTTATGGAAAATGTCTTCCTGGTCATCTAAGGGAAGCTTACTCTTGATGTTGTTATTGAAAATCGGGATCGTCGGGATCGATTACGAAGGGACATGCAGAAGAAGAATGTAATAGGTAGTGTCTCTGGAGAGTGGAGGGAGGAGGCAGGATGCTAGGAATTGGACAGAATGTGAAGAAAGAGCTGGAAGAGAAATCTCCAGACTTTCAAAAGATGAGGGGCCGCTCTGAGACCCAGGAAGCCCCCAGGGAACTAAGCCACCTCCTTCATCCTATAAACCTACCCACTGCTGTTCTGAGGGACCAGGGAACTCTCATTCCCATCCTCTCGGTAACTGTGAAGGCTCTCTTTTTGGTAGCTTCTGGCATCTCGCTTGTAATCGCTCACTAGCAGGGATGCTGACCCACACCTCAAGACATCGCTCCAAGACGGTGCAACTCAGTGGCATGAGCAATCCCCCTCTCCAGCCTGACACCGTCCACCACAAATACCCAGGACACTAAACCCCAGTGCTATGGACTGAATGGTGTCCTCCCCAAATTCATACGTTGAAGCCATAATCCACAATGTGATGGTATTTGGACACGGGGCCTCTGGGAGGTAGTGAGGGCCACACGAGGTCATGAGAGTGAGCCCTCATGATGGGATTAGTGGTCTCATAAGAAGAGGTAGGGAGAGAGATCACTCTCTCTTGTTGTGAGGACACAGCAAGCAGGTGGCCATCTGCAAGCCGGGAAGAGAGCTCCCACCAGGGAACCAAATCAGCCAGCACCTTGATCTTGTACTCCCCAGCCTGTGGAAGTGTGAGAAAATAAATTGCTGTTCATTAAGCCACCCAGTCTGTGATAATTTGTTATGGCAGCCCAAGCAGACTAAGAGACTAAGTAAGTGGGGCATCTGGTGGGATGGTGACTACTTTACCCGCATTTATTCTTTGACCAGAGTGGGAAAGCTTAGAGGTTGGACTGAACCAACTTGAGATGCCCTGAGGTGAGCCACTGGTCTATAACTTATGGAAAAATGTGTACCCTCCAAAGACTGGGCAAATGGAAAGAGCTTTGGTGCCTCACCATACCCTCCTTCCTTCTCTCTCAAGTAGGTAGGCTTCTCAAATTTCAGACCTAAGTGTGCACATAGTTGATATGTGAAACCTAGAAAATGTCTAGCAAAATTAGGCTGAAGCTTCTCTTTGCTTCCATTGCTACCCATGAAAATATTTTTTTCAAGATGTTCAAATCACATTTACGGAGCACTTTAGGGCATAACATAAGACACGTGCTCTTGAAGGTCTAAAATATGATTTCTGAACTATTGAAAGAGGATTGTCTAAAACCTAAACACTCTAAGATGGAATTATTAACATGGAAACATTTATTACCTGATGGCCACACTTCGGCACAGCTGAGAAGATATTAGCCCTTGGGAGAGGAATTAGGGCTGCGCTGTGTTCCTACAGGGACCCAGAGGATATGAACGAATCCGGGCATAAAAAGAAAAAAAAAAAATGAGTAGCTCATGTAACCAAAAGAAGTTTGAAATAACAACAACCATGCTTTTTTTCTGTGGATTCAGTTAATACACTGATGGTAAGGCGGGAAGAACTGGGCGATGTGTTTGCCATGTGAGGACAGGTTCTCAGAAATAGTGTTGGGTTTGGCCAGAACTGTGTGGGTGCAGAGTAGCTCCGTCAAGTTCTTTCTTCACAATCTCTAAACTTTAAGTTAATTTGCTATGAATTAGAAATATTAATATCCCATGGGGCGCCTGGGTGGCTCAGTGAGTTGGGCATCCGACTTTGCCCCGGGACATGATCTCACGGCTCATGAGTTGGAGCCCCACGTCAGGCTCCGTGCTGACAGCTCGGAGCCTGGAGTCTGCTTCGGATTCTGTATCTCCCTCTGTCTCTCTGCCCCTCCCCGCTCACGCTCTGTCTCTCTCTCTCCTTCAAATATAAACATTAAAAAAAAAGAAATATTAATTTCACCCATCAGTCAATAGAAATTAATATCTCTGGATAGTTTTCATGAAAAAATTTAAAATGTAGGTATATATACACATATGTATGTATAGATTCATATATTTGTCTGTGTCTGTGTGTATATATGTATATCCATACAAAGGTATGATAGCTACATAGATGATTATAGATAGATACATAGATAGTCAATAAATAATGGGTAGAATGGATAGAGCTGACCCAGTACTTTCCTCCCCTCCATTATTCTGTTTGTCAGTGTCTCCCAAGATAGCTAAGCCTACCGGGTACCAGCTCCCACCGCTATCAGATTACAGGGCCTGGAACTAGAAATCAGTTCTGCATTATTGGTTCCCCCCCGCCCCAGGCCAGCATGCGACCCCTCAGACAGCGACAAGCTGCCCCCATCTACGAGTGGCTCTGGATGGTGAGGGTGGTGTTTATTTCCTTTCTTCCACATCTCCCAAAGTGACAAGCACTGAGTAGGCGTTAGGTAAGGCTTCCTTGCCGAAGGGAATCAGTGAATAGCTGGGTGAATAAAAGAATGACTGAGTCACCCATCAGTCAATAGAAATAAGCTCCTTAGGTCTGGTCTGTAATCACGGCATGAAGTATTCGAGAACAACCCAACATGCAAACCGGTAAGGGGCCCGGGAGAGTCTAGCCTCTGAGAAGTCCTGAGTCCGCAATGCCACATCAACACATGGCCCCCCGCAGGGCCACAGGGGCAACAAAAGTAACAAAGGAGCAAGTGCTGGGGAGGAGAGAGGCAAAGGCCAGAGCCAAGCACATCCCAAGTAGACTTTTTCATTGTTTTTCAATGTTGCCTGTACTTTTTCTTTGCATTACACTGAGCGGAAATCCCGGGACGTCTGCAGGGCCTGCTTCCTGGATCTTCCCCCACAGCCCTGGAGGAGGTGGGCTGCTGAAGGCCTTGCAGTGTCACTCTGGGAGTCGTCCATTCATTTGCAAGAGAGCTAACAAAACCAGCACTTCCGGGCTAATAGTCGACCTCCCCCAGACCCCCACCAGGCCATGGCTTCATTCTTCTGTTACAATAAAAAGCTCAGGCTGACACCATTAGCTGTGACCGCCATTGTGGTGTCCCCACAGGCTTGTAGGCAACTCAACTGTGCACCGTGGCCTCGCAACAGTTGACTTTGTCCACGTCCCCTGCTGTATCTCTACACGACAGCTCTGTGAGAAGTACTAATTGATCCTGAGCTAGCTGCAACACAGACACAAAACAGCTTGCACTTGCTCTGTCACCAGGGATTCCTAGGGGAAGGGAAGAGGTAAGGTGATTAACGGCACCAGCGAGGAAGGTTTTATCTCAAATGAGATGCTTATGTAAGACAATCTGGCTCTTGCAACTTTCCTTTTCTGCTTGTGTTTTATTCGAGGTCAGAAAGAAAGTGCATTTGTAGGGGAAGCTCCCCCTGGTGCCCTAACTTATTTTATGGCTCTGTTCTCCGAGCTAAGCGCCCCAAGGGTCAGAGGCCAGGGTAGAGCACTGGACTAGGAGTCAGAAGGCCTGCATTCGGGGCTCAGATTTGCGAACCTGGGCAAATGACTTGACATCTCAGAGCCTCAGTGTCTTCATCTGAGAAATGAGATGAGCTCATGCCTCACCTTCTCCTGCCTAACCCATCATTTTGTTCTTTCCACACTAACCTCTATTACTAAAAACCTGAGCCTGTCCTCGAATGAACATGTATTTAGACATTTGTATGTCTTGTACATACATTAATGTTTTCACATACCATGTATGTTAAACATAAACAAAGATAGACATTTTCAGAAGCGGACATGAAAATAAAAGAAGCTCTAATATTTACTGCCTTCTCCCATCCTGAATGTTCTCTGGTGCACAGGCCCACCATGTTGGAGACCGTGCTCTGGATGTAATAGATTATTTCTATTTCTCTAACTGTGACTTTTTCCCAGAGTCTTGATACTCAAAGGGCTGTCCCTGGACCCGCAGGGTCAGCATCACCCAGGACATATAAGAAATGCAAAGTCTCACACCCCACTCTGCACCTGCTGAATCAGAATCCGTGTTTCAATGAGACCTCCAGGTATGCACTGACAGAGAGAGCCTTTTCCTTGAATAAACTCCATTCATGTGAGTGTCTAAAGAGTGTTTGCTTACCTTTCAAGACCCCAGGGGGAGCACACAGATATTAATCAGTCCTTCCCTGACACCCTCACACCCCCACTGAGGTAGATGCATTGACCTTTCTGATCCCACATACTTTATGCGCTTTGGGTTAGTGACAGCTCTTAGATGCTCACTAGACTCTGAGCCCTTGACGTCACAAACATTATCTTGAATGCATCTGTCGGTCTTCTTGGCACTACACAGGATTCTGTTATCAGAATCAAATGACAGAGTCTACGTGGAAAGGCGACGATGTATTCATTCATTCTAGAAATACTGCTGCAGTGGGCTCCCGATGCCAGGAAAATTCCCAGATGTGCAGTAGAAAGAAGGCAGGGACACAGCCCTCCCTTCAGGACCTCAAGGTCTAAAGTATAAAAGAGCCATGATTTTCATCCTTTGTCTGTGGTCATTCCTGTGTGGGGGCTTCGGCCCCAGGCATTTCGGAGAGTAAAACACTTCTATGGGGGCTCAGGTGTTCTCTCCTGGGACTGCTGTCGAGCTGGAATGTGCACTTATCTGGTCCAGGAAACCAAGCGCTTCGTTTTCCTAGGACCCCAGCATGACTCTCCATGCCCTAGACCTTCTCTTTCCCCTGCAGGGGCCGAACTCCTGTCAGCTCCAAAACAAATGGAAACTTACTTACATTTGCAGTGGAGAACTCAATAAATAAACCCCCAAGGATGGCTAGATAAGAGCCTAAAACAATGTAGTAGAAGAGAAGAGTGGTCTGTGAGATGTTCTTCTTTGCATTTGATAGATCCTCCTTATCCTGACCTCCATACCATGGTTCAATGAAATTGCCTCCAATTACAAAGACAGAAAGAAAGAAAGAAAGAAAGAAAGAAAGAAAGAAAGAAAGAAAGAAAAAAGAAAAAGAAAGAAAGAAAAGAGTTTAAAATGAATTTGCTACTACTACTACAGTGAGGAATTTCAGAGCACCTGGTATCATGGCCTCAATAAAAACTAGAAAGTACGCTCTAAAAAAACAAAAAACAAAAACAAAAAAAAAAAAAGACCACACCATATTTGGTGGACCATCTGTCATGATAGAAGAACTAATCTCTAAATAAACACATCTAGTTAATTCCAACAGTTCAGAGCAATTGCACCTTGCCAGCTGCCCAGGCACAGCTACAAAGGAGATCGCTACTCCGTCCTTACAAATATAGGAACCGAAGCCAAGGGGGAGAAAGAACTCTTTTGTGAACTCTCATTCCCATCCGATGCAATGTGGTCTTTCCTTTCGTCATTAACTCCCATAATATCACCTTCAGTAGCTTCCATCCCAGCTGCATCTGTCACACTCAGCACACAGCACCTTAGATACATTTTCTCTAAGACTGCCTGCCATCTCTAATTTTAATGCAATATTTCCAGAGTACTTATTCACAGGTTAACTTTTAGCCTGTTATAGCTGTAGTTTCTTTCCCCCACTACTTACGTTTCTTAACCAAATTTGGAACCTAGAGGTGCCGATGCACAGCTCTGTGTGAATGGCATTCCCTGGAATTGTTCAGTGCACGACTTGTACTACATGTCACAACAGCCCTGTGTTCACTCTTTTTCTCAGTTTCGTTCTTAAGCTTACTATTTCAGTGTTATTGGTTTTTATGTTTTTCTGTCTAATCTCAATTCATAGATTGTTTTGATAGGTAAAGTATTAACCTCAGAAGAAGGACTGGTTTTCTAATGGAAATGCTTAACCATAATAGCATGAATGGTGTCACTATAATTACCATTTAAAGAGGGAAGCGGAGAATGAGGCAGAGTGGTGGACTCATTAATTTTCCTGCCTCTAACCCCCAAGATTCAGAACCAGCTCAGAGAGAGAGGCCAAAAGCCATATCAATCCATGCAATCAGTGTTTAGCATAGTGAAATGGAATGTCACAAGGCAAAGGAAGAAAGGGGCTGTTCTGCCACCATGTTGACCTTGAAGCAACAAAATAGAAATGTTAATTACCGTTTGGATTATCATTCTGTAATGATGTCTTTATTATGGTAATCATTACATTTTAAATAGTGTTAAACACATTACATCAGATCCTTAGATCCTACTGCTTTAGTTTGTAAAGATATCTACTCCAAATGTGTCTTTGAGACTAAAATGTATATAGTAATTTAGGTGGGATTTGCTTATGAATAAGTCTTGTGCATAAAAAAGTCTAGACTATAATACACAGAACTTACAGCCTTAGTGCTTTTGTAAAAACACATTTTTAAATCCCATGCCACAGTATATTTTTATTAAATGTAATTTACAACAACTTTTACATGAAAATAAAAAGAAATCTGTGTGGACTGTATGGGGAATTGCAAACATTTTAAATAGGGAAAATCTATTCCATGTATTTATTTTCACCAAGTGGCACAGTTCTTAGGAAATGGAAACTATAATAAACGATTGAATGAAACATTTCAATAATTTTTATCAGACTTGAATAAAGCTATAAAAAAACACATGCCAATATTTTTAACAATATTTGATGACAGAATTGGGGCCCAGTTAAATATTACCCCTGGAATCTTATTTTAATTTTATAGACAAATGAAATAAACAACAGAATTATATTCTTTGGTTACTAGATCTATTTCCTTACATATTGTACTTTTTTCTTATATACATTTACCAAAATTTATACACATCTTTTTTATTATAAAAAAGATTATGATTTGCATATGTATTCTGCAAATTCCTAGTTGTATAGTCTTGAGCAAATTTTTAATCTCAATTTCTTTAGTTGTAAAATGTGAATAATGAAATCTACCTCCAGAGGGAGAGTGGAGTGTATGTAAAGCTCCAAGCACTAGCAAATCTCACTTCTCTCTGGGTGTGACTTTGGCCTAGCCTGGAAGGTGGAGGTGTGGGCAATGTAGGCAATCTTTTTTTACACCAATTTGCCACAGATGTTCAATCTGTGCTTCCCTCTTGCTCTTTCTAGATTTATTTTCTCCCGCGCTGTAAGACATGCATGGTTCAATTTTCCCTTAAAATCCTTAACTTGAGTTTTGGCTAGGAGAGTAATTGGACAGTATCCACAGTTTGCTGAGTTCAAGGCTATATTGGCCCAGTTAACTTAACAAAAAAGAAAAATACAGTGAAGGGTTTTCCATATGGGTGTTTGGGCCAAAAAGCCAGTTTGACAGGAGCCATCTTGCTTATGATTGACAGGTCATGCGCCTCACTGGGAGGGAATCTCATCACACACCAACTTCAACTATGAACAGGGTGTCCGTAGTACTGTGTGAACTTCTAATACTATGCTAAATTTTAAGAACTTTTGTGTTCTATATTGACATTCTTTTTTAGATATTTTTAATTGTGGTAAAATACATGACACATCAAATGTAGTATTCAACCATTTTTAGGTATACAGTTTAATAATGTTAAGCACGTTAAAATTATTGTGCAGCCAATCTCCGGAACTTTTCATCTTGCAACACGGAAACTCTGTACCCTATAACGGGCATCCATTTAATCCTACCTAAATATAGAAAGACATCAAACAAGGCCTCAAATGGGGTGACGTGGTAAGACACTCAAAGCGAAATATACCACCGTCCACGTTACCATTGACTGTCTACATCCATGTATATTATTCTGTTTAATACTCAGAATTACCTGGTATTCATATTCAATAGTATCATTTAGTTAATACTCAGATTTTATTGCCTTGCTTTTTTTCTGATAGAAAAACATTACCAAAGAAGTAATATTTCATGAGCCACAAAGTTGGTAACTGAGATTCTGGGTTTCCTCCCAGCCCTGAAAAATGTGCTGGTCACTGTCCATTCCACTGTTTTTCCCATAGCTTTCATCGTATTATTTCTTGCCTGGATTACTGAATGAGCATTTTAATCCCCTATTTGCTAGTGTGCTTCAATTCCCTCTCCCTTTTGTGTCCAAAGAGACCCATACCAGATGCAAATCTGACAGAGTGATTTTCTTCCTGTAATCCTACGATAAGCTCCTTTAACATTAAGGGCAAAAGTAAACATTTTTCCTGTCTTGCTTTGTTTTGTTTTGTTTTAGTTTTCATGCTTTAATAAGAGGCACATACGTGAGGTATAGAAACTGATAAGAGTAGACATATGCATACACCTGTAAAATTATCAACATAACCAAGATACTAAACAGGCCCACAACTCGTGATCTCTAGGTAGCTGTTAGTAACGCAACACCACAAATTAGTTTGCAGTTTCTACAATTTTACATAAACAAACAAACAAAAACCCACAAAGTGTGTTTTTTCTATTTATTTATTTATTTATTTATTTATTTATTTATTTATAATATGAAATTTATTGTCAAATTGGTTTCCATACAACACCCACTGCTCATCCCAACAGGTGCCCTCCTCAATGCCCATCGCCCACTCTCCCCTCCCTCCCACTCCCCATCGAAGTGTGTATTTTGGGGGGCTTCTTTTATGAAGCATAATAATTTTGAGATTCCTCCACATGGTTGGGTCTATCAATAGTTGTTCCTTTATGTTGTTGAATAAGAATCCACTGAATAGATTAATCTGTTTAGCCATTCACTGGTAGACACACATTTTGTTTTCAGTTTAAGATTATCATGAACAGAGTGCTGTGAGCAATCATGTACAAGTCTTTGAATGAACACACGCTGTCGTTTCTCTTGAGTAAACAGCCAGGGAGTAGAATGGCTAACACATATCATAGATGTATATTTCATTTTTAAGACAGAATCAAACTGTTTTCCAAAATACCTGTCTGAGCATAGTTGCTCTACATTCTCACCAATATTTGGGATGATGGGTCCTTTTTTATTTTATTTTATTTTATTTTTTATATTTAGCCATTCCAGGGGGATATCCAAGTGGTATCTTATTGTGGCTTTAACTGGCATTTCTTTAATAAGTAACATTGGACATCATTTCATGGGTTTATTTGTAATCTGTGTATCTATGTTAGCAAAGTGTTGCCTCAAAACTTTTGCCCATTTAAAAAATTTGGTTATCTATCTATAGCTCACTTGTAAGGGTTTTTGATATCAATCTTTCATCAAATGTATTATACAAATATTTTCTCTCCATCTCTATTTTTTTTTTAATTTTTGGAACAATGTCTTTTGAAGAGTAAAAGATTTTACTCTTGAAAAAGTTCAATTGCTGAATTTTCTTTCTTACATTTTGTGCTTTCTGTGTTCTAAGAATTTTTTTCTCAAACTGAAAGTCAATAAGGCTTTTCTCCTGTGTTTTTATAGTTTTATAGTTTTAGCTTTTAAATTTAGGTTTGATCCATTTCAGCTGAAGTTTTTAACTCATTGTGAGGTTAGATTCATTGTTTATTTTGTGTGTGTGGCTATCAAATCATCCCTCCATCAGTATTGAAAAGATTACGATTTCTTATTGAATTACCTTGGTACCTTTGTCAAAAAATCCATTGACCGTGTATTTGTGGGGCTTCCAGACTCCATTTTATTGCACTGAATTTTTTTTTTTGCTAAAATCTACTCCAAAACAATAGTATCTTAATTACTGTAGCTATCTATAAACCTTCACACCAGAGAGTACGTGATCTCCCACTTTAATTGTCTTATTTAAATATATTTTGGTTATTCTAGGTCCTTTGTATTTCTGTCTTAATTTCAGCATCAGCTGGTTAATTTCTACAAGTCTACTACGATTTTGACTGGGATTGCATTGAGTCTATGAACATTTGGGGGAGCACAGACTTCTTATAATGCTGTGTCCTGTGGACCATGAACACAGTTCTGTAGAATATTCCATCTAGACAATCACATCACCTGTGAATAATGGCAGTTTGATTTCTGTCTTTATGCTTTTGATGCATTTTATTCCTTTTCCTTGCCTTACTGCACTGGTTATAACCACCAGTACACTACCAATAGAGGTAATGAGTGTGTATATCCTTGCTTTATTCCCAGACTGAGGACAAGAGTTCAAGTCTTTCGCCATCAGATGTGATGGTAGCTGCACATTTTTATGGATACCGTTTATCACTCTCTTCCCGACGTCCTGAGAGTTTTTATTTGGAATGAATCTTGAATTGTTTTAAATATTTTCCTTTCTTTTCCTTTTTTTTTTTTTTTGTAGGTATGTGGATGACCACATTGGCCTCTCTGAACTCTCAGACCTATCTTCTCAACTTGGCAAAAATATTGGTCTCCATCTGAATTCCCCCTATTGTGCTGTGGCCTGGAAACGCTCCCAGAAGGAGGCAAACCAGTTGTAGGATCACCTTGTCTCATCTCTCTGGGTTCACTGCCAGGTGCCACCTAATATGCGTTGTATAAAAATTGCTGTTTCATGTATTTTCCCTGTTGTTTAGTTGTTTCATGTGGGAGGATAAATTCAGACCCTGTTACTTCATCAGTGACAAATATTGATGTCATCCTATTTACACAAGCCATAGCTCTTACCAATCTCCAGCTTGTAACTCTTTCTTTGGACCAACAAACTATTCATGGATCTCCAAATGATCCACGCCCTTTCTCTGTGTCTTTTCATACTCTGCTTCCTCTGCCAAAAGTGCCTTTCTCTTCTATAAACCTCTCATCTTAGAAGATAAAGTCCATCTGCTATGCCCTCCCAGAAATCTTCCTTGTCCTTCCACAAAAATCAGAGTCCCTCATGCGTGCACTCCAATGCCTTGTGATTATCACTATCATATTAGTCCTGACCTGCTTCCCCCAACAAATTGTGTCTATTTGAAATCAAGACCTCTGCCATATAGTATCCCTGCTCTTCCAATGTCTAGTTCACAATAGGAATCAATCAGCTGAATAATACCTAACCTATTTCTCTGTCTACCGTGGCATAGATGTGTCTATATTTCACTGGAATTTCCCTGATACTATAGCTATTAATCATGAATTGAGAAATATGTTAGTGAGAAGTTAAAAAATCTGAGTCTCTTGCTCAACAAAATGAATTTATCTTAAATACAATAAATAATTTTTTTTTATGTTTGAGAGAGAGAGAGAGCATGCAAACGGGACAGTGGTAGAGGAAGAGAGAGAGAATCTTAAGTAGGCTGCATGCTCAACACAGAGCCCAATGTGGGGCTCGATCCCATGACCCTGGGATCGTGACCTGAGCCCAAATCAAGAGTCGAATGATCAACAAACTGAGCCACCCAGTCACCCCATACATAATTTTCATATTCTTAAACTTATTTTACATAAAGTAGCTTTTAAGAATACATAATATAAAATGTCCCTGGAGTTTATTTGTGCTTAGAGGCCGCACAACTGTTTTGTGATAGAACAAGAAATTAATAATCATGGAAGAAACAGGATAGAAATGTTTATGCAATGAAGAAGAAAAGCAATGTTTTTGAATTTGTCTGTGACATTTAAATTTATAAGTATTTGTATGGGAGTCCTCCACAAAATTTCTTTAACCTCATTTTATTTAGATGCCAATGTGGCTCTTTACATTGAAATATTCCTTAGTGTATTCCATATTACTCCATGGCAATAAAAACAACGTGTATATCAAGCTTTATTGCTCCAGAACAGAAAAAACAAATGGTTAATCACGCTCAGGTATCTTTCTTAATGATCCATCATATAGACCTTTTTTGGTTCACCTATATTTGCTGCTGTTGGTTGCTATTGTATCTTACCAAAAGCTAGGAACGATACCTCACACATAGGGTTTTGTCCCATTGAGAATTAAAATCGACTATTCTTGGTAGCCTATTTAATTCAGGAGTAGAAAGCCTGACAAGCTTACCTCGCCCTCATTTTATTCTTAGACATCAACTGGCAATGATCCACCTGCCAGTTTCAATATATTCTTTTGCTATCATCTTAACAGACCCACTGAAGTAAGAAGAAATACTGCCCCTGGATTTTCCTAAAGAGTCCTGATTTCTAATATGGTCTCCACTGGATGGCCCCATTTGTACACTTACACGTGTCAAATCAGGCACCTTGTTCTTTGCACAGGAAGACGGACGTGGATGTAGTCAATGCTAATCTCTCTGAAAGCTGTATTTTTATTTCACTGCTTGAATGTTTAAATCTTTTGGAATATCATCTTTTCCCCTCTCTGCTTTGTACCCTCCTTAATTGTTTGAAAAGCATTTTCAAAGTCATCCACTTCAATCATCTTATTTTATTTTATTTTATTTTATTTTATTTTATTTTATTTCTTAGAGACAAACTGAGTGCACATGAGAGTGGGGGAGGGGCAGATAGAGAGGGAGAGAGAGAATCTTAAGCAGGCTTCACGGACCCCAACGTGGGGCTTGATCTAAAGACCATGAGATCATGACCCGAACTGAAATCAAGAGTCAGACACTTCACTGACTGAGCCACCCAGGTGCCCCCACGCATCTTATGTTAAAGAGGACAGCAAGACACAGAAAGACTAAACTAACCAAAGTCTCACAAAAGTGAGAAAAGGGAAATTCAATAAAATATACACTTGTGCCTTTATTGATTATTTTAGAGTCCTCACTAGAGTTAGGAACTATCCCCTCTCTCATATCTGCCTTTCTCCCCCTTCACGGAAGGGAAGCCTCAGGCCTGAATGTGAAAGGCAGGGTGTTTACAGGGTCAGTTGAGGCCCTTGTTACTTCACCCAAATGATCTCATCTAATCTTTGCAACAACCTCATGACCGATGTGAAACTGCACTGAGAGAAATGAACTAATTTACCCAGATTGAAGAAATTAAGAGTATGCAAGCCCAGGTCAGTTGGACTCCAAAATCTTTACACTATAGAGTGATCTTTCCATGCTGTCCTCTAAAACAACTCGAAACTTGAATGACAGTTGAGAGACAGGGAGAAAGAGGAGGAGGAAGACAGGAAGTGTTTACTTTCTAGTTAATTTCTGGAATATTCTTTTTACTGTCCTCCCTCATACCGAGCCAAGCCTCCCAAGGACAAGGACTGTTTTATTCAACCTCGTATTTTTGGTGAGTCCCCAAGGCCTGGCACATAGTAATATTCAACATATGGTCACGTATTTAATAAAATAAATGTAAAAATATACTTAAATTTGCTATCAGAATTTCTACATATTTTTGACCTGGAATTAAAAAGTAGGCCCCTGAAACAAGGCATCGTCCTTCTATTTTTTTTTTTAAATAAAAACTGAAGAAGTAAATGTTTTATGACCATTTTCCTCCATTTCAACTTTAGAGTACAATTACCTGAGATAAATTAGCACTTATAAAAATTGCATAACATGTGATTTCTGCACTGGCAGACAGGACCTTCTCAAAGCAAAACTCCATTTTTAGTTTAGAGTCACAGAAGACTTGCTCTTTGCGCCCATTCTTGCTGCAGACAAGTGCCGATGCCAACCATTCCACGCCAGGCTTCAAACAGAGCGATCCCATCTAGAACATCCCCTTGCTTTTCACAGCACCTGCTTACCCTCAAGTACCTCTCCCCCACTTACCGTAACTAAGACACGGTTTAAATTGCATACATGATTATACTTCTATAGCTCGGTGTGCTAGTTCCAGAATACCAGCCAACTTTTTATTTCTTTGTGAATTGTGACTGGTTTAGGAATATGAGCACACCTGTGGAGAGCCGGTGATCCATTTGTCCCTTTCACGTTGTAGTTGGCGGTAGAGACAGTTGCAAGTGTGGCATGCAGGCTAGTGTTTGAAGGAGGAAAGTACAGTATTGATACAAAGTGGTTACAATCACTCTACATCTATAGTGATTACTCAAGTCTTTGTACATCGAAGGCTGCATAACCGAATTGTTGAATGTAGGTATAAGCATTTCAGAGAGAACTCAGAAATTTTCAGTGTTTCTTCTCTTTCCGTAAAATTGCCTCACATGCGATTCTTAAGTGGTTTTCATATCCAGTTTAAAACTGAAAACCTGTTTGGGGTCAAGTTCAGTTTGGTATTTCATGGTCCTGAAAAAGAAAATGAAGTTTTAAAAAAAGAATAGGACCCCAGTCTCCGTTAATGGCATGCAAAGTGCCAGCACGCACGGGTTTTACATAAAATCTAAAAGATAAATTTAACTGATGTGTTTTCCAGTTAAACATTCGCTTTAACATGGATTGCGAGACTCTAATGTTTCACAAGGGCAGGATTGTAATTGAGACACAAAGTATTTAAAACAGGTGGAGACCATGCATAGCTTCCCTTGGAAGTTTAATGCTGTAGCACATAATTAAATAGAATTTATTGAGCAAATAAAGAAACGTTACTCCAAATTAAGTCTTACAATTATTACTGTATAAGGCACTTATGTACTGCTTTTTGTTTTTATAATAATTGCTATCACAGTTATACGGTTTCACAAATATCTTCTCCTCTGCTATTAATGGTCTCATTTCACTGAAATATATCCAAGATCAGATAATCAGTCTGGATATCAAACACACAGGGGGACAGTGCCAGAGTCTTGTGCTCATCATTTACACAAGAGACACTTTAAAATCGGGTTTCAGTCCAAACAAAAGCTTTATGTGTAAAGTAGAAACTTCTTCCCCAAAAGACCTGTACCCGTGACACTGAACACAATGGTCTCTGGTGATTGACTTTCTTCAGTAGAGCAGCTCTGGTCATAAGGAACATACACTTGATCTTAGCCAAAAGGCTGAGAAGTGATAGGAACATACGACAGAAATTGTCAAGTTGAGGAATCAGCAAGTTGTAGTAAGAATGACCGAGAACATGCATGGAGCACTGGCCCAGCCCCCCAGGGTCTCTGAGTGTCTCTGGCATGGCATTTCAAAATACTTAACTCATTTGTCACAGTCATTGTTGTCTGTCACTGATGATATCAGAATACAGTCCACATTCAAGGAACTCACAGCTGAAGAGACCACAAGGTCAAAACAAACCTTCATTCAACCGGAATGTGTTCTGGGATCCTTCCCCCTGTACGTGTGGGGTCCTTGGTAAACCGTGTTAAACAGAAGGGGTGAATCAAAGATTGTAAAACTACATTGGAGAGTGAAAACTCAGGGTTAGCTTTCTGGAGTTGAGACGGGTCAAATGCCTGATAGACTGGAGCTTAGGAAAGAAAAGAAAGTGCAAGGGCCAGTCGAGAACCCTCTTCAAGACTCCTGTCAACATTTGCTTCCCAATGCGATGTTCTAGGTCAGAGACAGGCTCTGTAACGCAGCTGCCTGGAGCCCTGGCAGGAGAACCTGGCAGGAGAACCTGCCTGGAGTTCTGGAAACTGCCCAGCTTAGAAACATGTTGCTGAGGAACTACTCAGTGTGTCTATGAATACTGGGATTTTCCTCCTTTCAAATAAAATAAAATAAACCTCTAAAACCAATATAAATTGAAAAAAAAAAAGCAAGTATTACTAGAAAAAAATAAAATAAAATAAAATAAAATAAAATAAAATAAAATAAACCACAGGTACACTTTGTTCATTAGCCAAATACCCAGCACTCCTCTTCCCTTCAACCTGCACAAAGCTGTCAAGGTCATGGATCTCAGGAGCACAAGTGACTTAACTGGTGCAGGGCGAGCAAAGGAAAACACGTAAATCTGTGACCCTCGAGGCCTGCACTCGCCAGTGCGTGCTGGGTTCATGGCCACTGCTGCACTTACGGCAGCTGCCAACGTCAGTGGGACTGAGGAAGACTGCCACGTAACCCTACTACTGAGGATCCCTCCCAGGCCAAAGAGTACCTGTGCAGGCTGATGGCAACGCTTCCGAGACACAAGAAACCTCATTTCCTCTGTCCCTTACGTTCACCCTTGTAGTGTTCCCTACAACTCCCCATATCTCCCCTGCCCCCTGGAAATTGGAAAGATCCTCAAGAAGGCACACTAGTATAGAAGTGAAATACCTGGAAACGGTATAGATCCGCGGTAACAGAAAGGAGATAGATTGGATAGATTTTCAAGACAGTAAGAGCACACAGACTGGTCCTAGCAACCTCTGAAATGGATAAGCATATTACAGACCTCATGCTCAGGTAACTCAAAATGCCACTTTTCTGAATCATAAAATACAATTCCTATTTTCCTGCATGCTTTCTCATTACACATCATATTCCTTAAGTTAATCTGGTGGCTAGACTCTATATTAACTCTCAGTCCTACAGATGACTCAGAGGCCTATAAACAATTACAGAAGTTGAGTCCTCCAGCCCTGAATACATGGAGTAATGTTTCAGCAAACTAATTAAGGTAGAAGAGTTTTGTGCCAAATGTTACCCTAGAGCTTTTTAAAGAAAAAGTCAGAAAAGCTCATCACAATCTTTGCTTATAAACTTATAATCAAAAGCAATTTCAGGGTGCAAAATAGAGATCAAGTTCATATCCCTGAAGTGCATTTATCACTGCTGATGACCATCATTACTCAGAAGAAAGAGACTTTGAGGGTCCAGGCTACTCCAGAACTATCTATTTGATATCCCAGAAAGACGAAGCACAGAAGTTTTGAGTCATAAAAGGACAGGTTAGTAGGCTGTAGGAGCCATGCCACGTCCAAAGGTATAACAATTAAAGCGAAGACAAGACCTTGACGAAAAGATGAAGCCTGAAATGCACCAGACTTTTCGTTTTGGGAAACCTCAATCAATTCAGCTTTATGCTGCATAAAAAATTCTACACTCCAACTATATTTCAAGGGGATCCAAGGGTTTGAGCAAGAAAACCTCAGATTCTAGAAGAAATCACCATATCAAGAGCAAATAACAACGAAGCTAACACCACTTAGGACCACTGCTGTTAGAGAAAAGTTGCAGAGGTTTTTCCTATAAAAGCACGTGCAAAATATCCTTTAGATCAAAATGACTTATGCCAATCATGCTCGTGCCTTTGCTGCCGTGTTGACCTCAACAGTCCTGGAAGAAGAGAGCTGCGTTGCTCTCACGTATGCACCATTTTTAAAACAGCATCCTCTTCATAGACTGGTATGATGGGTTTCCGGCTAGTATTAAACTGGACTTAAGAACAGCACCCCTTTCTCCTCTGGTTGAAGTCTCTTGGTGAGTCACTTAACACACATCCCAACTGTTACTTTTCCTTGAGCTCGTCTGTCTCTGTGCCTCCATGCCTGCAGTGACCAATGGCAATCCTTCTGTACATCTGATAAAGCTTCATAATTGTGAAGACACGCCACAACTGATGACTTCGATCAAATTCATGATTCACATACTCCTAGACTAGAGTGTCACGTGTAGGCGAGCATCATGACCAAGGTTGCAGGGGGCAGTGTGTACTGTTTCATCCCACTGAATGAACTGAGCCAGCCTAACGGAACGGTGTCCCAAAAGAACCTGTGAACCTTGTCCCTCCGTGGGTGGTGGCCTCCTGTTCTCTTACTAGACTCCAGTGCGGCGTGACTCCTGACACCATCTACCCCGTGTCCGTCAACTAAACTACAGCAGATGTGGTCCTAATCTCTTCCATGTGGAGGGAAATATCATTTATAAGTGTACTGGGGACCTTTGCATCTCCTGCAACAGCAGCTGGAAACTTTAATTTTCTCTGTGCAAAATATTTGTGATATGGGTGTGAAATTACAGAAGGTTGTATTAAGTCTCCAGTTCTGGCACCTCATTAAACACTCCGCAATGTATTCTCCATTAAAAAAAAAAACAGACCACATGCATGAACTTGAACGTGTATGCACACGATCCTAAAATATTCTGATGGGCATTCATCTGCAATTCCTCCTAATTTTAGTCACTTTACTCAGAGGCTGCATTACACAAGAGAAAAATGAACTGTGAGGTCAGGATGAAAGGTTTTAGAGTATAATAAATATCCCTAATTCCCAATGTCTTTGCAAGAATGATGCAGCTTGTTTGCAGTCTAGAATTCCAAAAATGACTTCTTTTTCTGAAAAAAAAAAAAAAAAAAAAAAAAAGGTCACAATGTCCCTTTAAAAATGCATGGTCTCAACTAGCAGAGGCCAGCTCAACACATTTTCATCAAAATAGACCAGGGTCAAATATATTGTCAAATTAATGTGTTTTGTTTTTTTTTTCTTAATGGAGCTTACATTGTGAAAAGAGTACAGTGGCATCAAATGTGTGGGTAACAGTTGACGATTCTGCTCTCTGTGCTTGGCCAGAGAGAATGAATGGAAATCTTGCCAGTGACTCTTCTAGCCCTCTGCTCCGGAAGTGCCTGTCTTCAGTGAAGGTGAGACAGGAGATGGAATCTCTTGATGCCCCAGCTGATTCTTCTCCTGCTTCCTAAATTACGATCAGTTTGCCACCCAGAGGTCCCCAAACACAAGTCAATCACGCAACTGAACGACGGGGATTTGATGCAATTTTGGAAGAAGAGCCGATAAGACCTTCTCCTCTACGGCCCCTTCCTCAGGGATCTTTAATGGTAATTTTATCTATATGCGATTTTTCCTTGAAGTGTTGATTTTAAAACCCAGTCCTCCTGAAAGATGAGATCCACTATGTAAAGCCCCGCTACTGTCACTTGGCTGCTTTATTATGATCTGGGCTGAAATTGAATTCCTAGGACGACAAGAAGGAAGGCTGAACATATGGCTCCTGAAAGCATCAATATATTTTCTAAATGATCTAACCAGACTGATTACATGGGTTTTGTACTTTTCTTAGTTTTTCTAAAGCACAAAAGTAATGCCTGCTCGTTTTTGAGAAGTCAGAAATCACAACAAACTTACAGAGACACAGAATCAAAACTGTTAGCATTTTTGTACACCTATTTCCAGTATGACAATATACTACACAAATTACGTTACAGCTTGACATTTTTTTCAGACCGCAATACAACGTGAAAATTTTCTCTTAGGGATATTCACACTCAATGTGATTTTAACGACTCTTAAATAGTACATACTCAAGACACAGCAATTTATTTAACAATCCTTTTATTGCACTTTTTAGGTGTTAATATTTCCATAATTTTATTTAAAATGATGAAATAAAGTCATATGTTGATACATCTTGTTTAAAATCTCTGGGTACTTTTCTTAGGATGAATGTCTTTCAGATGAAACCAGAAGCCAGCTTGCTGGTTTACAGAAAATGGACACCACTTGTCCTGTTGATTTTTGGATTCCATTGCCTTCCAGAAAGACTGTGCAATGTATTCACAACTTCCCTTTATCCATCATCCTTACCAACTATGGGTATCTTAATTATTTTAAATCATTGCCAATAGGATAGTCTGCCATAAACAGGAGGATCCTGACCACAAGACTTCAGAAAGACGAGCAGTTGTATTAGTCAAATAGGTTAACTGCTAAAGCAAAAATACCAAAATCGTAGTGACTTCTCAAAAGAAAAGTCTAGTTCTTACTAACACATCAGTTCAGTGCACACATTAGGTGGGCAGCCAGCTACGTCATCATGCAGAGATCTCAGCTCTGTCCAGCTTTCCTTCAATGATAGTAAAAGATAGGATTCAGTAGGCAGAGAGGGAAAGATTAGGACCTGAGGTCCCTGGGTGGGGAAAAAACACGTATTTTGGAGCAATGCTGGGAGTGTCTGACCACAGCAAATACCCTCAGGCTTAAAGTTCCTCTTAAGACTGTAACCTACTCCCTCTCAGGTTTCCCTCAAGAATTTGACAAGAGACCTAAGTATGGCTGTAGGCCACCCCTCATACAATGGAAATGATCCAATCAGGAATGGACAACCCAGCACCTAGAGCTATCCAGCCAATAAGGGTAGAACCAGAGAAGGAACAAGGAGGAAGGGAAGGGGGAGGACGTGACCAGAACCTTATAAAACAAAGACCCTTGCCTATGGTCCTCCGGGCAATCACTTTCAAAAGCCCGCTCTCTGTAAAGACAGCTTTCATACTATTCTTACTTTCTAATCTTACACTGTAATAAACTTCGTCTGCTGCTCACTTGGTGTCCACCTCTTCATTCTTCAAAATGGTGAGACAACGAACCCTGCATTTTGAGGTAAAAAAGTCCTGCAACACTTCTTGCAATGCCACTATCCAGTAGGGCCTACGAAGCCCTGGCTGGGTCTTCCACATGTATCTGGCACTCACAAGAGAGAAAGTCACACATGGGAGATTTTTCTGGAAGGCTGACCACACTTGTTCACATATTCCAGTAGGCAGAACTCGGTCTTAGAAATATGCTCAGCTTTCAAGAAGCTTCAGACACGGTCTAGTTGTGTGCCCAGGAAGAAAGGCAATAGATCTGGCCGCTATGTAGCCATCTCTGCCAAAAATAGTAATATTTAGTTTTATTTAATATAATTGAAAAGTTTCTACCTATTAAAAAAGAGAATGAAGTCCATTTCCTGTGGTTTATAATAATCACTGACACCTGTGGGTGCATACCTGTCAGTCTATGCTTTTGTTTCATGCAAACTTGTGTGCTTTTAACCGTGTACTTCTGCTGAGTGGATGAGACTTAACCATTTTTCCTCTCATTAACTGAAACTACTATCCTTTTCTATTCCAATAATGGTTGCTGTATCGTATCAGATGATTCAACAAGATTGGCTGTGAAGAAGATAATCTCTATTTTCTCATAAAGTCTTCCTGAATTATTTACTTCTCCACCACCTCTCCTGGATACCATTTCTCATATGAGAAGAGCTTTTGAAATCTTCTGCTTTTTCTTTTGCTTTTTGCTTTCTCCTGTTCCCTTCCCCTTCACTTTTCAGGAGGTCTCTGAAATGCCATTATCTCCTCCTTGTCACTACTTCCTCCTACTCCTAGATTTTGATAAAAAAAAAAAAAAAAAATTCCAGAAATCATCAGCATTTCTATGAGAGAATGAACCTTCTGCTTTGAGAGTTACCATGTTAAAAAAAAAATCAGTCTATCCTTAGTTTTTATATTTCAACTATATCATCAATTGATAGATGAATAAAGAGCCCATCTTGAAGTCTCTGGTCAATTTGCTATATATTATGTTCTTTTTTTTTTTTTTTTTTTTTTTTGTCTTTTCTTCAAATTAAGAATTAAGTACAAGGGTGACAATTCTTGGTTAGAAATAGAGTTGTTCCTTTGTAATCCTTTGCTCACAAATTACAGATTCTGTACCACTTCCTATAAGTTCTACTTTTACAGATGAAGAATCTAGTGCTGGTCTGATACACCTTTTCCCCCCTTTTGTGGGAATTTGTTCTTTCGTGTAACACATGGTTTCTCAACCTTAGCATGATTGACATGTAGGGTTAGATAATTCTTTGTTGTCCGAGCTGCCTTGTGAATTGTAGGATGTTTAGCAACATTCTTGCCATCCACCCACTAGATGTGAATGCCACCATCCAGTCCCCCAGAATTGTAACAACCAAAATTCTCCAGAAACTGCCAAATGTCCCCTCTGGGATGAAATCGCCCTGCCTTGACAACCACTGTTTTAAAAGTTTATAATATTTGTTTTTATCTGAAAGTTCAAGGATTTTTACCCAGGTGAACCTAATTATGAGGGATTTTAAAAATAAATTTGAAATAAATAAATAAATATAAATTTGATTACACATCTTTTGATTTAGGTAAATCCTTTTAAAATTTAAAATTACTTATGGGGAGTAAGGTAGATTTTGAGATTTTGAAGGAAGACACTCTGTTCTGTTGTCTCTCAGGGTGCCCCAAACACAGATATTGAAACTTCAGCCTTCAAATTCAATCCGTCTTGGCCTTTGTGAGGTTGTGACACTCAGAAAATTCACACGAGGTTAAAGCTGACCGATCCCTGAATAAGCAATGACCACCGCTAAGCTAGAAGCAGCTCTCTCCCCCATCGCCTAGGATTTCACCAAATCAGCAGTCCCAGTCGGAGCAAACATTTGTCCCAAGTAAAGCAAATCATTCTAGAATTAGCAGCAGAAAAGATTATATTTGGTCTACCATGTCCCCAGGGTCACCTCAGAATTTATTGTAAAAGACTCTTGAAAATATTAAAGAGTTTGGGAAGACTTGGGAAAGAGTTGAGAAAGAATATCCCTTGCATTAAACTTTCTTCAATTTAAATGACAATGTAATAAGATGAGGCATGAAGCAAAATGAGAATTCCTTTGCAACTGATGCAATTCTTTTAGAATTCCACAGAAAATAGTAGTGATTTTTAAGCCAGTATGAAACAATAAAAGTTTTTAACATTAGAAAGACCTCTCTCTAGTTCCAGTTCAAGATGGCAGTGTCGAAAGACTCTGAATTCACCTCCTTCACAGAACATGCCAGATTATACCTGTTCATAGAACAATTCCTCCTGAAGAAGAACTGAGGGCTGAGTAAACAGCTACTGAGCCACCAAAGATAGAATGACAAGAGAACAGCAAGACCCATGGAGACATAGTAACAAAGGCAACCCCCACCCTCAATGCTGCCAACAGCTATAGCGTGGGGTAGGGAATAGTTCTGAGGGCCTGGGAATAGATTCTTCTGTCCAAGGGCATAGGTAAATGCCAAAATTTGAAAGAGCAACTTGCATATAAAAGAGACAATCCTAAACACCACCAAGTGGCAGAGGAGCTGCAGGAATGCTCTCCATGTCAGAAGGACAAAAGGACTACAGTTTATGTTCCCATCCCACCTTAAAAGTCTAGACTGGAGCAGGGTCCAGACACCATAAGGAGCCAGTCTAGTCATCTCAGTGAGCTTTCCACTTCAGTGAGCCCAGAGTCTACAAGCTCTGTAGTGTTGGAACACAGAAAACAAGCTGCAGTTTTGTGGGGAATTTTTTGTTTTCATTCTTTTTTTAATCATTAAAAATTGTTTTATTGTTAAAATCTGTCTTTTTCTTTTCTGTTTTGGTTTTCTTCTTCTCTTGTCCCTTCTTTTTTCTTTTTTCTCTTTTAATTGTCGTTTTTTTATATAAGTCATTTTTGTATATGTCATTCTTTCTATAAAAACTCACAGTTTACAAGAGTAACTACCATATACAGCCACAACTCCAGCCAACCAGCAAAAGTTCCCAAGCACACACATTCCCAAGCACAAGCATAGGGGACAACATATACAAGACCACTCTCTCAACTTTAGAAGTAGTCATTACACTAAATCCATAAAAACAAACACAGAAAGTCAAGCAAAATTGAGAGACAAAGAAATATGCTCCAAAAGAAAGAAGAGGAAAAAAAAACCTCAGAAAAAAGAACTAAATGAAATAGACATAAGCAAAACGCCTAATAAAGAATTTAAAGTAATGATCATAAAGCGTTTCACTGGCCTGGAGAAAAGAATGGAAGAACTCAGTAAGACCTTCAATAAAGAGATAGGAACGATTAAAAAGAACCAATCATAGCTGAAGAATACAATAACTGAAATAAAAAACAAACCAGAGGGATTCAACAATAGATTGGAGGGTGCAGAAGAAAGTATCAGTGATCTGGAAAATAGAGTAGTGGAAAGCACACAAGCTGAACAGCAAAAAGAGAAAAGAAATTTTCAAAATTGAAATTAAGAGATCTCTTGGACAATATCAAGTGAATAAACATTCATATTATAGGGGTCCTAGAAGGAGAGAGAGAGAGAATCATGTGGAAAATTTACTTGAAGAAATAACTACTGAAAACTTCCCTAACCTAGGGAGGGAAATAGACATCTAAGTCCAAGAAGTGCAGAGAGTTCCAAATAAGATGAACCCGAAAATATCCACACCACAGCACATAAATTAAAATGTCAAAGGTTAAAGATAAAGAGAATCTTAAAACCAGGGAGAGAATCAAAAAGTTACCTGTAGTGGAACATGTATAAGGTTATAAACTGACTTTTCAGCAGAGATTTTGCAAGTCAGAAGGGAGTGGAATGATATATTGAAAGTGCTGAAAGGAAAAAAAAAAAAAAAACTACAACCAAGAATACTCTACCTGGCAAAGTTTTCATTCAGATTTTAAGGAGAATTAAAGAGTTTCCCAGACAAACAAAAGATAAAGGAGTTTATCACCATTAAACCAGGCTTACAAGAAATGTTAAAGGGACTTATTTAAGTGGAAAAGAAGTGGCCATAATTAGACATAAGAAAAATATTAATAAAAAGATGTAAAATATGACAACATCTACATAAAATGAAGAGAAAGGAGTAAAAAAGGAAGAGAAGGGAAAAAATAAAAAGAAGAAAGATGATTTATTTTTTTTTAAATACGTTTGAACTTAAATGACCATTACACTAATATGGACTGCTATTTATTTAGGATGCTACATATGAACCTCATGTAACCACAAACCCAAAACCTATGATAGATACACAAAAAATAAAGAGAAAGAAAGCCAAACAAAACATAATAGAGTCTCATTAATCATAAAGGAAGGGAACAAGAGAAGAAGAATGAAACAAAGAGCTACAAAACTTTAAAAAAAACAAAAAACAGAAAACAAATTTTTAAAATGACAGTAAGTACGTAACTATCAATAATTACTTTAAATGTAAATGGCATAAAGGCCATAATCAAAAGACATAGAGTGGCAGAGTGGGTAAAAAACAAGACCCTTTTATATGCCTACTACAAGAGACTCACATCAGACCTAAAGATGCATACAAACTGACAATGAAAGGACAGAATTGGTGCAAATGAAAAAAAAAAAAAAAAAAGCTGAAGTAACAATATTTATATCAGACAAAACAGACTTTAAAACAAAGACTGTAACAAGAGACAAAGCAGGGTATTATATAATGATTAAGGGATCAATGCAACAAGAGGATATAACAATTTTATATACCTATGTACCCAACACCAGAGCACCTGAATACATAAATATTCATGGACATAAAGAGACAACTTGATGGCAAGAAAACAACAGCAGTGACTTTAACACTTCACTTACATTAACAGATAGATCATCCAGACAGAAAATCAATAAGGAAACATCTTTGAATGATACATTGGACCAGATGGACATAACAGATATATACAGAACATCCCATGCAAAAAAAACAGAATACACACTCTTTTCAAGTGCACATAGGCCATAAAACAAACCTCAATAAATTTAGTACGAGTGAAATCATGATCTTTGCCAACTGCAACAGGATGAAACTAGAAATAAATCACAAGAAAAAAAAAAAACTGGAAAAAACACAAATACATGGCAACTAATCAACATGATTCTAAACAACCAACAGGTCAGTGAAACCATCAAAGAAGAAATTTAGAAATACATGGAGACCAAAAAAAATGAAAACACAATGGTCCCAAATCTCTGGGACACAGCAAAACAACTGAGACACAGTTCTAAAACGGAAGTATACAGCAGTACAAGCTTGCCTCAAGAAGCAAGAAAAAACTCAAATAATCTAACTTTATGCCTAAAGGAACTAGAAAATGAAGAACAAATGAAACACATGGTGATTAGAAGAAGAGAAATAATAAAGTCCAGAGCAGAAATAACTGATGTAGAGACCAAAAAACAAGAGAAATAAATCAACCAAATGAAGAGCTGTTTCTTTTAAAAGATAAACAAAATTGACTAATCCTTATCCAGATCCATCAGGAAAAAAAGAGAAAGGACCCAAATAAATAAGGTCAGAAACAAGAGAGGAAAAGTAACCAAAGCAGTCTTGAGAAATAAGAACAAAGCTAGAGGTATAACAATCCCAGATTTCAAGATATACTACAAAGCCATAGTTATCAAAACAGTAGGTACTGGCACAAAAATAGACATATAAATGAATAGGATAGGATAGAATAGAATAGAATAGAATAGAATAGAATAGACCCCAGAAATAAACCCACAGTTATATGATCATTTAATCTATGACAAAAGAGGCAAGAAGACACAATGGGAAAAAGGCAGTCTTTTTCAATAAATGCTGCTGGAAAAACTGGACAGCTGCATGTAAAACAATGACACTGGACTGCTTTCTAACACCATACAGAAAAATAAACTCAAAACAGATTAAAGACCTAAATGTGAGACCTGAAGTCATAAAAATCCTAGAAGAGAACCCAGGCAGTAATTTGACATCGACCACAGCAACATTTTTCTAGATCTGTCTCCTGAGACAGGGGAATCAAAATCAAAAATAAACTATTGAGACTGCATCAAATTAAAAAGCTTTTGCATAGCAACAAAACACTGAATAAGAGAAGATATTTGCAAAGGCCATAATCTGATAAGGGGTTGATACTCAAAATATATGAAGAACTTACAAAATTCAATGCCAAAAAAATAAACAAACATTAAAAAATGGACAGAGGACTTGAATACACATTTTTCCAAAGACATACAGATAGCCAATAGACACAGGAGAAGATGCTCAACATCACTCATCATCAGGGAAATACAAATCAAAACCACAATGAGATATCAACTTACACCTGTCAGAACGGCTAAAATCAAGAAGACAAGAAACGGCAAGCGTTGGCGACAATGTGGAGAAAACGGAACCCTCGTTCACTTTTGGCGGGAACGTAAATTGGTGCAGCCATGCTGGAAAACAGCATGGAGTTTCCGCAGAAAATGAAAAATGGAAGAACCATATGATCCAATAATTCCACTGTTGGGCATTTACCCAGTAGAAAACAAAACACTAACTCAAAAAGGTATAAAAAAGGTATCTATGTTTATTGCAGCATTATTCACAACAGCCAAGACATGGAAGAAAGCTAAGTGTCCTTCCGTCAACAAGTGGATAAGGAAAATGTGGTATACACGTAATGGAATATTACACACCTAGGAAAAGGGTGATATTGTGCCATCTGAGACAACCTAGATGGATTTAGAGGATACCATGCTAAGTAAAATAAGTCAGACTGAGAAAGACAAATACTATATGATCCCTCCCATAAATGGAATCTAAAAAAAAATGAATAAGCAAACAAATGGCAGAATATTTGTTTTATAAATACAGATAATAAACTGATGGCTGCCAGGGGAGAGGGAGGTGGGGTCTTGGGCAAAACAGGTCAAAGGGTTAGGGAAACACTGGCCTCCAGTTATGGAATGAGTGTGTCACAGGAATAAAAAGCAGAGCATAATGATATTGTAAAAGCAATGTAATGGGACAGATGGGAGATATACCTGTGGTGATCATAGCGTAATGTTCAAATCACTTGTCCAATCAATCAATAAAACTCCTTCCTTGAAAAAATATCTCTCTCTAGTATTGAAAATGCCCCCGATGTTATGTATGAACATATGAAGAGTCCACTGCCTGTATGCCATGAGAAATAGAAATGAACTAGAGATAAAAAGAATGCACCATTACAAACTAGAATGAGATCTTAAATAGAACCCAAAGGAACCACTAATGTAAAAAGATCTGTTCCTAAGGAATGACTTTCAAAGGTGATAAGTTAAACATATTCAAATAGGTGCTAAATGAAAGCAGTATAGTTTTATAATACACAATACAAGCCCAAATACAAAGGACAGAATTTCTCATTTATCAGTGACAGAGGCAAATGGAAAGCCTGACCTTAATCTTATCAGATATGCCCTTAGCAGAGTGAGCAAGGAACAACTACAAATATCAAAAGCAGAAACAACAGGAGAAAAGCTTGGTGCATTTGTTTGACTGATAATCAGATCAACTTCACGAGACTTTTTTTTTTTCTTTCTTTCTTTTTTTTTTTTTGTAGTGATCTCATTTCAAAGGGATTTCATAAGTAACACTCTCTGGCATGGCCTTATCCTTTTAGTAATAATTGTTGTGAGTTTTCAAACGAGCAGGAAATATCTGCATCAAAACTCTGACTAGATTTTTTTTAACAACTCTCCCGGTCAGCGCTGCCTTCAAATAACACAAAGATCAAGGTATAAGCGAGCAGCATCACAAAACAGCAGAAAGGAACGAGAGAACGTTCAACTCTCATGGGCACACATCGCGGCTGGAAGCGGATGGGATAAGGGGCATGCGTGTAGAGAAAATTCCATCATCACTCACCTCCACCAGAAATGGAATCTGCCCGCAGAACTGTTAGAGCCCATACCCAAAGAAAGCAGAGGCCAGACTTCAAGCCAAACAGGTGAGATTTCCTGCAAATCATTCAGTCTCATCTGCCCCACGAATAGGTGAGCCTCCCACTAGCACCTCAGAGCCAGAAGGAGTGGGTCTTAAATGCGAGAGAGAGAGAAAGAGAGACAGAGAGACACCAAGGGACCTTATACAAAGGCAGCCCGATGGCTTCTGGAGATTCGGCTCAAGGAGGCCCGGGGAAGGGCCCTAGAATCTGCATTTTGAAGTTTACCCAAGAGTCCCTCCATTTCTTTGGAAAGCACGGCTGAAATTGCAGAAAGACCTGGAAAACCTGGAGCTGCCTTCACCAGGCTGTAGGGATTAGGGAATAGACTCCTTCCCTGTTGCATTTCCTTTGGTCTGCCGCAAGTAAGTGCCAAGACTACACAATTCTCTTGGAAAGAAATCTTCAAATACTACTGATGCTCTCCCCTGCTCCAGAGAACTAGGGGAGACACAAGAGATCAAAACCTTGGCTGCAAGAACAACCCACGCATTCTTTTCTCGTGGGGAAAAGAAGAGTGAGGACAGATACGTTTGCAAAATTGAATTACTTCTTCAGCAGTCCTGGAGAGATTCAGAGGCTGGGAAAAGGCAGATCCCCAAGGAAGAATCCAGAAAGCCACCCATGGTCTTTCCCTCTTTCCTCCCGAGAATTACATGCTCCTTTGTTCATTGTAGCCAAACACTGTAAGCCAAACGCTATGCACGGTGCTTTCACAAATGTTATCTCCTGAATTACGGTGCAGGTAGTGCAGCTGTACAATCGCTGTGCAGTCTGACCACATTGTTGAGACTTCGTTCAAAATATTAGCCTGCAGGTGGCTCTCAGATTCGGAGATGATGCAAATGAAGTGTTTAGCCCGGCAATCAGCACATTGGATAAACAGTTGTTGCTTTTGTTGTTGTGATGATGACGATTAATGAGGCACCGTATAAATGATGAAAGTAGGGCACCAAATGACTCACCTTGACCCGTCACCAGTAGTGAGAGAGCAGTAGGGCAAGCTAAATTTTCTCAACTCCGACACCTGTGCCCCGGCTACAACCTCATGGAGACTGCCGTTGGCAAAATATAACGATATCTTTAATATATAGGATAGTAATAATATATTAATATGTATAATAATATAAATATATTTTTAAAATAACTATGAGCATTAGTTGACACAGAGCCTAGCATTACTCCTGAGACATTTATGTGGAGTAGAGAGTGTCTTCATTTTGGCCGCTATACCAAAATACCATAGACTTAAACGATATTCATTTCTGACAATGGTCCTGGAAGCTAGGAAGTCCAAGGTCAAGGCACAAGGCAGATTCAGTGTCTGGTGAGGGTCCACTTCCTGGTTAGCAGATGGCTCCTTTCTCATTGCGTCCTCCCGCGGCCCAGAGGTAGCCAGGTAGCTCTCTGGTCCCTTCTTCAAGGGTACTTACTAATCTCTTTTGTGAGCACTTCACTCTCATGACCTAATTATCTCCCAAGGCTTCACCTCCAAATACCATCACACTGAGATTAGGGTTTGGGCATACGAATGCAGGAGGAGGGGGAAGACAAACATTCAGTCCATTGCAGAGAGTAAACAATCAGAATAACTTGGCTACTTGGGGTATTTTGCAGGGGATGGGTGGATGTGGGAACATTGAAAGTTGTCTTCGTGGTTGGACGTGAAGCACAAGCATGAATCTGGGCTTCGTTGGCACATGCCAAGAAACGCCAGCTATTTTGCAGTTTCTTATTTACCTCGGATGCCCAAATTTGGCCCTTTTTTGCCTTTTAGAATTTCTGATGGTGGAGAGAAATCCTCTGTGTGACAGCCCAAGTTTATTCATAGACAAAAATATGATAATATCACATAAAAACGCAGCCTTTGGTCAGCAAGAAGCAAATGATAAAAGAGTTCGTTATCTATCCTGTTTCCAACACACACGAGCCTCATAAAAATGCTCTGCCGTGGTGAGGCTCCAGGGTGTCCAATCCCCAGGAGTCAACGAAATAAGCTTGCCAGCTGGGCTGACCTTCTAAACGTGCACAATACGGGCATTGCTGGTGGCATCCAAGGAGAAAAAGAGGCATTTTCCTCAAAAACAGATGATTCTGTCTTAAGAATCTGCCCAGAAAAGGGCATCTGGGCATTCCCTGCTATTTTCATCTCCTGAGGCTTAACTTAGTACAAATGAATTAGAACCATCAATTAAAAGAAGGTGGTGGGGGCGAGGGATGGGGGGGAATGGGGGGGGACAGGGAGAATCTATGAAACATTCATAGCCACAAAATTACAGAGTGTATGGAGATGGAAAACTTAAAAAAGTATTCAGCACTTTTATGCAACCCTCATGCATTCTTCAATTATGCAAATGAATTTAATAAAATCAGAATTCATTTAAAAGGTATTCCACCACCCCATCTCTCCAGGCACACATTTACTCATTTCTCTGTTAATCAGTGAAGGTAACTTTTGAACCTCCCAGGGTTGGGGAAGCAGAAAGTCCTAAACCAGAGCGGAAGATGTCTTCCACTGAGCTACGCCAGGAAACCAAAATGAATTGCCCTTCCATTTGAAAATTAGGAGCGAAAGAAATAAGTGAAGATACTTTCCCTCGATCAGAGATGATCTGTTAATGGAGATATTTGTCCAAACTGCCCTACCATCTAGTTTCTGAGCTTTGCAAAAGGAAGCCACCTAATATATTAAGATATATTTAGTTTGTAATGCCTTTTATAGCAAAGGAAAAGAAGAAAAGAAGAGACCCAAAAATGAATAAAAGAAGGAAGGAAAAGGGGGGGGGAGAAATAATATGTATGCTCTTACTAATTTACACTAAGTAATAGGAAAGTGACTTTAAATTGGTGTTTTTATAACAGGTAATTGATAAAGAAATAGATTTTAATTACTTTCACTTATTATAAATACTGCGCTTTTAGGATTCAAATTCAAAATGAAATTTTCCATGTTTTAAAATACCTTCTGTGGTCTAAAGCATGAGTTTACAACAGTATAATCTACTTCTATGAAACTGTTTTCACCAAGAACTAAAACATGACTCCCTGCTTTTGTTTATATTATCAATTTCTTGGCTATAAATGTGCTCATTTCATACACAGTGCAGTGCTAAATATTATCCTGCTCTGCCTAATTATCACCAAACCCCAATTAAGAGAGTTCAAGTCAATTGCCTAGTGTTGTACAATATATTCACAGTATTGTCAATACAGACCATGAGTTATGTATGTTCTAGGTATGATTTACAATAGTGGTCAAAACTTTCATTACAGTGGTCCATAAAATATTAGCTTATAGTCACTGGAATGCAGTTTTCGTCATTTTCTCTCTAGAACTGTAGATCAGTTATGTGAACACAGCATCATACAGAAGAAAATAAAACGCAGTTAAGTAAAAATTGCCTGGTTAATGCCCTTTGGGAGCTCATATTTAAAATGGAAATATAAGCTCACCCCTGAGAAAGGACAAGAGGAAATGGGCTTAAATTTATAGAAAGAGGGGACCAAATATTTTTCCTCCTGCTCTTACCTCCCCATCCTACCCATGAGATTGCAAACTGCCAGGTGAACCAGACAATAGAGTGAAAAAAATTGAAGAAATTATCTGGCTGACCATGATCTTATGCTTATGGGAAAAAAATAACATAACATAACATAACATAACATAACATAACATAACATAATGTAAAGATTGCCCATGTGCCTTATCCTTCCTCCTTCATTTAGTGATTTTTTTTTAAATATATCATTGAGTCTACACAAAGAGGAGTTTAAATGAAAAGATCCACTACCCATGACTTTAAAACGGAGTTAGGAAATCAATTGTTCATATCAGTCGGAAGACTCTGCTGAAGGTAATAACAATAGGTCCCTAGATATTGTGCAAATTAAGACAGTTGTTTATTTGTTCTGGAATAACACTCCTGCAGTTTGGCAATCACCTCATTGTTGGCTTCCGGGTTCTAGTTTTGTCCTTCATCTCTTCAAATGAAATCATCAAACTAAACCAAACCAAATTGCTTCCAACGTAATTTGCTTGAAAGACTCTCAAGGCGTCAGGAAGCCAGACAAAATAATT
The DNA here is from genome assembly GCF_018350215.1 of Panthera leo. NCBI lineage: Eukaryota > Metazoa > Chordata > Mammalia > Carnivora > Felidae > Panthera > Panthera leo. Next base: position 73,641,387 of record NC_056679.1, on the reverse strand, counting down.
AGTATAGAAAAATACATATATTTATTTTAAAAACCGAGGTTGTGACGTAGGAACATTGCAAGCTAGATTGAGTCTCAGTTCTACCAATGTTAACGTTATCTGTGGGAACCTAAGGAACTTTTTAAATTATTCTGTAAAAGTTTCTCCTCATCCATAAAATGGAGTATTGTTTTTGAGGGCTAGGAGTAGCGAGTATAAACTACTTAAGAATGGTAACAAGGAAGGGGCGCCTGGATGGTTCAGTCGGTTGAGCGTCTGACTTCAGCTCAGGTCATGATCTCGTGGTTTGTGAGTTCGAGCCCCATGTCAGGCTCTGGTGCTGACAGCTCAGAGCCTGGAGCCTGCTTCGGATTCTGTCTCCCCCTTTCTCTCAGCCCCACCCCTGCTTGTGCTCTGTCTCTCTGTCTTTCAAAAATGAATAAACATTTAAAAAATAAAAAAAATAAAAAAAAGAATGGTAACAAGGCAAAGAAAAATCCTGAAAAGCAAGAGAAAATGACTCAGAACAAAGCTTTGGGAGAACTAAACAGAAGCACAGAGAAGACAAAAAACTGCCAGGATGAATAATCAGGAGGGAAGGAATAGAGTCAGAAAAGTAAAATGTAGGAAGGTTAGAGGAAAACTGTAGTTCAGTAAAGCAGACAATTTAAAAGGGGGTGAAAATCAAAAATAATATCTCCATTTGAGCTAAGAAGTAAATGCCCGAACTCCTTAGGACAAGATTCCCTTCATGTATCTGGTCTACATTTCTTGGGAAGATCTTGTTTCCCTATTCCAGGATTGAGGGACGTATTTTATACTTTTTGTTCGTCTCTCCATTGGCACCGAGGATGGCTTCGTCACCAAGCCACCCTAGAGTAACTAGGCAGCCAGGTCGGAAAGAACCACAAAGGCACGCGAAAGATGACGCCTTCGGTGGCGAGTTTTTATAGAAGGTGAAGAAGGTCACAAACAGAGGAACAGCGAGGTTTCTCAGGATGGTGAAAATAGATGTAGATAGCAGATAGCAGAGGGCCAGGTACAAAACTGGGAGTGAACACAGCAGAGTCGAAGGAAGAGGTTGAGGCGGGAGAGAAACATTACAACACAGGGCTAAGGTACGGCATGAGCCCAGAACCAAGACAGATGAGATCTGAAAATCAACTTCATGGCCAAGTTGAGAATGACCCTTTTCTCAGTCTTAGGCTCCTTAAGTATAAATGGGGTTTTAATATCCTCCTGGAAAATTGTGAGGTTAAAAGAGTTTTGCGAATGTCAGTCATTCATCACACTGCCTGGGACCTAGTGTGCACTCCATAGATGGTAGTCACTGAGATTCAGCAAAGAATGGAGGGGAGGAGTAGAAGAGGAGCATATGGGTAGAAAGAGGGGCACAGAGAAAAGCTCTGTATCCTCAGGAGGATATGACAAGGTCGGGAGGGAGATGAAGCTGGGAGGACGGCTTTGCAACTCACTAGACTTGGGGAGGACACAGAAGGGGCCCCTGTAGCCAGCACAGGAAGCTCGGCTACATAAGACTGGGGCACAGAGCTATGGAGAGAAAGTGCCCGAAGTTCTGAGAGGTCAGAGACAGACAATGCAGTGGATGCACAGGATTCAGAGAAGGTGGGAAGTTGTTTTTCACTCGGGCTTCATTGCCCCATTCCAAACCCCCCCTTTTTTTAAACTTCTTCTTTAATGTTTATTTATTTTTGAGAGAGAGAGAGAGAGAGTGTGTGAGCAGTGGAGGGTCAGAGAGAGAGGGGGACAGAAGATCCAAAGCGGGCTCCACGCTGACAGCAAGAGACCGATGTGGGGCTAGAACTCACCAATGGTGAGATCATGACCTGAGCCAAAGCCGGATGCTCAACTGACTGAGCCACCGAGGCGCCCCCACCCCATCCCCTTTTTAAATGTGTGCCCATCTCAGGTTTTTCTCTACAGTCAAGGTAGAACATTAGCACAGAGAGGAGTGCTAGCATTAACTTACTTTTTTACAGATTAGAAACTTGAATTGTGAAAGTAAAAATAGTAATGATGATGATGATAAAATATTTCAAGGTGAAACTGAAGATAAGTAATCTCTCATTTTTGGTAAAGAAAAAAAGGAATGATAATGAATAAATCTGAGGGAAAAAATAAGATGGAATCAGATAATATCCTCATATATTTAATTTACGAAATCCCTCACACATATTTTAATAAGTGTGCAAAAATATAAAATGCACTGTTTTGAATATAATTTATGTTTTCTTCTATTTTTTTCTTTTTTTTAACTTTTTTTTTTATTTATTTTTGAGACAGAGAGAGACAGAGCATGAACGGGGGAGGGGCAGAGAGAGAGGGAGACACAGAATAGGATGCAGGCTCCAGGCTCCGAGCCATCAGCCCAGAGCCTGACGCGGGGCTCGAACTCACGGACTGCGAGATCGTGACCTGAGCTGAAGTCAGACGCTTAACCGACTGAGCCACCCAGGCGCCCCTCTCCTATTTTTTTTCAATGCACACTAAAATTTTTATTCACAAATAGAGTAATGATAACTTAAATCAAGTTGGGGGGAAAAATAAATTTTTATTTGTTGCTATAAACTCAAGGTTTGGACAACTATGGCAAGTAGTTTGAAAATAGTAGGTTGTAGTGTCATTGTATACATGCATACACACCCACACGCCCACACCCACACCCCCCCCCAACACACACACACACATTTGGTCACAAACGTCCCTTGAGGGTTGATCTGATCCATCAACATATCCTTTTCTGCTCTGTTAGTGTAAATAAAAGAACACACATGCCCACAAACTTGAGCCCTATTTGCATGATATTTAACATTCACACACATCTTTTTCACTAAGGAAAAAGCTTTATTTGAACTCAGCCACCTATGCACCCACTTTCCAATTACTATTTTTTACTTGTAATCTCCAGTATGCTACTATCATAGCTGAACAAAAGAGAACATTTTACATATTTCAAAGCGTTTATAAGCAGTGTTTGATGCACAATATAACCTAGAGACTTCATAATGAACATGAAAGGTTTCATGGAAAGAAAAAACTTTTTTTTTTTTTTTACTGATAAACTGTCTTTAACAAGAAATGGCTTTGAAATTTCAGAGTCTAACCTAACCCAGAGAGCAAAGAGTCCTGTTGAGCCAGGAATCAAGAATCTGGAGGAGGGGAAAAGAGAGGGTGTTTTGTGGGGTTCTTTTTCCCTTAAGAATTCTTCCTAGGATTCCTGAAAATTAAAATAAATAAATAAGAATTATTCCCATGATTAAAATTCCCATGCAAGGGAGACTGAAATCAGAACAAACTTTAGGTGGGTGGGGAAAAGTCTTGTATACAGATCATCTTTCTGTTTATTGTTACTTTCCTTAGCATTACCCTCTGTGTAGAGACTAGTGAGAGAAGGTGGGTAATACGATGTCATCTACAGCAGTTGGTTAGGAATTATTGATCTAGATTGTGTGCTCTTGAAGACAGATGCATTTTTGGTCTTTTGCCTCCTGTCAGTGTCTAGTCCAGAGACAGACATCCTGTAAATACCCAACACATGTTTTGTTGCTAAAAAGTTGGCAACACAAAGGATTCGATAGTATAATACAGGAGTCTGGGAACTTATACTGTAAAAGGCCAAATGGCGAACATATTAGACTTTGAGCGCCATTTAGTCTCTGTGGCAAATACTAACTCAACTGTTGTAGTCTGCAAGCATCCTTAGATAATAGTAAGTGGATGGGACCATGTTCCGATAAAAGCCGTGTTTACACAAATTTGGGCTGAGGGCTAAAGTTTGACAGCCTCTGGTTGGACATGTATAAATGGTGGTCAGTTAGGTCCGGTCAGTCTAAAAGCAAGAGACCAGTTCGTATGTAGTTTGGGATAGACAGCTTCAAGGTCAGAGTCAGGACTGAAATCAAAGGGATAGTGTAACAGAGTTCTGTGTAACCTAAACAGGAAACGCCAGTAAAGGTTTCTCTGGTATATTCTTTCATCGCTCCATATTCAAGCCTGCTGGAGTCTCTTGTCAAGAGTTGACAGAGATTGCCAGTAGAATATCCTGGACGGGGTTCAGTCTTTTTCCAAACTTTTCTCAGTGACCTAGATGGCTGACTTTCCAGTTCATTTTCACGTAAGAAATTATAGAGGGGGGAAAACCATGTTATCAACCACAATCTGTGCCATATAATATATTACACTCTCATCAGTTCTGCAGTAAAATGAGAAGGAAGTAGGGATGATGGCTATGGAAAAGGAAATTCGCTTCATAAGCAATTATGTGTTAAGATCTGAGCCGTGTTAGATGTTGTTCATATTTGCCTCCACGTACTTCTCGTTATAACTGTGACATAATCCTTTCCCTGTTTCAGGTGAGAAAACTAAGATTCAGAACAGTTTGGAGACTAGCCATGTTGGTAAGAAGCAGGCCGCAAACCCAGACGTGTCCCATTCCACCATCCACACCTGTCCGTTGCTCTCCATACTTCCCAGATACTGGAAACATCCCTTCCTCTGACATTCCGTGCTGCACAGAATCGCAAGGCACTATGGCACATGACTAGAATGAGGCCAGAAAGGTGCTTAGATATGGTTACAGGGACCACTTAGTAGGGCTGACTGGATGACCTTTTAGCGTTTAAGGTGAGTGTAGGAAAAAGATAAAAGATTGCTGACAAATTTTTTTACTTCCTCAAATTACACTACTTGGAAATGAATAAATTTGGAAATTGGAAGAATCCAAAGTTTTTATGTCTACTGGGGAGGCAAGTTAAGAGTGCAGGCAAGTAGCTGGATATCAATTTTGGAGCTTAGGATGATAGATGATGGATAGATAGAGATAGATGAGAGAGAGACAGAGAGAGAGAGAGAGAAATATGGACAGAGATAGGTACAGAGACAGGGAAAGATGTCTGGAAATCAACAACATATAGGTCACCATGAGAGTTAATATTAATAGAGAAGATATCCTAGGGATGATTCTTAGGACACTCAAAAATGGGAATCAGGTAAAAGGGAAGTAGCCATGCTTCTGTTAGGAGAATGCACCATAACAAATATGCCAACCTATCCTGACTTAATCCATGTTTTCAAACACTTGCATGGCAGAAAACATGATGTCCATAGAGGACCACGAGTTAAACATTAACGAGAAATGGATGAATGTCTGCTAAACATATTGGATTATGAAGAAGGAACAGTTTAGGCTTAAACTGTTCACAGTGAAAACTAAGATGGAAATGAATACTCAAAACAAAACAATAATTTAGAAGCCTACAAGTTTAAATAATTAAACAATCATTTAGAAATCAGGCAAAACACAAGTGTCATCAATGGTCACCAATGACACTTGCTCTCCTGGATCTCTTCCTCTCTCTGGCCCTCAATTGTCTCCTTTAGGAGCTCTCCTTCTTCCGTCTGACACCCTGAAGTATCACTGTCACCCAGGTGGCCATCTTTGGCTTTATTCTAATTGCCTATGCTCTCCCCATAAGAATCTCATACAAGTCCAAAGCCACGACAACCACAGCTATGCCTATGATGACCACACCTCCACCACAGCCCAGTTCCTCTCTTAAGCCCCACTCTCATGTTTCAGATTGTCTACTCCATCACAGCTGTTGCATTTCAGATGGAATATATCCAAAGCCAATCTCATTGTTTTCCACCCACAGCCTACTCTGTCTCCAGGCATCTCTCTGCCGGCCAATGGTATCCTCGCTATCCAGGCAACCATGCTAGAAATCTGAGAACCATCTTTGAATTTTCAATTTCCCTTACCTCCCACATCCAATCTGAGACCAAATCCTGTCAATTATACTTCTATCACTCTCAAATCTGCCTTTTCCTCCCTATTCCCATGGCTGTTGCAATTAGTCATCATCTTTTGCGTAGACTGTTTCACGTTTTCTAACTCAAGAGTGTGCTTTCCAAAAGGAAATCTGTCCACATTTCTCCCTTGTTTGTAACCCTTCAGCGGCCCCTTCATTACTCTGGCAATATTTATCAAAGATATTTTCACAGTCATGGTCTCAGAGGTCCTGGACTTCTTTATGAAGTTACAAGTTATCCATTTTTCCAGTGATAACCCAACATAAATATAAGCATATTGAGGATGATGAAGTCAGCCCGTGAGATTTCAGCACCTGCCCTGTGGTCAGTGCTTAGTCTCCTCAGCAACCAGTGGCACCACATTCATTGTTGTGGCACACACACACACACACACAAAAAAGGCCCTAGGGAAACTTAACATCTTTAACCAAAATGGCATCCCAGAGTGGTTTCTCTGTGGTTTAAAGACAGAGAGAGATGGTGAGTCAATTGCACCCTTACCACAGCACATGTTGGTGTTAGTGCAGGCATGGCCAACTCAAAACTTCTCTCCAATGTTCTATTGTAATAGTTTCATAATTCTATTTACTTTTAACTCATCAAGTTGTTTTGGTTATGTAAAAGATTTATATAGAAGGGGGTTGTTCTTTGTTATGTATGTGTACATATGTAAGAATATGATAAAAATAATTGAAGTGAACAATAGAAGTCTTAAGAGCTATTCTCCTTGAAATGGCACCCATATGTTACTCAAGTTTAAGATACACTGGTGTACAAGCTCAAGTGTAAATGTCTCAGTATGTTAACAAGTTCTTCTATGATCCAGCCATTCTCATCCCCCATTGCTAAATGTATCCTGTGGCTCAGCTATTTCAAACAGCCTGCTTTGACTGAATTATCCTTGCTTTCTCATGCTGCACATTTTGCATTTTAGATTCCTCTGCTCCTATAGCCCCTCATCCTCTATAATCACCAGTTTAATTCAAATTGCATCTAATATATCTACTGTGTTCGGATTCTTTCTCCTTTCTTCCATCTTCAACCCCAGTCATCCAAGAAAATTTAAGTGCTCATTCCAAAGTCTTTCTCAAGGACAGCACACATCTATTATGGCACGTAATTACCACAAGGTGGTGTTGTAATTATTGATTTACATGTCTGCCTTTTTTTCACGAGGTCCTAAGCAACTTGAAATTAGGGATTTTCTTGTATTCGTTTTTTCATTATCAGTCCCTGTTTCATTTCCCAACATACAGTAGCCATTCAATGGATAATTGTCACAGATGGGTATATGGAAATATGAATAAATGGAGGATGGATGGATGGATGGATGGGATGGATGGATTCATGCATGCATGCATAGATGACTGAACTGATATATGGAAAGATACTACAATTTCAAGGTACAATATATTTTAAAGACAAATGAGAAATCAATGTCTTCTAATAAGACTCAAAGTTCCTTCAGACTTCAAATCATGTTGTAAACATTATTCTTTTTAACGTGATGGCTCCACCTGTAAAGTATGGTTTATAATCTACCTTGAAGGCATTTCACATATATATCGATATAACTGAAAAGAGGGGAGATTTTAACCTGAATAGATCTCTGTTGCTTAAGATGTAGAAAAGAAAATTTTGGTGGTCGATTCAAATCTTAAAAGTGTACCATTAAAAGTTTTATATTGTCTTCAGGTCAAAAATCTATCATTACATTTTCTATTATTGTATTTTCTTCTGATAAAATTATAAGGGGACATTTATAACAACACGGATGGAACTAGAGAGTATAATGCTAAGTAAGTCAGAGAAAAACAAATACCATAGGATTTCACTCATATGTGACATTTAAGAAACAAAACAAATGAACAAAGGGAAAAAGAGAGAGAGAGGCAAACCAAGAAACAGACACTTAACTACAGAGAATAAATGGATACGTACCAGAAGGGAGGGGTGGGGGAATGGGTAAAATAGGTGTGGGATTTAGGAGTGCACTTGGTCATGATGAGCACTGGGTAATGTACAGAGTTGTTGAATCACTATATTATGCACCTGAAACTAATATAATACTGTATGTTGACTTAGTGAAATTTAAAATAAACTAAATTTTTAAGGGGAAGAATTAGCTATATATTTGATGTCCCACTTTAAATAGAATTCATAACAGCTGATATGTTAAAAATGACAATCCAAAGGAGGAAGACAGTTCAATTTGCACCAGGACTCCTATGGTTAAATGACTTCCCTCCTCAGGCTCATAAACACACATAGATGAGCTTTGAATTATGGATGGAGGCCAAATGAATACTAATTGTTCTTCGTCCAATTTGTTCTTTAAAATGGCTCATTTGTTTTGCAACCTTTTCTATGGTTTTTGACTTGTTGGTTGATAAAGAAATTTTGGCTTGCTTGTAGGCAGTAGGTTCACAATTTAAAATTTATATTTCCAGTTAGAAGTTTGCAACCTTATTACTCCTTTTGCATTTAGCCATAACTGCAAAGATATTTTTATACATGATATATGATATACAAAATAGTGTCATAAAAATACGTATTTCATATTGGTTTATTATTTGCCCTTTATTTAATATATATTCCTCCTTTGACATGTGATTCAAAAAAGTTTTAAGTACAGAAATCTTTGAAGGTAGAAAAGAACAAAGACTATTACATAGAACCCAGTAAAATTTCTCTAAGCATAAATAATGACGTAATAAGGAATGTAAATTATACTAAAGGGTATTGTTAGCAATAAGAGATTGTTAATAAAGGAAAAATTAGATATAAATTTAAAAGTTTTCTTTTTTTCCTTTACCTACCAGTAGACATCGGCTTTCTGAAGTTATAAACTCAATGGCTCTGAGTTTGGGGAGCAATACAATGTATTCAGGAGCAATCCTGGTTAATCCCATTGGGTTTTCTGATAAATTGTGAAACTGACATAGTAGAATTTACCTGTACATTGATTCTGAACAGTAACTGAATTAATTCACTGACTGCAATTTTTCAGGGCAAGAAGTCCACGTAAACATTAACTCAAATAAATTGAAGGAGAGGCCAATCTAGTGTCATAGGAAAAGAAATCATGCTGTTATTCTTAGTGTGCCAAGGAAAAATGAAATGAAAGGAGCACAAATGTGTCTTCTATGGCAATTTATGAAGGTCACACAATTAGTAACTTATTGAACTCGGATTTGAACTGAGATCTGCCTGACTCCGATATTCACAATTTCCACAATGCTATCCTGTGAATCACACTCTCATTAACAAGCAACACAAGCAAGGAACTCCTGTGTTAAAAATGCTCTTTTTGTGAAGAATCCTAGGTAATTTTATTTGCAGGCAAGCTGACTAGAAATGATGTCAGAATCCTGTATCTCTTTGCCTAGATGCCAACCTATAATCCCAAGTAAATTTATTTTCCTGAGCTGTCCCATAGCTATCCACTTAGAAAGAATATTTCAGGAAAAAGTTTAAAGATAGGCAGATCAATCAGAAAACTTTTGATATTCAATATGAATTTGCAGTCAGAGCCTTATAACTTTGGTGTGTGTTCCACAAATATTTCTCCAATTATTAAACAAACAAACAAATAAACAAGCCAACAATTCTCTAATGCCTAAGCCTATTTTGCTTCTGAGTCTACCTGGCCCAGACTTTCCACTCTCAAATGTTTTCTGATTTAGGATCTTCATACATTTGGTCCCTGAGGTGTCCCTCATTTTTCATTTTCCAACAGTTCTATTCTTAACTCCCTTACATCCTTTCCCTGAAGGAACCTCTGATCTTGAGAGCCAATCTATTTCTCCTGAGCCATGTTCTTCCCATTAAAAACTATTTTCTCTTTCCATAAGATTCTAGGAAAAGCTCACCCTTCATCCTTCCTAGATTAGTCTTTTGAGCTTCTTTCCTGTTTCCAGGCACAATCGACTGCTCTGGATTAAACTGCTCTTCAGTAGATCTTGCAAACATAAATGCCCTATTTGGGAGATGGAAGTAAGGAGGCTTAACACAACTCTCTGCACGGGTAAGCCTTTTGTCTCTTCTGGAATTCTCTCTTTAAAAAAATGGCCATATTTCAAATCAAGGAAAGACCACAGAGAAACTGAGTGTTCCAACAGTTACCATGATTACTTGTGCACAGGATTTGTCCTTAAGATGGATGTTCTGTTTATGTAGACTTAAGACTACTAAAGCTTGATTTACTTAATAGGGCAAAATATGGATTTTTGAGATAATAAATCTAGTAGTAGCTGGCTTTCCTAGCCAAAAACCCCTTTGGAGATGGATTTGCTATCTTAGTCACCTTTGCATTCCTAATCACTAAAAAGTTCCTGGAATATAGGAGGTACGAAATAAATATCAATTAAATGAAACTTCTACTCATGCATGGCTATTAGTCCCTTTAACTGAATAGTATTTTAACAATGAGGGAAGAAAAGAGTTTTACATATTACAAATGAAAATCTAGAAAATTGGTGAGGATGCTTTGACAGACAGATGTGATCCTTTTATCCTATGCCCTTCTCTCTTCCATGTACCCCTGAAAAAAAAAAAGTCATTTGACCTGAAATGTTGTAGCATTCTCATGGGGTAAGTCCAATGTGTAAGTGATACAGGGTGCCCACCCACAGAATCCTACTCAACAATCATTAGGCTGCTCTTCCTTTCTTACCTAATTGAGATTCTTACTATTAGAGATTCTTTTTATTAAATAGAAATGTTTCCAGAAGGCCAAATGAATGTGGAACTATTGAAAAGGAGGCCATCGTCCTACTTCCTCTTCATTAATGCATCAGAAAGCATTCATTCATCAAGCCAACTCTGGGAAGACTTCAGTCTCAGCAAGGTTCTAGAGGATGGGAATGGGAGACTGAATCAACACCAATCCTCAGGGGATGCCTAATTGCCCTTGTCTGAGGTTGTGCAATCAGCTCAGGTGATAGGTGAGGCCAGCAAGTTGGAATGGAGAGGCAAAATGGTAGAAACAAGTAACACAGACAAAGGGAGACCCAGACCTCTTGACAAGGTGTTTTAAGTGTAACTATCTAGCCTGAGATTTGTACTCAAAAACCAAAAACAAAAACAAAAAGTAAGTTGCTACGCATGTTTTTAATATCTTTGACAAGGAACGGTGTTGGTTATGAGAAAAGTTGGTTATGAGATAAGGAACAGTCTCTTTGACTCCATAGGGCTTTATATTAAGCCCTGAGAAAGCTTTGTTAAATGCTTACAACCAAAAAGACTATTATGAAGAGTTTTTCAATACAGCAAACAGCAAGCCTACATCTTCCCTAGAACAGAACCTTGTTCTTCATCCCAGAGCAAATGTTGCAGCTGAATGACTTTTGGGACTTTATAAGGTGTTGACACAACTTTTACTTTCACGTCGTAAATGTGCCACCCTAATAATCCCTGGTTAATTACTGTTTATTATAAATGAACTCTCTCCGCATTCCAGTGTGGCACTTCTCATTTTTCTGTCAGTGAAGTTTCCTCTGGTGGAAGTTTTGCCCCCAGCTACCAATGATATGATCCCAAGCATGCCTTCATCCAGAGACTGTGGGGAACAGCACCTGGAATGCTGGAGGCAACATCTTTGTGGATACTCAAGTATATGGAAACTAAATAGGCCCTTAAAAGTATTAGGGAAAGCCACTGTGCCTGCAACACAAATCATGTTTTCTAAAGACTGGATTATATAGTCATGAGTTAGCATCATCCCCATTGTCACCAAATATCCTGTCCTTAGAAGACTGAGAGCTAATTCAAATTAACAGGAATAATATTTTCCCCAATGCACTTGCTCACATGTAACTCATGCAAGATTGACAATGCAGAACACAAGAAAAGGATATGAGACAATCCGTGTGTGCCTTCGGAGTGGCAAAATATTCTAGAGGTCAACCCAAAACTGAGCTCATTTTTACAAACAACCATTCTAGAAAATAACAGCTGGCCTTAATGGGATGTCAAGGGCTGAATGTTAGGGTAACACAATATGCAGGAATTAGGGGAAGAAAAGATCAAGGCAATTAATAATGTTTTCCCTGCAAGGATCAGATGTACCAAATTTTGCGAAATAAATACTGGTGATAAGCAAAGCTTGGGCTAAGACAATGGAGCTATTCATTCTCACCAGAGAAGGACATTACCACCAATATAAGAAGCTGAGATTTTAAAACTTTGGGTAATTAATTTCAATCAGAGCTGGATTCAAGGTCAGTTGTGTAATACCAGCCATTATTTTCCCTTTGCTACCTCTGGCAGGCATTCCACATGGCTCATCCATAAATAATTAAAACCAAAGTATCTGCTGCATCAGCTTAACTACTGCAGGGAAATGCAGAGGTCCAAGATTTTATTTCATTTGGAACTTCTAATAGAAAGGGAAACAACCTTCTCTGTGTATTAAGAAATGCGTCTTACTTCCTGCGTAAACTACACAAACATTTCTTTTTAAGCGTTCAATATGTTCATCTCCATCTGGACCTTTCTAAACTGCTTGAGTAAATTGAGAAAAATTACGAAAGCAAAAGCCTCATGCACATACTGCCAGCATGAAATAATTTAAATCTGAGGTAACCTCCAACTGTCAATAGTGAGTCATCAGGATAATGTAATATTTTTGAGACTCATGATGAAATAGCAATCTGAAATTTAGCAACATGAATCATGCTTCCAAAGCAGAGAAGGGTGTCCAAAAGGACCCTTGGGACTCCCCCATTTAGGACTCGTTTGGGAAAGAGACAATCTCTAGGGTGTTCATAAAATGAGAAGAGAATTAATGGGGCTAAGGTGGCTTATGAGGAGGTCAAAAACTTCAGTTGGTAATATTTTAATTTCTTCAGGGGAAATGATTCTGATTGTTCTTCATTCTTATAAATGTTTCATTTAATTTACAACAGATGCCCCTTCGAAACATATATATTAAAGTGAAGAGATTCAGTTACAACCCAAAACACTATATCTCAATTCAGTAAGTGTGTGCATAGGCACAGGCAGAACTCTCCAGACTAATATCGGTGTGCAGGAGAAAGAACAGCAAATGACATATCAGAGATTTTCAGGTACCTGCCGAATCCAGACCCAAACCAACATAAATATGCAGCTTGACTAATCCAAAATTGAGGAGTCTGCTAGGGTGACGTGGAAAGCATTGTGGGTTTGAATCACAATTTGAGTAGGAACTGTGTGAACTTGGTCAAAACGCTCAGGTTAGTTGACATCATTTGGGATTACATATGCTTAAGTTACCTGAAAGTCACCAAACAGATTTAGGGAAATAAAAAGATAGAGGAAAGGGAGACAAGGGTATGAGGGCAAAATGACAGACTAGAGAGTTCTATTTGCATGACCTTGTATGGTAGTAAGGAATAACCGTGGCTTGGGTTGACTTCAGAGAGGATGATTCCCTCTGTCACATCAGGGATGTGGTGTGTGAGAGTATTCAGATAGGCCTACTCAGAGAGCTTCAGTAAGTTTCCTATGATGCATTTTCTGTGCAGCCCCAAGACCTAATCCAATTATTTGGAGTCCACGATGAAATTAAGATACTTTCATAGTCACCACCATCAACCTCGCCATCACTATCACTCTCTTCATCAGTATCATCAACTACTAGCTTTAATACCAGAATAATATTTTAATATTAAGTTAATGACATTAGTCGTAGTGACAAATGAAGACATAACCATTCTTAAGCCAGATAATATTAAAGTAAACTTATAGTTTGCCTCTACCCATCACAGAAACAGCAGTATATAGTAATGAGGAAATCAGCCCACACATAATAAGACATTACATGTTGATGGTTCAGAGGAAGAAGGTTAAACCCTCAACAAAATGACAGTTCCTTAATTGTTGTTCAGACAAATACTGTGATTCCTTTCAAATATATGTTATTGGCCCGTATTCATATTTGCTGTCTTGAGATGACAAAGTTCTACCCTCCTCCACTGCTAAATATCCAAAGGCCTCTCTACCAGGCCCTTCCTATCCTGCTGACAACAAGAAATTCTTAGAAGGGCCATAGTTGAAAGTATAAAGAAATCTTATTTCTTTATACTGGGCTCCTGGGTGGCTCAGTTGGCCAAGTGTCTGACTCTTGATTTGGGCTCAGGTCATGATCTCATGGTCATGGGATTGAGCTCCCCATCAATCTCTGTGTTGGGTGTGGAGCCTGCTTAAGATTCTCTCTCTACCTCTGCCCCTCCCCTTCCGTTGTGCAGACCTGTGTGCGTGCTCTCTCTCTGTCTCTAAAAACCAACAAAAAAATCTTATCATTTTGAAGCTATACTTAGGCATAAAAAGAAGTCCATAACATAAACGTATTCAGAAAGTTTGTGTGGTCACTCTCTGGGCACCTCCCTTCCTTCTTGTAGTAAAATCCTTAGTTAACACAAATTCCCCCTTTTTTTTTTATTAACAAAAGAAACAGCTTTATTGGGATATAATTGATGTACAAAAAACTATAAATATTTAACATATAAAATTTATAATTTAATGAGTTTGGATACCCCTGAAACCATACTACCACCAAGATAATAAAATATCTATCACCTCCGAAAATGTCCTTGTGCCCTTTGGGGTTTTTTTGTATTTTTTGTTTTTATTTTTGTGGGAAGAACACGTAACATGGCATCTACCTCTTAATAAAATTTTTAAGTACACAGTACAGTATTGTTAATTAACAAGCACTATGTTGTACCATAGATGTCTATCATTGGCTTGCAAAACTGAAGCTTTATATATATCAAACAACTCCCCACTTCCTCTTTCCCCCAGCCCATGGCAACATCATTTTCCTCTCTGCTTCTATGAAGTCTATTTTAGATATTCAATAGAAGTGGAATCATACAGTATTTGTCCTTCTGTAACTAGCTTATGTCACTTAATATAATGCCCTCCAGGTTCATCCATGTTGTTGCTTATGACAGGATTTCTTCTTTTTGTAAAGCCGAATTTTTCATTGTATGTATATACCATATTTCTTTTATCCATTCATCTGCCAATGGACATTAAGCTGTCTGTCTTCTGGCTATTGTGAATAATTTTACAATGAATGTGGGAGTGCAGCTCTCTCTCCAATATCCTAATTTCAATTGTTTTGGATATATACCCAGATATGGGGTTACTGGATCACATGGTAGTACTATTTTTAATTTTTTACTATTAAAAATAGTAACCCTTACTATTTTTCTACAGTGGCTGGACCATTTTACACTCTTACCAACAATGTACAAGAGTTCCAATTTCTCCACATCCTCACCAGCATTTTTTTTAGTAGTTTCCATACTAATAGGTGTGAGGTGATATTTCATTGTGATTTTGATTGGAATTTCCTTGACGATGAGTGATGTTGAGCACATTTTCATATACCTTTTGGCCATTTGTAGGTTTTCTTGGAGAAATGTCTATTCAAGACATTTGTCCATTCTTTAATTGGGTGATTTGTTTTTTTTTTTTGTTTTTTGTTTTTTGTTTTTTGTTTTTTTTTTTGCTATTGAGTTGTAGGAGTTCTTTATATATTTTGGATATTAACCCCTTACCAGACATACATAGTTTGCAAATATTTTCTCCCATCCCATAAGTTCTCCTTTCACTTTGCTGATTGTTGCCTTTGCTGTGTAGAAGATTTTTAGTTAGAAGTAGTCCCAACTGTCTTTTTATTGTCAAGAAGTCATCGTCAAGATCAATGTTCGGAAGCTTTCCCCCTATATTTTCTTTAAGAAGTTTTAAAGTTTCAGCTCTTAGGTTTGTCTTTAATGCATTTTGAGTTGATTTTTGTGTATGGTATAAGATAAAGGTATTTCACATTCTGAATCTGAGTTTTAAGTTTCTAAAACAATTGCAAAAATGATACTCAAATTATCCTTGGAGAGAAGAAATATATAGAGCACTGAAATGAATTTATACAAATGTATACAAATTCATTTGTATTTTTATGTCAGCCTTGGTTGTGATCTACTCTGAGCATTTAGAATTGTTTAGGCATAAAAGAATCTTAAGGTATATGTGTGGCTTGAGGACTATTCAACTCGCAGGTCAGTCAAATGTGACGTTCTGTGCTTAGCTCAAAAAGTAAAAGTATTGCTTCAACAAAGAGTTATTTAAAATATCTTCTAACAGCTAGGAAAGGAACACAATAAACCAAAGGACTGAAATTATAATAATAAAAAGGAGCTTTTGACTTAGTTTAGTATTTCTGAAAAACAGAAAAAAAATTTTAATTAAAGCTTTTGAGAATATAACAGTGCTTATTTTAAATTGAGCTGCATGATTTAAGTTTGCTTTAGCTCATTCTTTAAGTGGAACTCAGACAAAAATTAGCAAGTGACTCGGTAGGGGAAACAGAATGTAGAGATGGAAAGCAGAGACAATTTGCCCTTCGAGGCTTGGAGCCTGAAGGACTGCCTTCTCCTCAAGAATGGGTAATACGCTTTCACAGTGTAGCGAATCTATCACACGCCCAAGAGGAAGCATGCACCATTTCCACCGAGGGGGCCCCCCGAGGCAGCAGATTTATAATAAAAATAATTCTGCATTTTCGCATGTTCCAGTCTTAAAATATGGCGGAGCAGATTGTTCTTTCCACAAAGGATTTGTTATTGCACCTGATTGTTTCAAGCCGCCTTTTCATCTTTGAACTTCTAGCTTTTTTTCCCCTCTCTTTTTTAGTGTTCTTTTCTATCTCTAGGCCATTAGCAACCTACTCTCCAAGACACCAGTGAAAAGAACCTCACTTCATTCCTGGCTCCTTACAGAAATTTTAGAGCATGTAGATTTAGACATAGCAATGAATAGATCAACACCTGAAGGTAGAAAATAAGCTTAGATACCATGTGTAACTCCATCTGATAGAAGTTCTTCTCTTTGGCCTCATTCTACCACTTACCAGGTCTGTGCATCCTTTGGCAAGCTTTTAACTATTGTGATGCCTCAGATGTGCTATCTCAAAACGAACAGCAAATTTTCACCTAAATCTCTAGGGTTGTGTCAAGACGGTCAGCTCTCCCCACGATGGCAGCAGGTCTAAACAAATCTGTTGCTAATGTGAACTTCACAACCTATCATAGCACAAGTTGTCTGACACTCTACCCGTTCTCCGGATGCAGAAAAATTTGAAAGCAACCTGAGTCCAAAGCACTTAGGCTTTGGTGGCAGGTCACCCATAAGGCATCTCTCGTTCTCTATCAGCTAAAGAGGATAAAGATTCCTGGCCAACCGCAGTAGGGAATGAATTAAGTAACACAGATGAGAACATGTTTATAAAAGTTTAAAAAGCACAGTTCTGATACACCCGTAAGCACGACCACGTTGCTGCCATGCATTATAATCAAGAATTTGAATTCATGGCACCCAGTCTGGAAGAACAGAAATGTTACTGAGTAAATCACCCAGGGAACTTCATCAAGGTGCTCACAAGGACACTCGCGTTCTGAAATGCACGCCCATGACATAGGGAGAGCCCTGAGGTAAGAATTGCTGCTGTGGTAAAGTCACGGAGCTAAAGGGCTTTCATGTAACTACAGAGAATGTCCCAGAATAGGAACAGAATAGCCACGTACTGTGGGGCGCCATTGTTAGGAGATGGTGTGAGTGTGTGAGTCGAATACTTTTACGACCCCACTGAACTCAGGTTGTGTTTTGTTTCCTAACATCAGTAGTTAGGTTATGTTAGGATTCCTTCTCAACCACTGACGTTGTTGATATACTAATTTGATTGGGACACCAGAAGTAACAATTAGGAGTAAGTCGCTTTTGGGTATTTATCTATACACTCCATGAAGGAGCTTTTTTTTTTTTTTCTATGTTTGCTTATCTTAGAGAGAGATAGCATGAGCAGTGGAGGGGCAGAGAGAAAGAGAGAAAGAATCTCAAGCAGCCTCCACGAAGTCAGCACAGAGTCAGATGTCGGGCTCGAACTGATGAAACCGTGAGATCCTGACCAGAGGCAAAATCAAAAGTCAGATGCTTAACTGACTGAGCCACCCAGGTGCCCCAGAGCTCTTTGATTTAAAATGTATAAAGTATTCTGGGAGAAGAATCACATGAACCTAGAAAACAAGAACTTTAAGAAGTTTGCTAAATTAATTAACTGTAATCACACAACTACACATTGCAAACTACAAATAATGTAAAGTTTAGTTCATATGTTCATTTCTGTCTCTATCTCACAGAACAGATAAATACTATAGGCTGCCGTGACCAAGCCAGTAGAGGGAGAATCAATATTCAGAACCATGTAGATACGTTTCCTTCCTCATGAAAGTTCTATGTAATTAGCAACCGAAGTCTACAAGCTCATCTTGAGGCCTTGTCACCTGTGTCCTGGAATCAAAATACCCTTATATCTGGACTTTAATTTTTTTATTTATTTTTTTGTTTATTTATGTTTGAGAGAGAGAGAGTGTGTGTGAGCAGGGGAAGGGCAGAGAGAGAGGAAGACACAGAATCCGAAGCAGGCTCCAGGCACTGAACTGTCAGCACAGAGCTCGATGAAGGGCTTGAACTCACAAACCGTGAGATCATGACCTGAGCCGAAGTCAGACACTTAACCAACTGAGCCTCCCAGGTGCCCCATTGTATCTGGACTTTTAACCTAAAGTAGATAATTATAAGAGTCTCTATCAAAAATATCTCAGGGGTGCCTGGATGTCTCAGTCGGTTAAGCATCCGACTTCGGCTCAGGTCATGATCTCACAGTTGGTGGGTTCAAGCCCCGCGTCTGGCTCTGTGCTGACAGCTCAGAGCCTGGAGCTTGCTTCAAATTCTGTGTCTCCCTCTGTCTCTGCCCCTCCCCACTCATGCTCTGTTTCTCTCTGTCTCAAAAATAAACATAATAATAATAATATATATATATATATATATATATATATATATAAATCAGAGTTTAGAAATTATGTGAGATATATCTTTAGTTCCAAACTTTGTTTTCTTGCAGTGTGTACATTCTGGAAGTACTGAATGCCTTCACTGGGGAAATGCCCTGGTGGCTATAGGTGGTGTAGATACCCTCTATTTTTATGACTTCACCACAGTGGGAGGTCACTGGTTTTTAAAGCCAGGTAAACAGATCCCAGGGGATCAGTTCATCCTGAAGTTTCACGAATTTCATGGACCAAGTGATACCCTCCCAACCCCACCGGGGCCCCATCTCATCTGACCCACAGTTAGAACATACTTAATCTTACTGATTAAAGATGCATCAAATCTATGTGGATTCCTTGGGTGAAAATGGGTGACACCAAAGAAGTAAATACAATGAATGTTTTCTGAATATATCCAAGCTGAGATATTACTGTAAACATGTAGAAGCAAAGTCAGAGATTATAGTAGTAGGAACAGAGGCGTATATGAGGTAAAGCAGCCGATCCTAGAGAAAGCTCTGGAACAGAGAGAGGAGACCATTTTGAAAGCTCCAAGAAGAGACTAAGCTTTGAGACAAAATGAAGGCCAGTGTGGCATCATCACATGAGGGCAGGGGTGGAAAGAGGCAAGAAGAGTTCATTGCATTCATTTCCTGGGGCTGAGATAACAAATTACTGCAAACTGAGTGGCTTAAAACAAGAGGCCAAAAATCAAAATCAAGATGTCAGCAAGTCTGTTTCCTTTCGGAAGCTCTGAGGGGCGATCAGTTCTATGCCTCTCTCCTAGCTGCCAGTGGTCTCTGGTAGTTCTTGGTGTTCTTTGTTTATAGCTGCATCTCTCCAAGCCCTGCTTCTCTTCTCACATGGCCTTCACCTCTGTGTGTCTCGTCGATGTTCCTGTGTCTTTTCTATTCTTACGAGGATACCGGTCATATCGGAACTGGACCCATGCTTATCTACTATGATCTCACTTTCACACAACTAAGTACATCTGCCAAAACCCTATTTCCCTACGAGGTCCCCTTCTCAGGTTCCAGGTAGGCATGAATTTTGAGAGAACATTATTTAACCCGGGACAGTGGACAACGGCCAGATCATACAGGGCCTTGTAACCATGGCATGAAACTTTTTTTTTCCCTTAAAAACAATGTTAAATCTTTAGAAGGTTTTTAGCTGAGGAAAGGGCATACTTTATACATTTGCAAGATCATTCTGACTAGGATGTGAGGCAGGGGACTTAGGTAGAAAAGAAAAAGAGTACAGACACCAGTTGGTTGAATACTGCAGTAATCAAGCTGAGAGCTATAGTGAGTTTAGTTAGTGTGCGGGCATCTGTTGCCAACGGACGTGAACGGTTTGGGGAACTATCTGAAAGATGAAATAGCATGTGTTGTTGATGGATGTGATGGGGGAGGGAGAAAAAGGGAGGGACCCTACACTTCGGCTTTCAGTAACTGGGTGCAAGGGGGTACCATTTATGGCAACAGGGAAGAATGCCAGCCAGGGTGGGGAAGGATAGGAATCAGTTCCATTTAGGACATACTACATTTGAGCTGCACATTAGAATTCCAAGCGGAGATAACATAAGGCAGTTGGAGCCCAAAGAGAGGTCAAGACTTGAAAGATAAATTAGGCAGTTATCAGTAAGTTGAGGGTGATTAAAACCATACTGGATGAGGTCATCTGGAGTTTGAGTGCAGAGAGAGGAGAGCCTGGGATGCATCCCAGGATGCACTCATGCTTAGGGCCTAGTTATAGGAAGAGGAAGAGACAGCAAGACAAACTGGGGTACATTTGTTATCGAGGTAGAAGGGAGTCCAGGAAGACATGATATCCTAATTCTGCTGTTCCCACTGTGTGCATGGTAATGTGGAAGTCCCATGTGGAAGACAACATTATTCTCTTCTATGTCTTTTCTTATGTCTTATGTCTTATTCTTTTCTTATGCCTTTCTATGTCTTTTCTACGGGTCCCTGCTCCAGACTGGCTCCCCCTATGGGAGGCATATACACCATGCAACAATGACATTAGACCTGGCCATGTGACTGGCGGTGGACAATGAACTATGAGCAGAAATCATGCTTTAGACTCCGAAACAGAAGTTCAGAGCTGTTACACGGTTCTGCCATTGTTCTTTTCCTTCCGCATCAAGGATGCAGCAAAGATGCATCCCAGGTCGTGCTTGCTCCTTTGGCACAAAACCCAAAATAAGGAAGACATGAAGAGTACAGCTATACTCAACATTTAGTGTGAAGGATAAACCTTTGTTTCTGTAAGTCACTGAGAGTTGGGGAGTGCCCAATTCTCATACCCACGTTGCAGATGAAGAAACTGAGGCTGAGAGATTAGATAGCAGACTTGGAAATTGCATCCAATTTTATACGGCCCCCAAAGCCTATACTCTCTCCACTATACATACTGCTTCTCTAAAATAAATAAATAAAAAGCAAAATAATAAAATAAAATAAAATAAATAAAAAAGGTGGAAGGGATTTAGTCTTGTGACCTTAGCCCATAAAAGTAATGAAATGAGGAGGGAAAGTTGAAAACATGATCCCACAAAAACTTGTCCAAAAAATGTTTCTAGGGGTGCCCGAGTGGCTCAATCAGTTAAGTGTCTGACTTCGGCTCAGGTCATGATCGTGCGGTCTGTGAACTCAAGCCCCGCGTCGGGCTGTGTGCTGGCAGCTCAGAGTCTGGAGCCTGCTTCGGATTCTGTGTTTCCCTCTCTCTCTGCCCCTCCCCCACTTGTTCTCTCTCTCTCTCTCTCTCTCTCTCTCTCAAAAATAAATAAATATTTAAAAAAAATTTAATGTTTCTAGCAGCATTAAACAAAAAATGGAAACAGCTCAGAAGTCCGCCAATGGATAAATGGACACTCGGATTGTGATATCTGCATACAGTGGACTATCATTCGACCTTAAAAAGGAAGGAAATTCTGACACTTGGCAGGCACCACGTGGGTGAACTTTGAAAACATCATGCTGAGTGATAGACGTCAAACACAAAGGCCACCTATTGTAGGAATTCCATTTCTAGGTAATGCCCAGAACAGGCAAATCCACAGACACGTAAGGCTATTAGCGGTTTCCAGGGGAAGGGATAGAAGTGAATGGGCGTGATAATGGGTACAGATTTATTCGGCGGTGATGAGACGGCTCTGGAATCGGTGATGGAGGTACAACCTTATGAATGTACCGAAAACTAGTGAATTGTACACTTCAAAACTATGAACTGTATGATATACAAGCTATATCCCAGTAGAAACAAAAGGGAGGGGGAGAGGTACAATTTGGGAGTGTGGTGCATGGTGCTTCAACCCACAACCCGCTGACTCAGTTCCCAGTCTGATTGCGCATCTGAGGTCTGGACCCCACAGTCTCAGAAGAGGCCGAGGAGAGACAGACAGCCCTCGGTCCGAGGGCTCAGGCACCGAGGCAGAGCCTGGTTCTTGCCTGTCAGCACGGCTGCAGTAGAGACGTGGCCAGGAGCTGGACAAAAGTGGCAGGTACACCCAGGTGAGCCTCGGACGTGAACCCCGGAGGGACAACACAGGTCATTTCCCTTGGAGTCTCTACGTGTCCCGGATGCCCTGGGAATGCCCTTCACCTTTGGCCCCCTGGAATCATGTCAGGGTCTTCTTCTACCTTGAGAATCCCCCGAGGGAAGAAGGAAAATACCAAATGCAGGACAGCAACGAGGAGCACAGTCTTGTCTAACGGAGGGCCGGAAAATCTGACTGCGAAAGGCACTGTCATAGCTCGCATCTTCCCCAGGTCACAGGCGGTGTTGCAACCTTTTAATAACAAAACGACTCTCAGGGGTTAGGAGCCGCTTTGTGAAGCAAGTTCCCCTGGAGATAGGACCGCCGAAGGAAAGTAAAATCACCCAGATCTTTCCCCAACCCCTGCGATCATAACTATCAAGTCCAGAAGCACACAGTGCTTGTCACTGATTGCTAGAACGGGAATCAGTCAGAGTCTGAGGAAAGTAGCAACAGGTAAGGTCCCCTGACCTGGGCCTCCGTTAGTGGCTGGAAGGAGCTACAGAGGAGGAACCCAGGCACCTGCTCTCTAAGTGCAGTTCCCTGTTGTCTCGTTGACCGTGACCCTCCTAGATAACCATCTCTGCCTATATGTTCCCCAAGTCGGATGGGGGACTCGTGGTAACTTGCTACTTCCTCCTTAAATAAGGAAATCAGGCAGTGATGGACAGAAGGAAGTTTATAGTATTTCACCTTGGCCACCGCTGACCAGAAAGAAAAAAAAAAATGGAAATACCACCATCACGAATCACCAACGTGTTCCCTGTTACCATCATGCAGCATTTTGCAAGAACTTTGGATTTTCATGGTTTCAGTAATTTCGATTCCTGATAAAACATTTCTTATCCCCTAGTTATCCCTAAATAGCCACCAGAGCTTTGGACATCTTAAAGCTTTGAGATTTTTTTTCAACACCTGTGGAAAATTGCTACTACAATTTTCCATTTATGAGTACCATCGGCCATCAATAGTGCCTGAATCTTCACAAGAATTGAGTGCCCAGAGAGGAGAAGAGAAATTTTCTTTAAATTTGATCCTCTCTCTTTTTAAAAAAAAAAATCAGCTTCTAACTGAGATTGCACAATGGTCCTGTGCAGATGTATGTATTCTTTTTGTCAGTGACTCGATATCTTTCAGATTATAGTGCATTAAAATGCACCCAGAGAGCCTAAGGGGGAAAAAATAAATATGGCATTTGTCTTGAACTCATAAAAAGGGTCATACTAAAAAGGAATTTAATAAAAATCATTACCACCTAAAAGCAGTGCCAAAATTTAATTATACATTTTCAACCCCCAAAGTAAATGTTCTAACATCTAAACCCACTGAAAAGCTGCCCGGCTTTATTACTGCCATACCTAGAGGTTTGGGGGCTTTTTTTTTTTTTTTTTGAAGTAGTCTCATTTAATTCTTGAATGCATGACCACCTAGCACTGCAGGTAGAGAAAAATTTTCCTCTTTTGCTAAAATAGTCTCCATTCTCAAAGGCCCACAGCGATCCATCAATGTGATCCTCTGGGGTAATTAGGCCCCTTCCCCCTTCCAGGCAGACATTCTGGAGGACGTTGCTGGCTGAAGGACAGCCATGTCCAGGGCTCTATTCTCAGCCATCGGGTCGTCCTCAGTCCCTTTGTGCCATGGCAATTTTTCAGAAGGGAAATTAGTCCCCCTGCCAACTCTTATATTTTGTATAAGCCCAGATGTCACACTCTGCTAATGTCATACTAAACTGTAATATTTTTATAACATAGTGTAGAAAACCAAAGCAGAGCCAAATAGACACATTGCTGCCAGATGGTTGACCTTTATTTACTGATAAAAGTTTTTCAAATCCTAAAACTCGAACTTATGAGCAATGAGCTGAATTCTCAAGTCTCCGAGTGAGCCCCATCCTCTCTCCCATTGACAGCGGGAGAGAGGAGATGAGCTCATAAAAACACAGGGTGTGTAGAAATCCAGAGGTCTATGTGGCGCGGGGGCAGGGGGTGGTGGCTTGCTTTCCGGGATGTGGGTTTTCTGTGCGCAGTAATGACTGGACTTGTCTCTCATGAAATGAACTCAGGAGCAGACCTCTGCATGCCTGTGACTTTAGGCACACAGCCACCTGCCTTCAAAGCGTGAGGCCGCTTACTGTCAACCGATGGTTTGTCTTCCTCCCGTGTCTCTAGCGTAAACAGGATGAAGCGGACCGTGTGGTTTCCCAGCCCTGCCTGCCGCTTACCCCCAAAGCCATTCCCGTACAGGAATGGAATTTATAATTGAATGTAATCATATTATATTTACTTCAAAGAGGGCAATTACTTCTTCACATTTTCCTGTAGACTTATTTGCTTTGAAGATGTTTTCTGTCCTGACTCACGTATTATTTTTTTTTTCTTTGCGATTGGCTCTAAATATGGCTAGGATGTTCGTGGGTCCTTTTTCCATTCTATGTTTTCTTCCTCAGACAAATTATTCTTCTTACATATTTATTGATGTTGGACTCTGAATGCTTCAGGCATCCATCATGACCTTGAAGACAGTAATTTTCCTTTTAGTCATCAATTGCCAATTATTAGCCATTTGAAGAACAATAAATGGCCGATATTTTTATTTCCCATCATGAAGTCTCCAGAACCTACCTTGAAATTTGTTATTTTTAGATTTGTTCCTAATATGCTGCCTCACTGATCTGAACTATATTACCTTCTTAGTTTACCATTTTTCGGCTAACAATAATCACACTTTTGCACACTTCATAGGTTCTTTTCAGCCAACCTTTTTATCAAATCAAACTATGATTTATTCAGAAACCAAATATTTTGCCCTGCTCAAAGATTTTCTGACCCAAATGTATTTAGAAATCTATCCATCTGTCTGTTTTCCATCCTTGTTTCCCTTCTAAAAAGTAGGGTCTTGCGGCGCCTGGGTGGTTCAGTCAGTTGGACGTCTGACTTTGGCTCATGTCATGATCTTGCAGTCCGTGAGCTCAAGCCCCTCGTTGACCTCTGTGCTGACAGCTCAGAGCCTGGAGCCTGTTTCAGATTCTGTGTCTCCCTCTCTCTCTCTGCCCCTCCCCCCTCATGCTCTGTCTCTGAGAAATGAATAAACCTTAAAAAAATAAAAATAAAAAAAATAAAAATAGACGTAGGGTCTTACAAACTCAATTTTAATTATTGGCAGTGCTCCCTCTACTGCAAAATGATCACCCCAGCTGGCTAGCTTGAAACTCCCCATTCCTAGGAATATCTAAGCGTTTAGGCATCGTGTCTCCAGATTTTTCAGGTGAAAACATCACTGGAAGGATTAATATACAGTAAAACCTTGGTTTGCAAGCATGATTCATTCCAGAAACATGCCTGTAATCCAAAGCACTCTTATATCAAAGCAAATTTCAAGAACCATTGGCTCAGTTGTGATCATGTGACATTCAGCGACACGTACTTCTCATATTGCAAGACATCACTCATTTTTCCGGTTAAAAGTTACTAGAAATGTTTGCTCATCTTGCAGAACCCTCGCAGAACAAGTTACTCACAATCTAAGGTTCGGTTGTATTTGGACTTACCGTCAGAAAACTTGGGTTCAACTCCAAGCTCTGCATCTTTGTATGCACATGATTGATGTTCAACATCTCCTTCCAATGCTCTATACTTCTACCAGAGGAGGGTGGCAGTAACTGCTTGCTATTGTCCAGTGCTCGTGAATGCTGAAGAACACACATACGGAATTGATTGTAAACCGAAAATCATAAAACGTACTCTCAACATCAATGCATAGTGTTCTTCCCTTAAGAGTTTATTAAGAGTTCATTCCCTTAGAGGGGCTCCTGGATGGCTCAGTTGGTTAAGC
Source organism: Panthera leo (assembly GCF_018350215.1). Lineage (NCBI taxonomy): Eukaryota > Metazoa > Chordata > Mammalia > Carnivora > Felidae > Panthera > Panthera leo. The sequence continues at coordinate 73,615,329 of NC_056679.1, read as the reverse complement.
ATCCAACTTCTGCTCAGGTCATGATCTCATAGTTACTGAGTTCAAGCCCCGCATGGGGCTCTGTGCTGACAGCTCAGAACCTGGAGCCTGCTTCAGATTCTGTGTCTCCCTCGTTCTCTGCCCCTTCCCCCACTTATGCTCTCTCTCTCTCTCTCTCTCTCTCTCTCAAAAATAAATAAACTTTTTAAAAAAGAGTTTATTCTCTTAAAGAATAGAGAACACAGACAATGGGATATAACTCTGGAAAGGTGAGCTAGGGAGCAAAGAGAGAGGGGAAGGTGATCATAGGGGATGCTGGGTAGAAGAATACCCCCCTGAAAGGTCACACACACACCAGGGGGCGTGAGCAGCAAGGGGCGGCGTGAGTGTCCAAAGAACTCCCAAGGAAAGGAAGGCCATGAGAAAAGGAGGTCTGGGCACCACACACAGGTTCTCCTCTTCGGGAGTTTTGCTTCAGCCAGGCCCTCTGTCCTTCTGCCTGCTTGACTTCTGCCCACACGCCAGAATGATCTCTGACTGTATAGCCAGCCTGGCGGTGAGGACCCAGAAAGCCTCAGCTCAGTTTTGTCCTGTGACCCACAACGATGAGGACAGGCTCAGTGAGATGTGCCTGGCATTGTGCCTTGAATGTAGTGAGGGCACAGTCTTTGTGGTGGAACAAACAGATGAGGGGAAAAGAAATCAGAAGGCGGGCAGTTCTATCACCGCCCGGGCACCTAGTCCCTAAAGACCCAAAAAGAAAAACTGAAGATAATATTTCCTCTACAGTGGGTGGACACCATAGAGCTCACACACCCTCCCTTTTTCACTCTTCTTTACTTTTTGATGATGACGCGGAAGACAGAAGCACCAAGCTCCCACCAGCCTACTCATGGGAGAATAGCTACTGTGTGCCAGATAGACCCCAGGTCTGAGCAGATGACTGAACCAGGCTTCTAGAGGAAGGGATAGTATCCTCCTCCTCCCCTATTGACTTCAAGCTCTGCTCCCTTCTGGGCACGTGAGGCATCTCCCCTGTGCTTTCTTGGATGTTGTGTTTTGATTTAAAAACAAAAAAAACAAAAAAACTTAGCAGTGGTTGATTTAGCAAATCCCTCCATCAAAGGCTTACCTGTTTTCTTCAATCAAGTATCCTGTAAAGTCAATTGGCCAGATATCCCCTGGCAAATTATAGTAGAAACCTTCATAGTGAGTTATTTTAAACAATATTTTTTTGTGAGATAAATAAGTCGCAGCGGGAGTGCCAGCAGCAGCGACAACCTGGGGCATCTGCCTGGGCACCGGCCATTCCTAAGGTTTATCTTCAGCTTCTTGTTCTATTATCTTCGCACTCTCAAACAGGCTGTTCTCATTTGTTTTGTAATCTATTATTCGGGTAATTTCTCTTTCCCTCGTGCAATCGCTAAAGACATTTCCCCAGTGCCAAGGACTGATTTCTTTCCTAAATTGCCTTGCTTTGTTTTTATCCCTTCCTGCCTTTCCCCGATCTTCTTCAAATATTTCTCCCACCAAACTCTTCTCACCATTTAATCATCGGCCCCACCCTCGGGCTTCTTGATCCTTCTGTACATTTTCTCCTCTCCAAAGCAACCTGCCGCCTCGAAGAAACCGAATTCCCATGCCATGGGTATTGGCATTTTTTTTTCTTGGTGGGGAATAATTTTTCCCCAATTCAATTGGCTGTATATTTTCTCCTATAAGTGAATTCTCGTGGCATATGGTATGGATATTATCCCCACCCCCCTTTCTACAGAACGACTCCAAATACTTTGTGTCATATGTAATTTTTATTTTGGCAATCCCTGCTGGGACCAGCTTTTCCTGTAATGCAACAAAGTCCCCTCAGAACATTAATCTTGTAGTACCCAGAAATGGAGGCCACGTCTAAGCGTCTCTTCTCGTGTGTACACGGATAGGTGTGCATGCGGCACAGACTTGACAAACCTCGCTGTCTGTCTTCCTATTTTCACGAGAACCTCCAAGGGGAAACTGAAGTCACCCACCAGCCTGGTGGTTGGGTGGAAAGATGACAGGCTCTAGTCCGGGAAGTGCCCGGGATGCCCGTGGCTTCTTTGTTATGGTGGCATGGCAAAGGAGAGTGGGGAAAAAAATACACATCGATGTGACTTTCTTTCTCCAGCAGCCCTAAGAAATAAGGCCAACTCAAAGCTGTACCTGCCTTCAAGACTCCTGTTGACACTTCTGTGCTGAAGCAGCCGTGTGGTTGCTAAAACCTCCACCGTTCATAGAATCAATCCAGGCCACACACGCTGAATCTATCTTCAGCTGTGCATTTTCTCTAATGTATCCTTCTCCGTGGTTTCCGCACAAGATACACAGATTGTTTTCAACTCCAACTTCCTAAAACTCAGACTTTTTTGCATTTTCACTCCATCTCTCCTCAGTCTTCCCAAATGCTGGTCCTTTATTGAGTGAATGGGAATCTTTCTCTTGCCGCTAAGGAGCTCCAACCCCTTAATCTGGGCTTTCCTTAGCCAACCACATCTTCAACAAGTTGGGTAAATATCGGTGAGTTTCTGATCTTTCCTCTACTTGTCTCACATGTTTAGTTTTTCTGTTTCATTAGTTGTAAAGATTCTTCTTTATTCTCCCTTTCCCCAGGCTTTCTTGTGTCATTTACTTATCCATGCTCCAGCCCTACAGGCAAACAGGAAGTATTGTCTCTATCGGGTTTATCTTCATATCCGAGGAGACAAGATATTAACATACAGAATTAAACAAAAAGATGGGAGGCCCAATTCTCTACGTTAATGCCAAATGGTCAATATGATAAGCTCTACCTGTTAACAGAAAGATTTTACTAGAGGACGGTATAGATGCAGTCAGGAAAATGGTATGGAGCATGTGTCTAAAAATATAAACGGGACCACTGAAGCCGTGTGCAGGGTCAGTTACTACACTGATGGGGCCAGTTCAGCAGGGCCTGGGAGTTTATGTGAAGGACCCTTAAGGAAAATATTGGGCAAAAGGCAAACTAGGAGTGCCTACGTGACTCAGTCGGTTGAATGTCTGACTCTTGATATTGTCTGAGGTCATGGTCTCATGGTTTGTGAATTTGAGCCCTGCATCGATTGGGCTCCTTGATGAGCATGGAACCTGATTAAGATTCTCTCTCTCTCTCTCTCTCTCTCTCTCTCTCTCTCTCTCTCTCCTCTCTCTCTCTCCTCTGCCCCTCCCCCACTTGCACTAACTTTCTCTCTAAAATTAAAAAAAAAAAAAAAAAACTTAAGGCAAACTAAATCCTGACTGTGACAAGCCAGTTTGTGTATTTGAGGCTTTATTTTGGTAGCATTAGCGACGCTTGGTGAATTTTTCGGGGGAAAATGGCAGAACCAAAGCAGAGTTTGGGATGTAAATCAAAGATCCAAGTGAGTGGTGTCTCCAGGAGGATGTAGGTGTCTGCTATGGAAGTCAGGTATAAAGTTATCAGGGACAGATTTGAAGGAATGGTCATGTGAGGAAACCATTGTAATTTCCATTAAATGGTCAAAACCCACCTGTTGATAATCAGTTACTAGAGTGCAATGGCACAGACAATGGCACAGATGTACTGTCTTGATCTTTGATTTCTGTCTTTTTAACCTTGGAAAGGTTGAAGCTAGAGTTAATATTTATTACATGATTGCACAAACTAGGAACTATGATAAAGACGTTGTACATGTTAACTAGTTTATTCCTCCTAAAAAACAGTTGGAAGGAGAGAAAAGTAAGAGCCAGAGAGGTCAACTAACTTCCTCCAGTTATCCCACTAAGTATTCTTCAGAAAATTTAGCATCAGAGTCTGTGTTCTTAACCCTACACTGCACCACCTCTCAGAGCCTGGAAGTCACATGAACTCAGGATTCAAACACGCCAGGTTAACTGATGCCAAGCTCCTCCCTGATGTCATTCTAATATGGTGTTGAAGTTAGTTGACCCCAGGAGCCTCAGCCCATATCGATAAAACAAGAAGATAATAGAGCCTATCTTAAAGAGTTATTGTAAGGATGCAATAATCCATCTTAAGCACTTTACAGTGTCTGGCGAGCCTTCTTTCCATACTGATCGTAGGTGTTAATGTTCTGGACAAATCCAGTTCGATACGATTCCTTCCATACCTGCTCTCGCTTCCAGGTGAACTCCTGAATTTCGCCTAAACTCTACTCTGATTCTAAGCTGAACAAACCTCTTTCCTGTTGCCAACACAAAGTTTGCAACTTATTATGTGCTTCTGTGTCCATCGCCTCCCACCTCAGGCACTGGGCTAAGAGACAGGTCCCCCTACGTAAGTCATACACAGGTTTGCACGTGTGGCCCATGAGTGGCCCCACATGTGTCGCAGGCACCCGCAGGGAGAAGGTACAGTTTCCTTCACGTGTATATCCCCATTCGACACTGAAAGACGATCTAGTTTCTTACTCAGTTGACATCATCTTCCCATGTCTTTTAACTATGGGCATATGTCATCTTTAGCAAGCATTTCATTTGTAAATAATACATAAACAGACTTATCCTGCTGCCGCTTTATGGCTTTTTGACGATATTTGGGCAGCATTTTTTATTTTCTTCTCCAGAAATTCCTTTCACAAATAACTCATAGTTTGCCTGCTCCTGAAGTGAGCACCGCGTGCTGTCATTCCTGGTGTCCCCGACTGCTCAGGTGTCTCTCTCATCTCCATTGGCTTTCCAGTCGAGGCCTTTATGACAAAAATTACTTCAGAGACCTCTCTCCTAGATCTTCCGAAAGAGCAGGTTTTCTTTAAAAAATAAAAACCCTTCTTTAAGAATCTGAGTAAGTTGTTCATCCTTTCTATAGCAAATCAAACATGTTCTACTTCTCTTACCAAGTGTGTCGTTTCCTCTCTTAAAAATGTAAAACCTTTGCTCCTTCTGTTTTTTTCAACACTTTATTCTCTTTTCCTGCTCTCTTTCTGAGTTTGAAATGAAGACTTTTCAATTTTGATGCTAGTTTCTTTTCCTTCTCTTGATCTCACCACTGCTGATCTTCTCTCGTGCTCAGACTTTCTGAGGTACACCCTCCCTCCTTCTCTTCCTTAGCAGGGAGATCTACATAATGATGAGAAGACTCCCTCCTACCCCCTCTGTAGTGCCATATGGTAGGCACGCGATAGCCAATGTCTTTCTTCCAATAATCACTTCGGTCAGGGAGGGAACTGCTTTACAGGGAGGGAACAAACTTTACAGATGAGAAAAGTAAGATAGTGAAGAGTTAATTAGTTTTCCTAAGATTAAAAATCAAATCAAATGTGGAGCATGATTCTCTGAGTTTCTGTGAGCTGTTGCTGACCCTGCTACCTCGATTGCGGGTGCAAAAGGGAACAACCCTTCACGGCACCTCTCTGCAATGCCATACTCCACTTTCCCTCAAACAGACATCTGTGATCATGTAATTTTTTAGCAAGAGTCTAAAATTTTCTTTCGGTGTAACAGCTATTAATTTCTGTTTCAAGTAACGTGAGGAGTGCTCAAGGTAAACCCAATGTTGTCAGATCTGTTCTCAGTGACAGTCTATTCTAAGCCTGTTTGTACTATGAACTTGCTGGATGGCCGTAGGAAGTCACTGAACTCTGATAAGTCTCAATTTCCTCCTTCATAAAATAAATGGGCTATATTTTCCCTAAGGTCTCTTCCAGGTCTAACTGTTTTTAATCTATGCTGTAAGATAGAAATAGTCATTGCCAACTTTCTCAGTATTCTAGCTACGTCCCCTGAGATTTCACATGCTGGGAGAATTTTGTCTGCAAAATCCAAGGCATAAAAGTGTATAAGTGAAATATGAAAGGCTTATTAAACAAGCCATACCATTTAAACTGGGGTATGACAAGTGTGGCTTCCACTAATAAAGTGATACAGCTTCCTAATCCAGGGAGAATATAAAGGGAGACTGGCAATACAGATGTCAGGTATGTTCTGTACTATATCAATGCATTTATATGTCACTTTTCAGTTAAAATTACAATTTTTTGACAACCTACATCCTTCTTGCTACAATCAGAGGGAATAATCACACGGGCCTCTCTTTTTCATATGCAGTTTTTGCAGTGCTGTGAGCTCAAACCATGATAATTCTGAGGAGTTCGATGTCACTTCTGGATAGTGGGACAACTTCTTTCTTCAGAAGACAGGAATTTCTAGTGATGAATAAATCAGAATTTTAATCCATATGAGCATGGTGTATGCCTAGATCCACTGAGCTGTTGTCAATGCAGCAAATGAAAGCTGGCCCCAAGATTTAGTTTCTCTAGACACCTATTAAATACACACACACACACACACACACACACACACACATATATATACATTTTTTGAGAGAGAGAGAGAGTGTATGTGTTCAAGTGGGGGAGAGGAGCAGAAGGAGAGAGAGAATCCTAAATTCCATGTTCAGCACAGAGTCCGATGCGGGGCTCAATCCCATGACCCTGGGATCATGACCTAAGCCGAATTCAAGAGTCTTATGCTCAACTGACTGAACCACCCAGGCACCCCTAGAAAACTTTTAGAAAATGAATGACACATTAAAAAACAATACGTTCCATGTATCTTATGCATCACTTGTGGTGTTTGCAATGCAAATTATGATCTCTTTGCTCAAGGCAGAGACTGGGATTAGGATTACAGACCATCTGGGTTTCCCTACAACTGACAGGTCTCCTGGGACAAGGGACTTTCCGTGCTGGATGTGGGAAAGTCCTGTGCAAAGCATTATGAATTACTCACCCTACCTGAGTTTCTTTGCCTCCACCAAGTCCCAGGTGCTGCCTCAGATATGAGCAGGAGTCAGACAGGGCTTCCAGAACACGTGGTCTGCATGACTGGTTTCGTCTTCTCTCTCCCTTGTCACCTGCATAATTTTGTGCAAGGTTTTGGGAACTTACCAAACCTCAAATCCTCAACTGAAAATTGGGATAGTAATAAATGCCCACTTCGCAAGGATGTGAACTTTAGAAACCATGAAGGGTAGAAAGTACCTGACGAATCAGAAATTCTCAGCAAGTGTAAGCTTTTGATATAATCATCATAATTTTTCTCCGGTAAAATATCAGGTAAATGAATATCAATATAGGACACAGTTATAAATTAAACTTGATTTGATATGATCTTGATATTTGGTTGACTTGGTACAAGATTTTTGTTTCACTTGTATCACGTCTTTGAGCAATATGTCTTTAGAAAGTCAAGGGCATATGGCAAAATAACTAATGTGTGCTCTATTTCATGCCTTAAAAACAAATGTGCAAATAGTAACAGTGCTGATCTACATCAAGTTCAATGTCTCTTAATTGGCTCACCATTCAATACTGAGTCCATTCAAGAAAGGGAAATTCCAATTTAATTGTCAATTTGTAAGCATAATAATTAAAGGAGAATACAATCAAATCCTATTTAGTCAATGACTAAATCAAGCAACATAGAAACTTCTTTGAAATTTATTTATTTATTTATTTACTTATCTATCTATCTATCTATCTATCTTGAGGTAGGCTCCATGCTAGGCATGGAGCCCAATGCAGGGCTTGAACTCACAACCCTGAGATCAAGGCCTGAGATGAGATCAAGAATCAGATGCTTAACCAAATGAGCCACCCAAGTGCCCTGACGTTCTTTTAAATACAGTTTCCAGGAGGTAATTCCTCAGTTCAAATATGAAAGCCATGTGTCATCTGAGACCACGATGGTCCCAATAAGATAACAGAACATATGGTTTGGGCCAGAGATGAGAAAGGCTTTAAACAAAAGACAATCATCTGAAAAGAAAGGGGCAGAAGTGAAGGCACCTGAGAAGTAAAAAATGATCGGATTGAAAACATGACGTGACAGATGAGGCAGAGAACTCTGGGTTAGGGTCAAGGCAACCCCAGGGTTACAAGTTTTGTATTCTATGTATTAAAAAAATACAAAAAATTAAAAAAAAAAAAAGAATTCCAAAGCCTCATAAAGAAGCTAATTTGAATTTGAGTCAACTATTAATTATATTAGTATCATTAGTCATATTTTTAATTTCCTATTATACTTCTCATCTGTCTCACCTTTAGAATAGAATCTGCATACCGTATCACATTGGAAGCTGGTGATCATTAAGGTGGGCTTGTCTTCCTTCTGACTACTTCTGAGGATTGTTTTCCACCATGTTGCCTAATACCTGCACATTAGAGTCAGAAATCAAATTCTGAACATACTGAACAGGTTTATGATTGTTATGTCATTGGATATGACCTGAGCTACTCTGTGCTCACTCCCTCCCTGGGCCTATAGGACATGGCTTCTCACCATTTGGACATGGCTCCCCATCTAATCACAACCAGCAAGTCAACTGACACAGAATAATTTATTTCATGTTAGTTACTGTTTCCTAGCCTAGGAATAAATAGCTTTTCAGGGATGGTTAAGGTAGTATTTTTTGTAATAAAAAATACTAAACAAAAAATACTAAATGACATATTCCAACTTTCATAGGACATAAGAGGGGGGGGGAAAGGAAATCAAGACATTTGGAGGAGAATGATAGTAGAACTTATTTCATCTAACCCCTGCTCTTAGCCTGTGTTTTTTGCACCAATATTGACAGAGAATAAAGAAGAAAAATTGCATCAATGCTTGGGCATCGATCACCTACTTTGCCATTTGTCAATGCTTTTAAAAGAAGTAAATGCTCCATCCTTGCCAAGCCATTTTGTAGATACTCATTTCATCTTGCTCCTCTATAGATTCAGTTCACATTTTTCCAAACTTCTTCAGTTCCCATGAACTTCGTTGAGCAATTGCATATTCAAGGACATTCATTAATGCAGAGCAGAGTCACCACCATAAAGGAAACACACACTGCTTAGGACCCAGATGAAGAATGAATACATCACGTCGCGTGAAGCACGTCTATGAGGTAAGTGTGATACATAAACATCTTACATCATATTCAAGCGTCTTGAATGTGGTCATAAATTGATTGCTGATTTGAATATCTGATTTTCTAGCTTCCTGTGTATTCAGGTTTTTGGGATCTAATAATGCTGAATTTATTTTCTAAGCAACGCGTTCCTTGAATAAATACAGTTATGTGTTTGTGCCTCCCTTCAGTGTCCTGTAATCCTCCATAAGCCCTGGGCCACCTACAGCAAGAAACCTCCTATCTGACAGCACTGCTTTAAAAAATCCCTAAGGTTTCCCAAACAGTTCCATCTGACCTTTATTTGAAAGCTCACCATCCTCCCGCCTACCCTCCACACTTGGCAACTGATTTGTAACCATCTCCCAGGTGACTAAGTAAGGCAAGTTACACATGTGCACATACAAAATTACGTGTTCTTTATCAAAAGCTGGCTTGGGAAGGGGGAACTCTGTGGCTGTTATCTGCAGATGTTTTATTTGAACAGATATTATGAATGGATTTTAATTGTGCTTTCAGATATAAAACACCCACCAAGGAATAGCCCTAATAGACCTGTAGAAACTCAATAAAATAAATCGATAGCATATGTCCTTGAAGACCATTGTGCTTTCTAACATTTTGATCAATACCGACATTTGACCTGCAAGATTTGTCATCTACTGATTTTTCAAAAGAATGTGTTGATAGAAGTGCAACTACATACAAGAAAACACATTAAGGAAAACTTTCTTCCTCAAGGCTCTTGCCAATATTTTGCTGGTGCGTCACCGTGTTACCACGTCTCTCTTGCTAATGCAGCTCTTGTGGCAGGAAATTATAATGATTCTTTAGGCCAGATCTGCACCCTCCTCCGAATCTCAAATACCCACATCCTTCAGACACCTACCAGGTCAGGATATTAGCTCACTGCTTGCAAGTGTTTGTATGAGGGGTACACACCCCACAAGACTAAATGTGAGTTCTCTAGAAAACAGAGCACAGCGAGATAGAGCTGAACTGTGCCGCAAGTCAGGTTCACAGCAGCCCTGAAACCACGGCGAGTGACGGAGAGAGGGATGATCAGGTCTCTCAAAGGCCCTTGGTCCCAGCAGAATCAACCTGATGTTGACACTTCTGTCTTTCCTGACACTGTGATGTTTGTCCGCCTGTCGCTGAAACATATAGACTCTTACCTTTATTGTTGTGGGTCACTGCTTATGGAAAAGAACCCTGCAATTTTACTTTTGAGAAACATCAGAAATGCCAAAAAAACTAACCAAACCAAGAGGCAAGATGACAGGGTAACCTAAAGGCCTAAAGATTTGCAGGGGGGAGATTTTGCTAAAGAAGAAAGAATTGGATGAATTACAGTACCGTGGCCTGGCAATGCCGATAGTCAAACATGAGAAATTCAAGACAAAAACCATAATATATTTTTAAAAAAAAGAAAAGAAAAGAAAAGAAAAAAAGAAAAGAAAAGAAAAGAAAAGAAAAGAAAAGAAAAGAAAAGAAAAGAAAAAAAGAAAAGAAAAGAAAACAGATGGGAAAGAGAGACAGAGGCAAGAACTGGATTTTGGGGTGGGTGTGAGGCTTGTACACAGGAAAATAAACTAATATTTACTGAAGGCTTACTAGGTGCCGGGTTTTCACAAGCTGTGAGAGAAACGACCTCAACTCTCTTTCCCGTTGAGGAAACAGAGGTTCAGAAGGTGGCGTAACTGTCCAAGGCCACCCACCTGCTGGCTGCAAGAGGTGGGATTCGCACCCAGACCCGCCTCATTCTAGTGTCCTCGCTATGTCCACCGTGCCACCTGCTTCCGTCTTGTGTTGTCTTCCCGGCCAGATCTCTGAAATACGATAAAGTTCACCATCTCTTTCTCTTTTCTGCGCTTTTTCAACATTTGCCCTGTTCTACATTCTATGTGGAATATAGAGTAGAAGGCTGAGCAGGCTCTCACAATTTCCCTTCTTGAAACCATGCTACCCCTCTTTCAAGACTCAGTGTCAGGGTGGCTCAGTCGGTTAAGCGTCCAGCTCTTGATTTCGGCTCGGGTCATGATCTCACCGTTCGTGGGTTTGAGCCCCGCGGTCAGGCTCTGTGCTGGCAGCTTGGGATTCTCTCTCTCTCTCTCTCTCTCCTTCTATCTCTACCCTGCCCCCCCCCCCCCGGCCCCGGCTTGTTCTCTCTATCTCTCTAAAAACTAAATTTTAAAAAATTAAATAAATAAAAATAAAATAAAATACATTTAAAAATATAAGTGTATATACTATGCATTACATATATAATATAAATAAATAAATAAATAAATAAATAAATTTAAAAAAACAAATAAATAAAATACCTCCGAAAAATAAATAAACTTTAAAAGAAAAAAAAAAAAAACACTCCACTCTGTTCTCTGGCAGTGGGACAGTGACAAGTATCCAGGGAATAGACACAGGAAACTCGCATAAAAGCAACGGGTGCTTGCAAGATTTCTGAGGGAACCATATGTGATACACTTTTTAAGCAAAAGGATAGAGAAAAACTCCATCAGTGTGGTTACCTCTGAGGAAAGGCAGAAAGGTGTGATCGGTGATGAAAACCCAGCTAGGTCTTGTGTCATTTTGTATTATTTTAGGGCTTAAGTGGGGGGGGGGGGGGCAGCTGAAAGACATATAATCTATTATTAGCTTTTATAAATAATATATATGTTCATATACTACTTTGTTGTTTCACATGTTACATTAAAAATAAAACAGGGGTACGTCTGTGTGGCTCAGTCAGTTAGGCATCTGACTCTTGATCTAAGCTCGGGTCTCAGTCTCATGGATTGTGAGTTTGAGCCTCACGTTGAGCTCTCAGATGACAGCACAGATCCTGCTTGGGATTCTTTCTCTCCCTCTCTCGCTGCCCCCTCCTTGCTTGTGCTGTCTCTCTCTCAGAATAAATAAATAAACTTAAAAAGTGAATATTAATTTCCATGGTATCAGCTGACTGATATAATAAAAGTTTCCAGATAGTAATGCATATAAAATTATTCAAGTGTGCCTGTAATTTATATGCCCATTCTCTTTTTAAAAAGTTGATTATAGGGAAATTAATCTCAAAAATATATACGTGTGTGTGTGTGTGTGTGTGTGTGTATATATATATATGTTTGTGTATATAATATATATGTATGTGTACAGAATCTAATACTAATAAGAATCTTTCATTACTTTGTAAGGTATTAAAGCATTAGTTATATACTTATGAATTATATACTTGACTGCCTGCCATATTTTATTTTTTAATATCTATACATAGTGGAAAGAGATTGCTGCATGATTATGAAATTTTTGTAAAATTATATAATTATAATTTAAGTAGCGTAAAGTGAAAATGAGGACGCACCAGAGGTAGGTACCATGGGAACAGGGTCAGGAACTGAGAGTCAGGAACCCAGGACGAGGCTGCATCAAGGCGGTGTTAAGCCATCGCTCCAGGTTTCCAGGAGTGAAGGAGCCTGGATTATGGAGAAAAGTGAATGAAAACCCCGCATCTGCTTCAGAAAATTGGGCCTTAACCTGGAATTCACCAACCAAGGGCCTCACTCATGATCATGTTAAAACATAAGAAACAAAACAAAGAAACAGAACAGTCAGGCTTCTAGAAACACCCTAATAATGATGACTCACTTTCAGTGAGAGGAACTGGTAAGAAAATCAGCCAATGGTCTTTCACAAATAATATTCCTTCACTTCTTCTTTGTCATTTCATTAGAATTATCTATGTTTCGTGGGGCTCAACAAAATTGAAATTTTACAACCAGACTTGACAAGTCACAAGCGGTCACATATTATATGATTCCGTTTGCATGAAATGTCCATATTGGGAAAATCTATGGAGACAGAAAGTAGATTTGTGGTACCCAGTGCTGGAGAGGTGGGGGTTGACAGGAAATGGAGAACTCTTCATATAGGTACAGGGATTCTTTTCTGAAGTGATCAAAATTTTCTAAAATTGTGGTGATGGCTGTACAACTCTTTCAGTTTTCTAGAGGTCATTGAATTACTCACTTTCAAAAGATCATTTGTAGAGTATATGAATTATATCTCAATAAAACTGTTTACAAAAAAAAACTAAACCTAAGAGTTTAAAACCTACTGAAAACCATATAATTCATATTTCACAGCACATAGAAATCATCTTTTAGAGGGATATTTTTTAAATTGCTTATAGAAGTATATTAATGTATAGGAATTAGGTATAGTATCTAATTATCATCCATTTCTATTAGAAAGGGTGCAAAGACAAGGACGGTGATTTAACACATGGATTTTTAAGTGTTTAGCTGGCATTCAAGAAAGCCTATGATACACTTTCTTAGCAAAGATTTTAAAGATTGAACACATGTCCGCATCTCCAGAGGGGTTTGGACAGTTCTGTGTGACAGTTAATTTTATGGGTCAAATCAGCTTAGGCTATGGTACTCAGTGGTTTGGTCAAACCCCAGTCTAAATGCTGGTGTGCAGGTATTTTTTATATGTGTTTAACATTTAAATCAATACACTTTGAATAAAACAGATTACCCTTCATAATGTGGGTGGACCTCAACCAACCAGTTGAAAGCATTAAAGACTCAGGTTCCCAAGATTGCAACAGAACAGAAGAGCCTTGCCTGACTTTCCCAGGCTGCTGTCCTGTATTATCAACTCTTCCCTTAATTTCCAGCCTGTCATCTTACCCTACACATTTAACACTTGGCAGCATCCAAGTGGCTCATATGAACCAGCTCCTTGAAACTATCTATCTATCATCTATTTATATCTATCTATCTATCTATCTATCTATCATCTATCTATCTCTATCTCTGTTTGGAATGTTGACTGTTAACAGCATCAGGAGTTGCCTCTTATTCATTCCTGATGAAACAACATAATAATCAAGTCAAAAAGTGGAAATTCCACCCAGGTATTTACACGTTGAATTTTCAAAGCCTGAACGTAATTGATATTGATCCTGGCCAGGCTAATAATTTTATGGGACAGGTTGAGATCAGACACCATGAAGCCTAGACATGCATACCTTCTGACAGACTCCTTCCTTACCTCGCTTACGAGGTAGCATAAGTGTGTGACTTAGCTTGTGTGACTGGCCACCTACACATTTCTGGTGGCAGTTTCTATGAGGAGAGGACAAGGGAAAAAGAATGGAGTATGGAATGCATCTGGGACATTTATGCACATCATATGGCTTCAATGCACAAAGAGTTACGTCAAAGCGAAGCCAAAAGAGTAATTCCCTGGATTCCCCTATATTACTATATGTAAGGTTTGGGAATGTGTAAATAATTAATGTGCAAAGGAGAATATCTAATATAATAATTTCAAAGGGTCAGTCTTCACAGAATTCACATTATTATTTTCATCAGTGAAAAGGGCCTTGGGCCAGGATAAGACTCCTGCTCATGAATTCCCTGCTATTGCTTCACTGCAGTGCTGTAGGGTGGGATTTGTAATCATTAAGAATCGATGACACCTTTAGGAATAAAGGAGAGTTTATACTTATTAGCGGATCCTGTGCAAGAGTTGTTTCTCAAAGACATGGACATGCCAACAGTAATGAAGCAAAACTTAAAAGAAAAGAAAAAAAAAAGCTTTTAGCAGAAGAACCAAGACATCACTTAGTATTAAGCAAAGCAGGGAGAGGATTGGAATGGACAATTGATTAAGGAGAGAGATTAAGGGGAGCTCAGCTGAAAGTTTCCATTTTTATTGCTATGATTTTGTTTTTGTAAAAGGAAACTGGTGGGATTAAGAATTAGGAAATTCTGAGAATAATCATGAATCTAGGTCTCTGGAGCAAAGAGGCATAGATTTTCTTCCTCAGTTAATTACAGTCCTATTTTTTAATACTGAGAGGAAGGTGTCTCTTCTCTTGTAATAACAAGGCAAGTTTGAGGACAGAGATAATGTAATGATCTCACAGTATGATGAGGCGAGGCCAGTAATGACTGGATCCAGTCCACCAAAGCAAGAGCCACCCAACATTCATCCACAAAACTGAGCAGTCCAATGAGCCCCTGAAAAATGAAATTCCAAGTATTCAACCACCAGTCATTATTTTACTGGGTTCATCTAAGATCTTATAGTTTTCTGATCAACATAAATTAATATATAAAGGTGCTACTTACTTGAGTTTAAAAGGAAAGCAGAGGGACACCTGGATGGCTCACTCAGATGAGTGTCTGACTCTCGATTTTGGCTCAGGTCATGATCTCATGGTCTGTGGGATGGAGCCCCGTGTTGGGCTCTGTGCTGACAGTGTGGAACATGCTTGGGATTCTCTCTCTCCCTCTCTCTCTGCCATTCTTCCACTTGTGCCCTGTCTTCAAAATAAAATAAACATTTGAAAAATGCAACCAGTTACCCTCAAATGTGATTCCATATATACGAGGACTAATAACAACTAAAATCAAAACACACATAAGGTAAGTGTCCCTGACTCAGCTCCCAAGTCATCAGGTTTACACAGGAACTCTTTTACCACAACTTTTGGGACGTGATGACAAAAAGGATGCTCTCATGACCGACAGTCAATCCTTGATAGCTGAGTGTTCACTTAGTAATCAATATGGATTTCTCCATCATTATACAGTTGGAATCCAGAAATCATGCTTTCTTGGGAGTGATGTCAATTTCTATCCCTTAGCTTTGTATATCTTAAAACAATAAAAAAAGAATTTCTTTCTTCTGTTCAAATTCAGAGACACCTGTAACAGGAAGGAAACAACACTACTGAAAGGGAGAGAGAGAGAAAGGGAGACAGAAGGGGGAGGGAGGCGGGGAGGCAGGGAGAAAAGAGAAAGAAAAGGAAAGAAAGAAAGAAAGAAAGAAAGAAAGAAAGAAAGAAAGAAAGAGAAAGAAAAGAGAAGAAGAAAAGAAATGAAAAGAGAGGAAGGAAGGAAGGGAGGGAGAAAGAGAGGAGGAAGAAAGAGGGAGAAAGGAAGGAGGGAAAGAAGGAAGGGAAACATGCTTCTAGGAGAGAAGACACATTCAGAAGCCTGCTTGTGGAAAGCAGCCTGCTCTGAGCCTTTCTGACAGAGAAATGAAGAGCCTCACTGAGCATAGCCTAGAAGGGAGAAGTTTGAACAAAACCAATTACACGTCTTTGCAGAATTAAGTGTTCCAGTTACCCATTGCTGAAAAACAACAATTGACAAGTTAGTAATCAAATTACAAAGAAGTAAGGAAGGTGACCCTGAAATAGGAGAAAGGAGGCAGTACTTCCTCTGGATTGCGGGTGTGGTCACGTCCCTTCAAACCACTGCATTTGGATGCCAAAGGAGAACATGAAGACGGAGACCATAGGAAGGCCGACCTAACATGACGACATGACTTCTGCTACGTGGTAAGACAAATTTCATAATGATTGAATGTTGGCTGGGACGTTAGAGCAGCTACCTTCATCTTTCAGTTGGACTCCTTCCTTACGTTATTACCTGGCAGTTCAGGGAGCAGAACTTTGTTCCCACATATATACAATATTTAAATTGTAAATTTAATTATATGGCTAATTACAGCAGGAAGAATGCAGTTGTAATTATAACATATGTTTCTAATTAATTTTTTTCTGAATAAATAAACAGTAAATGAAGATCCTCACTGAAGAAGGGCTTCACCATTGCACTCACACATTTTGTGTATGTGTGTGTGTTTGATGAATTTGATGGGACACTTGTTCCTTCAGCTCTGTGACTGGGCAGACAGTGAGATCATGACTTAAGGAATTCTGATGAGCATATTTCAATGTCATCTGCAAATAAACCTTCAATTTATTATGTAGGAAATGAGTTTTAGGTTAAAAATTAATTACAAACTTGCCAAGTTAGTGCTTTCACACATCTGTGCCTTTGTGGCAGACAGGAAGAATGTTTATTTAAAAAGGAATGACCCTACCACCCCATTCAAGATGGATGATTGAAAAAATAAGTGTTGTTTTTTTCCTTCCCCAGCTAAAAATTCCATTCAGCAACAGAAAAAAAGCAAATTGATTTTTTTAAAAAAAATGAATAGAAAAGTAAATTCATGAGCATGTTGAAAAAACCAAAGAATATTCTACCAGCAGACCAAAAATGTAAATAGTTTTTGAAAGGCATAAAGCAAATGGGAACAAAATTGTAGAGAAATTCAAGTCAACTGAAGAATGTAAGAACTCCATGAAGTTAACAGAGATAATTTAAAAAAAAAAAAGATTTTTACCAGCAAAACTTTGGAATAATTCCCCAAACTGGCATGATGGAGCTACAAGGAGTAGGTCATATGTAATGAAGTTGAAGTTAATGAAAGGGTGTGACGATGAGCCAATACCATCATCCTATGCCAATGGCCCTAAGTCTTCTCTAAATGGAAAGGCAGATCCAATGTGTGAAGGGCCTCATCTGCCAGGGTGGAAACCACCCTCTCCAGAGCACAAACTATGAGGAAATTCCACTTGGTCATGAGCCCTACAAATCCCCTGAGTAATCACAAGAAAGAAATGTTGGTCATTCAAAGCTCCTTTGACTGCCAGGCAAATGTAATTATCGTTCAGACTGAGGAAATACACTTGCAATTGTTAATTTTGTTTAAACCAGGCTCTCATTTAAAATGTGATCAAAACAGGAAAACAAAACATTGAAAAACTCAATGTGTAAGAGATCTCAAAATTATACAAGGAATAGAAGAGAGCTTCAACATGATTATAATTAATATCCTCAGAGAGATCCCAAAGAACACATAAGCTACCGAAAAAAGGTGGAAGAAAAGAAAAACTTCAGAGTTCTCAGTAATATAAAATTCAAAGGGCAAAATACAAACTTAATAGATGGACAGAGAGCAACTCAGACAGAGCTGAGGGTCAAACACTGAAGTCAAAGAAGGATCATAGGATAAAGGGATACAGAGTATGAAAGAAAAATAATGAACCATAAGGGAAAGATTTTTTTAATGTATAACATTTGTTCTCTTCCCAAAGAAGAGAACAAAAAGAGAAGGAATACCTCAAGATAGGAAAAAGAGAAAAATTTCTGAAAGCTAATGAAATGTTCAAGCCTTGCAATGTCCGATGACACAATCCGTAAAAGAGGAATAATTTCAACACACACACACACACACACACACACACACACACACCCCACATGTAAACACATGCTGAAAAATTACCAAAGCTATAAGGAGAAAGAAAAATACCTTTAAAACTTCCCAACTAGCCAGGGCGCTCAGATAAGAAAAAAGAATGAAGCATGCAGCTTGGAAAAAAATAAATAAAATTATATTTGCAGATGACATGACGTTGCACATAGAAAACCCTACTGGGTATACAAAACCACTTTTCGAGCTAAAAAACAAGTTCAGCAATGTTACAATAGGCAAAATCAATGCACAAAATCAACTGCATTTATACACAATAACAATAAATCTGAAAATAAAATTAAGAAAAAAATCCATTTACAATAGTAATAAAAATATGTAGGAGTAAATTTAACAAGTGATACATGAGTTGTATACCAAAAACTAAACAAAACTTAACACATGGAAAGACATCCCATATTCATGGATTGGAAAATTTAGTGGTGTTAAGATGGTAATAGACCCCAAACTGATCTGCAGATTCAATGCAATACCTATCAAAATAACAGCTGCTTTTTTTTTTGCATAAATCAGCAAGCTGATTCCAAAATTCATATGAAAATTCAATTTGACAATAGCCCAAGCAATCTTGAAATAGGAATAATAAGTTTGGAAGACTCACACACCTTGATTTCAAAACTTAATACAAAATTATGGCAATAAAGACTGTGTGATGTTCACATAAGGATGAATGTGATAAAATCTGGAGTCCAGAAATAAATCCTGACAACAAACAATTAATATAAGTATTGATTATATAAAATAGTAATGATAGTTTGGGGTTTAAATTTTTAGAGATAAAATACACGACAGAAATAATAGTAAATCTTAACCCTCAAATCTGGTCTTTTTAGTCTTCCTGTGGTTGAGGGAGCAGAGGGGCTAGAGAAGAGATTATTACTTAGAAAACATATTTTAGTCTCGAGAGAATTTTTGCTATTTTATGCCTTCTCAGTGATTATTCTCATTTTTTGTCGGTATAAAAATTGGGAAGCTGTCTTCGTGTTGTGCTGGTTTGTTTGGGTTGGTGAGTTTCTTGCTTGCCTTTTGGGAGTCAGCATTCCTTAGGAACACACAAGTTTGCTGAGAGTGTGGATCTGAAACACAGCTTCAGTCCTACCGCTATAGTGACTGGCCATGAAGATTCCGACCCGACAGTCCCAGAAGGAAGACACAATGAAGGTGACACATTTTGCCTTTCTCATGGCTGTCATAGTATTTCAGAGGAAAAAGTCCTAACCTCTTTCCCTTAAGATGGTTTCTTCTGGGTGTGGTGTAAGACTCCACCCTTAACTTGGCAACACAAAAATGTGTCTCCACAGGGGATAAAGAAGGAGCTCCTTTGAATGTCAAGGTCAGACAGGGTGCATCCAGCTCCCGGCTGCTTGCCAGCAAAGTCCTGGTCTGCTGATCCAGATGAGCATTGTCCTTCTCTTGAACTTTCCTCTTAGCTTTTTGTGACTATTTGTACCTCCCGGTACCTCCTCTTGTGGGTGGAAAGGAAGGACCTGGGTTTGACCCAGGCGAGCAGAGTTCATAGTGCAGCAAAGTTCATAGTGCAGCAAAAGACAATACACCCCAATAATGTGTTTAAACTGTTTTTTAGTCATAAAAAAAAAACTTCAAAAATCCGAAAAATATTATTTTCCCTGCCCTGGGGGAAAAATTGCATACATGCAAATAACAAATTTTGCACACAGTTTCAAGGCATTTCTAGAATGTCCAGTGTCCATTTATGAACATAGTTCTCAGGAATTCTGGCTTTAACACTCAAAATGAAAAAGAACAAAATTATGAAATTAAAGTGAATAGAAGTACATATTTATAAAGACACCAACCCACTTAGAAGCTCAACTTTTCAACATATTCCCAGACTCAGCAGTCGGCACATTGGTGCCATGCGTAGGTCTCCCTCCACTTAAAAAACTGTCATCAACAATGCCTTTCATTTTTCCAGGTAGCAAATACCCACTGAAGCAAAACAGTGAAAAATGCAGAGGAAGAAGGGAATCTCAGCACATTTGAGATCATGCACTTGATAAAACTGTTTTCTTAGCCAGGCAAAGTGTGAAATTCTTTTCCTGGTTCTTAGTCTAAGTGATTTGATGAGATCATCATTCAGCTTGTTGCCCAGAGCTGCTCCCTTATTCTGAGCATTACCCCGAAAAGGTTTCCCCCCATCCAACTTTTTCTCCACTAATGGGAGAAATTTGTGTTCCATTTTTTAAAATATGGTTTATTTTATTTTTCTACTTTTGATGGGTTCAAGTTCTTTCCTACCATTTCCATCCCTTTGTAAAAAAGTGTATGTATCTCAATAATATAAAAGATCATCGTTTAAACTTTCTTTACCTCTAACTTGGTTATAAAATGCCTTCTGACTACATTTATTACCATTTACCTTAACTCCCTAACAGGGGACATAATAGACTCTAGGATAATGTCCTCTGAAAGATGCATTGTTAATTAAGAAAAAATATTTTTCTCTGATTCTAGATTTTTCAATTCAAGCCCGAAATTGATTCTTTCTGTACTGTTCCACCAAGCTCTCAATTTGGAGAGAAGGGAGGGAAGAGAGGGAAGAAAAAAATAAACCGAAGCAAAATGATTAATTAAGGACCTGCTCTGTTTCAACGAATATGTGAGAAAGTGTCATTTTTTGCTCATTTTGTCCTGATGTCAATCCTGATAGAGGATTTGTAATGCAAAGGGCCTCCTCCTTGACAATCCTATTAGTAAACTAGTTATCGATGACACTGTTGATCAGGCTCAGTTAGCTTATATCTGTGACTCTGAAACCACAGCTGGAAGTCCCGTCCTAATGCCCCTCCCTCCACCCCCAATGCTCCCAGTGGGTAGCCGCCCGGCATCTGG
This sequence comes from Panthera leo, assembly GCF_018350215.1. Classification (NCBI taxonomy): domain Eukaryota; kingdom Metazoa; phylum Chordata; class Mammalia; order Carnivora; family Felidae; genus Panthera; species Panthera leo. The sequence continues at coordinate 73,594,436 of NC_056679.1, read as the reverse complement.
GTAACTGACAATTCCAGCCCTGTTGAGTTGACCACCTTCTCCACGCCCTCTGAAGATAAAGTCTGAATGTGATTCAGCTGCTGGGGCCCTCTGTCAGAGGGGGCTCCTCACTTGGGATTCTGACTTCTGGATCCAAACTTGTGACACACTCTGCCTGTGAAGCCACCGTGCCCCTTTTTGAAAATGTAAGAGTCCATTATTAATGACGATGTGAGGACAACAGGCGTAAATGAAGACTGGCCCACACAAACCAGGACCAACGGTGGTCCTGGAGCCATTCTGCTTTTGCACGAGTATCAAACAAGCTTTGTGAAACCTGCCTTGCTTCCCTTCTTTTTTCTTTGGGTTGAGTTATTATTCATTTTCTAAAGTCAGATATTAGTTTATTTGATGTCCTGCCTTTCTTCTATAATTTAAGAATTTAATACTATACACATATATATGTTTAGATATATAAAGTTTTCATTATTTTTGAGTCTTGCTAGATCATCCTCATGTGTACTTCATTATTGTCAATATCTGACAAAATTATTGTCGATATCTGACACGTGGTTGAGAAACATGACCATTCTCTAATTTTTGGAAAGATGATTCTAGATATGGGCATTACTCCATTTTAACTATATTGAAGTCAATCGCACAATTAATGAGAGCGTTGTGGTAAAGTATTTACCAGGGGCGGTAAATTTTTTCATACCAACTTTACATTATAACACTATTTTTTTAAGCTTATATGTTTTGTAGCTAAGACATTCGGTGTTTATAAATTCAGAAATGTTTTAGCTTCTCCAGTGAACTGAATGCTTATACTGACTTTCTTAATCTCTAATACTGGTCAACGCTTTGAAGAAAATACTATGCTATTGTTTCTACTGTTGTGCTGGGCAGGCCGCTCTCATGTCATTCCTTTGCAGGTAATGTGTCTTTCCTTAACAACTTCCTTCAAATCCCTCTTTGTCTTGGATACTTCACAGTTTTACCGTGATGTATCTAGGCATGGGCATCTTTCTGATTCCTACCTATGATTCTACTGAATCTGGGGATTAATGACTTTCATTATGAATGACTTTTATCCACTAACTTTACAAACAATGCCTATAATCTCCCCTATTCTCTCTTCCTGGAAATGCTGTCAGATCTGTGTTAGACTTTCGAATCTCATGTCTTTTGACTTCCTTTCACGTGTTGCATATCTTTCTCCTATATTCTCGGCAGACCCTTCAGAGCCGCCAACCAGTTCTTTCTTTAGCTCTTTCTAATCAGTGTAATCACCCACTGGGTATTTAATTTCAGTAGTTATATTTGTTTTATTTGTCAAAGTCCTGCTTGTGTTTGTTTGCAAATCTACTGAGAATTTTTATCAGCATCTCATTCCTGGATCACATTTTCTACTCCATATTTTCTTTAAAATACATGTTTATTTTTAAACAATCATCCTATGTATGGCTGTACATTACAATATCTTAATTTCTTGCTGATCTTATTCTGTTGTTTATAGTTTCTACTGGTTTCGATTATGGATGCTCCTCTGAGCCTGTGTTGCATAATGTAGGATTATAAACACGGACCTGAGTGATGTTAAGCAGTAAAAATCTTGGGCTCCTAGGGTAAAGATGTTTTCTTCTGGAGTCCTGCTTGCCTATACCGAATGTCCCAGAGCATTGCCAACCTAGAAGTCATTTAAGTTAATTCTTGGTTTGGGGTTTCCTAAGCTATGCAATTGTGGTAATTATCCAAAGGAGAAAGAATTTTTATTAATATATTAATTTTCTACTTGGTACCAAAACTAAGCAGACCAAGTTTCCCTGTTGCCTCCCTTTTTCCAGAGGTCAATTCTATTTTTTTAATAGCCCACCTTTCCCTAAATATGTAGCTCATTACTAAGTGGGGGGTTCAAGTTCTTATTTCTTGTTCCACAGGGTCAAGTCCTTGTCTTGTATTTCTGTGTAGTAACCCAAGAAGCTAAAGCCTCAAGACTTGCTTAACACTGTTTTCAGCTTTGTCTTAATTTTTGACTTCTAGGAATATACCTTAGTACATGTGTGTCTGTATACACTTGCTTACTTACACTTAGTGAACTTGACTATGCACTTAAAATTATGTTTCCGTATTTTATCCAATATTTCTAGATATTCAGCATGGAAAGTATGTTCAGAACATTTAGCCTTACCATAGTCCCAGAAACAGAAGTCAAAAATATATTTGTCATAGGGTCCGTTCTGTATGTTCTACACATTTTCTTTACCCTTCCAGATCTTTTACTCAGGAAATAATCATGATCTAGAAGGGAAGACTTTCAGAGTGAAAAACGAAGGTGCATCTCAGTTGCCGTGAAAAGCCATAGTTCCTAATCATCAGTAAAACCATTGAGAAATAGGAAGAAGACAGAAACTGGGTAAATTAATAATTTCCTGCCTTTGAGAAGAAAATCAGAGATCATCCTAAGAAAACTAGAGTCTCCAAATGGTGAGTTGGTCAAAATGCAGTACATGGTTAGGGCAACTTTCATGAATCTTTAAGTCAATTCCTTTTGCCCACCTCCTTTTTGTTCTTACTGCTTCTCCTGTTGTTGTTCTGAGTACAACTTCAGGTGGGGGACACTTTCTACACATAAATGAACTTGCTTCACCCCACCCCCCCCCCCGATGTTTTATCTTACTCCGGCTTCTTTAGTTTCTGGAAATGAGATTCCCTTTAACCATATTGAAAACGTTGGTCTGTATGCTGTATCTCCTTCACACCTTCATCTTTCTTCAACTGACTGACGCAATTCCGATCTTCATAATCTAGTAATGTGTGTTGGGCAGCACTGGACCACTTATTTCCAGGCTGAAAGCAAGAGGTGAATGATCATTTTCCTCAGGTCCTGAATTCTAAGAATGGTAAGAAACATTGGGTTATACTCATCATCTCATCTACAGAAATGTGGCCAAAATTGTGTCCACTCTTAGTACACCCATGACAATGTACCCCTTCCATAATATGTGTATCAGTATGTTCATTGATAGATTATAATTCATGTGTCTATTTCTGATACTATATTCTGAGAGGAGAGCATTCCCTTCATTCGTCAGCAGCTTCTGTGAGAGTTTGACCAGACTGCTGTGATTCTGTAGTTCAGTTCTACACAAAGGAAGCTCTTCTGTGGGGTAGATGGACCATATGAGTTTAAAAGGTCATAGAGCTGAGTCCATGTACTGGCACGTACCATCCACCTTAGCAAGAGGAGTATAAGCATTAAGACAAACCACATCCCACTTGTCAGGAGATGGAATCAAATCTGTCATGAAGAGATGCCTCCCACTTGCACCAGACAACTTAAGAGTCTCCCCAAAACTACCAAAGATAAGGAGCGGCCATCCATTTTTTACTTCTACTAAAGTAAGAGAGTGAGACAATGAAAAGCACATAGTTCTGAATCCAGACAAATGTTTGTTCTAAAATCCTGGTTTCTCAAAGGCAAAACATTTTTAAAGTTTGTACAGCACCATCCAACATTATAATCCCATCCTTAATCTCAGTGTCTCTCCAGCCATAAAAGGAGACTTTGTGGAGTATATTCTAAGAAACCTACCAGTCCCAAAGATAGATATTCACTAACTTTGCTGTTAAGTATGTTGTCTGGGAGGGTGGCATTTACCCTGGGTGTGGCACATCCATCATCTATCAGGCAATTTCTTCTAGGCCAAAGTAGAATATTCCTAAAACAGCTCATGCCAGCAGGTATACAAGCTCTCTGATCCAGATGACCTAAGATGAGTTGGAGCTAGTGTCGAAAATTGCCAAGGATGAATTTGTAAAAACAAGGACAGCAAAGGGGATAGACAAAGAGGAATTTTTTAACTTCTCTAGGGAACCCATTTAAGCTGAGAGTTTTTTGAACTGCCTCTGACGTCTCAGGCATGAACTCCCCTTCCTTCTTTCCCAATAATGAAATGAGGCTAGCTTACAATCCATTTTAAATTGCAAAACACAGAGCCTGGGGGGTTCAGTCCCTTCAGCATCCAACTTCGGCTCAGGTCATGATCTCACAGTTCGTGAGTTCAAGCCCTGAATTGGGCTCCGTGCTGACAGCTCAGAGCCTGGAGCCTGCTTTGGATTCTGTGTCTCCCTCTCTCTCTGCCCCTCCCTTGCTCTCTCTCTCTCTCTCTCAAAAATAAATAAACAAACAAACAAACAAGCAAGCAAATACATAAATTGCAAACACACATGGAAATTTCCCAACACCTAGTTTGACTTGTTGAGTATTCAGTCAACAAATGTTTCACTAGGTTAGTATGGTGCCATGTCAAACAAAATGTAAAAGTGTACACCCAAGACCTATTGAAATTGAAGTTTATTATAAGTTTCTCCAACCCTGAAGGAGAACCTCAGCCAGGTGTAGATTCTACAATAGTTGCATGGGGGGAATAGTTGCTTGACAAATCAATCTGTTGAATTTGGTGGTGGAGGTCTGGACAGAAACCAGGCTTTCAAACAAAGATCAATAATTACCATCATTATATACAACAACTATTTTATGGATAGACCCTAGTTAGAGTTTGTTATAATATTTATTAAAATATTTTAAGTGAAAAAAAATACTTTGATATATAATTTTCTTCTTTAGGAAATTTATTAACTTTATAGGCATGTAGACCCAAGGTTTATTCCATTTTATCTTCAAAAAGTCAAACATCTTCCACCCCAAGATTATAGACTGTTAGTTCATCCACTAAATCAACCAAGTTTTACACCTGAGAGTCACTTGATCTCTGTCCTATACTAAAGCTGCTCCGCGTTCAGAATCAGAGATGTAGTTGTCTCCCAGCTTCAATCATTCAAATACCTTGTACAAGTCTTCCCATGAAAAAGCTCATCATGAAGACCTGTCATCCATTGACCTCTCCACTTTCATTACCCTCTTTCTTCCCTTCTTTAAAGTATTTCTTCTTCAGGTTGGAATGGATGGCCCAACGTTACATTCAATCTCTTATGAACACGCTACGTTTTTTCTTTGTCCCTCCAACAGCCATGAATGTAATAACCATGTGCCTCCTCCATGTCTACACTCATACAGCTGACAATTGCTGATAAGATCACACAAGAGGCGATCCAACACCAGCCAAGAGTTCAAATTCATTTCTCAATAGTATCAGTAAAATGACTCCTCTCTTTCTTTTTTTTTTTGGGGGGGGGGGGGTGGGCTTATAAGGTTACATTTAAAAGCCTGCTGCAATCATTATTGATCCATGAGGAATCTTGTTTCACTCCGTAGAAAGACTGTCTCATCTCTTTTCCTCACTCTTCAAGCTCTATCCTCCTGTTTCTTCTCACCTTTTTACCTAATACTTCACTGAGACAATCCTCACACAGTATATGATCGTCTTGTTTCCTGCTTTTTTACCCAAACTTTGTGTCCTTCTTTGTATGAAAATAGAGGAAGTGTCCTTTTTCCTAGCCAGTGAAGAATCTACCCATCTCAACCTTTCATGGACTTTCCTGGAATGACCCCTTCTTTCTCCTGGATTCTCAGTCTTTCTCATTACAGGGCCCTTTTCTTCACAGGCAAGCTCCAGTATCTACAATTAAATAAAATACAGATAATAACAACACTTTTCATTGTCTGTCCTTTTCCAGACATTCACATTTTGTTGCTCCTCTTAAGGGCCACGTTTCTATGTTGCCTACTCATTGTCTACGATCTACAGTTTCCACTTACTACTCAACTCATTTCAGCCTGGCTTTTTCCCTTACCATGCCACTGAAACTGATTGCGCCCAAGTCATCAATTACCCACATGTGGCCAAACCCAATAGGCATTCCTCATTCTGCTACATAAAAGTATCAACTAAAACAATTAACTATTTCCTGCTTCCTGAAAGGCTTTTTCTCTTGAAGCTTTCTCTATACCATCTATTATGGTCTGAACGTGTTCCTCTAAATTAGTACGTTGAAGCCCAACCCCTAGTATGGCTATGTTTGGACGTCGTGTCTCTAAGGAAATAACTAAGGTTAAAAGAGGTTATAATGGTGAGGCCCTGATTCAACAGGATAAGTGTTCTTCCAAGAAGATACACCAGAGCTCCTTCCTGCTTACTCTCTCTTTCCCTTCCCATATGTGCTCAGAGGAAAGGCCATGTAAAGGTAAGGTAAGCATCTGGGAGCAGGAAGAGAGACCTCACCAAAACAGTGACCAGGCTGGCATTTTGATCTTGCACTCCCAGCTTCCAGATCTACAAGAAAATAACTTTATTTTGTTTAAGCCGTCAGCGCGTGGGTACTTTGTTACAGCAGCCCCTGCAGTCTAAGACATCCATCCTCTCTAGATTTTCTTCCAACTCTTTCACTGCTCCTTTGAAATTCTAGATAATCTACCCTAGAGTTAATATGGAAATTTGTACAGCTAAATCTCTGTCTTCTCTCTTTATATCTTCTGCCAAGGCAACCTCAAACTTTCCTTTGGTTTCAACTATCATCTGAATGCTGGTGACTCCCACAATTATATTTCCAGTTTAAATTTCTTCTGAAATTTTGAGAATTTCATATCCAACTGGTCATTAACTGAGAAAAAAAAAATGTTGAAAGATGTCACTGGCTCCCAATCTTCTGCCCAAAAGTGACACTCACATTCCCATTCCCATTCATTAAGGCAGGTCACCTGGCCATGTGTGACTTTCGAATATGCCTAGAAGAAAGACAATCAAACATTTGTGATCATCCCCAATCACTACTGTAACCCCCCAGATCTATTTCTCCTCCATATGGCTGAGATATCGTCTACACCTCAGCACTTACCCTGCTATTCACTAGGTTGCCAAAACTTTGTCAGCACACTTGATGGCTTCCTTTCCCTCATTCCCCACATGCAATCCTTAGGTGATCTTATACATTCTTCTTTAACAAATACCTAGAATGCATTTCTTGGCATATCCACACCACCCACCTAGTCCAGGTCCCTGTCTTCTCTTCCCTGAACTAATGCAGTGTCATGATCACTGAACCCCTCCCCTTCTTTTCACTCTATCCTGTATTTTCTGTTTGACCCGTCTCTGACCCATTTTCCATATTTCAGGTAGAATGATATATCGGAAGTGAAAAAAGAAAGTCGACCATTTTGGTAGCTCCCATCAGCGTCTCCCAACATGTCTGAAACCTCTTTTCTTACTGACTGTTCTCCAGACAGGCTGGCTTCACACACACTTTGCCATTTTTCCTGACATGCTCACCTCTGGCTGTTCACTTGGATGTTACTTCTCATCCTTAAATACCAGCTTAAATATCATTCACTCAGGTAGGATGTTTCCAATTGCCTTATTTTATCAGTGACTCACATACCCAGCCACCCCCACTTTATTTCCATTACAAAACCCTGTTTCTGATACTTTAATAACTTTGCCATTGGGTGTGCATTTACATCTGCTTATCTTTTATTTTCCTTCCACCAGTTGACGGGACATCTGTCTTTCTTGTTGTCTAGTATATCTCTGGTATTTAGCACAGTCCCTTAATAAATGTTTGTGCAATGAATAAACGACAAACACCAAGCCTGTGAAGTTCAGGTCAATGTTTACTTGAGCAAAAGGCTGACTGTAAATATGCTTTCTGTCTCTCTTACTACTTTGCTCACAGTGTATGTTCACTGGATTGAACAGCTCCTGTCTACAAAACATATGCCATAAATATATGTTGAATCAATGAATGACTGAATATGATATAATGTATCAGAAGCAAATATCAGATTATTTGCGTGTTTTATTGGCCATTCCTCGGCCTTTGGACTTTGCAGATGGGAATCTTTAATGGATAACACTCTGTGTGTTTAGCCTAGACCCTGATTACTGACAAATGAGCATCGCGTTCTCCTTAACTCCCTGCTGAGAGTCCAAATTGGAAAAAAGACCTTCTTGTAAGGCAGTTAAAATTTCCAATTGAAGAACTCAGAGTAATATTATTTTTTTTAAAACTTGATTCTTAATCTGACACCACTTTTGAATGTGTATAAATTGCCTCTGCTACAAAGAAAATAAAACTGTCATCTCATACTTTATACATATTTATTATGCTTTTATTATTTACAATCAGAAGAGTTGCAACATATAACTAATCATGCTACCTAATTAATTACAAATAAAAATCATTAAACATCAGATATTCTAATAATAAAGTTCTTGGTAGATAGTTTCCGATTCAGTCAGATTATAAATAATGATCCTATTCAACAAGATAACAGTTTACTACTTTAGTGCTAACTTTTCCGGAGAGTAGCATTAAGATATTTCATGGGGCCACGAGGAGGAGTGGCCTGTATGTGCCCTGAAGTATCTTCAGGCTAAAACTATTTTATCCATGCCACACAGGCTAAAATCTTTGGGTGTTTGCACCTATTTGTCTACTCAACAGAGCAAATTTCAATTAAACCTTTAAACAGAATTCCATTCTAGTTAGGAGTAGTCATCGTGCCATCTCAAATGAATACAGGATAATTATCTAATGAGGTTTGGGTCCTTGGTATGTTCCTCAGCTTCCAGGAAGACACGGCAACTTGGCTGGTTCCTCATTTTCTGCCAAGGCCCCATGGAAATTACAAATGTGGCCTATGAGCTTTCCAAATTCATTTGGGGGAAAAAAATTATTTTCAAGATTGCTCACAGGATAGCTGGTCTACAGGACATCTGGTCTACCCATTCTTCCAGGGGTTCCTTAGGAAAACAGCAGTGGATCAGCCAAGACCTTGGAGCCTCACCGACACCATAACAGCTCTCTGCAGAATTGCTCATAAGTGAGTTTGTTCCTGCTGCAGCCTCCTCAGTCTGTGTTCAGGTTCACTCAAAGAGCCCAGAGAAGCACAGTGGTAAGTCAAATAGGAATTTGTTTTCAAGAATGGTGCTAATTTCATCACAATATTTTTTTTTTGGTATTCTTTTTTTTAATAAAAATAAAACCCAGGAGAGGGGCACCCGAGTGGCTCAAGCGCCCAGATTCAGCTCAGGTCATGATCCTGTCGTTCGTCATTTTGAGCCCCGTGTCAGGCTCTGTGCTGACAGCATAGAGCCTAGAGCCTGCTTCAGATTCTGTGTCTCCCTCTCTCTCTGCCCCTCCCCTGCTCGTGCGCTCTCTCTCTCTCTCTCTCTGTCTCTCTCTCAAAAATAAATAAACATGAAAAATAAAATTAAAAAAATAATAATAATAAATAAAACCCAGAAGGTATTTCTCTAGTTGTAAAGATCTTGAGCAACATTTTTTATTTTGATTTATTTTTCTGTCTTCTTTTGCCTCATTTTCAATTAATGTTTCTGTTTCTTTGTCACATATAAGTCATTATAAATATTTTCTCGAGTAAGGATGTGGACACACACTCACACACACACACACATGCATATGTACAATATTATCCCATATATAAAAAATATGACTAGCCTATCTAGCAACTCTCTTTGATCAGTTTATTGGCCCTTTTTGAGGACAGTGTCTTAAACCAAAAGAATAAATCTTCAAGAATGCAGTTGTATCCCAGGGGAACGCATGGCAGAGATGCTGGTGTGTAAGAAGAAAAGCATGCAAGTGACACTTGAGTTGCAAGTCAGTTACCTATCCCATGTGATCACTGGACCATTCCAATGCACACACCACTTTCAAAATCAATGTCAGCCCAGATTGAAGGCAGAAAATTGGAGCTCCGCTTCTCACTTTGATTCTCTTGTTGACTCATCTAGGGCCATCTTTAAGCCCTTCAGTACTTTCTTTCCCATGTTGCTTTTTCCTTAATCTCTACTTCATAGGCAGGAACAGACCACCCAGGAGAGCTCCTGGATTTACAAAATTAATCTGTGAATCATTGTTTAAGGAAGCCTAGCTTTGCGGGCAGGGCAATGGTAGGTTCAAGGGAATATTAACCCGTCGAAGGCATAGCCCTCTCCCCTGCATCCAGCCAGTGGTGATAAAAGGTTCACATCCACTGCTGTATGGGTGACACATACACAAGTGCAAAGGACGTAAGAAGCAAACGATTGCTTTCCTAAGGGAGACGATATTGTACTTGACATTCCAAAGAAGGGAACCAAGACCCTGAAAAGCAAAGTGAATTTGGTATGGTAGGTTAAAAAACTGGTGAGGAATTTCTGGAGATTGGGCATTACACTAAGGGAAGAGTATAAATAAAAGGTTGTAAATATAAGCGTGTTATGCAGAAAATCCACAGGAAGGTTTGAGAAGCAATGTAGCTTGAAAAGTAATAATAACAACAATAGCATTTACAAAGCAATTAAGTTCATATATATCAGCTAATGAAATCTTCACAACAACCCTGTGATTCAGGTATTATGGGTATTCCCAATTAACACATGAGGATATTGAGGTCCAGGGAGGTCAAATAATTTTCCCAAGGTCACACAACCAGACCGATCACTGCGGCCCAGAGCCCACCCGCAAAGGCTTACATTTCAGCTACTGTGTACTACTTGTGTGGCCTTAAGTGAGTTACTTAACTTCTCCAGAGTCCAGTTGTCTCAGCTGTAAAATGGAATAATACGCAACTCTTACAGGATGAAGACACAGATGAATGGATGAGAAAGATGTGATATATATATATATATTATATATAATATATATAATATATTAGATGTGATATATATAATATGTGATATATAACATATTATATATGATATATAACACATATTATATATAATATATCACATATTATATATATATATATATATATATATATATATATATATAAAACATATATCATGGGATGTTATATATCATTATACAAAATATATCATGGAACATCACCCAGCCTTACAAAGGAATAAGATCTTGCCATTTGCAACAACATGGATGGATCCTGTTAAGCGAAATAAGTCAAACTGAGAAAGACAAATGCCAGGTGATTTCACTTATATGTAGCATCTAAAAAACAAATGTAGGGAAAAAAAAGGCAGAGTGAGACCTATAAATACAGAGCACAAACTGATGATCACCAGAGGGAAAGGAGGGGGGTGGATAGAAAAATATGTGAAAGGGAGTGGGAAATAACAGCTTCTGGTTATGGAACGAATAAGTCACAGGAATAAAAGGCACCCATAAGTGTGTCAATGTAGTGTACAATATAGTCAATGAGATTGTAATAACGTTGTGTGGTAAAAGATGATAGAGACACTTGCGGCGAGCACAGCCTCCTAACCTACAGAGAAGTTCCATCACCATCTTGTACGCCTGAAACTAATGTAACATTGTGTATCAACTCTAGGCAAATAAAAAAAGTAAAGACACATTTACACACTTGCTAAATATTCCTTATCAAGTGCTTGCTATACGTTATTTTTATTGCGTTTTTATTTTCATTGTGGTTGTTGTATGCAACTGTGCTCTTCTCTTTAGAAATTTAAAGATATGTATATAAGCTGAAGTTGGAAATCGAGATTTAACACAAACCATAAATTATGGGGAGTTGAACTTCTGGTATCATCCACACAAAAGTTGGTGTAGGTGTATGTAAGATACCCCAGGACAGGAATACAACTTTATACTTTTTTGTGTCATGAGATCTGGTAGAGAATTGAACACCGCGGGTGCATGCTAAATGTTGAATGAACCAATGGGTTCACTCATACTCTCTGCTTCTCTTTTTTTTATATTTTTTTAATTAAGTAACCTCTACTCCCAACGTGGGACTTGAACTCATGACCCCGAGATCAAGAGTCACATGGTCCACTGACTGAGTCAGCCAGGTGCCCCTCTGCCTCTCTTAATGCACATTGGACTATCCATGGGTTGTCATGGAGCATAGTGAGAGAATTGCATTTCAGTGCATTGAACCCCTTTCTTAGCCACCCGGGGCATTCGTTATGGGGAAACTGCCTAAATCCATGATGCCTGAAGGGAAGTTCAGCCTGTCACTGAAAGTGGGTTTGTCTCTCCTTCCTGCAGGGCTATCTGTAGGCCACCTTTGCTGGTAGGATTATCTACAGGAAGATCTGAAGGGACTGAGAATTGCCATTCTCATTTCCTGAGGATTTGAGATCTCGCTACAATCAGTGGGCTTACTTTGTCTCCTACATCTCTACCAGTGGTTCTTAAACTGGTCTCTTACAAACCCTATTCTTGGTTGAGATTTTTTAAACTAAAAACTTTGAAAGAATAAAATGCACACACTTTAAACATTAGCACATAACATACTTCTCGATACAATTATGAGAGTAGCAAAGGCAGATCCTAGACAAACAAACAGAGTTTCAGATGACAAAATTATACTGTTTTTTGTTGCCAAATACAGTAAAAACAAATCTGGGTCCAGTGACTTTGTCATAGCCTAAATTATTTTTTAAGAAATCCAACTTCAGTCTCCAACTATACAGCCCTCCTGAAGAATTTCCAGAAGTATTCAAATGGAGGCAACGGGAAGAAGGCAGCTCAGCGCCATGAGACACAGTACAGAAAAGCAATATGATTGCGATCGTAATCCTTTGCTTAACATCTTGAACTTCTAACAGCTTCCTTACCCTCATGCCTCCTCACCATCGTGGCGTGTTCAATATCTTTGCACACCTGGAAGCATAAAGGCACTAATTTCCATGAGGTTGTTATTACAGGAAACTGAGAAATGGAGAGGAAGGGTGAGATGGTGACTTAGGAGCCATTCAGGAAGGTGATGGCTTTTAAGGTGGCATGATGTCAGGCTGAGAAGTTATGCTCAGTATAGGACAGTCATGCTTTAAGGAATTGTACGTGTCCATGGGGAAAAAAATCACTTGCTGAATTTTAGTCCTTTCTTCTTACAAACACATAACTATCACATTTAATAGTTGGAGACATGTTTTTAATACATATGCTTTTAATACACATCCTACTTTTAGGAAATGGAATGTATTCCTTGAGGTCACTCTGTTAACCAACTTAGAGAAGTTTTTGGAAGAAGCAGTGCCATATGTGATTTCAAACAGTTGTTTATTTTTTATTTATTTTTTTTTTTTGGTGTTTTAGGAAAACCTACATCAACTTTTATGACAGATGCATTTCATTCAGTCAGTCAATCAGGCACTATTTCAAGAAATATTTGTGTGTGTGTGCGTGCGTGTGTGTGTGTGTGTGTGTGTGTGCTGGGTCATAATGGTTGACAAAATGGGTCACAGCTCTGTACTCCCAGATTTTACAGTTTAATGAGCACTATGAGTATTAATACCATAGTAACAAAAGTGAATTTACAGCTGTGATAATTGCTACAAATAAGACGTATCAGATTCTGAGGTGTCTGACAGGTGGGGACAGTAGGGATTCATTCTTGTTTAGACATGGATGGAGGAGAGAATATTATCGTTAGTGACTGCCTCAAGCCAGGGCAGATATCAGAGATAATGGGAAAGAATTAGAGCTTTATTTAGAATCTGAAGTCTAAAACTGAAACATTTCATTGTAACAAACAAAAACATTCCCTTTGGCTTCTGAAATCTCATTTTAAAAACACACACAGACCTTTACTTTCTACCTAGTTGTCCTCTTACCCCGATGCTGAAAAGTCAGAACCTGACTATTATAATAGCTGAAACTATAGTTTGTCAAGACAACGTGGAATCCAATCTGGATAAAGAAGATGTTCACCATTAACAGAGGTTCATCATCAGATCCAAAGACTTTTTTTTCATTGAAAAGAGAAACAAGTCCTAAATTCAGTGTTTTGTTTGCTTATCCAAGTTTATGGTTCCCTCCATGAAAAATCGTAAGAGAGAAGACAAAGAAATAAAGTAAAAAGATAAGAAAACCTATTCTAACAATTCCACTTATTGAAAACAGTTGCTCTGTTCATCAGAGGGGTGATAACAGAATTCTTTTTCATTTTTCTTATGGACATTGCTGTTGAAGGTATACATTCCTAAATGACCATTTTAAATGCCTGTCCTAGAAATAAAAGCCAGACACTGTGTATAGAAAAAAATAAATAAATCCCTTGTTCCTGAAATCACTTTCATGTTATGACACATTTCAGTATCTGGATTTATGGAGCTGTCCAAATTCTCATAATAATCATAGGATAATAAATCCCTTTGGCCAGGTAGCCGCAGGCTTTCAAATGGATTATTTGGTTTTAGGAGAAAAAAAAAAGAGCGGACCCAGACACATATTAATGACTAGCTTAGTCCTTTCTTTGTTTCTCTTTTCTTTTATTAAAATGTTCTGTGATCGTATCACCAGTACTCACCGTTTTTATACCAAGTGATAAAACTCAGTATAAAATGCCACATTTGCATCTCTCCCAAGAAATTTTTAGTCATTGAGGCACCTACAAGCTTTGCCTTAAAGCCAATCACTTTATGACGTATTTTCTCAAACTGAAATGCTTTCCTCTCACACTGAAATGCATATCGTAAGTGTGATGCGTTTTCTTCAACCATTTACACATGGGGAAGGTTTGTGTCAAACAAAGGAAACAAATAAAACTCCTTTTCAGCCTCAGGAAATGCACAGTCTTCATATCGGACGTATTAGTGTCTACTTTATTTATTAGTTTATCAGATTTTAATCTCCTGTGGATCGCTTATCCAAACGTGTGCAGTCATTCTGGAACGTTGTAGAGTTTTCTGCTGTCAGGAAATAGCACAAACGAAAACCCTGCTCAACTTGGAAGCTGGACGGAACGTGGAAAATTCTTATCTGTCCTCATTTCATAGTAATAATAGCAAACACGTTCCTAGTGGTTATGATGTGCGAGGCACACGGGTGAAGTCATCTAAACCACACCGCCAGCTAATAACGTGGCACTTTTGCTGTCCCCACTGTCTAGATGGAAGAACCGAAGCCCACAGGCTGTAATGAATTGCCAGGAGTGCACAGCTGGGTACGGACAAAGCTCGCCAGGACACAGGTCCCCGGCTCCTCCTGGCGGGCATCTCGAGGGAATTATCAAAACTCATTTCGTGCTGTCGTGGAGCCACTGCAAACATATAGCTGGGGCCACCCTCTTTGTCTCGTTTATTTCTTTAGTTTCCTGACCCATTCAGACCAATCAGAGAAATCCCAAAGACGGCAGAGGGAAAACAAAATGCTTCCTTTCCTTCTCCGTTTCTGCCCAGGTCCTGTTTTTACCAGGTATCTACTGGAAAATTGCACTTCTGAAAATTAGCTCAGGACCCGGAATGCCTGTAAGAAACTACTGTGGTTTGAATCATGCTTTCATGGCAAGCTGAAAAAAAGTCTTGACATCCCACAATCAGAAAACATGTCAGAAACTGTGAGCAACATTCAAAGCAGTGATTTAAGCAGATGTAACCAAATCGTGACGTTGACACGGCTGTGGTCAAGAAGAGATCTGTTTCTTCCCAACGTCTACACACAATCAGCCTAGCCGGGACCATCGTTTGCTCTTTATTTCTTCAACCCATGGCCACCTCCCAGTGGCCCCATCTCTGACTGCTATACTGAAGGCTGATCTGTTTGCATCATTTTTTTTTTCGTTTTTCACAGAAGCCACGGGCTGTGCTGCATTGCAGGCAATTGGCTTCCAGAAGTCCGTAGGGAATTGCTTTCCTGCCCTGTTTGCAGCCACCCTGTTCATCCCATAATAGAGCCCTGCCATCTATCCTGTGCACATTTCCAGCTCGCCAAAAACTGAATTACATGAGGTATAGCTTCAAAGTTGTACTCATTCAGTGTTACAAATGGTTCCTGGCTGACATTGATGAAACTCCTCAAATGTCTGATGGGACGTTGGTGACAGAGATAAATCTCCCAGGCATGTGTGCAAGCAGGCGTTTGTGCGAGTTGAGAAAAAGTGAGTAAGTTTGAAACTTTCGCATACAGGTCACCTCTAGGTGTACATTTACTTCAACCATGATTAACGTTTTATTCTTTTCTATCTAAATTATGACAGTTGTCTATGCAATTTGCTTAAGAAAATGCCAGTTGCCTTACTGATGTAAGGTTTACTTATTAAATGAGATGGTACAGGCAATATTCGAAAACATCTGTTGTGTAAGGGTCACTTCTGTGAGATCTTACAGTGCCCTTGTATAAATGCATTATCATTTTAAATATATTGTAATTATTGATTCACTTGTCTATCTGCCTCTTTAGATCATAAGTTCTTTTTTAATTTAATTTTTTAATTTTTTAATGTTTATTTATTTTAGAGAGGGAGAGAAAGAGAGAGAGAGAGCATGAGCAGGGGAGGGGCACAAAGAGGGAGACACAGATCCGTAGCAGGCTCCAGGTTCTGAGCTGTCAGCACAGAGCCCGATGTGGGGCTCAAACTCACCAACCATGAGATCATGAGATCATGACCTGAGCTGAAGTCGGACGCCTAACTGACTGAACCACCCAGGCACCCCGTTAGATCATAAGTTCTAAAGGAAAAACAAATGAACAGGTAGGTAAGTAAATGACTGAGTTAAGGGACAAATGCATTCCCTCATCCTTCCCACTCACGCTGAAGCTTAAAGAAAGCCACAGTGAATATTAGCTGTCATTGTTAGTATTTTTATTACTCCTCTCTCCCACCCCACATCCTGTCAACCAGGACCTGCTGATTTTACCACCTAATTTATTAAATAAAATATATTACCGCTTCACTCGCTATGCTACTGAAATCCAAGACTTCATCGCTTGGACCCTATCGCCAGTTTTTCCCTTTGAAATTCAGGTTTCATAAAGCCACCAGTGATCTTTGTTTTTCCAAAACACAAATCTAATCATGTCATTCCCCTCCCTGGACTCCCTCAGTTGCAACCAGAGGGCACACAAGGACCTCCCCAGCTTCAGCCCAGCCACTGGCATAGCCTCATCTACTACTTCCCGTCGCCAGGTGGAAACTCGAAGAGCAATGTCCATCCACTCCTCCAAGCTATGGTTCCTGGCCCTACGCCTTGGCCATGGGCTCTTTTTCTCTGCAGTTCAGGGTTCTTCCTCCAGAGGGCCCTCCACCCATCTCGGGAGGCTCCTCCAGAAGGGCCCCACCACCACCCACCCAAGGTCCTGCCCCTCCCGGTACCTTAGCGCCTCATAACACCTGCTTCCGTGCGCAGGAGACATTGCTATGGCTCCTTCTCATTCCTTGATGCAACTCTTCAGCTCTCGAGCATAGATATTTCTGATCCACCTTTTATCCCCTTCACTTGACAAATTGCCTGATTCACAAAAAACAGATTAAGTGGAGACCTGAGTTCAGCTGAACTTTGTGGAACAAGCTGGCCTGTCCCTGTTCAACCCGATTCGAAATCAGTCTCTCCAGAACAACACCTCACAGCGTTCAACCTTGAAACAAAGTGTAACTTTCTGTTTAGAAATTTTAAAATAATGAAAATAAATTAATCTTCCTCATTCTGGATTTGCCTGGTTGTACTAAATGACAAACTGAAAGGAGGGCATTTAAAACCGCCTTCCATTTCATGAGAGGTCATTGATTGTTCCCGGAAGTTGTACAGGAAATAATTTCTGAAGCAAAGCTGACTGTACAATCGGTCTGTCTTTGCTTCTGTAGAAAAAAAAGAAGTCAATTTAATTTTTATTTTCAAAATATTTTTCGCTGTCTGTATTCCAGCATTCCACAGATGTTTAAAATTAAACATATATTTATTACCTCATAGCTCAACTTATTAATAGTAAAAAATGTAAAAGTCTCCAAAGGCAGTAAATTGGTAGCCAGAGTTCTTCCATTTTTGGCCAAGAAACTTCATCTCCATAGTCAGAAGGAAAATTCATGTGTGTTCTTTCTGTTGAGGACAGATCTACTTCATCCTAAATCTTGCCTTAGTCACAAAGGTTGAATTGAAATAAAAATTATGTGGCACTTTGATCAGAATTGCAAAGGTAAAATATTGGCCACAACATAGGCTAAAAGCAAGCTTTCCACACAGACAAGGGAGAAAGTCAAATTCAAACCTTCTAACCTTTTGTGTCTCCCATACAATAGGTATGTATCTATAGCAGCAAAACAAATGAACCATAATCACTCTATCACATAAATCTCTAAATGGATCTTAAGATTCTGGATTAAAGGGAGTCATTGAGTATCAAGAAGAAGAAGAAGAAGAAGAAGAAGAAGAAGAAGAAAGAGGAGGAGGAGGAGGAGGAGGGTGGAGGCTCTAAACATGAAATAAGGAAATGACAGGAAGAGTCATTTATTAAATATGATCCAGACATAAAGGGAGACACCATAATAATCGTTGACTGATGACTCCATCAGGCCTTTGTGACAGGCCATTGAAATCTAAAATGAAAAACTAAATTATTACTAAATAAAAGGGCCTGCTTTCATTGCTGAATTTATTCGTATATTTAAGTTAATTTCGTTATATTTGGGGTTATATTTGAAGGTCAAAGAATAAAATTGAAGCAGTTTGCCTGTTGCAAGGACTGCCACCCACACTCTGCTCCAGGGAGTAGGAATGTCTTGCATGTAGAGGAAGTTTAGCTCTGTTGTTCAGACTCATATGAGAGTAGACATTCCAAGGAAGCACAGAGAGCCAGACAATATGCCTCGGGACAGGAAGGGCAAAAGAGTGTCACCAGTAGTGCCACACCACGGCTGCAAACATCTCTAGTCCCTCACATCCCTCCCCTCGGTATTTGCCATGCACATTGGTCAAACTTTCCTAGAAAAAACAGAACCAAGAGGAGACCAATATATATTGTAGGGAATTGGTCCACATGATTATGAAGGCTGAGAAGCCCCTTGATCTGCTGTCTACAAGGTGAAGACCCAGGAAATCCAATGATGGGTCTCCAGTGCAAGTCTGAGGCCCTGAGGAGCATGAGAGCCCATGTCCAAGGGCAGGAGAAGACCCGTGTCTCAGCTCCAGTGATCAGACAGAGAGCAAGTTCCCCTTTCCCCACATTTTCTTCTCTTCGGGCCTCCAACACATTGGATGAGGGCAAAGCCCATCAGGCCATCTGCTTTACTCAGGCTACTGACTCGAGTGTTAACCTCATCCAGAAACACCCTCACATACACACCCAGAATCACTTTTAACCAAATATCTGGGCATCCTGTAGCCCAGTGAAGTTGACACAAGACATTAACCAAGATGCCATGTGAGCTCTGCTAGCTTTCCCCTGGACTGTCTCGAGTACCCAGCCAGTGAGCCCCTGCCTCCTCATCCTATCATTAGAAGAAGATGGAAGGAAAAAGAACTTAAGTTTCTTTCTCAGCAACCAAGCTTTCTTACCGTTTTCTGTTCACCAACACTAAAAATGAACTATTATCTTTTACTGTGAAAAAGCAAAATAAGACGACATGTACCTAGTGTCAAACATATTCCAGCCAGAATAAATAAACTTAAATAAAAAGAGGGGGTAGCGTGCCTGGGTGGCTCGGTCGGGTAAGTCTTGATCTTAGCTCCTAGTCTTAGCATCCTAGTCTTGATCTTAGCTCAGGTCATGATCTCAACGTTCATGAGTTCAAGCCCTGCGTCGAGCTTTGTGCTGATGGCATGGAGCCTGCTTGGGATTCTGTCTCTCCTTCTCTCTGTCCCTCCCCCACTAGAGCTCACAGACTCTCTCTCTCTCAGGATAAATAAATAAACTTGAAAAGAAAAACATACACCAGCCAGAACAGCGTTGTTCTGAGCCTCTCTTCATTCCATTGAGGGCGCAGCCCAAGGAGGAAGGAGTCACATCCACTAATCGTTCACTTTAACTGAGAATGCGCAATGCACTTTTGTGTGTGATTCAGCACAACATGGAATGTGGCACAATGCGTGCACTATTACCTCAACCACCATCTTGCTCTCTGGGTGTTGTCCTAAGTCCTTCTTTTCTGCCTTTATTTTATGTTTATTCACATATTTTTTTGTCATGTACATTATTGTCACATACATTACTACAAATTCAATCACTAATGGGGGCACCTGGCTGGCTCAGTCGGTTCAGCGTGAGACTTCAGTTCAGGTCATGATCTTGCAGTTCATGAGTTCAAGCCCCACGTCCGGCCCTGGGCTGACCACTCAGAGCCTGAAGCCTGCTTTGGATTCTGTGTCTCCCTCGCTTTCTGCCCCTGCCCTTTTCGTGTGTGCCTTCTCTCTGTCTCTCTCTCCTTGTCTCTCTCTCTCTCTCTCAAAAATAAACATTAAAAAAATTTTTAAAAAGCAAATCAATCACTAACAAATTTGAAAGGGAAAAAAGATGTTAAAAGTAAAGCATTGGTGATCTTGTCACCATCATTATCTACATTTAATGTGAAATCGGAGTGTCCCGAGGGAATGCACGGTTCCACACGACTCTGGAACCACTGTCATTGCATCTGCCGTGGTCTTAAGTCTCAAGAGAGCTTTTTCTGAAGATTTCCTTTTTTTCTTTTTCAAAGTAATTTATTAAAGGCCTGAAAAGCCTCATTTTTCCCACCAGTTTCATAGAGTTTTTCTACGTTACCATAGTGCAAATATAATTATAAATGCCTGGGGCGCCTGGGTGGCTCAGTCGGTTAAGTGTCCGACTTCAGCTCAGGTCATGATCTCTCGGTTTGTGAGTTCGAGCCCCGCAGCAGGCTCTGTGCTGACAGCTCAGAGCCTGGAGCCTGTTTCAGATTCTGTGTCTCCTCCTCTTTCTGCCCCTCCCCTGCTCATGCTCTGTCTCTCTCTGTCTCTTAATAATAAATAAATGTTTAAAAATTTTTTTAATAATTATAAATGCCTGGTCCCAGGCTGATCTCCTCTCCTAAATGAAATGTTAATAAAGAAGAAAAAAAAATTAAATTATTTTATTTTATTAATTTTTTTTAACGTTTATCTATTATTGAGAGACAGAGAGACACAGAGCATGAGCAGGGGAGGGGCAGGGAGAGGAGGAGACACAGAATCCGAAGCAGGTTCCGGGCTCCGAGCTGTCAGCACAGAGCCCGACAAGGGGCTCGAACTCACAATCCATGAGCTCATGACCTGAGCAAAAGTCAGACACTCAACCGGCTGAGTCACCCAGGTGCCCCGAAATAAAATAATTTTTAAATGTATGCCTTCTACCTTTATCCTTAATTAGAAAGAAATCTTTTCCAAGTAAATAAATCTTATAAGTTACTTGATATGCCTTCAACACTGGCCAGATTATATGAAGAATGTTCTCTGTTACAGCTTGGCCTCTTCAACTACGAATGGTTGGTTGAAATCATGTATTTAAACTTAAAACCAGAAGAACGCTCTGGATCCACTGACATTATCTGCGGGGTATCTGTGCTAGAAGTACTTAAGAGGTAGACTGTAATTATGAAATATCTAATTAAGCGTTGGGCACAGAGTGACAATTCACTTTCTAAGAACAAGGGGAAACACTTAAAAACCTTGAGGAATGTCAAAGTTTAAAGTGTATCTAAGTTTCTAAGTTCCATTCTGTTCTTGGCTACGGCTCACTGAGATTTCTACCTGATTCTCTCGCTGGAGGTACACAGACTTGCTGTCTTGACCGCCGTTCAAAATCTCCCACAGTTTTTACGATCTTGAGTTGGAGGTATGGGTCCTTCTTTAAACACTTGTCCTTTGAATAGCCCAAAAATATTCAGCGGTTACTATTTTTGCTCTCTGTTCTGTATCCCCACAGCATACTGTGTAACCTGGGTTACAGCACCTGCTCCTCTGGGCCATCGTCCTGTGTGTGTGTGTGTGTGTGTGTGTGTGGTAGGAGTTTCTTACCACCAGAGACTCCTTTTCCTATGTACGATGTTAACTCAGAGCCGGGCACTATGTAGGGGCCTGATCAATATTTACTGGATAAGTAAAGGTACAACAACATGTAAATACATTTTCTGGATAAGCCTTCAATGTCTCTCCGACCAGTTGATTTAGATAAAATCCCTTTATTCAAAGATTACACCACCACTGAAACATCAACATATTTGAGTTTTATGAGCATTCAATGTTCTGTGAAGTATTTAACCATGTTTCTTTTTTTAATTTTTTTTTACATTTATTTATTTATTTTTGAGAGACAGAGTGAGACAAAGTGAGAGTGGGGGAGGGGCAGGGAGAGGGAGACCCAGAATCTGAAGCAGGCTTCAGGCTCTGAGCTGTCAGCACAGAGCCCGATGCGGGGCTTGAACCCACAAACCGTGAGATCATGACCTGAGCCGAAGTCGGACGCCCAACCGACTGAGCCACACAGGCGCCCCTATTTAACCATGTTTCTAATGAAAAAGTAAGGATCTACTAAAAGCGATGCTTATTTGGGACCAAAGAAACACACAAACAACCCATAAGACTTTTGTCAAAAAAAAGTCTTTTCAGTTTTTTGTTTTAAGTCCACACTTGAAGCAACATTGAGAAAACATTTTTATTCTCTATTAAGAAGTGGCATGATCAAGCTTCTGACTCTTGATCTTGGCTCAGGTCATGATCTCATGGTTTGTGAGATGGAGCTCTCAGTTGGGCTCTGTATGGAGCCTGCTTGGGATTCTATCTCTCCCTCTTTGCCTCTCCCCTGCTTATGTGCTCTCTCTCTCTCTCTTTCTCTCTCTCTCAAACTAAACTTAAAAAAAAATAAGTAGTATGATCACGAATGTTTTTTTTTAATTTTTTTTTTTAGCATTTATTCATTTTTGAGACAGAGGGAGACAGAGGATGAACGGGTGAGGGGCAGAGAGAGGGAGACACAGAATCGGAAGCAGGCTCCAGGCTCTGAGCCATCAGCCCAGAGCCCGACGCGGGGCTCGAACCCATGGACCGTGAGATTGCGACCTGAGCCGAAGTCAGACGCCCAACTGACTGAGCCACCCAGGCGCCCCATGAGTGTTCTTAACTAACAAAAATGTAGCATGTTCTGCGTCATCAAATGTGTTTCATTAAACAACCAAGTACAACTTTTCCTTCCACAGCTAAGTTATCAATAACGTCATTCTGAGATATTGTAAAATCTGTCCCATCTTTTCTGACTCCAAAACAGCCATTACTATTCATTCTTGGTCATATGGTTGAAACAGTTCCAGTCTATCAGTGCCAGAAGCAAGATAACAGCCGAGAGCACCAAACCACCTATAAATAACAGTTCCCCCATGCTGCTAACAGGACACTTAGTACCCCAGAGCTCCCCTACGGTAACTGAAGCCCAGACCATGGAGGTGTTGTGAGAGGAGGGAATTTATATTTGCTATTTGACTATGTCTTACCTGTAATTCATTTATATCCTTTAAGGGTTTCTTTCTTTCATTTTGAGACTCTAGGATGGTCTTTTCTTAATTCTTTCCATGGTTTAGAGTCCTAATTTTAAAAAATATTACCACTGGGGGCACCTGGGTGGCTCGTTCAATTGAGCATCCGACTCTTGATTTCAGCTCAGGTCATGATCTCGCAGTTCATGAGACTGAGCCCTGAGTCGGACTCTGTGCTGACAGTGTGGAGCCTGTTTGGGATTCTCTCTCTCCCTCTCTCTCTGCCCCTCCCTGACTCTCACTCTCTCTCTCAAAAGAAATAAATAAATATATTACCACTGAACAATATTCTTCCATGAAAAAAAAGAAAAAAAAAGACCTTTGCATGTAAGGGAGATAAAGCCTGCATCAAAATTAAGTCTAATTAATTTTAGTTTCAGAGAACATGCTGAGCACATATTAACTGAAAGCAGTAAATGCCTACTATTTTCATCTATTCAGGACTGCTTTCCCTTCTACTGGGCCATATCTTTTCCCCCTCCTCAACCATGCCTTTGGCTTGGGAATTGCATTCCAAAGATCTCCTCCTCCCTGGCCAGCTCGACCGATCTCGGGACAAGCCTCGGGCCTTTCTGGGATGATAACAGAACCCATCTCCCTGGTGAGACTTGATGGCTTCAGAGACACCCATCGACGCAATCTCAGTCAGTCAACCCTTCCCTATGGCTTTTGAACTTGGAAACAAAAATTAGGAGCCCTATTCTGTCTGGTGACAGAATTAGGCAATGTCAAGTATCCACGCTTCTATTCAGTGCTGAGGAGGCCCAGTCAGAAAACAGGCTAGCATGCAGAAAGCAGCCAAAGGAGAGAGAGAAGAGAATCTTCCTGGTCTTCCACCATACTTGCAGCAATCCAATTAGCCCACCCCTCTTCATTTCCACCCGAGCTAATTCAAGTTTGATCTGCAACAATTCACCAACTAATTCGCTGGACTAGGACAACAATGATGCCTATTGGGCAATGATGTTCGTTAGACAGCTTCTACCGTCATCTCATTGATCATCTTCAACGTCACATTGGCATGACAGCTGTTTGACTTACATGCAAAGGCACTGAAACCCCCATCCATCACTCGAAACAACAGAAGGCTACTCCCTCTGTGGGACTGAGCGCACAGTTTGTTCAGATTTTTCTTCTTGTCAGGTTCCCACGTATAATATTCACTTAAGTAACACACACTTATAAAAGTTACTCTTTTTCAGTCCTTTTATTTCCCACCAAAAGAATGAGTTTACAAGCAATGACCTCAAAGTGTTCCAGAAACGTTAACTCCAACACCAGTGGCTCTGACTGCAATTCAATATTTGTGCAATGCTAATTTATTGCACTTTTCCTTAAAAAAAAAAATGTCATTTTTTGAGAAGCAAACATCTTTTCCTGAGTCAAAAGTTATGGGAAAGAGAAATCGCGTTTCGTTATTAAGAAATGGAAAGGTCATTGATCATAGCAAGGTAAAACCTTTTCCCTATCTGGGTATATTTCCCCAGAGAGCCTTCATTTAAAGTCCTGTGGTCATGTTTGCAAATTTCCAATTATTCAAAATGAATTATTACAGCATTGACAGAACTTGGCAAATCTTACTTGATATTTTGCTGCCACATTGTCTATTAATCTAGTACTGGAGAAAGTCGGGGGAAGACACTTCTCAATTTGGCCTCCTTCCTAAGCAAGCTTCTCTGCTCGGCAACGTGTCTGGATCTTTGATTTCTGTTCATGCCCAGAAAAAGAGAGGAGGCAAGGCAAGGGACGGTTTCCAGAGGAAGCTAAAGCTCGCTTACTTAAGTTACTCCTCCTTAGTGCATTGCCAAATAAGAACAACATGCGATTGAAATATTGTCTCGCAGCTGCAAAAACCATGCAATTAAAGTATGAAAACAAAAGTCCAAACTGTGGCCTATTCAAGTTCGCAAGATAATGGCACCTGAGCACAGAAGCGGCAATCTTTCCAAGATGCCTTGCCCCTTCTCAGCAATTACACACCTTAGAACACATTTTCATTTTCTCTCCATCGGTGTTTTTAAAGAATACGCCAGTAAATCACTGGGGCCTAAAAGTTTCCAGCTCAAAACCCCATGTCCCCATTATCACTTCAAATTTCCCATCTCAGTGTTACCGTGTACATCAGACCAAAGTCTACCCCATGGTTCAGTTGAGTCCCAGATAGAATTGAAAATAGATTTTTAATGGCCAACTGTCATGTGTGTTTGGGTATCTCAACCGGAAAAAGTTCTATTAAATATTTATGAAAGTCTTTTTTTTTCCCTGTGGTTCCCTAACAGCACAGTTCAAGTTAAACAGAAGACCGTGTCATCACAGGTAAATTCCTACCACTGCCAAGGTCCTCAAGCTCTGTTCAAGTGTTCCCTGAACAGATGGAAACAGTCACAAGCCTTTCAGACCAGCCTTTATGGCAAGCTTTCCAGCAGCCAGTAATGATTTTGGTATTCTCAGTAACCTTTTTAGTCCTTGCAAAGAAACCTGCAGAATGATGTTTACCAACCTATGGCTTCTCATTTGTAAATGTACTTTTGTATTTTTAAATATACAACATGTTTCAACAATTAAAAGAAAAATTATAATAATGTCAGTTGCATAAAGCTTGTGTTCTTTTTGGTGTTGTTCTTTTGTTTGGATTTGCTTTACTCTGTTTTAACAATGATGCCTTTTCATATAAGAAGGACCCAATAATATAACTGCATGTGGGCCCTTCAGGAAAACAACCATTATTTTTCCTTCCAATTAATGCTTTGACTTGTTCAATTCTACCACAGAATAATATGCCAACTTTCGAGTCCTTTCCCCTGCTGCCCCATCCATGAGAATGTTACCCAGCTAGCTGAGACCCACATCACTTCCCAATTATGCAGGCAGTGGAGGTGACGGGGCCGGGGGGGGGGGGGGGGGGGGGGGGGGCGGGGAGGGAGGGGGGCGGTGGGTACAACATTGTTGTCTCCAAATTACCAAGGGCTACAATTTGCTCTGCCATGTTCTTTTTTTTTTTTAATTTTTTTTAACATTTATTTATTTTTGAGAGAGACAGAGAGAGACAGAGACAGAGACAGAGCACAAGCAGGGAAGGAGCACAGAGAGACGGAGACACAGAATCCGAAGCAGGCTCCAGGCTCTGAGCTGTCAGCACAGAGAGCGACGTGGGGCTCGAACCCATAAACCGCGGGATCATGACCTGAGCCGAAGCTGGATGCTCCCGCTGAGCCTTCCAGGAGCCCCTGCTCTGCTACGATCTTGTGCAGGGTTACGCAAAAGGCCCCCATTTTTGTTTCCATAAGGATATGAGTTCCATTCTCTTTTTCTTGGGAAAAAGCAAGAAAATGATTTGGAGAACAATTGTCTGCATCAGGTGCCCTGTTCGATTGTCTTCCGTTTGCACAGAACCACTTTAAAAATGACACGACACAGTTTCCAAAGGATGCCCTGCCTGAGTGGCTACAGGAAAGTTTCAGGATGATTCACCCATGACCTGCAGTTGAGCTGATGTGCCAAACCCTTTCTTCCGGTAGAACAATGGGCAGAGGCAGGACACAGCTTGATTGTGGCATCACAAGCAGAGATCACAGCTGAAGGGCTCCACCAAAATCCCGGGGCCCAGAAGAGACGTATTTCTGCCGGCCACACACCAGCCAGCCAGGTACGTTTTCACCACATGTGTCCAAAGGTCACGGCAGTCATTACTGAGAGTATTTGTTTTTCTCTTATAAACTCACCTTTGAACACCTTCTCCTCGATAATATTCTATACTGCTTTAAAGGAAAACTTGTTTTATTGCCTTCCATTGAAGCCTTAGAAGGGTTTCATGATTATTATCTTTTTTACCACACTCTCAGAGGAAAAGAAAACTAAGTGCCAGTATGAAAAGAAATTATTTACTTCTACTGGGTGATAGGCATTAGGTCAGGTTCCAAGTCAAAAGAAAAACTGTGTGTGTGTGTTGTGTGTGTGTGTGTGTGTGTGTGTGTGTTGGGGGGACAAGGGGTTGATTCACTTCTTACTGCATATAATTGATTATAAAAACATAAAATAAATTTACTCCAGTTATTTACTCCAATTTAATCTAATATCCAGAGTGATTTTAATTAGGATGGTGGAAACATCTTGAAACCACAAAATCAGAGCAGCTCCATTTACTATCTCCAACATGTGTTGGGTATTATTACATTTTCTCATCTCTTCCTTCTATGCTCAGGGGAGGCCTGGGGGTGATGAATGGCAGTGCGACCCCCATTCGCCTTCACCAGAGGGGCCTCCTCGGTGTTAACCCTGCAGCAGGAGGCAGGTAAACAATTGTGTGGTCTCGACAGTCTTTTGAACCCCTGCCCTCCCACGAGGCCAAGTGGACACCCTCGGTCTTTGAAGTCCTCCACTACCTTGAAGGAAGTGATGCCACTCTCCCCGCCGGAAGCTCAGCACTGATTGCAGGTGGGAGTTGCAGATAAATGGTGGAAGGGGTATCTGAGCTAAGAAACCATGAAAATCAGCCAGCAAGACTCGAACGCGAGCACTGCCTTTCTCCATGATCTGTAGTTACAAACAAGATTGAAAATCTATGAAAAATGAATAGGTTTCTCCTTAAAACGCCCAGCTGCACTCAAGAAGGAAAGATAATGTAACACTAAAATGATGAAAGATTTTAGAAAGCTGGAAGCAGGTTGCTGAGCATACTGGATAGTAGCCAGCATGGGTTACCTGGAGGGGACAGATTGGGGAAGAGGGGAGTGTCCTGCTTCCTCCCATAACAAAACTAATGGGCACTGAAGACACAGGGGGGAAGGGTGGATACAAGGCGCAGGGGACATCCCTGAAGCCAGGAGCAGGAGCAGTAACACGGTGCTGAGCATCTCTCGTTGTCAGAAAACACCAAGGCAGTGATCTGGGACAATCAGAAAATAGCGCCAGAGACTGACCGTGAGCACTGAATTATGAGCACATGTGCCGTTCTCCTAACCCTCCAGAACCTGGCCACACACAACAGCCGCCACATCTGCGGGCTCTGGGCACTGGGTACTTGTCCCACCTCATCTCCTTCTGTTTTTCTCCTCACTGACTCTACTTTACCCTTTAAGCCAAGTTCATTTCCATTGTATGCCATATGCACTCACAGTCCCTTTCCAACAGAATGCTCTTTCCTCAAATCGATGTAGGATTTGGTCCCTCAACTAATGTCTCTGCTCATGTGACAGCTCTTCAGAAAGGCCTCTCCTGGTCACTATGTTTAAAAGCCTCCTTGCCCCCCTCACCTCCCTGCCATAGGGAGTTGAATGGTGGGCCCTGCAATATATCTGTGTTCCAGGACCTGTGAATGAGAACTTGTTGGGAAAGGGGACTTTGCAGGTGGGATTTAGAAGGCCATGTGAAGACAGAAGCTGGGAACTGAGTAATACAGCCACCGACCAAGGAGCGCCTGGAGCCATAGACATTGGAAGGAGCAAGGAAGGATTCTACTCCAGAACCTTCAGAGGGAGCACGGCCCGCCCACACCTCGAGTTTGGACTTCTAGTCTCCGGAGCCAGCGGAGAATAAATCCGTGTTGTCTTAAGCCACCCAGTTTGTGGTAATTTGTTACACCAGCCCTGGGAAACTGAGAGACTCTCTTATTTTTCTTCACAGCGGTTACCGCTCTCCATCATATATTGTTTGCTTGCTCACTCGTGACTTCCCGAATGTGAGTGCAGGGAGTTTATCTGTTTTGTTTACTGATGTTTCCCACTGTCTAGAAGAATGCCCAGCACACAGCAGGAAGTCAGTAAGAATATGGTGAATTATGAAAGAGCGGGGACTGCTCCAATACCCTCTCTGGTGCTTCTGTTTGGGAAAAGTTCTGTGGGTGGAGCCTGGACTTTGGTTACTATTATTCTTCCTCCATTGGTTGCCCAGGTTCGCTAAAGATATACTGCTCCCCACATAGGTACTCACGTCTCCCTATGACCATGTTGGTACAAGAAATGTTACAAGTCCTTCTGAAATAATCTTTAAATTCACCCATTGTCAGATGTTGCCATTCATGAAATACCCCCATGACTCAATATTCCAACTTTCCAAATATGTTAAATTCAGCACAGGGCACCTGGTTGGCTCAGTGCGTTGAATGTCCAACTTTGGCTCAGGTCATGATCTCACAGTTCGTGGGGTCGAGCCCTGCATCGGGCTCTGTGCTGACAGCTTGGAGACTGGAGCTTGCTTCAGATTCTGTGTCTTCCTCTCCCTCTGCCCCTCCACCCCTCTCTCTCTCTCTCTCTATCTCTATCTCTATCTCTCTATCTCTATCTCTCTCTCTCTCTCAAAAATAAATGAACATTAAAAAAATGCAGCATGAAAAATTCTACCTGGAAAAAAAGTTATTGGCTTCCTGAAAGGTAGCACTTGCTGTGTATTGTTAAAAGGAATCCAATGCCCAACATTTCCTGGTTTAATCTTGCCATGTTGATATGGATGCAGGCTTGTTTAATTTCTCAGCAGAGCCGCCTTGCAGAAGCTGGAGAATGCGCTCAGGATGGCTAATACCACGAGACACTCACTGTCAAGGTTACCAAGTGTCTGCTCACTAGAAGGGAAAAGATAAGAAGAGCGATGGGGCAGCCGGCGCTGTCAGGTGATAAGCAGAAAGATGGCATAAGGGTCCAGAGGCACTTGCTCATGTCCTCGCAGGCTGCCAGGGTGACAGAACAGGCAGACCTGTCTTAGATAGGGGAGTTGAAGGGGAGGAGGACTTGAGCCAGCCTGGACTTTTCTTGGGCTACACAGGCTCAATTCAGCCTTCTCCACGTGTTGCAGGATAGAAGAAACAATAAGGGAAAAGCAAGCTGGAGCTATTTTAACTACACAGGAACCTGGACAGAGAGGAAGGGAAGTAATTCGAAGCAGAATAGCTCAAGGTGGACCTCATATTAACTGTGGGAGAAATAGACATTTCACTTGTAAAAGACAAGAGGGACTCAGTAGGGGAGGTAGGGCGGAGTGTAGGCAAGAATGGAGGGAGGTCCAGGAATGACAGGCATTTGGTAGCCACGATCTGTGGTGACTCACATGCTGGTCTTTGATTCCTATCTCCAAGGTCAGGACGTTGTGGTTCAGAGATGTTAAGTGGCCTCTTCAAAGCCATAGGGAGAGACCTACATGTCTCAAAGTTATGAATTTCCAGTGCATCAAACTGCACACCTCCATGAAAGTGCAAGCATGAATGGCTTGGTTCCATCTTCCAACATAATCCTGACCTTGTGCCTGAAAGATACAAAAGTTGCAAATATTCCATCCTCCCTCACCAACATGATGGCCAATACAAAGCAAATGCAACCACCATCCGTACACATAGAACCTCAGAAACACCCGAAAGGGGAGCTCTGATATACTAGAGGCAGGATTCCTATCATCAAATCCCAACCCTGCCTCTCTGATCAATTACATGACTTTCAAGAAAAAAACGTGAGCATTCAGAGACTCTGCTTCTTCAACCCATCAATCAGATTAGTAGTACCTAATAGTGATAACACATAAATAAAGCAAGTCATACCTACTAGGTGTTGAATAATGTCTATAGACATTATTACTGGTAACCCTATTACATGTGAAAAGAGGTTGTCCTGCAGTCATGCGGTAAATGTGTGCTCTGCAGCCTCCGATGGAGACCAAACAAAGGTCTCAGGATTGGGACAGCCAATGGAAATGGTAGGCAGAGCTGGACATAGTGGCTCAAGCAGCTAGAAGCAAAAACCTGGAGAAAAGTTGAAGGCAGAAGTCCGTCATTGGCTCCTTAGGTCAACATGTGTAAGATAAGTTGCGTGAGACGATCGAATGATGACCTCTTGGGGTCCAATTTGATAGCTGTTAAGTTTCCTCATGTCCCTTATCTCTTACCAAAGTGTTTGCGCTGTGAAGTGAGAAGTCATCTTTAGGTTAAAATATCTTTTAAGGCACAGGCCCTTATACCCATTGAAAAGGTAATACCTTTGAGCTTATTAGAACTTGAAATACTTTTAGTAAAATTCTTCAACTTTTATGACATTAAGGAGATTTAAACCATGAATCAAAAGCGTAAGGCTTACTGCTTTCTAAAAGCTGCATGTATCCCAATTTCTTTTCTTAGTTTAATCAAAGTCACAGGTGTAATGGTTAAAAAGGAAAACTAAAGGAGAAGAAGAATAAACAGCAACACTCTCTCAAGCCACCTCATTGACTCCTTCTTGTTCTGATGTAGTCCTGAGCACCAACCACTTTTAGTGGTGTTTTTGGTGTGTGTTTTCTGGTATTATCTTCTTAAATGTAAACAAGACACCACGCTTTCCACTTAGGCATTATCTACTGAGTCCAGGGCACAGAGGCTGTGGATGCAGCTGATAACCCTTTTCACGGTCATTTTTTTTTCCTCTCTCTCCAGTTTTTGAAAGCGAAATTACAATATTTTATCTCTAGTAATTCCATTAATAAAATCAAATAATATACTTATGCTGCTGTTTACTGTTCTGCTGGGGGCAGGGGGAGGGGGGACACTTGGGTACTTTGCCTGTATCAAGAATGTTATTGATAGAAACTTTATCTCTACCAACTCCCTACTCCCAACTTCTTAACCACAAACTTCGACATCATCGAGATTAATAATATTTTCATTCTGGCTTGAAATTATAGCTAATTTGTCAGCTTTGACTATAAGTTAAGCACAAAAGTTAAAAAACTAGCAGACTATTTATACTTTCTAGTAAATATTACTCCTAGAGGAGACATGCTGGACAGAGGTCAACATATTTCCCACCCCTCGGTCAAATGTCAGGACACAGAACCCATTCAGAAGTGTGTGTTCCCCGTCTGGAAGTCAATGGTTTTTTTTTTTTTGGTTTTTGGTTTTTGGTTTTTGCTGATGATTTATCAGGTATTAAATCCATGCCACAGTTTTGTTTACAACCTACTTGAACCATGCCATTCTTGTAATATTTTGTGTTTCTTTCATTCTTCCAACATTGGTATAACATTAATTTAGAGATTTGGCCCATACTTTAGCTCCACGAAACTCCACGAAATAGTTTTGTTTTTTTTTTATGTCTTTAATTTTTTTCTCAAAGCTTATTTCTGGTCTTTCTTTCTAGGATGGTTATTTTATCAGAGATTGGCCTTTCTACACTATTCTTTTATGTTTTGATCTTTCTCTAATATTATGTGTTGCTTGAGTTGTTTCTTGTATTTTCTGGGGCCTTTACCCAATTATCGCCACTAGCCTTCCTACTTATTAACATTGTATTCTATTTTGTCACTCATAATTTTAATTTTCAGGAGATCTTTTGTGTCCTTGATTGTTCATTATTCATGACATCCCGCACTTATACTTTAGAGTTTACATTTGATTTCTCTGAGGAGTGGTTTTTTAAAATCATAATCATAACATCAAAAAAATTGATTCATCACTAAATTTTCCTGGCTTCCTCCTGAATGTGTCTTGTTTATCTCACTTTGTCTTTCTTATCCTGGCAGTCCTCAGCTTGTTGGTAATTGTTGATTTTCCATTTCTTCTATTGTGAATTTCAGTGCGTTTCCTTGCAGGGCTTCTCCTTGAACGGAGGCTGGTCTGGGGGCTCTGTCGATGTGAGTAGGGTAACAGGCTGAGCACCCTGGGAGCAGGCAGTATCTGGCCACCCCCCTCCAAACCTAGTTCAGTGAAGGCTCTAATCTGGACTGCTGACCTCACACTAGCAATGCTGCTTCTTCTCAGGAAGTCTCTCTGGTTTGGGGGGGGGGCATAAAGCGCCCTGCATTTTGTCCAACGTGAACCCTGAATTGCCAATCCCTTTGCTCCAAGGAATTGGTGAGGGGTCTACCCAGGGAAACCACGTCTTAGGTACGGGTTAAATTAACCTCTGTTTTGCATCTATCCATCCTCTCTTTGATAGCTGGTGGATCCCAAGTCTAAAGCTTCTGTGGACCACTGTCCTCCTTCCCACTATATCTGCTATTGTAAGTCTATGCCCATGGCTAATTCTACATTACATTTGAGTGGATTCTGGAGAATAGGGGGGAAAATAACACGTGGGGGGAAGACAAACTCAGCCAGGATTAGTCCACCATCTTGAACTGGAAGCCCTGAGTCTTCTAAACACAATACACTAGTGCGTGGACAAGAATCATCACCATGACATTGTGTCTATGTTTTCAATAGCGTCTACCTGTTGCTTCTACTGGTTGTAAAACAACCATGAAACTAAATGACCTCTAAACTCAAGAATCGCACTGTCCAAACATATGGATACTTAAATTTAAATAAAATGAAATAAAATTTAAAATTTGTTTTCTCAGTCACACTGGTCACATTTCTAGCGCTCAGCGTCACATGCGTCTGGCATCTTACTGAACCGGGCAGCAAAGATGGAGAACATCACCCGTGCGGCATTAGGTTCTATTGGACAGTTTTCCCTAGAGAAAACTCAGGGCCCATCAGTGAAGGACTAATCATTGCAAGTCAAGGCATAGCTGATAGAGCATGAGCAGGGGCTCTCTCCTCCTTATCGCTGTAACTTTGTATTAAAATTCCCCTTCATGTGTTTTAGGAAGGACATCTGGTTCCCACAGGTACTTTGCCTTCAGCTGGGGTTAGCTCCCCGTGTTTATCTTGACTGTGTGAATTGACTGACAGTGTGGCCACTGCAGACCTGATGAGCAGGTAGGAACTCCAAATTCCTAAGATGCTTCCTGAGAGAGTAGACCCTGTGATGCTGTTCTGTACGGTGAGGCTTTTCCAAATTTGGAGGCTCTTAAATTACCTCTGAGAACAGCACATGAGAACAGGCTAGGAGAGAAGACAGAATTTGACAAGGACTTTGCTCTGTTTAACTTCACAGGTCACAGGCCATCCATGAGGTGGTGAAAGTGACAGCTCATCTTACCTCGCTGGAATCCGTCCCTGAACGAGGAACTGTAAACCTTTTACACTGCACTCTGATAAGGAAGAACTTCTTCAAGCCTGTCCTAAATTGTTGCTTTTTATCTACTTTGTGGTCCTTTGTGATGAATTGGATACAGTTTCAGAAGTGGGAAATAATGTAGAAAGTCAAAGGTTTGTATTGATTCAGAGATAATATTGGATGAAGGGACAGGCTTATGTAATTTAAGGGAAATTCAGCACCTCGGGAATTTATTGCACTTGGTTTTATGCCTAAGAAGTAGATACAGTGTGTAAAACAAAACTAGAAATAAACTACAGACCAAACCAGAGTTAACCCTTTGAGGTCTGTTTGTGATTCATTCTGGGAATTTGAAGCCCCTGAAATTGCATGGACTGGGTATGTCTCACGGACCGTGTCCCACTGGGCAAGAGTGATAGGGCACCTTTTTTCTCTCCTCTACGTGATCCAAGATACGTTTCAGATGCTAGAAGCCGCCCTCTTGAATATGACTCCTTGTCGCTAAGCTTTAAGAATGTATATACCCATGCTTTCCAAAATATGTTGTTCTTAATTGTACTACTGCAGATTTTTAACTGCAAATCCCATACACGTCATTTTTCTTGTTTTTCTTTTTTCTCTCTAATTCTAATTAAGGCACACCATTTTGATCTGTAGTTTTTCATTGAGAAGATAAATGGCACGTCTTACTACATTTTTATACAAAGTGGTCAAGAATTGAGAGGTTCAATGATTGCTTTTTTTTTCAAAATAGATAAAACTGAGTAATAACGTGCAAAGAAATCTGTATTCAAATCTCATTATCAGAGAGAATTTCTACATGAGTCAAGTTAATTGGGTAATATTTTAATTTCCACTTTTCATGTGTGCATTGTGGACACGTACTAATTCATGTCCTATGAGTGTTGCCGTATCCGTTCATCCAGTAAACAAATATGAATTGAGAGCCTGATATAAGCAATTCACTGCAGTGGAAAGACAGATGAAGCAACCACAGATTCGTGTCCAGAACTTGGTAATCTTGCAGAGATGCTAAGTTCAGACAAGAATCCCTTTCTGGGCCAAATTTTCTTTTTATTAAATGTTTTATTTATTTATTTTTGAGACAGAGAGAGAAAGAGAGTGAACAGGGGAGGGGCAGAGAGAGAGAGAGGGAGACACAGAATCTGAAACAGGCTCCAGATTCTGAGCTGTCAGCACAGAGCCCGATGCGGGACTCGTAACCCACGAACCATGAGATCATGACCTGAGCCGAAGTTGGACACTTAACTGACTGAGCCACCCAGGTGCTCCTCTGGGCCAAATTTTCTGCTTTTTCCCTAGAGCCTTTGGGTGAGGTTCATGTCAGTCCAAGTCCTCTCCACTCCTGACCCCCCTTCCTTCTCAGGGTACTGCCAAAGCTTTTGGGTGTGGGGGTGATATGATGACATAAAACAATTATGGTGTCTGGTGACCCCCAAGGAAGGACCCAGGAAGCCAAAGATGGATGGGAGAAGTAGCATTTCAGTATACCCTCTCTGCTCTGTCAATAAGTATCTCCCCCAACTAAGACCCCAACAGCTTAACCAAAGAGAGTAAGGAACTTTATTTCATGCACTTAGATTTCTGTAGCTAAATAGAAAGTGATGCATCCTTTATACTACTGCAGGAATATAATAGTCAATAAAGAAAGGAGAGTCTGAATAAAAACGGTCCCACCCACGGATTGGCCAGAGTTCTGCAGCACTCGTGTTTATGAATGCCCTAGAAAGGCACATGCGAGTAGATCAGGGCTGCTTTTGAATCCAGATCCAACTACTGGCAGGGCTCAGGACTCGGGCCAAGGGGATAGTTGATGACCCGTGAAGAAGGAGGCTGATGGAGGTTTGTATTTACCATGTGAGGGAGAGGCTCGCTGACACAAGATTGTGTTTCTTGTCACTCATAACAGCTGAGCCACGTCAAAGACCATCACGTGACTGCACTCAGTAGGCCCACTTTGTGTCCAGTCAGCACCTTCTCTCAGGCTTCTCCGTGACTACTCCAAATGTTTACCATTTTAAACATTCATCCTGGGGTGCCTGGGTGGCTCAGTGGGTTAAGACTCCAACTCTTAGTTTCGGCTCAGGTCATGATCTCATGGTGTGTGAGTTCGATCCCCCCATCGGGCTCTGTGCTGTGCTGACAGCACAGAGCCTGCTTGGGATTCTCTCTCTCCCTCTCTTTCTGCCCCTCCCCCACTCACTCTCTCTGTCTCTCTCTCTCAAAAATAAATAAACAAATAAACAAAAAAAAATTAAAAAACAAAAACAAAAACAGTCATCCTAACCCAGCCTTCCTTCTCCACTGAAAACATCACCTGCTACTACATTAAGAAATGCTAAAATCGTGGGGCGCCTGGGTCGCTCAGTTGGCTGAGCATCTGACTTCGGCTCAGGTCATGACCTTGGCAGTTCTTGAGTTTGAACCCCAAGTCAGGCTTAGTGCTGACAGCTCAGAGCCTGGAGCCTGCTTCGGATTCTGTGTCTCCCTCTTTCTCTGGCCCTTCCTCTCTCTCTCTCTCTCTCTCTCTCTCTCTGTCACAAAACTAAATAAACACACAAAGAATTAAAGAAAAAAAGAAAAACCAAAATTGCCAAATATCAAAAATCTGAAATGATGAAATCTTTAATTTCCCATGCCTTCCCCTAAACAATGAATCTGCATCAATAAACAGTCTTATTTCTTCTTTCCCATCTCACAAGAGCAGTTTCCTCTTTTAATTCGATGCCAACACGTAAATGGGATGCCCTCTGAGAAAATTCTCTCCTTCCTGGATCTTCAGGTTTCACTTTCCCTCTCCAGACTTAGTCCCTATAGTCTATAACATGCTCTAATCTCTACCATTTTGAAAACTAGCCTTCCTTTATCCTATAATCATGTCAGGTAATATTACGATCTTTTGTGACTCTGAAATCTGGTGGAGCCAATGAATTCCCTCTTGGAAGAATGCTTTTAAATAAATAAAATACTTGGGATTACCAAAGATTCCAATTATACTGCATACAGCTTTTAAAATACGGTTTTAAAAATGAGTGACAGGACAAGAGATGTGTTTATCAACTCACGAATTAACAAATCTAGTGGTACATCTAGTAACTACCATAATTTTGAAGTCATGTTGAGCATAAACAGTACTTAGCAATAGTGACAATCATTGTAACATGATATGAAAATATCTGTGATTTCTGGAATCAAGGTGGAGTTACTGCTAATGCTATAGATCTTGTTATCTAGGTTTTATTATTAAAAGAAATGCTAAATTACAAGTAGAGGTTAGTGGGAAAAAAAAAAAAGATATTCCCCTCCAAGTTCCCAGAACTCCATCCTTGGAAATATTGGAGGGATCAAGAACCTTGCCCCGCTTCTGTCTTTCTCATCAATGGAAAAATTGTTATTTGCCTTACTCCGATCTGATATCTGTCCTACCACTCTTGTGACTCTGCCCCGGGAAAGACCATCATGGTGTCCCAATGCTCATCTGCCTTCAGACTAGTCAACCCACATCTTGTTGACCTGTCTGGAATCCCACACTGTGAACCATTCTTACCTGTGCTGATGAGAGCCCCTCTCATTTCCCCTTTCATCCTCTACTGACCGACTGCTAAAGTTTCTTATTTTTTTATCATTATATTCACTTACCTGTTTTCTGCTCACCTTGAATTGTTTTGCTTAAGGGTTGTTCTCAAATATTTGCATTGCAGAAATAAAAAAATCGCTTATGCCCAAATCCTCCACCTTTCTTCGATACAAACACTTAGATGAACCTAAAAAAAAAGGAAAGGGAAACTAACATTTACAGAATACTTACCGCAGTAGCATCATTCGAAATGCTTAATGTATGGTATTTTATTAGATCTTCCAACAGCCAATAAGGTTGTTCTCATTTTGGAGAATACAGTTAATTGAGATTCAGAATCACAAAATAAACTTGGCCAAAATTACATGGCTAGCGGTGGTAGAACCAGAATTTCAGCCCTGGTCTACTGAGATCAGGTTGTCTGCACATAAGAGTGGTCTGTCTGAGGCCACATCTGATTTGGGTAATAGAGCATGGGGTTGAGGAACTGGGGACGGTAATGGGTGACAGGCAGGGCAACAGGAAGTGCTCATAACCAACTCTCCCCGGTTTGTGCCTCATGGGGACAGCTCATACTTATGTATTAAGCGCGTTAAGTCTCCAGGGTTGTCTGACACAAGCCTGAAGAACACGTCTTTATGACGGGATTTGCATTAATGTGGGCAGGCAAGCTGGAGAAACTTAGTCCAACTTCTACTACAACCTTCTTCTTTACCAAATGATATCTCTTTCAGATGATGACCTGTGTTTCCCCATCGATGTGCCAGGGAAGACACAAGCTTGCCATTTCTGTTCTCATTCAAGGAACAAATAATATGTGTCCAAACGAAAGTAGCCTTCTGACACCGGGTTGTCCTTGCAGATCTCCTTCAGGTCAACCAGCTGGTGAATGAGATTTGCAAGCTCTCCTCACAACTACGCTCTTAGTTGCCAATCACCTGCTTTTCGGTTGTGGATAACCCTCTGGAACCCCATCTTTTCCAGAAGATGGATGCAAAAAGAAGTTCAGCCTGTGGAACCAGCCACATCTGGTTTGAACCTGACTCCTACCACATGGAGTTTGGTCAAGTATGTAATCTCTCTGCACTTTTTGTCCCTTGATTATAAACAACAGCTGATGAAGGCTCACTCACAGAGACATGTAGAGGAATAAACGAAGCCACAAATCTGAAGTGCCCACAGCATTTGCCATGCAGAAGGCACTCAGTGAATCTCAGCTGTTTGGTTTCTCTTCCTTAGCCATTTGACATCTTTATCAAGCAATTAAGAGTGACGTGAAAATGTTCATGTATATAAAACGTATGTATATATCATGTCTATGTACATAGATACAAATACGTGTGCATATACTTCTATATGTGTGATACATGAACAAAACAATATTTTTAATTAATGCCCACCTCTGTGAATTTGTTAGAAATCCAGTCATGCTTGTATCTATTTTAGTATATGTTCTAGAAATTCCTTATCTTTTTTCTCTCTTTTTCACACCCCAGGACCATGCAAAGTTGGGCACTCAGTAAATGCTTTTTTTTTTTTTTTAATTTTTTAACATTTATTTATTTTTGAGACAGAGAGAGAGCATGAACGGGGGAGGGTCAGAGAGAGAGAGACACAGAATCTGAAACAGGCTCCAGGCTCCGAGCTGTCAGCACAGAGCCCGACGCGGGGCTCGAACTCACGGACTGCGAGATCATGACCTGAGCCGAAGTCGGCCGCTTAACCGACTGAGACACCCAGGCGCCCCTCAGTAAATGCTTTTGATGAGGAGAATAGGCTTACCATCTCAAAGTGTGGGTAATTTGAGTCATAGAAAAGTTAAATAGCTTGCCTGGAGCTACCCAAACTCCTTGTGCAGCCAATAAGCCAGGACACTAAGTGCATTCTTCTTTCCTGCATCTTATTCTTTGATACTTCGTAGGTAATTGATAAACAAAGTCATGTCTTTTGGTAACAAAAGACGTGTCTTCCTGGTTAAATTAAAGTTTTGGTAACCCGATTCGTTCTCTTAACCCAACAGAACAAGCAATTAATTTCCTTTTCATTTTCAGCAATGAAAATGTTGTCACATTTCACTCGTGCTCTATGAATTATTAGATTTTGGTTCTTGTCTCCACACTCTTTATATGCACAAGTCAAGTGTAACCTGAAAGACACTTGCAGTGAAATGGCTCATATCTGAGAAATTTGTCTTATTCCCTCTTAACTCCTCTTTTGTTTAATGGGCTTATTGGTATTTTCGTAGGATCACGTCGGTGTCGATGCAGCCTGAGGACGCATTTCGACTGACAGCCTTGAACTTTGAGACAGAATCTCTGAAAAAGGTGAGAGGGAATCTGTAATTAACATCCTAAGACTGGGAATGAAAACAAAGAACAGGAAGCTTGTACAATGGATCTAACTGTCAAAACAAAATGAAATCAAAATCCCCAAAAGCTCAAGAAGCAGCCCAGCCTCATACTGCTGGGCTCCTCCCCTCTCTCATGCAGAACCTAGGGTCCCTGCCCGGACCACAGAGGAATGTTTCTTTTGGAAGCAGTCAATGACACCACCTTCTGCAGAAATTCTCTACCCAGGACACCGTAGTGCCTCTGGTTAGAGCTGCTTCCAAATCCTCACTGGTCTTCAATTCCCTAGAAAGGGCTTGCAAGCTTCCCGGTAATTGTGGTCAGGTAAAAAACAATCACACTGGAAAAAAGGATCCTCTAAAGAATCCCCAAAGTCAGGCCCGGCCACTGTATCTGTTTTTAGAGGTAGGTGAGAAATCTGTGTTACACTTTGAGGAAACCTCGTTGGTAAAAGCCCAAGCTAGAGTTCTTTCTTTTAAGAAGTGATATATTTCAGAATCAGAATATGACTTTGAACACAGCCCAGGAAATCCGGTATCGTACAACAGAGAATCTCCACCCGATTTTTTTTTTTTTTCACAGAAACGTTAGCACCAGAGTTTAAGGTCGTCTGAAGATTTAGTACTTTTCTTCGCATCCCTGTCTGGAATGCTTGCCGCCCTTCTCTCTGATAAACTTGTGTTCTTTTCTGCATATGTGAACTAGTCTGAAACTTTATCATTTGAAACATATATTAATGGAACCCCTGCATTCAGCCAGGCATCGTCCTAGGAGCTGGAGATCCAGAGGTAACTTTAAAAAGCAAAATCCCTCTCTTTAGAGAAGAGTCACCATGTCAATCTATCAAAACCCAATTGCTCTACTGAAGGTTCACAAAACGCATCCATATTTTTATACTTGGCTCTGATCGTACTTCTCTGATCATTTTGGAGCTGCTGTCCTGTCTCACCCTGACCGTAAATTCCTCAAGTACAAGACCCACAGGCCCTTTTGATCCCTCTCAGTGCCAAATACAGACACATGCCCATCGTGACCACTCAAAGCCCACGATAAGCATCCCAGGCATTCAGATATTATCTAAAGATCCTACTGACATTTCTGTGACACGTAGAGAGAACGCTGTTGGGCTTGTCATTTATATTCTTGGACCTTGCGTCTGGGTTCTTACAGATGGGCCAAGGAAACAAAGCCAGTGGTCAAACTGAGACAGGATTGCGAATCTTTGGTTTTCCATCCAAATTTCTGAGCTAGAGAGGAAAAAAATGGGGTGGAGATTGTCTCAAGCATGCGAAAGAAAGTGCTGTGACGAAGACTGATTGTGTAAGAGCCCAAAGTGAAATGTTGTTATTGGTAATAGTGACACCTACATATGATTAGCACCTTACACTTTCCATTTATTCATTCATTCAAAAACAAATAGCATCACACGCCAGACCTGCAAGAACAGGGCTACCGTGGTAAGCAAGATCAATACAATGCCTGGCTCCGGGATCCAGTCTATGTTCTTATTTGATCTTCTAAGGTATTTTCAAGACTATTCGGCAGCCACCGTTGTACTAGGCAGTATAGCCTAAAGTGTCAACTCCACACTGGAGCTTACTACAAAATGCAAGGTAACATAGTTAACTTCTCAAGCTTCATTACCTTCATAATAGTGTTGAAAATATTAGCCACATTGGGGGTATAGCAGTCAGGGTTCAACGTAAAGGGATTTATTTCAATAATTGGCTTGCACCATTGTGCGGGCAGGTGAAACAAGGTTCAAGTCCCTAGGGCAGCTCTCAGGAAAGGAAGGAGCAGGTTGGAACCCCATGGGCAAGAGCTGGTGCTGGCTGTCCACCGACAGGCCACCGTCCAGAAGGAAGAGCCAGAGGTAAAAGAGCACAATTGCACACCCCTCGCTGTTTGGAATCTCTGAGCTAAAAGAAGGCCTAACAATCTTGTTAAAGGCCTTCCAAATGTCTTTGATTAGCTCCAAGTTGGGGCACCTGGATGGCTGAGTCCAACTTTGGCTCAGGTCAGGGTCTCACAGTTCGTGGGTTCGAACCCTGCATCGGGCTCTGTGCTGACAGCTCAGAGCCTGGAGCCTGCTTCAGATTCTGTGTTTCCCTTTCTCTCTCTGCCCCTCCCTTGCTTGTGCTCTCTCTCTCTCTCTCGCTCTCCAAAAATAAATTAAAAAAACATTTTTATTAGCTTGAAGCCAACTGATCAGGGACTTTAATTCCATCTGCAAAGTCCCTTCACAGTAGGACCCAGACTGGTCTTTAATTGAAAAACTGTGAGTCCAGCTCTCGAGAGAAGGTCACTCATAGCCTGCCCTCATCCCCCCAATGACAGCACGTGAGAAAGGGGGGCCTGGGTGACACAGGACCAAATCCCAGTCAGGGAGGCTCATCGAAAAGACGTCATACGGGGTTATTGTGAAGATTAAGGCGATGACATATGTAAACTGTCTGGAGTACACATAGTTACTAGAATTACTATTTAGCAGATGAGAAAATCAGGCTCAGGAAAAAAAAACAAAAAACGTGAGCACATAATAGTTGGTCTGTAGAGCTGAAACGACAACCTGGTTTTCCTCATTCAGAAAACTGTTCTTGCCGTGGTCACTAATCCAAAGCTTGTGTTCCTTTCCCGTCTGTGTGCGATCATAGGTGCACAAGTTAAAAGGGAAAAGTGAGTGATAGCTGTAAGTGCAAACAGGTTTGCGGTGAGGTGGTCAGTCGCCTTAGAGGTTCCGGGGAGAGTCAGATAAGGCAGGGAGATCCCAGGCCCCAGACGTATGCGTGGGATTATCACACGTATGAAGCCTCGGACACTCGTACAACGCAGGCTACGTGGCCCACGTTTCCCCCTTAATACGTCTTTTCTTTGCGAGCTTCTGGAGCGGATTCTAATGTAAACTGTTTTCATTGTTCTCTCTCGATCTTCTTTAGAAACAGGATTTCACTTTGGGAATGCTTTATTACTTCCTTCCAGTTGACTATTCTTAGGCAACAGATTCAAAATTGATGAGAAGCCTTTCAATGATTCAAGACCACATCATGTCTGGGTAGGTAGGAGTGTTGTATGGGTGGATAAAAACGAGCAACAAACACTATTTCTCTACCCACTATTCTTAGTGCAAAGTAAACACATGCAAAAGCTCACAGAACTTAAATTCTCAACACAAATTAATCCTCTTGCTGTAACTCTGACAGGGAAACTGAAGAGGCAATATACCTTACTGGGGTTCAGCATCCCCCCCCCCACTAGACAGGGCCCGGAACATTGATCTGCTAGAACACAGCTGACACAAGCCAGGCGTCCACTCGATCTAATCTCACTCATCTTCCTCTGGCTCACATCAGCCTTGTGCAGCTGGTCTTTAAAATGTCCACATTCTAGGGGCTCCTGGGTGGCTCAGTTGGTTGACCATCTGACTTCAGCTCAGGTTGTGATCTCACACTCTGTGGGTTCGAGCCCCGCATCGGACTCTGAGCTGACAGCTCAGAGCCTGGAGCCTGCTTCGGATTCTGTGTATCCCTCTCTCTGCCCCTCCCCTGCTCATGCTCTGTCTCTCTCTGTCTCAAAAATAAATGAACATTAAAAATAATAATAATAAATGAAAAATAAAATAACCACATTCTAAGAGGTCAGTCAAAATGGTACCTCAAAGTCATACACTCGCCAGTGATGCATTTATAGACTTCCGTTCTTTAAAGCTGAATTCAACCATCTGCAACTCACCAAACAAATACTGATTAAGCTCCTCTTAAGTGTCAGCAGTTCTTTTTGATCCTGAGATTACAGCTGAGAACAGGACAAACAGGG
The DNA here is from genome assembly GCF_018350215.1 of Panthera leo. Classification (NCBI taxonomy): domain Eukaryota; kingdom Metazoa; phylum Chordata; class Mammalia; order Carnivora; family Felidae; genus Panthera; species Panthera leo. Next base: position 73,550,684 of record NC_056679.1, on the reverse strand, counting down.
CTCCTGCCCTCATGAGCCATACATTCTAATGAAGGTGCAGAGACATTGTAGGAGGGAACAAACAGGAAACCATTCAAATTGTGGAAAGGGCTGCCAGTCCAGAGTGATACAATCAGGAGTGATCATGGCTCCGGGTTGTTCCCATAAGCGCGGTTGCCTCCCCCTCGGATGAAGGGGATCATTTGTCAGAAATAGCAAGAATTCCATACATCTGATGCATTTCGTTCAGAAGTTGCACCCTTAAATATGACACTACTCATTTAAAAAAAAATGCATATATTCACCAAAAAAGTCAGCATTTAAAACAGTTATCTAACACAGCACTTGTCAAACAAGGAGGTAATTTTTTTTTTAATTTTTTTTTTTAACGTTTATTTATTTTTGAGACAGAGAGAGACAGATCATGAACAGGGGAGGGTCCGAGAGAGGGAGACACAGAATCTGAAATAGGCTCCAGGCTCTGAGCTGTCAGCACAGAGCCCGACGCGGGGCTCGAACTCACGGACCGCGAGATCATGACCTGAGCCGAAGTCGGCCGCTTAACTGACTGAGCCACCCAGGCGCCCCAAGGAGGTAATGTTTAAAAGGTGTCTGTTTTACAATCATTGAACACTGAATATCTGGAAATTGAGAGCAGACCACAGTGCAGACAAAAGTAGAGATGCCTGTGTGAAGAAAATAGAAAACTGCACACCTGTGTGTCCTGAGAGGTGGAATCTAGCTAGACTCAGCAATAATTATCCAAATTATGAAAACCGTGAGTCTTTGCACAGAAATGAGGACACTTTCTAATGGGCTAGTTAGGAAAGAAGACACTTGTGTTGTTCCAGTGGCTACTAGGGGAGTGACAGATTGATATTGGTAACAGACTACGGAGCTCAATTTTGTTTCTTACTAAATCTACACGATTCTGATGTATATTTGCAGCCTACGTCCTTAGAAATTTTCCTTTCAGTGGCGACAGGATATTAACAGTCAAACCATTTTATACATGACAAGCTTGACTTTACTTTTTTCAATCAAGTGTATCAAGTGTATTAGCCCATTCATCAAAAATATACAGAAAAGGCAGCCTTCCCCGCTGTATGGAAGACACATAGCAACGTGGTTGCTGCAAAACGTTGAGCTCAGCCAAAATTCAAAGAATTAATTCTCAATTTTCTTTGCCACAATTACTTACACACTTCTCATCTTTTTAAAATATGCCAACCCCTTTACCTCACGTCAAAAATTTGCTTTAAATGGTCCCCACAGGATTTCCTCTAGACACGTAAATTCCTTTTGCTGTGTTAGATTCGGTTGGGGACTATGGAATGAGTCAGCTCGTTAGTAAATGCTTTGCATATCCTATCTCATTTAATCTTTTCAACAACTCTGTGAGAGGTTCAGCACCCTCCTCCTCGTTTCTATTCTATGCATGAGAAAGGTCAAATAATTTGTTCAAGTTCAAAAAGCTGGTGCAAGGCGGCACAATGGGTTTTAACTACAGTTAGTCTTTTGACTAAAAAGGCCCGGGAAAATTCTATAACTACCCACCCAAATTTCACGAATACTTTCAGCTATTTTATATTAGAAATGCATATTTATCTACCTATATTTCTCCTGTTAGCTCCCTGTGCGTGGAGGACATGCCTGATATTTCCTGGCAGACAGGGGTTTCTATCAGAGCAACTAAATAGCTACCATAGAACCTACCATAACCTTCTACGACGCAGAATCATCATGGACACTGTTGAAGATCTTCTTATGTACCTTGGATCATGTTAAGTGCTTTAATTCATTTCAAAATCAAATCCTCAAATTAATCGACTAATGTGAACACCAGTAGTATTCTTTTTTTTTTTTTTTAATGGGACAACAGGCTCACGGAGGATTCTTTCTAAGATAATAAGACAAACACATGAATAAATTAATCAATATTAAGGAGCACCTGGGAGGCTTAGTCGGTTAAGCATCAGACTTCAGCTCAGGTCATGATCTCGTGGTTTGTGAGTTCAAGCACCACATGGGGTTGTCTGCTGTCAGCGCAGAGCCCGCTTCGGATCATCTGTCCCCCTCTCTGTCTGCCCTTCCCCCACTTGCTCTCTCTCTCTCTCTCTTTCTCTTAAAAATAAGTAAACATTTTTAAAAATTAATTAATATTAAGTACAGAATTTTATGTTCCAATTTTATAGAAGCTACTGAGGAAGGCGAACAATGGGAAGGTAACTTGGAGGAAAAAACCTGAAGGTTTTGGTGGCTCCAAATGATACAAAAGCAGAGATACAGTCCATGAGGCAGCGGCAGGCTTGGTTTATTTAAGAAAAGCAAAGAGGCCACTATGGCTTTGCCAGAGGAAGCAAAGGGAAGAGTTAAAAGCTGTGAGATCAGAGATGAACCACAAGGTTCTTTTTGGCTTTGTCAGAGTTTGTGAGCACTTGGGTTTTCGCCAGGAGACACGTGGAAGCCATCAGAGGGTTTTGAGCAGATGATTGTCACAGTGGGACTCGTGTTTTTAAATAAGATCGCTCTGGCAGCATGTTCAAGGTAGACTTTTAGAAGTAAGTGCTAAAGAAGCGGGACCAGTTAGAGGGCTGTTGTCATAATCCCATCTAGGGATGAGGCCAGTGCAGACCAAGGCCAAGCAATACAAATTTTAAAGGAGTTGGAATATGGACGTTCTGTTTGGAGTTCTGCTAAGGCCGAATTCAAAGGATTTGCTGACTAATTAGACGGGGAGATGCAAAAAAGGAGTTCCTGTAGAGGACACCCAGTTTCTGGCCTGAGCAACTGGAAGGAGGACATAGGGTGGGGGGGTGGGGGGGAGGCCAAAAGCTCCACTGTTAGATAAGTGCACTTGGTCAATAGTTAGTTATACGAGCCAGAAAATCCCGGTCTGGACAGAAAATCAGGGCCCCTTTGCCATCTGGATGGCTTCAGTCCACCAGACGGAATGAGCTCACCAAAAAGATGAGTGTCTGTGGTGAGGAGAGACCTGAGGGCTGAATTCTGAGACACACCCACAGTCAGAGATAAGAAAGATCCGGAAGGCTCAGCAGAGGAACCAGGGAAAGAGAGGTGGACTTGGAGGAGGAAAATGAGGAGGGTATGTGTTCCTGGAAGCCAAGTGAAGGATGAGTCCCAAAAAGGAGGACGAGATGCCCGTGCCTAGTGCTGAGGATGGGGGAGGGAACACACCCTGGGAGAATGGACACGGATTGTGCCCTGCTGCTGTCACTGGACCCAGACAGTGACTCCCATCTTCGCTGGAGTGCGCAGGACCTGAATAGTTAATGGCCATGTGGCTGAAGTGTCTCAGCTCACTGGGGCTTTGGATTTTCTCCCAATTATTAGTACCACCAAAATAGCTGACCTGGGGGAAAGAGCGGTCCTTCTAATGGCAGATTTGCAGCCTCTGCTGAAGGAGCTGCCTCCAGTTTCAATTATCAGGCCTTTTTTTTTCTTTTTTAATTTTTTGTTTTAATGTTTACTTATTTTTGAGATAGAGGGAGACAGAGCGCCAGTGGGGGAGGGGCAAAGACAGAGGGAGACACAGAATCCGAAGCAGGCTCCAGGCTCTGAGCTGTCAGCAAAAAGCCAGACGCGGGGCTCGAACCCACGAACCGTGAGATCATGACCTGAGCCGAAGTCGGACGCTTAACCGACTGAGCCACCCAGGCGCCCCCATTATCAGGCCTTTTTTATTAGATGTTTGTTTTGGTGTTTATGTGAGTGTGTAAATGTGCGCGTGTTTTAATTTCCAAACCAGAAGGGAGCCTGGGTGTCTCAGTCGGTTGAGCTTCCTACTTCCGCTCAGGTCATGATCTCACGGTCTGTGAGTTCCAGCCCCCCATCGGGCTCTGTGCTGAGAGCTCGGAGCCTGGAGCCTGTTTCAGATGCTGTGTCTCCCTTTTTCTCTGACCCTCCCCCGTTTGTGCTCTGTCTCTCTCTGTCTCAAAAATAAATAAACATTAAAAAAAAAATTAATTTCCAAACCAGAGATGCTTTGATCCTAGGAAAGAGAATATTCAGCCTTCCAACTAGATGAATACTGCTGCTAAGCCCTATATTTGTTTTTCTCCTCCCCCACTAGCTTAAATTCTATGGAGGCCAATTAAACTGCCTACACCCGCATCAAACACAACATACACTATCTCGACATGTAGGTGATTATAAACAACCAACTGTATTTTAGCATAAGTACTGAGCCATGCACAGGGTGTTTTCACTTTACCGAACTGTCTTGTGAGTAGAAACACATTGTAACTCGCAGTGTTCTCGGGCTCTCGGGAGTCTGGCCATTAACCACAGGAAGACACCTGCACAGAGCTTCCTCCTCATAATTAGTAAGGTCAAATCATGTATGTGTTTTTCAGTTCTTGTCCATTTTCTGAGTCCCGATGATTAAGTTTAATGTATGACTCACTCACGAAAGTCATTATTAAAAAAAAAAAAAAGTAAATAAAACATTTTAGCGATGTCTGAACACTCCGAGCAAAGTAATTCCTGCTGGGGGAAAAAAAAAATGAGGCCAGAAAGTTCTTAAGAGTATGAAAATATAGACGTTGGTATACCTCGCAGGAATACTATCTCAACCTACTCTAAGTAGGGCAGGCATATTGGAAAAGTATGTTTTTATTGAAAAATTGCCTCTATTTAAAATGCTGGAAAGGGTTAGTGTGTTAAATAAGGAAATCATAATATTCCTAAGCTGCATCTGAATCCACATGACTTTTCTCCTTTGTTATTTAGGAAAAAAAAACTGTTGGTTAACTTTATAGATATGCAAAAACTGGCAGGAAGAAATTCTGAAAGCATTTAAACCGCTAACCTGCAGACAATAACCGACAGGGTGACCAAGGTAATGAGGAACTGGTGGCCATAAGGAAAGCCCAACATGTCTCTTTTCGCTATTCTTTTCGCTAAGTGAAAATTAGATGATCTGATAAGTGAGTAAACGGTGGTGCGTTGATGGGGTGTTATCGAGTGCTGATGTGTGCCAGGAAGAGGGCTACCCATGCAACCTCAGGCATTCACACCACTTCCGGGCTCCAGAACGCACTCAAACAAAGTTTCTTGAAGAATGCCCATCCATTCATCGATTCACTTACTTTCTCAATCATCCTCACCCAACACTAGACAGAAGGATACCGGGAGGCCGTGGAGGGAGACATTTTATCCCCTTCTGCTATTTTCTTGCACATTCCATGTGGGCACCTACAAGGACGCATGAACACAAGGTGCACAAAAGCCAAGTTTGCCTGTTCTTATCTCAAATGTCACTTCTTCCTTGACCCTTCCACTCTAAGTTGTTTTTCCATGATTTCTTCCTGGTTCTCCTTTATGATCCTTTATGGCATTATCACAAATTATGATTTTTCTATAACATCGGTGCATGAATTTATTTCATCGATGTATCCCCCTACTAGAGGCAACAACCATGAGGACAGAGAGCTCATTGGATTTGGTCACCACTCTACACTTTCTGCAAAGCAAGGCACCTAGAACACACATCCAATCAACTGGGTGCTATTAAAACTTATTAATAACAAATACGACAGAATTTCTTTCTAGACATTGCCCTTTGTTTGCTAGAAAATTTTTAGTACTTTTATCCCTTATGCCTCCAATGATACGTTTCCTCTCCATTTGGCTTTTATTCCATATAACTTGCATTGACTTAGATTTTTTTTCCCCCAGTATCTAGATATCCAATGCTTCCTGAATTTAGATGTGTAGCGTTTCTTTCTCCTTTCTCTTATGCCCTATTACAGTCCCAGGTACAGTCACTTAAATGCTTGAGAGAGAGAAAAATAGAGGACTGAGTCTGGGTGGCTCAGTCAGTTGAGTGTCTGACTTTGGCTCAGGTCATGATCTCACGGTTCATGGGTTCAAGCCCCTCATCAGGCTCCGTGCTGACAGCACAGAGACTGCTTCAGATCCTCTGTATTCCTCTTTGTCTGCCCCTCCCCTGTTAATGTTCTCTCTCTCTCTCTCTGTCTCACTCTCTGTCTCAAAAATAAACCAATCAATCCTTATAACTTCATGCCATTGAACCTCAGCACTGAGCAGAGGTCTCAGCCCACACCATGCTGTTAGTCCTCTGCCAGTCTCTTGCTACTCCCAGTAGCCTCAAGGCCCAGCTTTGCTTTGCCTCAGCATCCAGCATCGCTTTGGCTCTCCAAGGGTACATTGCAACATTCCCACTTTTCCTACACTTGCTGCTTTACTTTCGTCGGCTCCTAGTTGCCTCATTTTCAAATTATTTTCATCAGCGTATGTCATCTCAAAATTCATGGCATGCTAAACTTTTAAATTTGTGTGGCTGAAGAGAAGGTATACAGAGATGAACCTATTTGTATTTGAGTTCTGTCAGTGGGGAGATCGCATTTTCCAACACTTGATGAGGTCTAGATGCTGTATGTTTCCAACCTATGGGTTCATTCAATGTTCCTTCAAAAACAGTAGTTCTTTCTTATTGCTTATTTGCACTGTTAAACCTGTCACCGTACCAACAGTGGGGTACCTACCAGGTGCTGGGTGCCACAGCAAACATGCTAGAATTGACATACCCCGACAGACACTGACCTTCAGTTTTTGTGATATCACGCCATCTAGACAGATATTTAAACAGAGGGATCATGTCTTTCCCTTGTTCATGACCCATCAGTTCCTCTCTGTTGTTTTTAAATTAGATCCGAACATCTAACTACAGCTTACTGAGACCGTGACACCTGGCCTCGCCTCCACGTCTCCCCTCCCTGCATCCGCCCCCTCCTTCCCTCACCCTGCCAACATCCCTCCAGCTTCTTGTGTATCAAGGTCCATTCTCTCTCCAAGGTTGGAAGGATGAGGAAGGTGAACAGTTCTGCGTCAAAGAGTAAAACACACTTAAACTTGGTGTTGAACTTGAAGCTTCATTTCCTTGTCTTGTGCGTAATAAGAACACGTCTGTGTTTCTCTCTGACACGACTGCTTACTCAAAGTCAGAACTGGGGTCTTCTTGTTCCCTATTGCCCCTTGACACCTCAAGAGCTTGCTAGGTGAATAAATAAATGAAGTCATGAGTGAATCAACACCGATGCATAAGCACCCATCCGTCAGGACTTTCCCTACCTTTAGATGAAAGGTGGGCACTGCTTGTTCTCCTTCCCCCCAACACTCTCTCACGTAGCTGAGGTAATACTGAGTATGAATCACTAGACCTGGACTCTGTTGATATACTAAATGTGTAACTTTAAACAAAACGTACTTCTCTTGAAGCCTCGAATCCTTACTTGTGAAATGAAGGATTTGGAATAGATCGGTGGTTTTCAAAACTTTCTAAACAAAACAAAAGTTGTGAAACAAAATTATATAATGAGCTGTAATATGTGAATCATTTAAAAATGCTGCTGCCTCGGTTGAAGGGGCTGGTGTTCTTGGAGCCCTGCCAATCAGTAAACTCCTCTGTCCCTGCCTTCGGGGAGCCAGAGGCACCTCCGTAGATGCTCTGCAAAGCCCAGTTCAAAAGCCACTGGACTCAAAAGTCTCTGAGGCCCCTGGTAGATTTCACATTTCATGAGTCCAACTCTGAAATAAACAACAGATGTTGCCAACTAAAGCCGAATGAAATGTATTCATGCACTCCTTTAAAAATTAAATGCAAGACTTTTCTCCTCCTTAAAAATCAAGCAAAATTCATTGCTTGGAATGCTGACAGAGTATACAAAGAGCCTTTTAAATGCTAAAGAACATTCATAAATGACTTTGTCACAAAGTGTTATAAGATTTTGCAAAATGGAGCTTATGTAGGTTTTTGCTGACTTGAAGTGTTATTGATTAGAAAATACCTTCCACCCTCGGGGCCATGCGTGCCTCAGAAGGTTTCAGATCCAGGAACTTAAGTCGGCTCACCTATGTACTGGAAAGGTCAACCCGCCATGGAAACCCATTAAAACACACGCGCACATTCACTCGGTTTGGAGGTTCAGAGTGGCAGATCCAATCTCACCCAGAGCCACATTGCAGCCTCCAGGAGGCTGATGTAATTCTCCTGTGATTCTGTGGTTTAAATGGAATTGATTATTTTAAAATATTAGATATGGCATTGCTCGCTTTTTCACATTGAATTAAGCTCTCCTATACATAGAGCTACAAACTAAGTAGACAAATACACAGAGTTGTACACGCAACCTCTCTCTCATACATATGTATGTGCACACACCTGCGCATGGGCACACACATATAAAGAAGAGATAATATTAATAGCTTACATATGTGTAAGGATTTACATTTATGCAACACTTCATAGATAGCAGCTCGTTCAATCCCCCTAAGAACTCTGTAAGCTAGGTACTTAAGAGCTTCTACGTATGAAAAAACAATGCACTGAGTGATTTTCATAAATGTATCTCGTTTAATTGTTCCCATATTTCAGATGAAAAGATGGAGACTCTGAAAATCCCAGTGACTTATGCAGCATTGCAATGCCGTAAGGGCAGATCTGTAAATACAAGCCAGGACCCTCGACTGTTGAGGGCAACAATGTTCCTCTATCACACAGGTTCAACTAATGCCATGACAGAATGTGGGTTTCTTCTGTATCGAAGTTTGCTCTGTCAATACAAATACAAAGCTTTTTGTAGAACAACTGTTCTGCATTGCATTTGTAATGCTAGAGCTACATTTACACAAGTCCATTCATGTCCACTCCCCAGGCTCTCCCTTGGGTTGGATGGCACCATCTATGACGAGCTGGCTGCAGCCAGCTGCCAATGGGGTCACCTAACGTTTGATGTCTGGACCTTGACCTCATTCTTCCCGGTGCCCATCCAGAGTAAGATGCTTCTGATTAGAGAAATGACACTGGGGCAGTGGTTTGCATCCTCTTCCAAACATCCCACCTTCCCAGTAGAACGGTAGCCTCGATCTCTTGTTTTCCATTTCCTCTACTGCAGTTGACATTGTATTTTCCCTTCAATGTGATAAGATATATGATCTCCCCTGTCTCCTTAATTTATAGCTGGCAAGATTAGCCGACTGGTCCTGTAGGAACAAGAGAGATGTGATGATTAGCTTTCGTGGTTTAGTGACTTTCTCCTGCTGGGTCTCATTAATAGGACATCAACCAAAAAATTTTGTTCACATATAGCTTAAGCCCATTGTGCAGAATCTCAAGAGGCTGCCACAGCCTGGAAGTTATAAAAATGATCCTGGATTAAGCTGTTCTGTGAGGAAAGAATGAGAATCACCCAAGATAAACTACCAGTCCTGTAACTAAATGGTACAGGGCTTCTATGGAGGAAGAAAGACAAATGATTTCCTTGATCACAAATCTCTCGCTCTTGTAGGAAACCTATTCTCCAACTCTGAGACCATGTTATTAGAGGAACACATCTGCCACGGGCTCAGTTCTAATGAAGAAAGAGTTCAATACAGTGGGGATGCATCCTCTCCGTGGTCCCATTCATCCTGGGGGCAGCTGTTCTGACCACTTCCTGCAGCAGTGACTCCCCTCTGCGACTGTTGTTCTTTGTGGAAGGTGATTCTTCCTAGGAAATAGGACAAGGCAGGGTACCCAGAGACGTGGTGCCACAATCCTTCTTTTGGTCCCAAAACCTACCAAGGGGCTTTTGACACATCTGACATGTACTCTGGGACTCAGTTTATCCATAAAGTGGAGTTAACAAAGCCCCCCACGGTTCCTCATACAAAATTAAATGTGCAGTGGCTATAAATGTCTGCATATTCCTGGAAGAATATGATGCTATAATTGTGATTGTCTCCAAGCAAGATGCTTTCTTGAGTTTAATTCTTCTTGCTGGAAGAGAAGAATTGACATACTATTGGCTTCTAAAGTGAACTTGAACCCTGAAGCCACCATCCGGGCAAGGACTTGTAGCTATGCTGGGAGCCAACTGGGACACTTGTTCTAGATGAATCTAACATCTTGTACACATGTGAAGTAATGATTCACACATTGCAGCTCTCCCTTCTATGGTGACTCTAGCACTTTACTTCTCAACTGAACTCATTGACATCCCCACCCAGTTTCTGGCCATCACTTCAACAGAGATCAACCAAGTCCCTCCAGTAGAAAAAGTGCAAAGAGAGAATGGGGGAGCAGAAACCCAGGAGAGCAAGATTAGAGGTGCCATGATAACAGCAAAAACATCTCAGAAAAGAAAATTATGATTCTTCTTCCTCTGTTGGCCTGGAAACAAGCACATTCAGTCACGATTATGGTGAACATATTTTCCATTCAAAGACTGTTGGAACAAATAGTCTCACCAGGAACCTTTGTGTGCCACTTCTGAGGGTGAAATATGGTGTTGCAGATATAGTTTGAGTCCTGAAATATGAATGTCTAGAACACATCAATAGATTTGGAGTCAATGGCAAAGTAGGTTGAAAAATGGCACTGTCCAGAAAACCCAAAGATATATGTTTCACTGAAGTCATATTCTCAGTATACAAGTACGATTTTATATCAGTGCAGTAGTAGGGAGAAGTGAGTAATCGACTTTGAGCACTCAATCTCTCCAGGCATCAGTTTCCACAACCAAAATACAAGGGGATATGTTAGATGATCTCCAAGGTTCTTTCCTGAGATAATATTCTGTAATTCTATAATTTGTCCTCTATGCTATAACGGTCTTGCTTCAAAAGCATAGTGTGTGCACACATATGCACAGACACGCATATACACACACAGAGTCATTCACACACTCGCAAGTGTGGCATTTGACTTCTATTCCATTTCTATTGTGGCAAATACACACTACTCTTTTTCCTCATGCATTGGTCTTTCAATCAGAAATACACCTCTAGGTCTTTGCCCAGTGAGATAATAAGATGATGTCTAAATACTCAATAAATAACCCGAAAACACACTTGCTCAGCCCTCTGGGCTTTGGGCTGTGACAACTCTCTCTGGCTTGCAAGTCAGTGTGTACCTCCACGATGAAATGACAGCAGCCAATCCCAGATCTCCCAGCTCCCAGAAGTTTAGCCAGCAGCTAAACAAAGCCACCCTCTCCACTTGCCAGCAATAGAGAAATTAATGACATCACATACTTCATCAGTAAATTAATATTCAACAGCCTACTTGTTCTTATTCAAGGTCATTAGCTTCTCTAACCTCAGTTTCTCTAACTGTAAGTGGCCATAATAATAGTATCTATCTCATAAGACTGTCCTGAGGAACAAATAAAATAATGTATATAAAACGTTGTATCTGCTATCAACTTTTCAAGCTATTAAAACAAGCCTAAGACTCCAAGAGCAGCCTTTGTCTTCTAGATCTCTTGATATTTGTGGAGCACACGGGTGGCTCAGTTCTTTGAGCTCTGACTCTTGACTTTAGCTCAGGTCATGATCTCCTAGTTCATGAGTTCAAGTCCTGTTTTGGGCTCTGCATCAACAGTGCAGAGCTTACCTGGGATTCTCTCTCTCCCTCTCTCTCTGCCTCTCCCCCACTCTCATGTTCCCCCCTGCCTCTCAAAATAAATAAATAAACTTAAAAAAAAAAAGAGCTATTGATATTTGTATCAATTTATCCTCAATCAGCCACTGACTTCCCAATCTTGAATGCCCCGGTTCCACAGTTAGGTACCATCCCACCAACTGACTGCAGAAACAGCTACAAGACAGAAAGACAGACCTCGTGTGTTGGAACCCATGCCTACAGAGACAAATTATTTCAGATGTCCTAGTATCCTCACAGCTAGGAGAGATATTTGCTTTTGCTGAGTGGACCAGTGATTTCTCTTCTTATAGACATAATACACTGATCAAAGATGTAGACAGAGCTCTATTTAGCAGGATAATTATTGCCATTTATTTTTAATAGTAAAAAACTTGAATGCAGAAAGATTTCTAAAGAATGTGATATCGATTTTGTGTGCCAAATTTGCTAGGTCATGATGCCCAGTTATTTGGTCAAACACTGGTCAAGATGTTGTTGGGAATGTATTTCTTAGATGTGATTAACATTTAAATCTGTAGACTTTGAGTGAAGCAGATTACTGTACCATAAAATACTATAATGTGGGTGGGCCACATTCAGTTGGCTGAATGCCTTAAGGGCAAAGGCCAATTTCCTGAAGAAGAAGCAATTTTGCCCCAAGCCTACAACTTAGAAATCCTGCAGATTTCAGACTCAAAACAGAAATATCTACTCTTCCTTGAACCTGCTCTACAGATTTTGGACTTGCCAGCCCCCACAGTCATGAGACAATTCCTTAAAAAAGAAACCCTCTGCCTCTCCCTCAATCATTTCCCACCCCCTCTCTTAAAATGGATAGATAACTAGATACATAGATACATAGATGATAGACAGATAGATAATAGATAGATCACCTATCCATCCATCCTGTTGGTTCTGTTTCTCTGCAGAAGCATTACTGATAGCAGGAATGATCACTACTATAAGGTTAAAACATATGAAACTGTTGTTTTTGTAGCTCAAAAAACAATTCAATATTGGCAATTTCATATAGTTTCGCTAATACACATACGCATATAGATTCTAAAATGAAAAAAAGGTGAATAGTTGATCCCTTTGTGAGATTATGAGTGGTTGCATTTTGTTCATAGTGTTTAGTCTTTTAATCATCAAAAAGGAATTCATAGTATTTTTAAATCAGAAAAATATATTTCAATACTTGTCGCCCTCAAGTCTTTTCTTCAGCAGTGCCATAAGGCTCGAAATAGGTTAAGCCATCATAAATCATTAAAGGATTCCTTTTAAACATAACTACTATGTGGTAGCCATTTTATTTATTAACACCTTAGCAAAAGCATTAACTTCCAGGAATGTGAAAGTATGTGACAGACTATTAAATATTGATGAGTGAGGAAATGGTGAAATAATATCCTAAGCAAAATGCCTTGCCTGGGGGGAAGTTATTTTAGGAATGGTACTATGGTGGAATGTTCAGGAAAGGGATATAGGGCCCACAAGGAATTCCCAAGAGGCGGCTGGGAGACTAGAAGAAGAAAGATTGGCTCCTGGAAGGAAGATAAGCCTCTGAAACCACATACATCGCATGTTGCTTCCAACCAGCCACGCTTTGGTGGCAAATGGAATGTGGTCCTGGTGACAGATTCCCATGAAGCAAAAGCAACAGACGCTGGCTTCACTCAAACTCGTCTGGGTTGCTTTGGTTTGGTTTCCTAAACAGAACCATCCCCAGGACCGATGTGTGGAAAAGACAAATATTACTTTCAACAGAGATCTTAAAAGTAAATACTTGTTGCCATTTTTGTAAGGCATTAGTGTCATGTCAATAATAGAAAACATTTGCCTGGATTTCAAGAGCACCGTAACTTCTCTATAATAAGAAAACTCTTTGGGGGGTTTTCCTTCTTAATGGAAACCTCCGTCCAAAGCGATGGATGTCTGTTGCTTACGATAAGACCTATAATTCTGGGAGGTTATGAAAAATGATGAACCGATTTGGCTGGAGGAGTCCTGTTTGAGACCTGCAGGATTCCTTTCAGCAGCTGATCAGTGCCTCTCCCCGGCCCCTTTCCAACACAAGAAACCATCCACTGAAGCACTCTTGCATACCTGGCTTATCTAGTGTGGATTGACCACGCTCGTGGCCCACCCTGATCTTGGCCACGTGACTTGGCTTCCACCAATGAGACAGCAGCAGACGCGCATGCGTCCTGGCTCCCACGTCTGCTGCCCCACCTTCACCTTGAGATCATGCCTGGGATGCCTGCTGAAGCTGAAGGCCCAGGGAGCAGAGAGGTGTCTCGGTTGCCCTGACTGAGGCCCCAGGTGAGTGAAAAAGGCGAACTAAGATCAGCAGAGCCATCTAACCACTGATAGATCAGAGATAAATGCTTATATAGTTGATTCCCAACGAAACATCTATAGTTTTGTTGTTTGTAACACATTACTGCAGCTGTAGAGAACCAAGACATGTAGGTAGGGTCTTATTTGTAGTCTTTATTTCACTCCTTATTTCTCACCAAAATCCACCAGTCTCATCTAACTCCACCAAAGTCCTGCTTGATGCTGTGATTTATATAATTTTTTAAACATTTTTTTTTAAGTTTATTTATTTTTTTTTCAGAGAGAGACAGAATGTGAGCTGGGGAGGAGCAGAGAGAAAGAGACAGGGACACAGAATCTGAAGCAGGCTCCAGCCTCTGAGCTGTCAGCACAGAGCCGGACGCGGGGCTCGAACTCACAAACCATGAGATCATGACCTGAGCCGAAGTCAGAACCTTAACCAACTGAGCCACCCGGGCACCCCTATAATTTTTTTTTTTTAGTGAGTTATAAGAAACAATAAAATTATGCCATTTTCAGTTGCTTTATTAGGAACTTTCATGGAGTCAGGAGGACAGAATTTACACATTTCCCACTTGTGATTTATCGATAAGGACAGACTGCTAGATGATAATACTTGAAAGTAACTCTGCAATACTGGGTTTGGTCGGTAAGAAGGTACTCCCTCCCTGAGAAAGGTAGGAGGAGGGACTCAGTCAGCCTGTGGGGGAGAGGGTTGGGGGGGGGTGTTGAAACAGGTGCCAGACAAGCCCTGGTATCAGGGAGATAAACCTGGAGGAGGAGGGGGAGACGTCTTGAGTTGAAAGGGCACTGGATGGTTGGCAAGTTTCTAGGTGCATCCCGGGGAACAGAGACCTTGGAAAGGTTAATGGCGTTACAAAGAATGAAAACAAGGGACAAAATTGTGTTTTTAGGAGTACTTGCAGGGCAGAATCCCCAGCCCCAGCAGGGTGACAGTCAGAGACTCAGTTTTAAGGCAACGAAGAAGTAAAACTTAGCCTGACCTGGATCTTATTGGCAAGAAAACAGAAACTAGGTAATTAGAACCACTGGGCAGTCAGAGCCTGGCCAAAAAAGAGAGAAACGGGAGGATTTGGTGTCCAGCACCCAGAGTGTTAAAAGTCAGGTGACCTTCCTTTCTTTTGCCTTTGCAGGTTTGAAGCAGGAAGAAAAATGATAGAAACTGGGCTTCTTGTCCCGGGCTTGAAAAAGTAACTCAGTATGCTGGTTCGGTATTATTGGGGTAACTTTTACATAAAAAAAAAAAGTATTGATTTTAAATGTTTATCAGATTTTTTTAAGCAAAATAACAATCTACAAAGGAATTCCAGCATTTTCCAGATGGTACGTAATTCGAAGTCGTACTTACGCTGACACAGTCTGAAGACAGTTGAAATAATCATTCAGAAAATTCAGACTCTTGAAAACCTTTAATGAATGAAAAAAGAGCTCTGTTTGGCCTACATTATTCTGGTTGACTATCTCAATTGATCAAATGCATCCATCATCAGTCAACTTTACACCTCACTCTGCGGCTTCTATACAAACAAAATCCTCCTCGTGGTTGCCTTAATTGCAGGCAATGAGCTCCAAAAACCAACTGTAGAGTCGTGCAGTCAGATCTTTCTAATTTAATACCGGCAGGCCTTCTAAAACTGGAGGCAAATTTAAATCTAAAGTTAACACATAGCTCCCGGTAGACCTCAATTACTAGACCCGTGTGCGTGTGTGTGCACGCACACGCACGCTTTTCTGCAATTTATTACAAGAAGTACATACAATGTACCTTGCATAAAATTTCCCTGAAAACTATACATCTGATTCATAATTAGTTTTCCTTCATAAACCGGGCTGTAGATTAATCTAATTGCGTTGCCTCCATTCGAATTTTAGCTTTTATTTGCTTCTGTTTGCTTTACTCCAAAGTCTCAAACACATTTGTCAGCTTTATCTGCTGTGGGCAGGGAACGCTAGAGGCCATCACTCAGCAGTTTAGAGCGCAAGAGAAACCAAGCCGAAGCTTCCTAATGTAGATGAGAGCAACAAAATCAGAGAAAGGGCCCTCTGTTCATGAGAAGACATTTATTTGAACTTCCTTAGCACTCCTGAGGTCAATATTTTTTCGAGGAAATTATAGGAAGGCTCAAGGGAAAGCTAATGCAGTATGTTCTAAAGTGGACGATATGTTCCAGAGAATCATTTCTTCCTCAATTGAAGTTCCTGTAAAGGATATCTTTTCCTTAACTTTCATGTAGGCAGACGGGTCGTATGCTGGTCACATCCCAGAAAATATCAGAGGAGCCAGGTAAATTCCACCGTTAATTAATTATACTTATTTGGTGACTCACAATACTCATATTAAAGACAGGCCGAATCAGGCCCTTCCATGGCTCTATTAACCATGCTTTTGATAAGTTCCTATGCTCCGGAAGACCTTGACTCTTATCGTTGCCCATATATCCAATGTCATGTCCTGGTCCGCTTCCTCCAGCTTGGGCCCTCTCCATTTTTGTACCCTGTGATGCCTCCCTGGACATGGATGGAATGAGCCAGACCTTTGGTCTTAACTTTCGATTGCCACCCCCTGACGTGCTATGCGTGGGCTTTTTTCTTTTCCCTTGCCCACTACTGGCTCCTGTTTTACTGCCAGCATACAATGCTGTCAATGTCATTTGGGGCTGTTCGAACTCTTCACGGCAACCAAAGCTATCCTTGTCTGAAAACTAAAGCAAGACGTAGCTTGAAACAACTCTATGCCACCAAAGTCAAGTTCAGGTAGAGGGAAGAAAAGCAGGAACGACATCCCCAAATGATGGCATGATACCCAGGACAGTCAGATGTTTCTTCTGGGAGGGAGTAGAGCAATACTCCCTCCTTTTTCCTAGAAACCATGGTATATGAGGCAATGTAGGGATGACTCTGGATACCCTACAGCAGTCACTAAACGGCTCACACCTTGCAATGACTGGTGATGCCTGAAGCCCCTTGAAGGCGTCACCAATGCAGCCAGGCATCTCCAACGCGTCCTGCGCAAGGCGGCACCCAGTAGGACCTCAGTAAGCATTTGGTTACTTAGTCCTTTCCTCTAGAAGAGCCGCCATTACCAACGGACATATTCATGATTTTTCGGTTTGATTTCTTTTGTGAGTTGTTTGGAAATAAACTCGATTATTTTGTTTTTCTTATTGGAAAAGTAATATGTACTCACTACAGTACACTTGAAAAGTATATTCATGCTAAGGTACATCCCTGTGTATCACTCACTTTGCCACTAGAGCATCATCCACAACTTGCTGTGTCATTAAATGTTCTCCTACAGCGTGGCTAGAAGCTGCATAGTATTCCGTCACTTGAGCTATCACTAGTATTTTATTCAGTTGCCATTGGTTAGCAAGTACAACAGAGTATGGCTCAGAATAATGGCTTCCTATATACTTTTCAATGAGTAAGTGAATTTAACAGACATTTAGTTTTTTCTCCGCTTTTCTCTAGTAAACGTAACACTTCCGTGAACATGTTTGTGGTTGAATCCTTGTGCGCATATGTCAGTCTTCCAGGGGATGAACGCCTGAAGGTTAAAAACGCTGGCCGAAGAGTACAAATCCGCTGGGTTTTAATCCCATCGTTCTAAAATTCTCTGGAGACGGCGAAGACCCCACAACACAGAAGCAATCCACATTATTCAAAGGTGACAACTGTTTCCATCCCTCTGCTTAGCCTTACAATTGGAAACAAAAAAAAAATCTAGCTTTCTCTCTTCTTTCTCCACGAGAAGAGCCTAGACCTAAGTGATTAGGGCCTATGATTACAAGGACTTTAGGCGTGACACAAAAGGGGGTCAGGAAAAATACCCTTTCGTTTGATTCACCAGGGACCAACTACGAATAATTACAGGCTGTGCAGTACCGTCCAGCCACGTAAGTGACTACACTGGACGCTAATGAGTGCCCTGTGTCCTTCCAATCTGGCCATATGGCCTGTGCTTCCTTTGAGCAAGTGCCATGAAGGATCAACTCCAGCCGCAAGGTCGGTACCATCTGATGATCCACAGGTTGCCAGGGACTGAAGAACATCACCTGCTTCATCTGCCTGCCTTCAGACAGGACGACACTTAAAATTTGCTGAACAGGACGTATCCTGCTGTAAAATGCTTTCCTGCAAGGAATTGAAAGATGATATGCAAATCAGGTAATGGAAATGCCCCGAATATTATTGAGACCTATTTGCAAGCATGATATTTAATTGCAGGCTTTTCCTTTCGTGCGGCACTCATGTGATTCGAAACTAAAATCCTAGACACCTGGAAATGCCATTAGCAAAGTGCTTTACAATACTGCCGTAAGTCCTTGTTACCAGCAAACTCAAGTTCAAGTGTATTTCTTGTATTTCTATAGTCTTTCAGTGAATATTAGAGCCGTTCCTTAACACCATTGTTTTCTAAGCATCAGCATGACTACTGAGATTATCCACTTAATTAGACGCGGGTTGTCAAAGAGGTTCTTTAACACACATGTAAAGTGGTCATTTTCAACTTATGTTACTGAGACTGTACAATAGACCTACAGTTTCCAGAACCAAAGGTAATATAACACATTTCCATTCTTTCCCCACTTTTATCATGCTGCTGGGTTTTGTTTTGTTGTTTTTTTTTTCATTACACAATGACTTGTTGACCTAGAATTTTATTTTTTTTGAGTACAGAAAACCTTAACAACAAAAATAATGACTCTAAAATTACCAAACGTAATTATGGGAACTATTTGATCTTAACATGCGAGAGACACATCAAAGGATGACAGCCCAGGCTTCACAGGGTAGAGACTTCTGGGAACAATTATTTCTGTTGTTAAAAAGGGGAGGAGGGGGTGGAGGCGGAAAAAAAGGATTATCTGTTTCTCTTTCACTTAGATATCATTCATAATTGAATGTATGTATTGAAAGACAGTTTTAAATGTGCAAAACTTTATTTCTCTACGGACACTCCATCATTTAATTAATAAATTGGTTATAACAAATATGGTCTGATCGTTAAACTATCCATGGGTGCAACAAAATAACAGGGTGTTACTGAAATGCTACAAGATGGTAATTGTAGACTGCACATTTCATCTAGGGAATAGCCATATTGTCAATGGAAATGTGACCTTTATTTCCTTAAAAATGCCCTCTTTTGACCTATAAATGTGTCTTCAGACAAACCAGTTCAGAAGACAAGATACAATAAAAAACAAACAAGATTTGCAGTGCCTGGGTGGCTCAGTCATTTAAGCATCTGACTCTTGATTTCGGCTCAGGTCATGATCTCATAGTTTGTGAGTTCAAGCCCCACGTCAGGGTCTGCACTGATAGCACAGAGCCTTCTTGGGATTCTCTCTCTCTCTATTTCTCAAAAATAAATAAATAAACTTTAAAAAAAAAAAAAGAGGCAAATGAGATAATACTAGTTTCCAGATATTGTCTTCATAAACTCAGTGTGCTCAGCCACAATTTCCAGGGGAGGGAGCCAAACACTGAGTGCTCGAATAAATTGCCCAAAGTGGTGAGAAGAATTTAAAACTGGAATGTTGGATTCCTAAACACCAGGCAATAATATTAAAATATAATTTGTAATACTTGATCAGTGGTTTTCCACTAGCCAATTGCTACATGAAATCACCCTCCTTAGTGTTGCAGAGATTAAAGCTGCCAGCATGACCTTGGGCAAAATCAGCTCAGCTCCCTAAGCTTACAGAACCTTATCTTTAAATGGGACTTTTTTTTTTTTAATTTTTTAACGTTTATTTATTTTTGAGAGAAAGAGACAGAGGGGCAGAGAGAGAGGGAGACACACAGAATCTGAAAAAGACTCCAGGCTCTGAACTGTCAGCACAGAGCCCGATGCAGGGCTGGAACTCAGGTGGTGAGATCATGACCTGAACTGAAGTTGGACGCTTAACTGACTGAGCCACCCGGGCACCCCTAAATGGGACTTACAGATATCTATGTGTAAGGACTACCAGATGATCTTAGAGATATTTTCCAGGTCTGGGGTTCTTTGGTTTTGTACTGTGATATCAATTATTTGAATAGTCATTCTACACAGCTGAATCACTGACTCTGTCTACATAGTATTTCCATTTTTCTAAAGCATCGGTCCATGGTTTCAAACAATATAAAGCTCTATAGGTTACCATTATCTACTGTCACAACAAAGTTTTCATATAGCATATTATAGAGATGCCAAATTAAGCCAATACAATGAATTTGAGCCACAGCAAAAGAAATCGTTACATAGAGATAACCGAAAATACACCTCAGCAATTATAGGTTTTCCCAGCGAATGATTTGCTTTAAGAAGAAACCGTGGAAATCATAAAACTTGATAAACTCTCCTTAAAATAGGATGGAAACATTTATTTTCCCAGAAGGGTCTTGTGGAATATTTTCTGCTTAAGGGAATCATTGTATTAAGTCCATTTTAAATGAATTGTTTTCCCACTAATGTAGGTGAAACGAAAGACAAAAATTGACACTGGTTCTTCTGAGCCAGAGTCCATTTCCCCTCGCCCCCCGCCCAAGGGTGAAAGCGCAGAGACAAGAAGTTAGCTTCACTGTTCAGTGCTTTGTTAAGTGTTCAGTTTGTTTAAGCGTTTGTTCAGTTTGTTAAGTGTTCCTTTGTTAAGCACTGTTCAGTGCTTTGGCACATTACTAGAAATAGAAGCCTCTAGAAATAGAGGCTCTTGTTCTTTCTTGACAAATATAGTCACTACCAATAGTATTTTTCCCCAGTTACTTTTTAAGAATAGGTAACTCTTGTACATGATCACTGCTCCCTACCCCCCCTACAAAAAAGGCATTTCAGGATTCATGGGTTAAAAGTACGCGGTTTTGACACTAACCAAACGTTTCGTGCTCCAAACAAACTTACGAGTCATCTGAAGACCTTAAGTTGCAGCAACACGGGATGGCCTTCTGGATCTTTTGGAGATGGCTCTCTTCTCACTCTGTCTGAGAAGGAATGTGGCTTCACACCTCCCTTCCATCTCCCCTCTGATTCTCTGGATTTGGCCAACAGGGATGAGAGGGCAGGAAGCAAAGGATCAGGAAAGAGGAAGGTAGGCCAGCAATCTGTTCCACGTCGAGATTCTGATTGTGAAGCCTCTATAGACAAAGACTAAGGGTCCAGACTACAGACCAGACTGACCTTGAGTCCTGGCTTTCCACGGTAGATCTTTTCCTAACTGTGTGACCCTGGGTAAGACTTGTAATCTCTCTAAACATCAAGTTCCTTATTTGTTACAAGAAAAAAAAAAAAAAAAAAAAAAAGGAGCAATTATAAAGCCCTCATGGGTTTCATGAAGGGCTAAATTAAGATAGCATATGTCAACGCTAGCACAGTGTTGGGCACGTAAGTCATAGATATTAATGATAAAGTTACTTAAGATTACATACTGTTGGGGTACCTGGGTGGCTTAGTCGGTGAAGCATCCAGCTTCGGCTCCGGTCATGATCTCGCAGGCCGTGAGTTCAAGCGCCATGTCGAGATCTGTGCTGACAGCTTGAAGCCTGGAGCCTTCTTCAGATTCTGTGGCTCCCTCTCTCTCTGTCCTCCCTTGCTTGTCAGTCAGGAATTAATGTTGAAGCCCTGCCTTGCATTAGCACTAATATCATGTCTGTATTTGTTTCCTAGGCTACAATAGCAAAGTACTGCAAAATGAGTGGCTAAAAACAAATTTAATCTCTCTCCGTTCTAGAGGTTAGAAGTCTGAAATCAAGGTGTCAGATAGGCTTTACTCCCCCAAGAGTCTGGGTAGAATTCTTCCTTGTGTCTTGTAGCTTCTGGTTTGGCCAATGATCCTTGGGGTTCCTTGGCTTACAGCTGCCCTGCTCCAATCTCTGCCTCCACCCTTGACCTTCTCCTTGTGACCGTGCCTTTGTGTTTTCTCCTCTTTTCATAAAGATACTTGTCATGTGGGATCAGGGACCCACTATACTCCCCTGTGACCCCATCTTAACTAATTACATCTGCAACGACCTTATTTCCAAATCAAGTCACATTCTAAAATACTGGTGTTTAGATCTTCAATATTGATTTTTGGAGGACACAATTCAACCCATAACAATATCTCCACCTGGGCCATTGTAATAGCTTCTTTCAAAGGCCTTCCTGCCCCACCCCCTGGACGTCCCCATCCCCACATACACTCTAGTCGAAACAGATCAGCAAGAGAGGGATTAACCATGTGGATTATAGCAAGTATTATGAATTCATTTTTAAGTACTCCTAATAAGCCGCTGAAATTAATCAAGCTGTGTTCAGCATTTTAGGATTTTCTCTGGGTCATCCTGATGATTCAGTCATCTGTCATCATATCATATTTTGATTGATTCATTTGACAATAGGCCCTGATTCTAATTTAAAGCAAATAAGATAACAAGCCCTGACCAGAACTTATACTATGGACATCAACCTTTTGGGGACCAAATACTACCTGTAATTGGATCTTTTACTGACTCTTTGAGAATACTTGGCAAATCTGTCGTTATTTTCATATATTTGAAATTCATAAGGGGAATCAATTATCAAGTAACTGAATAAATGCCTGAAATGTTGGGACTTCCTACTTAAAATGCCATGGTATCATCTTAGAAAAAACTTCGAAAGAAAACTCTTCAGTAGTACTCTTGACTCTATAAAATGTTACTTTTATAAGAAGTAACCTAAGAAAGACCCTGCCTATGACACTACATTAACTTTCCATCAGAAAGCTTAAAATAACAGCTTCTAAAACAAGGGATGTCTTAATATTTAGTCAGGAACTTTTGTTCAATGAATCCATCCAGCCCAAAATCCCCAGTGCACATCAGTTCAGATCCCAAGTGCTGACTGCCATGAACTGTATTCTCTCCGGTCATAGTTCAAGGGCGAAGCATTCAGATTCTGCAAGAGAAAAATCTCACCGTGTGAAAAAACGCACCTCAACATCCATGGAAAGGAAGCCCACAGCCCGTTAGAGTTTCCAGTGATCTGTGCAGTAACATGTCAATGAAGCGCAAGAATTGCTTCGTATTCAGCGAGTTCAAAGTTCTCCGCATCATAGCAAAACTACACCTGAAAATGTCCTCCAGAATGATGAACGAATGCCTTTCAAATTGTTTTCTCACAAGGCTCATCAATAAAGTAATTATGGAAACCGCAGTGTGGATTTTCATTCCAAGAGGCTCACACTTGGCACTTCCATGGGGGGATGGTCACTTTCATGTCTGCATACATGTGGTCTCCCTATCCCAGAACTTTCTTGGTCACATCAGCAATACTGCCACTAAGAAGGTATAACACATTAGATGCTTAGTATGTGCTAGACAATATTCTAGGACTTGACAAGAATTCGTCATTTAATTCTTCCAACAACTTAAGAAGGTGGCTACTGTGATGATCTTCATTTTACAGACGAGTAAGCTGAGCTGTCTGAACCCAGGCATTCTGGCTCCAGAGTCTATAGACCCTTAAACATCATAGCATCTCGCCTACAAGTATCATTGGCCACAGCACTTATACTTCGACTCTATCTAATAGGCATCTCACCTTCAAAATATCTGAGAAACAGGGGCACCTGGGTGGCTCCGTCGGTTGAGTGTCTGACTTCGGTTCAGGTCATGGGCTCGCGGTCTGTGGGTTCGGGCCCCACATCTGGGTCTGTGC
This sequence comes from Panthera leo, assembly GCF_018350215.1. NCBI lineage: Eukaryota > Metazoa > Chordata > Mammalia > Carnivora > Felidae > Panthera > Panthera leo. The sequence continues at coordinate 73,527,234 of NC_056679.1, read as the reverse complement.
TGACAGCTCAGAGCCTGGAGCCTGATTCGGATTTGGTGTCTCCCTCTCTCTTTGCCCTTCCCCTGCTCTCTCTCTCTCTCTCTCTCTCTCAAATAAATAAACATTTAAAAAAATTACAATATCTGAGGAACTTTTTTTTTTAATTTATCCCAACTGTTGCTTTTCCGATAATTTTTCTCATCTCTATACGTGCTGTTATCAATTCTTCCAGCTTCCCAGGCTGGAAACTTGAGAGTGACCCTTGAATGCTCTCTTTTCCTCACGTGAGACTCAACTTCCCGTCTATCAGCATCTCCCTTCTAGGTATGTTTAGGATCTGGCCACATCTCCCTCACCCTCACATATCACCTCCATTCAAGTATCAGCTAGCTTTCACCTGGACCGTTGCAGTAGCCTCTTCAAACGTCTCCCTGCTCCACCTACCCTGTCCCCAGCACACATATAGGCATGCATGCTCTACTGTAAACCCTGCAGCTAGAGAGGCTCATTATATGAAAATACAGAGAAAATACCTATAGTGGCCAACCTCAGCTCAAACCCAGCAGTTTCCTTCCCATTGTAATGGATGGCCAGTCTGTGCCCCCGACTGAGAGACAAACCTCCTGCTCCCTGGGTCCCATCTCCCTTCCCTCACCCAGACACTTTGCTCCTATAACTGTCCCCTGTCATAGATCGTCACTTGTCTTCCTCCCCCAGAGTCTCCCCATCAGCAAGGCTGTCCCAAGCATGTCTTTAACGACCACCATTTTTCTTGTGTCCAACATACCTTGAAAGTGCTGGGCACTGTCATTCTATTAAATACTGTCCCCAGTCACTCTCTAACTTCTGACTCTTATTTTAATGGAACATATCACTAGGTAAAATTCAATTACATAAACACTATTTATCAGCTTGTGTATTACATGGCCCCATCTCTAGATTCTAAGCTTCATGAAACAGGAACTCTTGTTCACAGCTCATCCCCGAGCAGCTAGAAGGGTGACTTATATCCAGCAGACCCAGCATAAACATCTTGGAATGAATGAATGAATGAATGAATGAGTAAATGGATAGATCCCGCTCTTCTTTCCAAGTCTTTTGTTCACTATGAAGAAAATGCTTTATCTGGGATAAAGGTCTGACCAGTATCAAACATTTCTTGGGTCTTGCATATATCATTCTTATTTTAATGTATATTAGTAAGTCCTATTAGTTTATTACACATCATAATAGCAGCTATATGTACCTATCACTATTTGATATAAATGCATTATCAACCCTGAATTGTATTACTTTACTCACCCTCATGAATTATTCACTTTATGTCCGAAGAGTTGAATGCATCGTCTCCAATTTCCCCTGCAATCAATGATCAACACCATGGTTTCTTTGAACTCTCTCCGTTATTTTTTGGAAATCGCTTTAAATTCTAGCTTTAGTATCTACATTGTTGCAAACCCTTTTGGGACATGGCTCGAAAGAAACAAATTCATGTATTTAAATCTATGTACCATCTCTTCTCAAAATCTCACTATTCTTAACCTCCCCAACCTGCTTAACAATTATATACATCTCTTAATGTGGCTTTAGGGCCCCTTTGTTCCTGAGACTACAAAAGCAATTACACTTTTAAAACGCTACTGCAAAAAACTAATCACAATAAACAGAATGAAATGTCATTCTGAATGACAGGATGGAGCTTCGGAGAACATCAGTATTCACATGGCAAACCCCGATTTGCTGAGCCCACCAACAGGTTGCACGGTTCTCCCTACAGTGTTGACAAATACAATTGCTGAGGCGGCTGGGCTGTAATAAGGAGAGCTTGAAAAGAGGTTGGGAGAAAGCTCGTAATGATAGTATTTGGAGCTTATTGCCATCCAATAAAAATAATCACCTGCTCTGCCTGCAAAGTCACAGCTGACAAAGCCACGTGGCCTCATATGGCTTTACTCTGGGAAACCTTGCAGAGGGGCATCCACAGACTGGCGAGAGAGTCCTGCCTTTCTCCTGGGTTCTGGAGAGAAATGGCGTTGTGACTCCTGAGGAAAGACATGCCTGTCTGTCACGTAGGATATGTGCAAGAGCTGGTGGGAAAATATCAGGACAGCAATGCCTTGTGTTCTGGGCAGAAGCTTCTGGGGTGTTCCTCACAGAATGAATAAAGTCTGGAGATCTGCTGTGCAACATATGCCTATAGTTGGCAATAGTGTGTTGTGCACTTAAAATTTTAAGAGGGGAGATCTCGTGTTAAGTGTTCTTATCAAACACACACAAGAAGGGACATAAGGAAACAAAAACAAACAAATAAATAACAAGTTTACACTCGAGTGAAAAGCACTGTTTCTGAACCCAGCTTCTCTCTCTGAAGAGTCCGTGACAAGACATCCTGACTAAAATGTCAGGGTGCCCGTTCGTGGAGGCAGCTGGGAGAAGACCGAACCCCTAGTCAATGTGTAACTTGGAAAGGCTAGAGGGACACCATCACAGCACGCTCACCGGCAGGCGGGAAGATCAGGGACTCTCCTCTGTCACTCTCTTAAGGGGCCACTGAATGCCTGACGATGAATTCATGCTGCCTATGGCACTGCACTTGCTCTCCCAGGAAGTGTTCACACAACTGAAAGTGGGAATTAGTTTACAGAACAACCTGTCTTTAACACAGACCGTGTGTCAATGCACACTACTGCTGTTCTGGAAGAGGAGGAAACAAGCTCACTGTTTTTCAGGCAGTGACATGACTGGGTATTCTGGCTCTTTGAACTATTCAGCGGTTAAAATACATGTTTTCAGTGACTCGTGCAGCAACAATGCTCCCCAGACACCAAGCATTCAGGGGATTTCTTCATCAATTCCCTCAGGACAGGAGACAGGCTCAGACATAGGGCTTAGAGCCCCCCTCCAGCCTCCCAGCATCCTCTCTCTAGGCAGCCTCATCCATCCATAGTGTTGTGTTGTTTTTTTTTTTTTTTTTTCTTTTTAACCTGAAAACATTTGTCTGGTGATGGGAGCAGGAAAAAGCAAAATCTTAGCAGTCCCCTTCTTCCTGATGAGGATGCCTCCCTTAGACACACAGAACCTTAACTACCTCAGGGAGCTCTGTGGAGATCAATATATTGAGATTCATAGACAACAGTAAGATCTTAAGCAGAAAAACACTATTGGAAATATTTATGTGATTTCTGTTACATAAGATGCTGCATTCTGTTCTTGTGCTGAGTATTGAGTGAGAATTGAATAAAAGCAACCAGGATTCGTGGGGCCAACTGGGTCATGTAGCTCTGCAGGGAGAAGAAAGGATAACTGGGCTAAGTGCGTGTTACCTCTCTGGATTACCGGGATTCCCGTTACCTTATGAGGCAAGTGGATTCCCTGGTCAGTACACTGGGCAGGACTCCAGCTGTACTGTCATTTTCAAGCCAAGCACTTTCAAGTTAGGTCAGCTCTTCACTGCAAGCAGAGGACTTCCAAGGCCACAGTGCCCCTTCTTGGTCCTCATCCTGGTCGATCTCCAAGGCCTAGACCCAAAGCAGAGACACGGGTCCCACTGAGGACCCCTGGCTGTGAGGCCGGGAAAGGATGCGTAGCAAAATGAGGGCCAGAGAGAAGAGCAGGGACAGCAGTAACCTGTGTAGACAGGTGAGTAGGGTACAATCAGACTGCAACCTGGAGGCTGTAGTGTGTTGTTCATAATACACATTACCTCTTCTAGGACTCCTATATGGCATAGGTGGGATACAACCATAAAGGGCCCGAGCTATACAGCATATGTGCCCCAGATTCTCTCCTGATGCCTATCTGTTCCCGTCTCATCCTGTCCTTGATTCCTTGTAATTTAACCCACACTCATGTTTTAATCGTCATATACCCAGAGATGCCACCTGCATTTCAACCCAGCACATCTAACCTTGGTCTTAATATTCCACCTGTACTTATTTCAAATCCTTTGTCCCTTGTCTTAACCCAGGGGTCAGTAAACTTTTTCTGTAAAGGGCCAAAAAAGGAAATGTTTTAAGCTTTGCGGGCCACACAGTCTCTTTGCCAGTAGTCAACTCCACCATTGTGGTACAAAAGCAGCCATAAATAACACGTAAAGGAATGGCCATGGCCAGAATCTTGGCCCGTACAATCTTGGCCAAGGCAGAATCTTGGCAGTGTTTTATTCTTAGTCCCACCATGTAAGGTGTCCATAGTCATGGGGGCCATGGCTTTCTCTCCAAAATTAGAAAGTGCTCGACTGGCCCATATGTCCTGAGAATATATTCGAAAAGTGATACAGGGAAAGGGGAAAGAGCAAGGTAGGAGCAAAGCAATCCAACATTCATTTCTCTAAATCCCCATGGTGTTTCAGAAAGCCCAATGCAGTGACAGCCACTATTCTCTATGGGCACCCATGTCAAAAGAGGTTGGGCCTATGTAGATAGAAGGTCACCAGTTAAAGGAAATACTCGTTTCTGCAGTTCACACATTTACAATCTATCTGTAAGTAGCTATGCAAACCACAAGTGTAATAAATGCTCCTGGAATAGAACTCTACCATTTTCCCCATTGGTACCATGAGAACTCATTCAGCTCTTTCTTGCATTTTTCTGCCACTATATAAAAGTGCAACAGGTAGTCCTCAAGTAATTTTTGTTTAGATGCTTTAGAGTGAATGTTCTTCCTTACCGTTGTTGTTAATGACTCTTAACTTTGTTTTGCGATGTCCTCTAGGATTAGGTGTTAGCTTGGGGAAGTTTAGTAGCCACAGTTCAAAATTATAGAAGAAGCAATGTATTTTAAATAAGCAAGGGCTTAATGGAGAGCTATTTAAATAGCTTTTTCTGTAAGAGTTAAATTCATACCTTCATAACCAACAGTGGACATTACCCATTCCTAAAAGAATGTTTCAGGTTCAGATTGAATGAAAATGCAGAAGGTGATTAAACTCATGCTTAGTCTCGGCCAAAACTGACAATTTCAGAATTAGAATTTGAAGCTGTCTTTGCTTTCAAGGCGGACTGGGCCCTAATACTGCATAATTTTGTGGACTAGCTTTTCCCTACTTTTCAAACTACAAAATGGAATGTTGGCACGCAAAGGTCATCTCGGCCAGCCACTTTTTTACAAAACATGGCGCAGTGACATTTGAATTCAACCTTATGTCTACCGAACTGCTCACTAGACTTCCTTTGACAGATCTGAGTATGATGGATGCAGATTTCCATCCAAAAGGTTTGGCTAGGCCTCAGCAGTAATATAACCTTTCTTAAAGGTTATTTTTAACCACTTGCTAAAAATTCCTGAAGGAAAAAAAGTGACGTGCCCTTTAGTAAAATGAATACAATAATATACCTACAACTGATGCCACTGCAGTCAGGTTTGGCCAATTGCCCGAAAGAGACCTACTCCCCAACAGCCATGGGTTCTCCAGTTCTGGCCCAGCACCTCGAGTGGGGGCCTACAACCAAAGATTATGCAGAAACCGAGCCTCCCTCTAATTCTGAAACAAAGAGAGGGAGGAGGAAATAAAACCTCTAAGGTAGTTCTTGCAAACCCTTCATTATATTGTCAATTAACTCTGATATTGTTTTTATAAAGTTAAATCAAATATAATGCCATGGATTTATTCATTAGGAATCTCATTGACTCGGTGAAGGTTAATCTAGCAGTTAAACAACGTGCGGTTTTATTTTCAAAGGATTTTAATATGATTCCATCTCTGAGAGATAAAGTAGAATTAAGAAGTGTAGCAATCAGCACATTGACTGGACCAACGAAATTAGCACCACTCCATTTCAGATAATAACCTAAAATTATTGCCCAAATAAGACTCCATGTACTTTTATAATTTGTTAGTGATTGGTTAAGAAAAAAGGTTGTACAAATATAATTAATCTTCTGGCTCTCGGAGTTTTGGTAATGCAGATTTCATTTTGACAGCATCAAAGCCAATACATTGCCATTTTTAATTCATGCCTGAAAATGTATTATTCCAGGGCTCTCCAGTTATTAAGGTAATAGGAGTAATTAGCGGCAGTGCCATGCTGGCTCCACAGGGTTGGGACCGTGTGTTTCTGGGTTTGGGTGAACCGGAGGCAGCTGATCAAAGCCTTCTCTTGTTCCCTCGCCATTTGGCAACTATGGCTCCAGACAATTCCAGGAGACCGCTCCAAGGAGGATACAGATCTCCGGGGAAGGTATACCCCATTCCTTCGAAGCAGAATTAGAAACTGCCGATGACGCTCTGTGACAATGCTCAGAGAGGAACCGAAACCCAAACTGTCAGTAAGCACAGAGTTACCACAACGCTTCATCCTTCTCTGAGATCAAGGTAATGCTTCTGTCTAAAAGCCACATAGCTTTTTTCAATATTTCTACTCAAAAAGGTAAACTTCTCTATTTCATTCATTTCTTTTTTTTCTTTTTCCTCTTTTTATTTCATTGGGGGGGCGGGGGAGACGAGGGGAGAGCCCAAGCAGAGGAGGAGCAGAGAAAGGGGACAGAGGATCTGAAGCTGGCAGTTGACAGGCTGACAGCAGTGAGTCCCATGTGGGGGCTTGAACTCACGAACTGCAAGATCGTGACCTGAGCTCAACCGACTGAGCCACCCAGGTGCCCCACATTCATTTCTTTTTTTATAAAAGATTAAGCGTCTTTTATCTGTTACTTTACAAAAAGAAAGCTATTTCTTCAAGCCGGTTTCACTATTACAAAAAGGTAGAAAGCAGACGCCCATGTTTTGAGATGCCTGTCACTCAAACAAAGCCCTGTTGACCATTTTGTTTAAGCGACGTATTGAATATTCATATTGGTTATTTGTTTTCTTATAAATCAATTTACTTTGGGGCCTCTGTAAGCTTAAGCCCACCTCAGGGAAGTTGGTACCATAAAATACATGATATGTGAGAGCTTGATCAAAATTCCACTTTTTAAAATCAGGGTTTCCAGCTTTATTGATTAGACCACAAAGCCTAACAGAGAAGTGTAAAGTCAGAAAATCTTCATTGGAGGTTTGTAAATCAGTTTCCTGTCTCATTCTTTAAATGCGCGAGTGTGAAACTTTCAAGAGAAGAGGTTGAAACAATCAGGATAGGATGTCTGATATGTTTCAACATATGGAGATACAGTGTGAGTAACATTTCTACTTTACGGATTCTTCTAAAAAGCACAGAGCATGTCTTTAAATGCACTAAACACTGTCAGCGTGATTCTGCTGTGACATATCAGTTGGGCACACATACATTTCCTTCGGTAAAGTCCATTGTGTGTTTAGGCTCCAAGAGAATTCCCGTGCACACAACATGACCAGACATCATCTATGCGCACGAAAAAAATTAGGTTAGGTTGAAACAATGCTTCCAAAAGGTAACATTTTAGTAAACATTATACATATTTAAAACCCTCTGGATATAATTTTTCATACTTTGATATAGTAGAAAATGCCATACGTTGTACATTGGAATTTTTCCAGGAGGCATGAAACCACACAGGATATATGATAGGGATGGACAGATGGGTGGATAGATGGACAGGTCGACACCTCATATTTGCAAAACAGGCTATGAGAAAACTGAGTGAGGTCAAAATGTCACCCCCTTCTACTCAGAGGTGAGCCTTGAAATAAGAAGAAAGATGAAGGTAAAAACCTCTTCTCTTGAGGGATAATCTTATACCTTCAGTCTCTGGTAGGAGAGACCCCCTTTTTTTTTAAGATTATAGTAAGCTTATTTTGTTGTTGTTTCAAGTTTTTATTTAAATTCTAATTAGTTAACATATAGTGTAATATTAGTTTCAGGAATAGAGTTTAGTAATTCATCCCTTGCATATAACACCCAGTGCTCATCACAAGTGCCCTCCTTAATACCCATCACCCATCTTGATTAAGACCTTGAGCCAATGAAGAATTCTAATCCAAAGGAGGATGGGGGGTGGTACTGAAAATGAAAAGGAACTAAGGAAAGACAGGAAGTTAGTTTGGAGAATGAGAATAGGCTCCAAATTCTTGGGTCCTTTGGATAGGACGTTGAAACTTTTTAATAGAGGCAACCTGGAGAAAATAGGAATTTGTGATGATTTTATTCGTGTTTTTAGGCAGACAATTTTAGTACAGGAAAGATAATTCAGATGGGAAACGTTGGAACCTTGTGCAATGATGATAGCAGGGGAATGGCGAGTCCAGACCTGCAAGGCATTTCTAAGGTCCAATGGATAGGTCTTGAAGACCAGTTATAGGAAAGGATGGCAGAAGGAAAGGAGACAGCAGAGACAAGCATCCCCAGCTTGGGAGACTGGAGATATGGTGAGATCATCAATGGAGAATTCAGGAAAAAGGGCAAGTACTTTAGTTGCAGTGGGACTTAGTATAATTTTTCAAATGCTAATGCTGAAGTAGCTGTGACACATTCAAGAAAAGAAATGTCTTGAGATTTCTGGAAGTGTAAGCTTATCATTCCAGAGAGAGACTGCTATTGTATATTCATGAGACACCAACAAAGTCGAAGCCTGAAGAACAGAAGAGAGAAGGGGATAGCTAATATTTAAAGTTTGGGTGAAGGATGAAGATACAAAAAGGGTGGCAAAAAAAAAAAATTGTCTGAATCCTAGAAGAAGAATCAGGATAGGCTGGGTTTTTTTTTTTGTTTTTTTTTTTAAGACATAGGAAATAGGAAGGGAATGATTGAGTTGAATGCTGTGTGTGTGTGTTGGGGGGGGGGGGGGAGACATTAATAGTGTAGTTCAAAAGTACAACCCAGTTTGCCAGATAGAAAGTCAGTGCTATTAAATAAGACGGTTTCAATATGTTTAGTGGGGAGAGTTTGTGACATGCTACATAATGAATGAAAGTAGAAGAGAATGACTTCTGTTGAGTGGTGTATTCCTTCAGCCACTCCTTAGACACTTATTAACCATCAACATGCCAAGCACTATTCAAGACACTGGGGATGTTGCAACGGACAAACTAAGCCCCCTTTTTCTTACATTCTGATGAAGATGACAGTCTTCCAAAAGATTCCTCACGAGGAGGCAGCGGGAAGGATGAGTTCTTACTTGAATAGGGAGGCAAAGTAATGGGAAAGATTTTCAGAACAAAAGAAATTTAAGCTGATTTATGGCCGGAAGGAAGAAAAGGTAGAAGGTAAAGGAGAGGAGATACATAAGGAACCAAAGAATAAACAGGCGCCCCGGGGCTGGAGGGGTGGTGGGTAACCTCCCAGCCCACAGTAAAAGTTCATATGGCTCCAGGTAATCCTCCACCCCTGTAAATTCCCAAAGCCAAATGCGCTGTTGGTGGTATGGTAGTTAGCATAGCTGCCTTCCCAAAGTCAAATACTTGAGGGGGCTGGAAGTTCAGGGAGGGCGTTATAGCTGTTCGATGATCCTGATGTCGCTAAGTGTAGAATATCACCCAGATGGCAGGCAAGAGGAGACTACGGATCTGTATGATCGTCTGCCTCACAAACCTCCAGGAAGAGAGCACGTCACACCCAGGGAAAACTCGCGAAGCACCGCTCTGGTTGACCTTGATCTCCAAGACCACTCGCCACCAGGGGGCACAGAATCTCGCATTGAAGGAAACCATATCCCAGAGGCAACTACATGTCAATTTTCGTGGAATTCCTAGCACAGAGTTTAGCATGTGGGAGACAATGAAATCTTGAACTCCTGGCTGTGGTAAACACAACACAAGCAGGATCTGAGTGCTTTAGTCAGACCATACATCAACTCCTTTCCTCAGCACCTTATTAACCCCGGACAGATTGCAGTGGCCATCCCTGTTCTCAGCGACTGAGCTAATCACACAGTGCAAGGCATTCAGCAAGGTTGCGAGATTCCATTCCGCAACTCTGTTTCACTTTGTCTTCACTCCCTTGTCTGTGTCTTCCCCTGAATTCCACCCCACCCAATAGATACTTGCTCCTCTAATGTGTTTGAAATAGATCCTCAAAGGGGCGCCTGGGTGGCTCAGTCGGTTAAGCGTCCGACTTCGGCTCAGGTCACGATCTCGCGGTCCGGGAGTTCGAGCCCCGCGTCGGGCTCTGTGCTGACTGCTCAGAGCCTGGAGCCTGTTTCGGATTCTGTGTCTCCCTCTCTCTCTGACCCTCCCCCGTTCATGCTCTGTCTCTCCCTATCTCAAAAATAAACAAACGTTAAAAAAAAAATTAAAAAAAAAAAAAGAAATAGATCCTCAAATAGGTGTACATCCTTGTAAAACTGTAGCCCTCCATTTGTGTTGTTAATTTGCACAAGGAGTATTTCCAATGAATCCCCCTCTGTCTCCTACCTTTTCATCCAAGCATTAGGTTTTAAAAATCCATGCACGCTGCTGAATGTACAGGTTGTCACGATAATGCAAATTCGCCTCTACACAAATGGTAAAGAGGAGAATGATGGAGGACAACAAAGAAGTCACACATCTTCCTCAGCTATTTTCCCAGCTTTCAAATGTTTACAAACACTACTCACAAGTACACAAATCACAAGCCACTGATCACAAGTACACAACTCCAGCTGAAGGAGGCTGGACTGCGGTGATGTTCTCAATGCCTGCTTAGCGCACATCTTCTTAGCGTGGCTTGACCACCTCCCCACTTGGAAGCCTTTATATATGCTTTTCTTTACACTTCTGTGCTTTTTGCTCTTTGCTCCAAATTCAACAGGCTGAACCTTTCTTTATACCCCTTTCCAACATTCTATGTTCAAATTATTGTGATAAAGTTTGATACGTGCTTCAGTATTTTGTATACATTAGGAATTTGATGTTTTAAATGTTAATCCATCCATTGGAATAATTATTGTCCTTTTCAGTATTTTTATAGTGATACTGCACAAGTTTGGAGTGACATGCCCCAACCCTATTTTTTTCCCATTAGCTCTGTTAATTTTAGGGCATGACTTTGCTGAACCTGAGATTTTCAGAATTCTAATATCATTTTACAGCAGGAAAAAAAAAGGTGTTACATTTAAGCCGCCTACATAACAAGTTGAGTTACTTGTGCCCTTCGGTATGTACTTACCCATCGCCCTAATAATGAATATTTGGGCCCATCTCCAACTTCCCAAAGATTCAGCCAATGGCTAAGTGTAACACTAATAAGAGAGAATCTGTGATCTCCAGGAACTTACTTAGTTGGGTAGAGAGAATATATTCATAAAAGGATGAATAAAAATAGTACAGAATGATATATGCCAGTTCCAGGTGAGTGATACAGCAAATCAATGGAAAGTAAAGGACATATTCCTTTAATGGTTTTAGAAACATTGACTCTTTGGAGACATTCACTGCCCCTTATTGAATTCATTTCTACAAGGCCTATCTCTAAAATAAGGATAATACTTCTCACTCACGGTTATCAGTGTTGGTCATATCTTTTGCATTGTCCAATAAAATGTGACGGAAGTGATTGGGTCACCTCAGAGGAGAAGCTTTAATGGTGAAGGTACAAGGGTGCCTGGGTGGCTCAGTCGGTTAAGCGTCTGACTTCAGTTCAGGTCACGATCTTGCATTTCGTGAGTTCGAGCCCCACATCGGGCTCTCTGCTGTCAACACAGGACATGCTTCATGTCCTCTGTCTTCCCTCTTTCTCTGCCTCTCCCCTGCTTGTGTTCTTTCTCTCTCTCTCTCTCAAACAAATAAAAATTAAAAAAAAAAGAAAAGTGAAGGTTCAACTCCACCACGTCTTTCTCCTCTTTGGCATGTCACAGATGAAGGCTAATCCTTCAGGGTCTAGAATAAAAAAGACATCCAGCAGAGTCTTAGCTAAACAGAGAAGTTGCAAGCCACTGACATCTAGGGTTCTTTGTTACTGCAGTTGAAACTCACCTGCACTGAATGATAGAACTATTCATTTGGGATGTAAAGGGGGATGTTAAATCCTTACTTTTCACTATAAGTTAGTTAATTGAGGAGAAAAGTATAAGAGCATTAGGAGAAAATGGGGTAATTTTTTAGATATATCTGAGAAGTAAAAAACTTTCTAACTAAGGTATACAATCCAGTAGCCATAAAGGAAAAGTTTGACATTTTTGGCTATGTAAAAATTTAATGTACAACAACACATGCAATTACACAGCCTGGGAGAACATTTTGCTATACATATATAACAAGCAAGTGACCTATAACTGTAATGTAAATATGGATTTCAATGTTAAGCAATATGAAGAAAATAATAAATTGGAAAAGTAGGCTAAAGCAATACAAAAGGAAAAAATTCAAATGACCATTGAACATAGGAAGACATGCTCGAGCTTATTAGCAAGGAAAGGGAAACAAATTAGAACAATGAGATAGTAGGGGCATCTGGATGGCTCAGATGATTAAGTGCACGGCTTCAGCTCAAATCATGATCTCCCAGCTCGTGGGTTCAAGCCTCACATCGGACTCTATGCTGAGGGCTCAGAGCCTGGCACATGTTTGGGATTCTGTGTCTCCCTCTCTCTCTGACCCGTCCCCGGCTCATGTTCTGTCTCTCTCCCTCCCTCTCTCCCTCTCTCAAAAGTAAATGAACATTAAGAAAAATTAAACAGATTTATGGGGCGCCTGGGTGGCGCAGTCGGTTAAGCGTCTGACTTCAGCCAGGTCACGATCTCACGGTCCGTGAGTTCGAGCCCCGCGTCAGGCTCTGGGCTGATGGCTCGGAGCCTGGAGCCTGTTTCCGATTCTGTGTCTCCCTCTCTCTCTGCCCCTCCCCTGTTCATGCTCTGTTTCTCTCTGTCCCAAAAATAAATAAAAAACGTTGAAAAAAAAATTTTTTTAAAGAAAAATTAAACAGATTTAAAAAATGACATAGTGTTTTTTTAGCTTTCAGATGCCTTCAAACGGTCTGGAAAAACACCTACTATAATCGTGGTTATCTCTATAAAGGAGAAGATATCCAGGAAAGACTGGCCCTCAACTCCCTTATTCTCTGTAGCATTTCATTGTCGGTGTGGATGTATCTTGTCCACGCAATTGGATTTTATGTGTAAATTTAACAGAAAAGTCATCATGGAATAATATAAATGATCAAGAGAGGCTTCATAGTTCAGGTGATGCTTGAGCTTGGGAGATAAAACAGAGTCAGAGCAGTGGTTCTCAACTGCCAGAAGAGTGGCCCACTGGTAGACGTTTGGCGATGTCTTCGACGCAGTTTTTGTTATTACAAGGGGAGGGTTCTCCTGGCGCCTAGTGAGTAGAGATCCCAGAGATGCTTCTAAATTTTTTTTTTAACATTTATTCATTTTTGAGAGACAGAGAGAGACAGAGTGAGAGCAGGGAGGAGCAGAGAGAGAGGGAGACACAGCATCCGAAGCAGGCTCCAGGCTCCGAGCTGTCAGCACAGAGCCGGACGCGGGGCTCGAACCCACAAACTTTGAGATCGTGACGTGAGCCCAAGTCGGACGCTCAACCGACTGAGCCCCCCAGGCACCCTGAGAAACTCTTATTTAGAGAAAGAGATGGTGCATTTCTCAAAGGACAATGACTAGAGCAAAGGCTTGGGGGAGATAATGCCAATAGTGTGAGCATCAATTACACCAGTTGTGCAGGAGCATGGGGCTCAGCTATTCTCAGGGGACCATTCAACACACCACTAATACACTCCTAAGAATTTTATGTTCTTCAGGGGATGAAGCAGAGGGAAATGAGAAAAACAGCATTAAAGCTGTTTTGGTTGACTTGCATTACTTCAGACTTACTCCATTTGATTTTATACCCCATGATTATTTAAAAGGTTTCCATTTTAATCAAGACTATTTACTGCATTTTAGAAGTCTGTTCTGCATAAAATAAGACCACATGTACATAATGACATTTTGAATGTTCAATTTGATGCTTTAAAAAAAAAAAATGAGTTCCACCAAAAAAAAAAAAAAAAAATGATTAGCAAATACTGAGTTCTGTCTGATAAGCTAGTAAGACCTAGCACGAGGGGAAAAAACTCACTAGGAGAATAAAACACCGATTGTCAATGAAATTTCTGCCGCAAGAGTGTCGAAAGATATCCTGGCAAGGATTTCCATGCAGAAGTGAACTTAGGAGCCACTGGATTCAAAACTATGGCTCAGGAGATAAAATGCCCTCGTTACTGAAACTCAAATAGATAGTCTTGCCATTGTAGCACCTTGGAGAAGAGGCTTTAGTCCACATTCTCCAGGCAGTCCCCCTAGATTCACTGTGATGTAACTTCCTTTGTCAAACGTCTTTTCAGGTCCTGCGACACATCCATGATTCGGCGGTGAGAAAGCTATCTTTCGGCCATACTCACACGGTTTGTTTTTTTGTTGTTGTTGTCTTTGAGTTTTTTTTTAATGATTTAACCGGGGTTGTCAGCACACGGAGCATGAGACACAACTGTTTACATTTTCCCAAGACGTATCTGGGCTGTAGCATGACTCTCCCAAGATTTCAATCCCCAGCTGCCTAGCTTACTGGGGATACAGTCCAAAAAGCCTTTTTGATTTACCAGCGCAAGCCTGTAGTTTGACAGAATGCACCAATAAATTGCAAGGTCCGGGCTAACCTGGCAGATCCTCGAAGCAAACGCATCTCCATAGTCTAGCGGGACCATTTGAAACATCTTCAGGAAATGGAGAAACAGAGAAGAGACATCCATCTCCCTTAGCCTAGGCAGCTGCAAACGCATGGGTCGTTAGCGCAGTTGGGCAGAGCCTGGCGCTAATGAGACCGAGGTGACAGATCTGATCCCCGCGTGGCCCGCTTAATCCTTTTCTGTTCCGTGGCCCCAAGACCTACATAAGCAAAACTCCTTGGGCTCCATGGGACCCAATGGGAAATGGTGGATGGAATAAAAAAAAAAAAAAAAAAAAAAAAAAGCAGTACAGAGAAGTTTATAATCTCTTCGTCTGGATTTGGAATGAGGGACTCACAGAAGTCCATTAACTAATCATTTTGAACACAGCATTTCCTGAATGTTTTGCTGCAAATCTGCATTCAAATGGTAAGAGTAACTGCTTTGTGAGAAAAGAACGCTTTTGTAAAAATGGGACAGCTGAGTGAAGATTAAAGGCCCAACTTACGTGCTACTATGAAGTTGAGTAAATTTTGAATGGATTTTGTTCTTTATCATCGTGGAGACAGGCCAAAAGCAAAAGTGAGATTAGAAAGAAATGAGAGAAAGCCCACAAACTTTACCTTGTGTGCCCCACCATTGGTTCTCTTCCTGGTAAAGAGATGGTGAACGAACACAGTCACCCCACCACAGAATCTCTCCCACCTAAAATTCTTTAAAACAACTTTTTTTTTTATTGTTTTTTTTTATTTTTGAGAGAGAGACAGAGCGTGAGCAGAGGAGGGGCAGAGAGAGAGGGAGACACAGAATCCAAAGCAGGCTCCAGGCTCTGAGCTGTCGGCACAGAGCCTGAAGTGGGGCTCGAACCCACGGCCATGAGATCATTGACCTGAGCCGAAGTTGGATGCTTAGCCTACTGAGCCACCCAGACGCCCCTCCCACCAAAAATTCTTATGTAGCACTCCCACACCTTGCTTCTCCAAGTGCGATCCATGAACAGATAGTGTCAATATCACTTGGGAATTTGTTCGACATGCCGGATGTCGGGCTCCTCCCAGACATTGATGCAAAATCTGCATATTGACAAGTTGCCCAGGCGACTCTTGTGTATATGAAAGTTGTGTATATGAAAGAAGCACTGTCCTAATCGAGATCCAGAAAATGACTGTCCCTGTGGCTCATACAGGTCACAGCTGTAAGGTCGCCTGCTCCCAGCAGCCATTTCTTGATGTGCTAGTCACCTGCTTAACAGGGTTGACAATACCTGGTGTCGTTTTGTCGTGGACTTTGTTTGATGAGAATCCTTTTCAGAGTTCATTGGCATTTCATGTAGTGTCACAGTCATCGAGATGTCTAAGAGATCAGCATGAGACAGCAACCAACAAAGCTTTCCCAGCTCATGTCCCTTCACATCTGAGTGAACATCAAAGGCTGCCATTGAATACAAATATGGCATACCACATATATGCAGACTAACCAGTTAAATGTTAAAGGCTTACCTGCGGTACCATTGAAAGAGGCCACAGTGAACGAGATTGCCATTTGAACCTGTTGTACTGACGTCCAAGCAGGGGAAAGCATCATCTTGTGATTGAACCTGTTAGCTAATAAAAACAACAAAGATGGAAATGCCGTAGTCTTTGAGAGCCTCGTGCACAAATAACCCTTTCCAAAAGTCTGGAACCGGTGATTACATCTGGGACACAGGAAAACCCATTGAATTGATCATCTTGTTAATAAACTACTATTTAAAGATTCTGTTAAAAATAATGTATCAAACATTTCTACATTTTAAAACCTAAACCCAAGAATGAAAAGACTCTTAAGAAAAGGGATCAAGGTTCAATAGATCAAGGGCACCGAATGTGGAATTCAAAATTTACAGCTCAGTACCTTTGTTTCCGTATTTAATGAAGTAAATGTAAGCATTTAGAACCTCCCTTCTTTTTGTGACACACATTTTTAACCTAAAATGATGAAGGTATAGGACACATCTCTAACCTAAATTCTGACACTCGTGGTGCTCTGTCTTCGAGTTTTTTTTTAACAGTGTTGTGCTGTGCTCTGTCTTTCCAGAGACGGAAAAAATCGGAACCAAGGTCATGAAAAATAACAAGAGTGATTTCTTTGATCTGGCAACAAGCAATCGAGCCGGTTTTTAGTTTTTCTTCTTGGGTGGTTGTCTGTTGCCAATCGTCCTCTGTTAGGAGGACATATTTCTCCACGTCCATTCCTCGGCCCAGCCCTGGACGTGCCTTCACTCCAGACATCCGACTGCTGTGAACCAGGATATCAAGATGAACACACTAATGGGGCAAGTTTCTGGGGCTTGGGGGTTGGGGGGGAGGACCTGTGGCGCCAGGGTAGAAGCACTTACTGAATAAATAAGAAACTAAATGAGTTACTGTGAAAGCAGGCTAACAATTCAAGTGACGGGCTCACACTTCAGACCAGCCACGCTCTGAACCACCTTCATTTTGTTTGTTTGTTTGTGGGGTTTTTTTTGTTTTTTTGCCACAGGCCACCAGTGTATATTCCATAGCAATTTTCAAAAACATTGTTAGAGAGGGCTTATGTCTCCTCTGATTTGGCAGGCACGCTCTATATTTACTGCGATGAAAGAACACTGTCATTAACCCCACGAACAGCTAGAACTTGGAAAGGCAATTCCAAAGTGGAAATCCCCCCTTGCGATCCTGTCTCATCATAAAGATGAGAACTCTGACTAATTTTTTCAGGAAAATTATGAGAAAGGGAAATAATCTGGACTGAGCTTGGACTGGTTAGAGCACACTGTAAAGCAAAGGCCTGCATTGATGAGAAGTCCGGAAAATATTCAAGCAGATTCAGACTGTCTACAGGAAAATGCACTGACGTAACTTGAGGGACGTTGATTTTTGGTCTTGGACCTCTGATGTGATTTGAATATAAATCTCCTTAAATCAAAGCTTTTCTCTAAACATGTTGGTCTTGACCTGATATCAGAAAATTGGAGGCCAAGCTTACATGACCCTGAGATTCATCTCTTATCAGTCTGCAGGCAAAAAAAAAAAAAAACCCAAAACCTCGCTATCAAGTTTAGACCTTTGGAATTTATTTTCGCTGTTTACAATTTTAATAGCTACCAGGTTATACAGAAGTTAGCAGCTGTAAAATCTCCTTCCAGCAGGCTCTCAAAGTGCATTTACAAGCTGAGTTGATATAATTACTGAAGAAAACCTCTTCCCCTCCCTTTACTTTTCTCCCCAGACCAAGTGTTGGAGCACTTCAAGGTTTCATCCCAGTGTAAAGTCTACTGAAGGTTGAAAAAGAAAAGTCAAGGGGCGCCTGGGTGGCTCAGTTGGTTGAACATCTGACTTTGGCTCAGGTCGTGATCTCGTGGTTCGTGAGTTTGGGTCCCGCATTGGGCTCTGTGCTGACAGCTCAGAGCCTGGAGCCTGCTTTGGATTCTTTGTCTCCCTCTCTCTCTGCCCCTCCCCTGCTCACACTGTCTGTCTGTCTGTGTCTCTCTCTTTCTCTCAAAAATAAACATTAAAAAAAAAAAGAAAAGAAAAAGAAAAGTCAAGACAAAGTTTATAAAATTCAAGTTTTGACATGGATAGTGCGTCCAGGAAGGAATGGGCTAGAATTATCATTGTTCCAAATTTTACATTGGAAAAAAAAAGTGTTTTAAGACTTTTGATATACCCTCTCAATCATGGCAGTAATGAACATAAATGACATTTGGTTAGAAAACAAACCCAAATCATGTGTGCCATCATGTTATACAAAGGTATTTTTGCCAGATAATGCTACTTTGTATTGAATTACTGTCTACCAACAGACCCCATTTATAGACTTTATCCAAGAGTGACAGTACAACTTTCACACATGCATTTATTTCTTTAGATTTATATCACCAAGGCCTCTGGGCAAATGCGCAGACAGAAAGTTCATGCACTGCCTTTCCAACAACTTTTCTCAGTGACATTCCAGAAAGGACTGTGGTAAAAGCAGTCTTGTCAACAAATTGGAGCTTCAATGTTTAATTTATATCAAGACCATTCATTTTCACTTTGTTTCATGTAATACCATTTACTAATCTTGGTGGTAGATACTAACACAGTATTCTAACAAATAATTGTGGGAAAGAATCTATCCATTACTCAACAATGCAGAAAATCTAACATTTACTATTGTACATGTCTAAAACCGTGTGTCATGTCAAACTGCAGAATCAACACGAAGGCCTTCACTCCTATTATTAATATTTAACACAATAATTATTTTAAAAGACATGTATTTAGAAATATGTGTGTTATATTAAGTATACTGTAGAAAATTGAGCAAATTTTCATGACATCCTGTCGAGCTTGACTAAAATGTTGATCTATAATGTAAATCATATGGTACATAACATTTTTGATTTGTCGGAATTAACCAATCCTCTTATTTTAACAGGGAATTTTAGCCCCCACCTTTCAATTATGATGTAAACGTCAAAAATGATGCTCCATGGAACAGATATTGTGAAATGAAGCTTTATCTTCTCAACATCAATAAAAAGTAAGTTTAGGGCCTGACTATGTTTGTGATGTCTCAAACACATAAATACAATTTTAGAGCTGGAAGACACATTTGAAATTCACAGTCCGTTCAATCTCATCATTGTAAAACTGAGTTCTCAGAGCTAAAGACGTTAATTGACTTTTTCAAGGTCACAAAAGTAGTCAGAGACAGATTGGGAATCACACCCCCTGGCCAGCCTGCATGCCCTTCCCTTCTCAGAGTCTGGCACTTGACCCCGATGCAATGATATCTTTCAAGATGCACACACCTGCCTCCAGTTCTGTTAGTCACCTAGAAAGAAAATAAAGGGCACATATACCCTTTCATTGTCCAGGTCTATACTTTTCGGAGACGAGACAACTTTATTTTCTGTCAAGCAGTTGGGCTAAGTTGGCCCTGAAGCCGACTTAAACATCAATCCATTAACCTTGGTACAGAATCACTTTGATGGAATATTAAAATATTGACACCTTCCTGGGCAAGTGTCAAGGACGATTCAAGCTTCTGAGGTCTCTTAGGCCCGTGGTGTCTGTGGGAACATTTCAGAACTTGGGCACAGTAACACTCCTGAATAAAGAAAAAATTCTCAAAATCTCCTTTGGGGCATCTTCTCTCTGTCTCCAGTGGCTAAAAGAATGCCTGGCATTTAGTGGGTTTATTGAATGAACTACTCATTGATGTTCATCCAGTAAGTAAGTAAAATAAAAACTATCGATAGAAGAAAATAGATTCACGCACTAACTGAAATGAATGTGACTTTAGCAAAGACTGGCTGGTTTCTGGGGTATGCAATTTGTTTTCTGCCTGGTAACTCAACTTAGATGAGAAAGCCCAGACCCAGGTACAGGGTCAGCAGGATTGGAAGGCTGCCTGGGATGTTTATATAGAGGAATCAACTGAAACTAAGCACCATTAATAATTTGAACACAACTCAAAACCAGAGGTAAAAGAAAGAACTTTCAGCCAATTGGCCGTGGCCTGTGAAAAATGAATGGGTATCTGGATATTTTGATTAGTAGGAGATGGAGACATAATCCCTTTCCATGTTCTGCAGATACCCATGTATTTAGATGCATTAAATGTTCTAGATATTTCATTTGCTCTTTCTTTTTCTGCTATTAAACTGAATAGTGCTGTAGCTGAGTTGTGTGAATCATTAAATTTCTCTCCCCAGCTCTACATCTCGGTATGGCATAAGAACAAAAAGACACAAGAGTGTGATAAACAAGAAGCAAAGATTCCGAACAGGACTTCAGGGGTGTTGGCCATGGATCCTTCTGGCGATCCAATGAACTAATTTCATAATAATGCTTAAAGAGGGTAAAATATGCATATCTACAAAATAAACAAAAATATTTAACATAAATATAAATGTAGTACATAAGTTTATGTATAAAATAAGTATAAAATATAAAAAAAATAAAACACTGAGAACTACCAAGGAAACAAATTACATAAAAATGTACTTAATCAGCATATTAAAATAAACTACTATGATTTCTCAATAATAAGAAAATAATATTTCAAGCCTCAAACAACTGAATTGCGATAGAAAAACATCTGAATTTTTTGTTGGCGATACGGTCCACAGATACTGCGGATAATCCTGTGGTTGTCTGCATTCATAATTAAAGAAAATGTCAAATCAAAACCACAATGAGATACCACCTCACACCTGTCAGAATGGCTAAAATTAACAACTCAGGAAACAACAGATGTTGGCAAGGATGCAGAGAAAGGGGAACACTTTTGTGGTACTAGTGGGAGTGCCAACTGGTGCAGCCACTCTGGAAAACAGGATGGAGGTTGTTCAAAAAATTAAAAATAGATCTACCCTATGACCCAACAACTGCACTACTAGGTATTTATCCAAAGGATACAAAGATGTTGATTCGAAGAGACACATGCACCCCAATGTTTACAACCGCACTATCAACAATAGCTAAATTATGGAAAGAGCCCAAATGTCCATTGGCTGACGAATGGGTAAAGAAGATGTGGTATATATGCGCAATGGAATATTCCTCGGCAATCCAAAAGAATGAAATCTCGCCATTTGCAACAACGTGGATGGAACTAGAGTGTATTATGCTAAGCAAAATAAGTCAGTCAAAGAAAGTTCAATATCATATGATTTCACTCATGTGTGGAATTTGAGAAACAAAACACGTGAGCATAGGGGAACGGAAGGAAAAATAAGATAAAAACAGAGAGGGAGGTAAACCATAAGAGATTCTTAAATACAGAGAACACACTGAAGGTTGTTGGATAGGTGTTGGGTGGGGGGATGGGTTAAATCAGTGATGGGCATTAAAGAGAGCACTTGCTGGGATGAGCACTGGTTGTTATATGTAATCAATAAATTGCTAAATTCTAATCCTGAAACCTTAAAAAAAAAAAAAAAAGGAAAATGTTCAATTTCAGTCAGAAGTGAATGAAAATAAACATTCAAATGTTTTTCCCACCCAAGTTCATGGAATTCCTAAATTCTTCCCACAATTCTTTGAGGACCTGTAGATCCAGGTTAAGAACCCCTGATCTAGAGTAAGACAAATCGTGGATTGGAACTCTAGCTCTGCCGTGGGTGATTTCTGTGAAATGGGTAGGTTGCTTACTTTCTATGAGCTCCATAAAAAGGTGGGCAGAGGTGCACATCACATGGAGTTCTTGAAAGGAATAATGTATGTGACACGGTTAGCACACTCATCATTCTTTTGATTTCCAGTGGGACCATCTGCCCTGCCGGATAGTGTAGTCTTTTATAATAAGTTCCAAGTAAGCATATAATATCCCTTCTCTGTGCTGAGGATTACACTCCTCTTACTTTTTTTTTTTTTTTTTTTTTTTTTTTTTTTATTTTTGGGACAGAGAGAGACAGAGCATGAACGGGGGAGGGGCAGAGAGAGAGGGAGACACAGAATCGGAAACAGGCTCCAGGCTCCGAGCCATCAGCCCAGAGCCTGACGCGGGGCTCGAACTCACGGACCGCGAGATCGTGACCTGGCTGAAGTCAGACGCTTAACCGACTGGGCCACCCAGGCGCCCCTACACTCCTCTTACTTTTAGCAACTTAATTCACAGCAACAAGAAAAACAGCACTGAAGTTAACTTCACTAACACTAAAATTAAAAGAACACTGCATAAATAAAACAAAACAACAAGCAAGCTTTCACACTCTCAGAGAGGAGGTGGGCATTGAATATGGGGCCCTAAATCCCTTGCCTGAATGAGAAAACATGGCGCCTCCAACAATGTGTACCAATTTTGAATTCGCTATTCATATCAACTAGGTATTTGTACATAATTGATCCCAAATTCTTTACTTTCAGAGAAGCTAAGCAGAAGAAACTCTTTGAGTGGGTGATTTAATTTTAGTAAGGAGACTTCCATTTCTGGAATGTATAACTGACCAATGGCTACAGTCAATATAATGGCCACTGATGGTCATCATGTGGAGGCACAGACTGGGGGAAAAAGAAAATAATTTCAGGAGCTTCTACACAATCATTTAAGTGAGAAAAGGCATGTCAAAGCATTACGAAGAGTTGTTGTTGTTGTTGTTGTTGTTGTTGTTTTTTAAAGTCCTCAATTCAAGTGTGTTTTCATTAATGACACTGAGCTTTGCACCCTTCCATTAGAACATGCAGACTGGGGGGCGCCTGGGTGGCTTTGTCGGTTAAGCATCCGACTTCGGCTCAGGTCATGATCTCACGGTCCGTGAGTTCAAGCCCCGCGTTGGGCTCTGTGCTGACAGCTCAGAGCCTGGAGCCTGCTTCAGATTCTGTGTCTTCCTCTCTCTCTGCCCCTCCCCTGTTCATGCTCTGTCTCTCTCTGTCTCAAAAATAAATAAACGTTAAAAAAAAAAAAAATTAAAAAAAAAAAAACAAAACATGCAGACTGGGGCAGTGAGTTGAGGATTTTTTGTGAAGCAGAAAAATCTGTTTCCTCCAAAAACGAATTGATAAAAAATTAAGGTTTTCTTCTCTAAAAGTTTTGGATGATGCATTAGTATATTATTTAGTGCTGGAAGACACATAGGAAAACTTCATCAACATTGTTATTAATTACAGTACATTCAAATTTGGAAACCTTTCCGTGGGAGGATTTGATTTTCCTAAGACATAAATTATGCCTACAAGCCCTTAAAAAGTTTTACTCTTTCTAGAAAATGGGAAATATCCCTTTTAGCTATTAAAGTTAAGAGTGAAAATGTCCTTTTTATTGCCATGAATAATTCAAATCTTACTTGTGCGCTCTCTATATTGTACCATTTACTTCAGATTTTCTTTTTTAATTTCTTGTCTACCAACGTTAGATTCCAAACTGTATGAGTACACAAAACCTCACGTGCTCTAGTTATGTGATCTTGGATAAGGTATTTTATCTAAGACTCAACTTGTTCAACTGTAAATTAGAAATAATAATAGTAATCAAGTGCTGTGGTTTGAGATTTTTGAGAAAATATACAACAGGTAGCCAGGTGTCCTGCACATAGAAGTACCCCACACATAATAATCACTATTTTTCTTATCTTCAAAAGCATTAATAGTTTTGACTTCTGGGTTAAACCCTTGTATTGTTGCAGTTTTTTAAAGGTTTTATGTATTTATTTTGAGAGAGAAAGAGAGAGAGCACAAGTGGGGGAGGGGCAGAGAAAGAGGGAGAGAGAGAGAATCCCGTAGACTCCATGCTGTCAGCACAGAGCCCAATGTGGGGCTCGAACTCACGAACCAAGAGATCATGACCTGAAGCCATATGCTTAAACAACCAAGCCACCAGGAGCCCCAGACAGCTGTATTGTTTACTTACCTCT
The DNA here is from genome assembly GCF_018350215.1 of Panthera leo. Lineage (NCBI taxonomy): Eukaryota > Metazoa > Chordata > Mammalia > Carnivora > Felidae > Panthera > Panthera leo. The sequence continues at coordinate 73,503,405 of NC_056679.1, read as the reverse complement.
AATTCACCCAATGCCTTACTAACCACAACATAAACTATCTTTGTAAATCACCTATTTGAAACCCATGGAGAAAATCAAGAACTTGGCTTATATATTTTTACATATGTGTCAAGTAAGAACATTAAAAACCATATTATAATTAAAAGAAGGAATTTTGCTTTATGCTCTGTGGTTCCAAATTTCCCTTTTGTATTTAATTCTATTTTTATTGTATATATGTTTTCCTCTGAATGGGGAAAAGAGTGATATAATCTCCATGAGTCACTGAAACTACAAATAGAATTAGTATTCCAAATTGTAACAAAATTATTGCTTTTTATTAACTTTTGCGGTAAATATACTTTTCTAGGATAACAAATGATTGAATGTCAAAAAATAATAATTACATAGGGTTTCACTTTTTATACAGTTACATGTAAAGAACAAAATGTTATAAAATGTTTCCCAGACACTGTAGACTTTATAACAAGGACAAGCGTTATTACCATCCTACAGATAAGAAAGCCAGGCTTCAGAGCCATTGCACAATTCCCCAGAAATCCACTCCAGCTGCCACTTAGTGGCAGAACTGAAAATGCAGGCATAGCGGGTTGGTAAAATGACTCTAAAAAAAAAAAAAAAAGAAAGAAAAAAGAAAAGAAAAGAAAAAGAAAAAGAGAAGAAAAAAGAAAGTCACGTTTTTCAATACCCATGGTCCAATATGGCCCACTCCAGCCAATTCCAAACTACCAATGATTTAACAATCAGCTTGTAAATTTCCCAAGTATTTAACAATTGTCTCTCTTGTGCAAAAGAACTTCTGTGCACCACTGTAGACCTGTCTCCTGATTTGTAGCCTAGTACTCTCTCTACTTAACAAGGCCATCTCTTCAAACTCCATTGCTGATATGCCCGAAAATAACAGTTGTGTATGTTTTCTACATTTTTTGTTTTTACATCTATGTGTTTCCGTTGTGGTTATGAGCATGAGCTCTGGAGTCAAGAACTGCCTCAGTTCAAGTCCTGGGTTCCATCACTTTTATGTTTTGAACTTGACCTTTGACATTTTACTTAATTTCTTTGTGCTCAATTTACTCATCCATGGAATGATAATAATAAAAGCTAACAATACCACTTACTTTATAGGGTTTTGGGGAAGCTTAATTCTTTTTTAATGTTTATTTATTTCTGAGAGAGAGAGAGAGAGACAGCGCAAGCAGGGGAGGGGCAGAGAGAGAAGGAGACACAGAATCTGAAGCAGGCTGCAGGCTCTGAGCTGTCAGCACAGAGCCCGATGCAGGGCTCGAACCCACAAACTGTGAGATAATGACCTGAGCTCAACCAACAGAGCCACCCAGGCTCCCCAAAGTGTGGTTCTTGAAAAGCTTAAATGAAATATCTTTAAAATGCTTAGAACAGTGCCTGACGTAAAGTAAGCACTCAATAAACAGTAGCTCATTGATATTAGCTACACAACTTTAAATAAATATAGAAAACATTAATATATATCAGTTAATACTTACGGCTTTTGACAGAACTAAGATGAGAGATTCTATACTTTCTTTTTAATCTTTTTATAGATTGTTTTAAATTAATTTTTTTTTTTCAGAGAGAGAGAGAGACCATGAGCTATGGGAGGGACAGAGAGAGAGAGAGAGAGAGAGAGAGAGAGAGAATCCCAACCGGGCTTCTCACTGTCAGCGCAGAGCCTGACATGGAGCTTGATCTCACAAACCATGACATCATGACCTGAACTGAAATCAAGAGTCAGACCAACATGTCATACTATCTCCCAATGCATATTATCGATGAAATGTACTAATACATTAATAGTGATAATTGCTATGTGGTAGGGTTATGGATTATATTTATCTTTTTCTAATACTTCTCATAGTTTGAAAGTGCCTGAATATTACTTTTACATATATAGGATATAGGACGATGTGTGTATATATGCACAAGTACATAATTTTATAAAGATATAGCTGGCTCTACTAAAGGCAACCTCAACCCATGTCTGTGCATATGTTTATCTTAAGGTTTGAATGTATAATTAATATAATGAAATAAATATAATATAATATAATATAATATAATATAATATAATATAATATAATTATATGAGTTTTATATAATCTCCTTCTACCTAGCCTTCTCAGTAAAGAGATAACACATGTAAACTTTTCAGAAAACCTTGACGGGAAGACATTACTTAAAATAATCCCCAAACCGGGGCACCTGGGTGGCTCAGTCGGTTAAGCGGCCGACTTCTGCTCAGGTCACGATCTCGAGGGCTCTGGGCTGATGGCTCAGAGCCTGGAGCCTGCTTCCAATTCTGTGTCTCCCTCTCTCTCTGCCCCTCCCCCGTTCATGCTCTGTCTCTCTCTGTCTCAAAAATAAATAAACGTTAAAAAAAAATTAAAAACAATAATAATAATCCCCAAACAAAAAATTTTTATGAGATCTCCTCCTCCCTCCAAAGTACCCAACCAGCCCCATCTTCCCTCTCACCTTTCTCTCCCACGGGCTCTAAAGGTCACTGTTATGCTCTGAGTACTTTAGATTTCAAATGTCATTCAGGACGGCAAAAATCAGTTCAGGCTCTGCCTCTCTCTGAAGCACTTGGTGGCTCTCTGTGGCAACTCCAGCAGGAGCTTGGGTGCTTTATTCTCACCCTCACTCCAAAGCATTAATAAATCTTCACCCAACCTACACTCCTGTCCCCCCCCCCCAAAAAAAAAAAAAAAAGAAACTGAAAAGCTAGTGTCACATTGGTTGGAGGGGAATCCGAGAGGAAGAGAATATGATTTGTTGGCTCTTGGCCCATTTAGAACATTACCAGACACCAAATTTCCCAAACTAACTGATGTTTGTCATCAGCACTTCCATTTAGCTATCATCTTAGTCCTTAGCCACACAAGAGTGATTCAGGTCATTTAATCAAGTACATTTTAAAGACTATGATTTCAGTCATTCATATTCAACAATTGCTTACTGGTGTCAGCTACAGCATTAGATGCTGGAGGCTGCAAACATGGATGAAAAATATTCTCTATTTTACGGTTTACAGTTTAATGTGCAAGATATTAAACCTATTCAGGATTCAAAACATGAGCCCTGGGGCACCTGGGTGTTAAGCATCTGACTCCTGGTTTTGCCTCAGGTCACGATCTCACGGTTTGTGAGTTTGAGCCCTGCTTCTGCCTCAGCTCTGACCGGAGCCTGCTTGGGATTCTCTCTCTCTCCCCCTCTCTCTCTCTCTGCCCCTCCTCTGTTTGCTCTCTCCTTCTCAAAATAAATAAATGAAACCTTTTTTAAAGCATGAGCTCTGGTTTTTCCACACTGGAAAGTAGCTTTTTGGGACTAAGAGTGCTTATTCCTCTGGTTAAAAAGATACCAATAAGTTTTTGGAGAATGAATGAGTGAATGAATGGGTAGATGCAGGAAGGGAATTTCCAGAGATGTTTATAGCTTGAATATATTTATACTAAGTATTTTATGAATGTATACAAGGGTCTCCTACTATCTCAAAGAAGTGTTTCCAATATCAGAACCATTCAAGACCAGAGGAAAGTATTAAATAAATGGGTTACTTTTTAGGAGAACACAAAATTAATTTGAAAGGTTTTATTTTCATTTATTTTATTTAGACCCTCAAGAATCAAAATTCCTGAAAAGAAACATCAGCATTAGTTGGAAGAACTAAAGAAGGGATAGCTTTAATAGATAGCTTTAAAATAAAGAGTTAAAATGAGTTTCAGAGACTGGCTGAAGAGGAAAATAAAAAGGGGAACTTTGGTAACCTACAAAGTGACCCATCTTGAGGATGATAGGAGATGGGGAGGAAAAAGCTTAGACACAGAAAGAACCACATATGGTTCCAGCACAGGCTTTTGTACAAAATATATAGGAAAAAAAAAGAAGAAGCCAGAATATGAGAATAAATATGAGGGGGACAAAGCAGGCTTTTATGAAATAATACATCCCCATCTCTGAAAGCATTGAAAGAGAAGATGGATAAACAAGGATAAAGTAGAGGTGATTCATTTATCAAGTACAGGGTTGGGCTAAGTCACATTTGAGCACTTGAGATTCATTCTAATGCAGAGAAAAGTCTTTGTACGAATACTTTATTTTTTTAATATTTATTTATTTTTGAGAGAGAGAGAGAGTGCAAGCAGAGGAGAGGCACAGAGAGAGGGGGACAGAGGATCCAAAACAGGTTCTGCCCTATCAGTGGAAAGCCCAACGTGGGGCTCGAACCTATGAACGGTGAGATCACGACCTAAGCAAAAGTCCCATGCTTAACCAACTGAGCACCCAAGTGCCCCTGTACAAGTACTTTAAACAAAAAAGCCTAAGGGCGTACAGTGAGGGCAAAAGCGAGAAGACTCAGAGAGAAACAGAGTGGTGGGGGGTGGGGGGGAAGTGGGAAAAAAAGGAGAGAGAGAGAAAAAGAGATAGAGAGGGAACCCGTCACCCAATACAAAACGCCAACACGCACCAAGTTTTCCTTTTGAAGACACCTCTGAATGTCCAAGGACATGGGGAGCAGAGGTAGCTCAACAAGGGGAACTGTCCATAACTTGGTCTCACGAAAGCCTGTTGGGAGGCACAGGTAAGTTCTGGTTCTGATTACGCGACAGCAGCTGCAGGGTGTGCTCCACGAACAAAGTGTCCCTGGAGCCCAGTCCTCAGGCTCATACCACTGGTTCTCAACATGGGTTTATGAATCCCCTGGAGCGCACTAGTAATTCACACCACGCTAGTTACTAGTCCAATAAATGCCTTTCCTTTGCTTGAGAAATTCACTCCTGCTGGGATTTGAACCACAGACCCTCAGATCCAGAAGAACCAGAATCAACATGCTGATGACCAGCTCCAGAAATATTCATTTCATCTGCTCCCTGTTAACTCCCCAAGTGTTTATAAGTTGTTAACCGGAGAAAGATTCATGCTCACTGAAGGCATTGCCTCGAACTAACTGAATAATCACAGCTTTGTGACAAAGGAACTCAGAGTAAGGCCAAAGATTCTGGTTCTTTCACATTTTCCATTGTCCAAGTACTTCCTCCAGGAGCAAGATCCCATGCAGGGAATTAACAATTTTGCTTTTCCTTTCATAAGTGAATCTGAATTTAAAGTTTCCTTATCCTCTGAAATAATAGCTCTTTTTAATAACGTAAACTTTTTTCCTGGAAACTATTAACTGTTTAATAGTCTTTAATGTTTCAGAAATTGAGCATTCATTTTTATCAAGAATTCACGTTTTTTAAGGAAAGATCAACACTTGCAAAATTAACATTATAAATTACATGGAAAGAGAGACAGGCTCTTAACTAAGTTACATTAAAATCCCTATTTCCTTATAAACTTCCAGCATTTATTTTCCCTTCTCTAATTTTATTATTCTAAAGTTCACCTTAATGTAGTCGTATTAGGATCAGGAAAATTAATATTAAACTACTGGAAATGAAAATTAAGACACTTCTGATTTAAGGCTCTTTGGTTTTTTGCCTGTTTTGCTTTGTTTTGTTTTGTTTTGAAACGGTGCCTCTGAATTTGTTCCCTGGTTGTTTGTTATGTCTCTTAGCAAGAACCAAACTTTCTTTCAACAATTTATGTATAATTCAGAGGCTGGAATACGCCAAATGAGAATGATAATGTCCTTATTTAGTATAACATCTTCCATTTCTTCAGACCCTACAATATTGTGAAACATTTTTCCTGCAGTGGTAATATATTCAGTGCAGAAAGCACTATTACGCACCAGCACACAAAGTGTGATGTCTCCTGCAGCATTACTCATGCACAAAGGATGCAGGGACCCTGTCCCCAATCCCTGTCTCTGCTTTTTCACAAGCTCTGGTGGTCCGGCTAAGTCTGACATTAAAAACTCCATCTCTGTGAACTGTTTGGATTTTTAAGCAAGCTGCGATAGAAGAGCTCAACAATTTGCAACGTCGATAGGTTACTGGTATTAAAATACCCATTAGCATTCCTCACCTTCTTTGAGAACAAAGACAGGGGATGGATTTCAAAAGATGACAGATTTTAATTATTTCCTTTTTGTGAAAACTCTTTGTTTCAAAGTACAGTAAAATGCTTCTGGGCATAAATGTACTATTTGTGCCAAAAAGGAGCTATAGAGTAGACATGGAAATAACATCAACAAATTTTGTATGTTGTGCACATTTTCCATTTGCTTGGTCTTCTGCTAGATTTTTAGGACATGATTCTTCATTGAGGAGGATATAAATTCACATAAATCTATTACGAATGAAATAAGGTGGTGAAAACTGTCAGAGGGGTCCAAAGAGACGTGATTTACATTTGGGGGAATAAGCGGAAAAGTTTTTTAGTAGAGGTCCCTAGGTGAAAAAGGCCAGTTTCTCAGATGAAAAAGGCATGGAGAATGAGACAAGAATTCACACTAATCTTAAGAATATAGTGAGAAACTATAAGGGATCAGCCACCAGTGAATGCTTAAGGCAGATTCAGGGGAAAATAATAGGCTTCCCTGATAAAGTAGAAAATAAATATATGATGAAGCTCTGAATGTAGGATGCTGTGAGTGCTTGATAAAAAGAGGTTATTAAGAGCATGTAATCCCTATAGCCAGTTAGGGGGTCAAAGGAAAAACCCAATACAGGAAATGGCCCCTGGGAACAGAAAGGTAATTTTCTTTCTAGAAGTTGAACCCGAAATATCAAATGCCGATGACAGTATCCATATGGCAAAGTCATCATAAGGGAAGCATCATCTCAAAAAGAAGGAAAACAAAAATCAGGGAATCCTGGTCATCTAGAGATGGATTGCAGAGTAGAATCTATCAAAAGCAGTGCTTCAGTAATGGTAATAATCCAATAGAAGAAAGAACATGTGAGCAGAAGAAATGTGATTTCATGCGACAGAGAACAGGGGCATTCAGAGATCTTGGCGGATTTCATTTCATATAGGGCAAAGACGTGCCGAACCATTTGTCCGTTATGACAGCATGATTCTTAAGGATGAGGGTCATTAAGTGTCCTGGCCAGGAGGCAGTGTATGATTAAAACTACTTCTTAGCCCGGATTTCATCTCCACTTAACTTTTTAAATTTAAGTGTGCCTCCTTGCAATGGTAAACCTGGACCGTGGATGACAGTATTAATTTGCAAAGCTTCCCATTGCAAAATAATGAATTTGCATTCCAGTGTATTCATTAGTTTCTCATAAATCAGGTTAACATCAGTCCTGAGAGTCTGGACAACACTTAGGACACTAAAAATTCAAACCGAGGCCTTCACTAAGATAGTTGTTTCTTCATAAAGCTTGTCTGGGTCACACCTCACTCCCATATCTGCCATTTTTGTCGTACCGTTCTTTCACTTCAGTGAAGGCTTGGAGAGGAAAAGTCTATTAATGTTGTATGTATGTGCAGTGAGTAGAGCAATGCTCCCTCCAAAGCTGTTTGCCTTGGAATCCCTGTGAATATACGAGGTTACACAGAAACGAGAATTAAAGTGTGGCAGATGGAATTAAGGTTGCTGATCAGATGGCTTTAAAATAGGGAGATCATCCTAAATTACCAGGTAGCCCAAAATAATCATAAGGTTCCATAAAAGTGGAATAGGGAAGCAGAAAAAGAGAGTCAGAGAGAGATTTGATGAGGGAAGCAGGGTCAAAGGGATGCCTCCTGGTAGCTTTGAAGATGGACGAAGAGGCCACCAGCCAACGAAAGAGAGTGTTCTCTAGAGGCCAGAAAAGGCAAAAAAAACAGATTCTCCCTAAGAGCTTCCAAAAGGCACACAGCCCTACCCTACCAGCACCTTGGTTATAGCCAAGTAAGATCCAGGATAGACTCCAAGCCCAATGAAAGATAGTAAGTGTTGTTGTCTTAAGTCCAACTCAACTGAATTGTAATGCAATTCTGCTTGTACAGATGCCGTATTAGTTTCCTATTGCTGCTATAACAAATGCATGTATGCAAGCAGAATTGCATCACGTTTCAGTCGAGTTAGACTTAAACAGACTGTGTAGCCAAGAATCTAAGTCACTCTGTCTGCTAGAATGATCCAGATAGTAATAAGCTTTCGAAGTAGACAAACCCAGATTCAAATCCCAATTTGGAACATTTGATAGCAATACGAGTAAATTATTTAATCTCTCCAAACCTCAATCTCACCAGTCATTCAATAGAGAGAGAACCTATCCCACAGATTTTAGTAAGAATTTAATAAGATAAAGTTGCCCCATCTAGTAAAAAATGTCTGTGAAGCACTCACATTTGGGAAGGTATTTGATAAGGAGAAGCTATGCAGTGATGTAAAGGAATTAATTAGCACTCCTATTAGTTGCTGGGGCTGCAACAATGAACATGTCAGACACTGAAAAATAACCACTTGATTTTAAAAGACTATTATAAACCTCTGATGAGCCTGGAGGAAGTTCTGTTACCACATGAGGGGCACTTTGGCTGGATTTATCACGAGAAAACACTTCTTACAGAAAGAAACTCTAATGGAGGCCTAAAGAATAAACGGGAAGTAAACAAACATGAGCAGAGGAAGAGTGGCAGAGCATTCTAGACCAAGGGAACAATGTGGTATAGGGCATGGGAGTTTGTCAATCAGGGGAACTGGAAATACCAGTGAGGGAGGTTCATTTCTGAGCTAGGCAGAGGCTAACACATGAAGTGTCTTCTATTCTCATCGCCATATTGATTTCTTGCAATGTTTTAACTGGAGAAGAGACATAGATCACGTTCGTGTTTTACAAAGACCACTGCAGCCACAGTGTAGAGAACAAATTTGAAAAACTAAAAAGACAAAAAGTCAATGGGAAAGTTGGGAAACTGTTGTAATAATGCAGACAAGTGACTACTATTGCTTTTATAATAAGAGCATTAGGAACGAACATGAGGGAAAGAAGTGAGATGAGCACATGAACGCCAACCCATCTACGTGTGTTTCATTGTAAGAAAATATTGTATCACAGCACCAGATAGCAATTTTTTGGAGACACAGAGGAAGGATCCATCAGCTGTTTCTAGACAAAGGGAGAGGGGATCAGGATAAGGGTGAGCTGTGGCCTCCGGACAAAAATCTCAAATCCAACAAAGGACAGGACTATCCTAGTTGAGAGCAGCTCTACGTCTCGCTGTCACTGGGCCCTCCTCGAAGAGGTCCAAATGGAACTTGGACAATGAAAAGGCAGGATGTGAACGGCCACAGAAAATTCCTGTAGAACTTTGGGTGTCAGAGTTAGGAGAGTCATCTTGGGAAACAACACACAAACCCACAAATACCACAAAACCCTCCCTTATTCCGAGCCAAGGTGGAGGGACAGAGGCTTCAGTCCGTTGTGCTGTTCCTCACTCAGGGTAACACGGTGCCCTCTGGGAAAAATGTGTGAGATGGATAAAAGGCCCAGGAGGGCCCTTATCGACATATCCAAATGCCCAGGGAAATGGGAGACACTAGACTGGGGGCAGGAATGGAGAGAAGCAGGGCCATTGCACTTTACAACTCAGATGCAGCCAGGCTTTCATAAACAAGGAATCTGGCAGAAGATGTCCTCTCATTTCAACACGAAAACCTGTACCTGTCAGCAAAACCTTCCTACATAGGCAAATAAATCCCTCAGGAAGCAGGAAATGAAAAGAACAAGTTATGTGAGCCAAACGGAGAACCAATACCATAGGAGATAGTATTGGATCAAGGATAATTTCCTAAAGAGGGTTAAACTGTGACTGATGTAGAAATAAAAATGAACACACGCTTAAGATTTAATTTAACTCACGAATGAAGGCAGTGGTGAGCTGTTACCCCCAATTCAAAGATTAAAACAAACACACGAAAACAGGCCTATGTATAGATCAAGAATAATGAAATAAATGTGCACGTGGAGTCAAAGTGGTTCCTTCCAGAATCAGAGGAAGGAGGTCAATCAAAACGAACGTCCAACCAGACAGAATTGTTGTGTCTACAGACAAATGGACAAGTGTTGCTGCTTTTCTATGAGTTGCCTGCAGCTTACAGAGTTGTAGAAAAGTACCTGTAGAGTAGAATCACGTGCTATAGACAATCATAGCTTTCCACTGAAACTCAGATTTTTCCTGAGTGTACTTCAGCTGACATTTGTCTTCAGTAATGTACCAAAAAAAAAAAAAAAAAAAAAAAAAGTTTGCAGGTGGCCATAGAATTTTTAAAAAGAAGCCAGTCTCCCGTCCACCGGTTTATGCTGAGAACAGTAAATACAGGGAAGGAGTCAGAGAGAATGGTAGCAGACCCAGAGCACCTCGCTGGTGCGACTCACTCCCACAGCATTTTTCTGAAGATCTATTAATATCCAATGGCAGAGGCTGCCCGTGCCTAGTTCCTCGTTCTTCAGCCGGCTGTACCCCTCCCATCGCCCAAGCGTGTTGTAGACCTTGAGAAGGTCTGAACCTGGCCCCAGCTCTGAGGGCATCCACACACTAAGGCTGGGGCTAGGAGATTCCTCAACACTGTCATGAAACATGCAGAATCCAGTCCGCCAGTTGTTTATCCCTAACAGCCAACACGAAATCCAGGTGGCCTTTCCAGGGGCAAGGCCCAAGCCTCCCCTCTCTTACTTAGGCTACAGATGGTAACAGGATTAGAGCTTGAGGAGGTGTGATCGTGGAATAACAGACAACGACCAGCACTGCTTACACACTGGAGTTTCTGGAAGGCCTAAAGCAGTGAGTGGACAATTTGTTCTGAAACAGAAAACAGAAAGCATGTGGGGGAGATGAGACAAAACAAAGCAAAACTTCCACATGAGGTTTCTGAGAAAAAGTACAATTTAAACCTCCAGGGAACTCCCAGAGCCTCAGATAAGAACAATCTGCCAATATGTTGTTTCAAAGGCAGAAGATAAAAAATAAAAAAAATAAAAAAATGTTAAATCTAGGTTGAGAGGCAAATTTTGACTTTAGATGCCAAAAGTAATTGTAACACAATATGGGATAAACATTGGGAAGTTCCCAGAAGCAATTTTACAGACACAGGGTGGTCATTTCCAATTGTGTAGAGGGAATGACAATGAAGAACGGCTAGAAGAAACAAGAATATGAAGTATCTAGAGCAAGAGATTTTCGTATTCTCAGATGTTGATGGTTATGCACAATTTTTTTTAAAAAAGCAGTTTTCTCATTTATGTTAAAACTGACTTTCAGCTGAAGTCAAACAAAAGACAAGAGTAATACATTTATGAAACTTCAGAGCAAAGAAATAGCTACTTGTCTTCTAGGTTGGAATCTGAATGCTCTATTTGTTAATGGAAACTCCATTATAGCATTTGGGGATGATGCATTTTGTTAAAATAAATGAGAATATTTCCCATATTACTGTCCAGAATTTTTGCACATATCGACTGTGGCACATTATAAGCTGATGTATCATTAAGTCACAAAGAGAAAGAGGAAAAACAAGCACTTATCACCGTGTGCCAGGCTTAGAGCTAAGTGTCCTCTCTATCTGATCTTAATAAATTGAGACACAATCCTAGATACACACATACAAAGGAAAAAGTTTTTAAAAGAAATAAAGAAACTCAGAACTGTACTTTAAATCATCATGGTTGCGCAATGAAGCTGTAAAGTTTGGATGCAAATCTGATTCTCGCTGGTAAGGAACCCACGTTGCCTTAGGTGATGGGTAGAATGTGGTCTGGGTTGTCTTCTTGGATTTCTCAAAGTGATACTGCTCCATGACTCAACAAAAAATATTTTCAGCACCTACCATATGCCAGACATTGTTCTAAGGTCTAGGGACACATCAACACACTAAAAAGAAGGAAAAACAAAAAACAAAAAACAAGAAGAAAGTTCTGTTCTAGCAGATTTACATTATATAAGGCGTAGGTATTCTGATATCTTTGGGGAGAGATAAAACATTACACTCATTTTTTTTTAATTAACATTCCTAAAGCTTCCCAAAGGAAAGAAGTTAGACCTAGTAGTAGTGTGGTTCCATTAGGTAACCTCCAGCCACGGTAAGATGTCACCACGCTTAGGAACACTATTGTTCAGGTAAAACAGATGATTCCTTACCTGACTTCACTGTGATGCAGTCCAGTGCGTAGGATGCAAAGGTACAATGCACATGTCCACGTCCATATAGGAGTGGGGTCCCGGGGTCCTCCCGTGTGTGTTCCAGTCCACACTCCACCATTTACTAAGACGAGGCGAATCATTCCAGATCTCTAGAGCCTAGTCTCTCCTGCTGTTAACATAAGATAATATACCTCCTCCCAGGGCGGGTGAGAAAACTAAATAAGCTTAAGCAGACAGAGCACTTGGCTTCTAAAGCACTTGCAAGCTTCAACAAATACTGTCACGACATGAACCAGAGCATGACCTTCTGTCTCTATCCAGTGTAGTTGTCTTAAAAGTCAGCATCTATGCAATACTATTAATGCTTACTACTGATGTTACCTGGCAATAAAGTACCCCTAACTCTACTGGCCATGCTAGAGGACAGAAATAGTAGAAATATTTGGTGTACACACACACACACACACACACACACACACACCTACACACATAGGAAAGGGAAAGAAAATAACGTGGTGGCTTTACATACCTAATTCCTAATGTTCACAACTATCATGCTTGGCCTATATTACTGCTGCATTTCACAGGAGAAGAAACAAAGGATCCGGGTGGTTTGATAATATGGCCAAGGCCACACAGCACTTAAATGGTTAAATGTGAACCCTAATCCTTGTCTCTTATTCTGACACCTAGATGCCTCAGCTATACCGCGTTTCTCTCATTATAAAGAGTTATTCATATTTAGTTCTGTATTATTCCCCCATATTTAGAGTTGAAAACGTTTCTGCCCTGTATATTCTGAAACTTCATAATACCTCCATCTAAAAGCATGAAGCCTTTGTGTGAAAATTATCTATGTTCCCAGGAGTCCTCTATTGACTAAGAATCCCTAACTCTTCACTCCATTTTGGGGGAAAAAAATCCACAAAAAACAAAAAGCCGTTTCTGAGACCAACACAAGTTCAGGATAAGAAAAGCTTTCTTTCTCTTTTAAACAATTTAGAGGCTCTATGTGACTTACCTATGATGATCTGGGGCCAGTCTGTGGATGAATAACTGAATGAATCAATAAACAAATTGGATGTGATTAGTGGAGGAATTATTGATCAGCAAACACTCCAGATACTTAAGTTCCCCTGTTGTCCACTCTCTTGTCATCTTCTTAGCCTGTCCCAAAGGTGGATCAAAAGAGATGACTATTTAAAGCACAATAAGTAAAGAGTGGTCAATGCATGTGCTTTCAAATGCATCTTTGTTTCAATGACTCCAATGTGATGTAAATACTTGCAAGCATCTGTTTTGTACATCTAATTGTAATTCAAGAAAACATTGTACCTTAAGAGTCACATGATTTGCTTTAAGGACCATCATAAAAACCCCTTCACTTCCTAGTTGGTCATTTACAAAGTAACCTACGCACTTCACAGTTCAAGTGCTTAGGATTTGCCTTGATTACCTAGAGAAGGATGCAAACGTAACTGTCCTTGCCAGAGGGCCACGGACGCCCTCACATCTTAACACACCGAACCGCTAGCCATGCCTACGAAGTCGCCAAGCTCTTCTGAACTTCGTTATTTTACCCATTCTGTTTATAATCAGTTTCAGTTTTTAATTTGATTTTGAAGTTGTAGTTAATCAAAAGATATTTTACTTTTAGTACCACGTTTTCATTTCCTTCCAGCCAACACTGTAATAACTGGAGTTTCAGCAACTTATTCCTCATTAAATGCCCATTAGAAACACCTTCTTTTCTGTATGCTTTGGATGATAGCTTGTATTTCTGATCCTTTTTGCCTTTTTTATAGTACTCACAATTTTTCACTGATAATCACACATTGGTTCCTTTTTATATGGGAGTTGAAATTTTTTTTTTGTTTTATTTTCCTTGTCAACATTCCAGGTTAAGTTTTATGTAAATGCCTCTTGGAAAATACATAAATATTACACCAAAATCCAAAAGTAGGAAAAATTGTATTCCAATAAAACAGTACTAATATATATAATATTCCAATTCACTTTTACTAGGCACCTAGGCATGCTAGAAAGAAAAGAAGAAAACACCTACTCCAAAGTTGCTGTAATCTATATAGTTTAAAATATTAACGATTAATTTAGCCCAAAGGTCAACTTTTTAATAGAAAATACTTGATCGTTCTTAATAAAATATTTAAAGAGTAAAAAAAAAAATACCTGGGCTAAAGCATTTTAAAAGAATTTGTGATGTTTAAGGTAATCAGCATGCTCTTCTCCTTGGGGGTCAATATTCAGAAAAAAGCAGTTCATTTGATTTTATTGACAGTAGAGTGATACTTGGCAGGTTGGGTATTTTTCCCCTTTTTAAATTTTTAGAAATTTAGTGTTGAAGACCTGCCAGATTGGCAGCACTGGAAATCTAAGTCACTTTGTGGAATTGGCTCTCCGTATCACTGGGCTCCTCGGTTTAGGGAGGAGGTAGATTTTATGGGGATTTTTTTTCCTCCTTTAATTACTTTCCCCCTATAGCACAGACATTAATGAATCAGAGAAACCACTGGAAAAGTGATTGACCCACTCCGTCCCTGGTGAGAAATTATACTGACTTCTTAGTATCACAGGAGAGGAATTTGAACAAGAAAACAAAGAATCAAGGCCAGGGAAAATGAGAAGGAAAAAGAGGACTGGTTATAGATCATGTAGTCTTGGTTGTTAATATCATTTAATAGGCTGTCTGCATGGTTTCTATCCCCATCTGAGTAAGACACAGGAAATACCTGAGCTTCACAGAAGATCCTGCCTATTCCCACATGCAGAACTACAGAGACTTCAACTCCAATGGTGAAAGGAGCCTTGGGCTGAAATACAACTCTGAGCTAATGTTTGCATCCCTTTTAACACATGCTTCCCGGGTGATCATCTGTTCTTCCAGGAACAAGAAACTTTGTATCCTCTAAGGAAGCTCATTGGACAGATAAATATTCTTTTTATTGAGTTAAAATGACTCTTCTTCCTAACTCAGACTCTAAGTGGCGTGATGGTCACTGGACCTAATTCTGTCCCTTGGGTGTAGTTCCTCAGAAACTTGCCTTGTGTTAGGTTTTAGATGGTCTTCCTCTCTCAAGTCAAAGTCAATAAGAAAATAATCGGCCCCATAGACTATGAGAACTTCTGTCTCTAGACTTGTCTCCAGATGAACTCAGCCTACAACACAGCTCTTCATTTTGCTCTTAGGGATTTGGAGTTTGTTTGCAAACCGAGGAACCCATTTTTATTTGCTTATTTTTGATTCCAAAAGCACATATCAACTATGCTTTCAAGTGTCCTTTAAATATCTTTCACCCTGGGGAACATTAGCTTATGGACCATTCCTAAGGTGTGAGTAAAATATATCTTTGGTGAAGGGGATATTATTGAAAAAATGCAAAATCTTGGTTTCACAAGAAAATGCGAAATTTTCAATTTTCAATTTTTAAATAAACAAAACACCAAAATAGCTTCACTCTAAATGTTGACCATAACAAAGCACAGTATAGTCCTTGTCTGAACCGAAAAGACCCTGTTCTAAGATGCCAACGGGCAATATCACACAGAAACCGCTTCAGGTGACTTTTTCTCCCAAACATATGTTCAAACCCAGACGAGCACGTATATTAGCTAAATAAAAAATTAACAGAAACCATTGAAAATGGGCTTCTGTTTGTACTCAGAAAGTGCCCAGAAAGGCAGGGCACGTAACCAATTAAAGGCTTGTTTTCTGATGTCTCAACTGTTAACAAATACACTATTTATAAAAAGCCTCGTAGTCGGTAAACTACTGAAAATGATACGCGTGACAGTTGCACATTTTTGCCTGTAATGCATGTTGTTGATGATTAAAAAATTTACAAGAGTGACACACATTAATGAATTCTGCATGTCATAAATAGTGAATTACCCTTTGTAGAACAAATGTCAACAGAGAACCGTGACAGACAATAAGAGATTAGAATGGCGTATCCGGAGAATATTACAATAGGCTATCTCTGTCCACGGATACAGGCACCAACAGAAGCCAGTTGCTTCCGTGCTAAAACTCCTGGATGCCTTCTAGCCCCTGAAATTTACATAGTGCACAAAACACACTTGTCATTACAGATTCCATTTCTCTGCGGTCCAAATCATCGACCCTCTTGGAAAACAAAAGTTGAAAGAGAGGTAGTCCGAATAGAAGAAGGAGTTTCTGCAGCTTCTTCAGGTAATGGCATTTAATCTCTATTTCATTCCTCCTAAGGATATCCACAAATGCTTGAGACTCCTTTTCCCGAAGCAGCAGACCTTCAATTCCACCATCCAATGCCCCAAAGGAGGTGATGCCCTTCGGGCTTTCCAAGCGTGTGTGAAGAAAAATCTCTGCACTAGAGAAACTGTAATGTGTATCTGCTACTTTGCAGAAGCACGAAGATCAGAATGAACTTACACAGCACGGCACTCCTTTTCACCATAAAGCATGTCAAGTTCATTTAGCTAAAAATTAAATTTGTAGCTAAACGTGACCACTGAATTTTCTTGAGTTCGTTCCTAAGATCCTTTGACCCAGTTGCTTCAAGAAAAATGCTAAACGGTAATAATGTAAAACATTTTCCTGAAGTCAAAAGGTTGCCCCTTTTCTAATACTGTGGGTGGAAAAATTGACATGAATTATTTTCTATTTTCGTGCATTGTCTATTTTCAAAGTATTGTATGAATTCATACATGTGGGAGAGTTTCGAATTAATAGGATAATACAGTAGTTTTTCAGGGTAGTTCCCCACTTTGGAATATTCAAAGCATGAATCATCTACCTGGGGATGTTTTTTACAGTGCAGTTTGATACAGATATAGAATGCCTTCTATAAAGATGAAGGATCATAATTAAAAATGCAATCTAGGTGATGCTTAAAACATTTGCTAGTAAGGAAGCTAATTCAAACTTATAGACAAGAGATGAATAGAAACAACTCTCCATCTACTGAAGACCTCTGTGAGCAAATTTCAGGTACCCTCTTCATGTAGGTAACACTTGAACTAAAAAAGGAACCATTCCATGTCTCTTCCCTACATCCACAGAGACTATTTTTCTAACAGGCAAGAAGAAGTACCATAAATACAAGTCAAGAAGGAAGCAAAATCTACTGAGGGCTTATCAGAAGCATTTTAATGTGACCCTGGTACAGATGACTTACTAAGAACAGATTAAAATCTTGCCTGGAAAAGGAAAAACAAGCAAAACTATGGTTAGAAATAAGATAAAAACAAACATGGAAAAAGTAGAGAAATTCGTTTCCACATAAATCCAAATAAACCCCCCAATATATATAAACCAATTCTTTGCTTCCTTTGACGGTCTTGCTTACTCGTCAGATAGAAGCTGCTTACAAGGTCAAGGATATTGACCATGAGTCCAATACGCCAAGTATTTATTCCTAAATTGGATCTTCCAACCTTCCGTCACAAATGAAACCGACATACGTACAGTTAGAATTTACTTCTAAAAGGAAGTTGAGTTTAGCATTCTCTTTTAGTGACTCTGTAAATCATATGAAATACAATGTCATGTAAACAAAGCAAATTTATTCCCAGGGAACAGATTATAAAATATGACACTGTCCTTTGGGAAGCCACTTACCTGATTCAGACAACTTTACCATAGTCTCTGCATCACTGTACCTCAAATACTTTCCCTTAAGTACTTTAGTTTATGTTCAAATAACCATCTGTTTTTCAAGTAACCAAGTGAACATAACCTGATCGTGTGGAAGCTATTGACTTATATAGCCAATAAATATTATACAAACCAAGGACGAGTAGAAGTTTATGACAAATGGCATTATGTTTCCTTTTAAATGTATCATAATATACCAAAATGATTGCCAATACCATACTTTAAACAATACAACTGAGTCTTTTCCAAAATAATATTTTTGGGTATATACACACACACACCAAATGCATCAAGAGGTAATTTGATTTGATTTGATAGGCTACTTCTTCTAGAAAAATTAGAGAAAAAAGGGAAAAGCACTGTGTCAAAGTTAAGAATTTAGCCGGAGGAACAAACATGGAAAATGCATTTGAATTAGTGGTCCTTAAAAAAACAACAAAGTCTAGAAAGAAAGTCCAGGTTTGATTTAGAAATTTGCTCTGGAAGAACTGTATAGACGATCATAGAATGCCTGAACCATAACTGGAAAGTTTACAGCTTGGATCAATTATGAGTAATTGATTCTCTCGGTTGCATTGGCCAATATGTGTGTGAACTCATTATCCATCACACAAATAGAATGATGTCTGTCTCTAAGCTAGACTAAAAGCAGCTACTTAGGCAGGGACACTTCAATGACTATGCACGCTTATGTCAGTACAGGAAAGTGTCTTACAAGATACCCAGCATTTTAACAGGTTGGGTTGATTTTTTTCCCCCCAGCGATGTGGAGAGGGGGTTGGGCATCACCACTGAGCTCTGGCAACATGTTTGCTGGAGAACTGATATGACACCTTGCCCAAAGTGTTTCATCCCATTCTCTTGGCCTTTCCCAAATCCCCAAACTCATTTCTTTCTCTCCCAGAGAGATTCACTGAGCAGCTAGAGATCATGCTTAATAGTCCTCTGATATAAGAAAAAGATTATATTTAATGGATTTAAATATGCTTTCCTTATCATGCTCAGCATTTCACAAGTCAGGAACTTAATTGGTTTGCAAAGGTACAGGGTGGGAGCAAGAGGGCTCTCTGGACTTTATATGTAGTACTTTCTTGCCCCCTACTGGAAAATCTGAGCCTGGCAGCCTAAGAATTCTAATTTTGAAGTATTTTCTGATTGATTTTTCCTATACATCAGCTCACAAACCCCTATCTCTTTCAAGGGAAATGAAAGGTAGTAGAAAGGTGTAATAACATCAGTTATGCATTTTATTGAAAAAAAAATAATGAATTTCAGAAATTCAACTTGTTTAAAGAAAAAACAAAAAACTCAGGAGCACAACAGCCAATTTTCCAATTGCATAGTACAAGTAAATCCACCATATCAAGCTGAACATTGCTGGAATTCTTTGTAAACAGAGCTTAAGGAGAGCTTAACATTCAACAGGATTTGCAAAAGATTATAAAGGAAGTGTGTTTTCTGTTTTTAAATATTATTCATGACTTCTTGGGCATCAAAAAAAAAATTCCATTAGAAAGGGTATTTCAATAATATCTTTATTTTTGAAGGTACACTTGCCATTTTTCTTCAGAAATATTTTTCACCACGGAGCACCTGGGGCCTCTGGATCCCTTTTTGATCATTTTTCCTCCAGCAGTAAATTATTAACGTCTTCTCTTATTAGGATGATGACCATCGCTATTTCTTGGGTATGCTTTTTAGTTTTTATGGTTCAAGACCTCTGAACATTTTTATACAAATACAGCTAATCACAAATTGAAATCTGCACAGTGATTTACGTTCTCCTTAGACCAGCATTCTTTTTTCATCAAATTCCAGTGATCGTGAGGTTGATAATAAGTATGAGCGGCCCTCAAACACAGAAGAGGTCATTCCTTCCGAGGTAGCTGCTGGGACGCGCCTCTCCGACTTTTTATGCCTCTTTCCGTCTTTCAGACAACACTGGTTCCCTCCTGGGTGTCAGGGACCCTTGCAATGACTTCTCAGTCGTAAGCAACACGGAGCTTTTTACTCAGTGACCTTAATCTTTCAAATGACAGGTCACTTCCACGGTGAAGAAAATGTCCCTTACACTCACATCCAGTCCGGAATGGCTCACAGGGGCGGGCAAGTGCACCCCATGAAGAGGAGGGACCCTTCCTTTCTGACAGCTCTCCTTTGACGCTGAATGTCTTCAAAGGCCAGTTCTTAGCAGGAAACCAAGACAAAGTGCTGTGCCCCGAAGGCACCAGAAGACACAGCTGCCCTCAGACCTTCATTAGCAACCTCTTGGCTTTTGGTTTCAGTGTACAGAGGGTTCCTGTCTCCTTGGGGTGAGCGTTGCATGGATTCCTTTTATGCTTACTGTTCTTCTTGAGTTGCAATTCTTTTCATGCAAAGACAGAGCTAACCAGGTGGGACAGAGGAGGATTATTATCTTTGATAATAGTCTTTGAAACCCAAATTGCAAACATCTGCTCCAGAACAGCAACTATCCCTTGTTGGTAAAAGGCATCCCAGAGGGGGCAGGGAGAGGGCAGAAATTCAAAGGTTTAGTTTCATAGAATGCCTGAGAAGGTCTTGAACCTTTTAGGGCTAAGTCGTTCACTTCAGTTATGGGTGCCAGGGATGCGTCCCCAGAAAAATTACCTGCTCTATAAATAGCAAGTGGCAAATCTCTGGGCTGACTTTTCTGTGACCTGTACAAAATGAGCATCTTCCAACAAATTTCCTAGCAAACAAGGATGCGCATTACCAAAGTCGAGTTATTAAACCTTCCCCCCTCCTCCCCAGTGGTTACGTGTTGGACCCTGGGGACGCTCAGAAAGCAAATGTCTCAAGTTGAACACAAATATGAATAAACTCAGCCCATTGATTACTCTGCCCTATATCCTGCTACAGCAGGAGTGGATTTCGGTCATGAACCAATTTCAAAAGCATCAAAAGATCAACATCTTCTCAAAAATGTATCTTACGGTCTCACTCCACCGATAGGAGTTGACAGCCTGGGCCACTTCTGAAGAGAAATCAGTAAGAAGGCAAAGGTCACATGAGTCTTCCAGGTCTTCTTCCTCCTGATTTGTCTTCATGGGTGTCCCCTAGTGTTCACTGGTTTGATTTTAAGACAAGGGGAACTAGCGTGTGTGATGTCATGAAAGCAGATTACTTACATACCCCTGAGTACGGTCAACATAAATTTACTGATACATCTGGAGATAGTTTTTACAATCTCTCCATATCGCTCAACTGATTTAGTTGTCTGTAAATGGAGAGAAATTTTGTAGTTCACCATGCCTGCCCTCAGAAGCTTCCAGGCCTATTTTCTAGAACTTAGGATGCAGAATTATCAAGGGATCCACAAAACGTGGACTCAAGAATTTTCCCACATCCCAGATGATTCCCTAAGAAGAGTTTAAGCCAATTTCATATAGAGGGAGAGGGAACCTCCATTACAGGAAAGAAATTCTTCAGTAACCTTCTTTTTTTTTTATTTTTTTAACGTTTATTTATTTTTGAGACAGAGACAGAGCATGAACGGGGGAAGGGTCCGAGAGAGAGGGAGACACCGAATCCAAAGCAGTCTCCAGGCTCTGAGCTGTCAGCAAAGAGCCCCACAAGGGGCTCGAGCTCATGAACCATGAGATCATGACCTGAGCCGAAGTCGGAGGCTCAACTGACTGAGCTACCCAGGCGCCCCTCTTCAGTAACCTTCATAAGCATCTACAGAGAAAGCTACAAACTTCCGTGCTATCTACACACATACACAAAAGGTGAAATGATGACCTGAGACAGTGAGTCTCCCCATTGCTTTGGGACATCTGATGCAAGAAAACACATAGGTTTCGAGAAGCCTTCAGTGCCATTGCTTTGCTTGTAGAGTGTCCTTACAAACAACACCACAGATACCTATGCTTTGGATGAGCTTCAAAGGCTTTAACCTCAGATTCTCAGCCCTCCCACTCATGTCATGGTTCAGATGAAAAGGTTGGTTTCCCAAGGGCTGTGTTAGCCATTCTGACCAGAAGTAATCTCGGCAATCCAAGTTCTGGATCTCTAAGAAGCCTAACTCTGGGCCAATTATTCAATTAATACTTTAGTTTAATTAGCATTTGGGGAAGCTCATGAATCTCTTTTAATACTTATTATACACGCAACTTATAAACAAGGCAGGCTCGGAGAAATAATGAGATATTATATCTTTGCAAAAAGCCTGTCTTTTTCAATAAAACAATGACAGCGATACAACATCATTTTTTCCTTTGCTTTTGTCTTGCTTTCCAGATAACTTAGTGCCAAAATTTTGTCCTTAATGGTGGTTAATTTTCCTAGGACCTTTACATTTGGCGCAAAGACACTATTCCTTGAGGGAAGCATTGTCCAGCGCCCGACATAGAGTAATTACTCAGTAAACACCATTTTTTTTTACCTGTCTTCATTACAGACTTTGAGCACGGTAAGTAGCCTCTCTAAATCTGGGTTTCTTTATAAATAAAATAAAAATATGAATAGTGCATAAAGTGTTGTTGTACCAAGTGTTGTTGCAAAGATTTAGTGAGTTAATACATGGAAAGTACCTACAAATTTTTTTTAAAGCTAAATAAGTAGAGCTATTATTGCTGCTTTTGTTATACTATTAAATATCTTTGTTCTAATGATAGTATTGTGTATTTCTCTTGTAATCTACTGCAAAGCCATCTAATACCATGGGTAATAAATAAATAATATGCATAAACATGTCTAAGGTAAAAAAGCTCAAAAGAATACCCATTGATGTGCAATAATCATAAAGAAGAAACCTACCTTTAGTGGTAGACATTCTGAGCTTTAGGAAAAAAGTGGAAAAAGCCTATTTCAAATTACCAAAATGGCCATCAAAAATCTTCACGACCGGGGTGCCTGGGTGGCTCAGTCGGTTAAGCATCCAACTCTTAATTTAGGCTCAGGTCATGATCTCACTGTTCATGAGTTCAAGCCCCACATCAGGCTCCATGCTGTCAGTGCGGAGCCTGCTTGGGATTCTCTCTCTCCCCTCTTCTCTCTCTCTCTCTCTCTCTCTCTCTCTCTCTCTCTGCCTTCCCCCCTGCTCTCTCTCTCTCTCTCAAAATAAATAAATAAACATTAATTTTTTTTTTTCACAACCACAAAAGGGTCTGTTTTATGACCTCAAGACATCTAGAAAAAAATTTCTGCAGAAAGACACTCCTGGGAGATCCTCGGAAGGTAGAAAGATGGCTTGAGACACTCAGCTGTGCATTCATACCAGTGGCCAGTAGAAAAGGAGGCATTTCTCAGTGTTACCCTCTACTGTTCTGGGACATCTTCTACAGAAAGCACACAGGGAGTGAGACGTCTTGAGTGAGCCAGACTTCAATGTTATCGCTTCACTTGTTCCTAAGTTGGTTGATGAAGGTATGAATAAATAAATACATTGATTCACGTGTCACTTACTCAAGGCTACATTTTCTCTTCCTGTGTCTCTGCTAATTTCATGTTATTTTCCACACTCCTGAAACAATAGTCAAAATTCCTGGTTTCACTGGCTCTGCAACTTGAATGTTGGTCACCGAAAAACTAGAATACTATCTGCAAACAAGAAAACAAATGGGCATATCCTAAATAAATAGATATAAATGGATGAAGTGTTTCTTCTTTCCCCAAACACTCATCCAGCCCTCCGTGTAGGGTTTTATAGAGGACTCTTGTGGTTCTATCGTATGATTGTTATATGGAAGAACACATAAGTAAATAGGAACGTAATAAATGAAAGGAAAACCCAGGAGCAATAGGAAAGAAACAAATTAAAATGACCTTTCCAAATTTGTATTTTTCATTTCAAATACCATTTCTCTTCCCCCAATCCCTAGACCTTTAATATCAGTCAGGCCCTTACTCACTTTACCCTCTAGCTCCTGGTGCTTTTTTCTTCATGACTCCAAAGCTCTTAGCCACTTGTTAACACAAGCTATTTACAAATACTAGCTAAAATTAGAAGAAGCAGGTAATTAATGAAAAGACAACCAGAGTCTTCATCTACTACCCCATCATTTTATCTTAGAGAAAGCACTATATCACCATGATTTCTAGATGATTCCTTTCTCCTTGGGAAAATCAGTGTTGTGGTTAAGCCATTCCTTTAAAAAAAATAATAAAATAACTCCGGCTTATTTCAAAAATAAAATATGAATAACTGAAATGAATTTTGATTTCTTTTGACTGCACAAATTATTTTGAAAGCTAACAGCTCTGCACATTTTAAAATAGATTCAATCATTCAAACTCAATCACAAATTTTCTACCCCATAATAATTTCTAATCATTTCACAGTGCACACACACACCCGCATCGAAATGCCTTCTTCCACATGTCAAAATAAAATTCATATCTATTACCACACCTCTGAACCATCAAAACATTCAAAATGAAGATCATAAAATGAAGATATATGGAAATGATGTGTAATGCCACAGTGGAATGTATTCAGCAGAGGTGAGCTAGCCAAACTCCAATATTATACTTCTAAAACTCAGCAATGCTTTGCCTTTGAAATAATTTATTTTTAACTTTCTAAATAGTTTGCAATATTTACAACTTAAACCAAACTTTGATTAAGAGAAATAGCTCCAATTTTTACTGAACGCAATATCACTTTTAAAATCATCCACAGGGGAAACACTATTAATATCATTATTACTGTCCCTCATCCCATTTATAAGGACGGTGTAGTAATTCATGCAGGAGCTCAGATTATAGGAAAAAATAATCTACACCAACAGAAATAATTCATTAGCGGATAACTAGAAAGTTTTATTAAGATGGAATCATCTATATACCCTTCCCTTCCTCCAATAAAGGACAATCATAAAATGAATGACTCCCTTTGAGATTTCCACTCCTGTACAAGCATAAAAACAAGCACCAAAACCCCCAAGTACGCACTCTCACACACACCTGCACTCACACAATATACACACCTTCACATACACACACATACACTCATACACACTTAAACTCACACACTCACACACACATGCACACAGACATGCTTGTGAGGACAACCCAGTCATTCAATAAAGGTGATGTGATAGGACTGTCCTTTGTTATACCTTTATGCTGGCCCCCAATTCATAAAATAGAAACATCTTCTGAGCCTGTACACACCTGTGATTGAGCTACTGAACATGAGCAAAGGCCTCATGACCCAAGTCACGCCCAAGGCAGAAAGCACCATGCTGTCACTTACCTGTTCAGAAGGCATTTTAGCAAATAATTTGGGGTGCGCTCGACTCTGTTCATGATGTCACCCATGTTAAGTTAGCTAATGCTCCAGCTGGCATTGTAAACAGACTTATCAACCAGGGGATAACGTTTGCCTAGAGAGGAAACTTCTATTCTCCTCAAGTGACTGGGTCCTCTTTTCTGCCTTCAGCTGGGCTACCCCTTTCCAAATACCACCTCTCCTGTCTTCCCCTTATTGACCACACACACTGAAGGATGCCAGAAGCTTAAGTAGTCATTCAACTGAAGGCTTCGATCAAATGCTAGAAGATGACATACAAGTCGGGGAGTCACTCCATCCCTCATGTGACTAACCCATCCCATGGAGCATTCAGGAGGACAAAACCCAGTATAGACATCTCCTTCCTACCTCCTCCAGCTCTTCCCCACTAGACTACTACTATCTTTAATTAAGCCTGACCATGCTGTTTCCCATCCCCAACTCAGCATGGACCACCCATCTCTGGGGTAGAAGTGTCTCTTCTCCAGTATTTTCCTGTGTGTCTATTTATTTATTTATTTATTTATTTATTTTTGAAAGATAGAAAGAGAGAGCATGTGCATGCAAATGAGGGGTAGGTAGAGGGAAACAGAGAGAGATAAGGAGAGAGAGAGAGAGAGAGAGAGAGAGAGAGAGAGAGAGAGAGAAAGTCCCAAACAGGCTCCACACCCAGTGTGGAACCCAACTCAAGGTTGGATCTTACAACCCTGGGATCATGACCTGAGCTAAAATCACGAGTGGGATGCTTAGCCAACTCAACCACCCAGGTGTCCTGCCCTCTGTGTCTTACACATTCAGCCACTTGACTCATTAGTGGAAAGCCAGTAGTATCTTCAGCTGGTCTATCCACCTTGGAGTGGTTCCATGAAAGAAAACACCAAGAGCACCTTCCTTTACCACAACGAGCCTTGTTTAACTGTCCATAACCTAGTCCATTTTCGAAGTTAGATTCTTTCTACCCAGGCATTCAAGAATGCCCTTGAACTTCCACACATTTCTATTACACTTGTGCTACTTGAGTTAACACAGCTTCTCAAAGCATCCCATTTGGGCATCATCTGTGACGTCCTTTTCCTTTGCATCTATATGATAAGATTGGAGGAATCATTTGCCTTACCACTTAAGTGAAATATTGTTTGATTCATCAATTAAAATGACCTAGTTTTCATCTAGAATTTGCTTTTTCCCTTTCTCCTAAACTCCCAATCAGAGAAAGGATATTGTAGGACCCATATCATGTTGCTTGCTCCTCTCCAGAATCATTAGGCCGTCTACCTTCTGATAGTGTCAATAAGAAAAGGAAACAGACTTGTATGCAGTGAGATCACAGTGAATTACAAAGTCTACTAAAAGAATGCTTTTTTTTTCTTTCCAAGCAAATTTCAGTATCTTCGTTTAACAGAGAAGACTACTCTCTTGGTGAACTGGATAAGTGGGTAAGCAAAAATGAAAGGAAGTAGTAATGGCCAAATGCGCAGTCTTTTGGAATTACAGGCAGAACGTATGTCTGCTGACCCAATCCTCTGAAATAACGTTTCCAAAACAATATACTCTATGGCTTGCATTAATCTTCTCTATGAATCACCATGCTGTCATTTACCTGTTCAGAAGGCATTTTAGTAAGTAACTTCCTCTCCAATCAAACTATTTAGAAGTACAAGTTTAGCTTCCCCTTGTGCTCCTTGTAAATCTAACTCAAACACCCTGTAGCTTTGTTTCTTTGCCTCTTCCGTAATCCTGGGACCCACCCAGTCCAAGTTACATTCACAGAAAACTTCTGTCCATAGCAGTATGAGTAGCCAAGTTTCTAGCACCCATATTTGTAGGAATGGATACTTTGTGTCAATCGTTTATTAATTCAATCAAATAATATTCTTGTACATCATCTGTTGTCAAAGTACTGCGTCAAGAGATAAGTGGCTACGACACTGAATGGACTATAGTCTTAACCTTAATGATATTTCAGTCCTACAAGGGATTATAAAATGTATCCACAACAAAAGCATAAACTAAGTATAAATAAAATTCCGTGGAGTTCAGAGGAGGTAAGGATTAATTCCATCTTACCTATTTCAATGGTGGATGATTTCACAGAGAACATGGCATTGGAACAGGGGCAGAGAGGGTAGGATTCGACCATTTGAAAGTGGTAGAGGCAGACTGAAAGGAGAATGTCGTGGCAGAGGGAAGCAAACCAACAAAGGTAGGAAAATGGGAGGTATGGCCATGGAGAGAATTACCCCCCTTCATTTGCCTGCAGCGATGGCTCACGAATAAGGGGAGTGATGAGAAACACATTTGTTAGAACATATTGAAACTAGATCAAAGACAGCCTAGCACGCCAGCTGAGAAATTGCTCTTTATTCTAAAGGGAATGGAAAATCTCTGAAAGGTTTGGAGCATGTGAGTAAATAATCAAAGGTTGGTTCGGGAAGATTGCCAGCTGCGTGTAAAAAGCAGAGTGGAACACAGCTGGAGACAAGACTGGTTAGGGGGCTATGGCAATGGACTGCACAAGAGAGGAAGGAAAAAGTCAAAGGGTGTGACAGAGACCTCAGAGACAGAGCTAAGAGGACTTAACAATCTATTGGATCTGAGGGAGAAGCAGGGAGAATCGTGGTGTCATTCATAGGCAACAAGATAAAAGGAAAGAAGAAGATAATAAGTTCGTTTCCATAAGCACAAATTTGTGTAGTATTCCTGCAAATTTTAGGTACCTTCCCCCAACCCAGAAAGGCATTCCAAGTCATCTACAGAAGATACCTGATCTGGATAAATATAACTCACATTAATTCTAGAGTGATTCTTGCCCTATGAGCACCTCGACATGGTTTCCACCTCATCTGCTTCTTTCTGACTTCCCAGCAACTAGTCTTTCCGGCTGATGGTTGACTTAGTTGGCTTAGCCATCTCTCCAAGGCTCACACCCTCCATACTGGCCATCCACTGACCTCAGACTACTCGTGAGTCATGGACCCTCTCAGCTCGACCCCAGCAACCTCTCACCAGGATTCTCCTGACAGAATCACCAACTTCATCGACCTGTCCCACTGAAGTCCTGGATGGCTGGACCTAGACATAATCTGCAGTGTCAGAGGGATGACCAAATGAAGATGGCTACCATCAGCCAGAAACGCAAGATTGGAGCTGAGAGTTCCGAAAAGTTGGGAGATCTCATGACAGTCGTCCTCAGTCACCACCACGGTGAGGATGACAAGGATATGTACCCACCCATTCTGCAGGACAGTCGGGTGTTCAGGAGAAGAAGGAGCCCTGTGAAGGAGGGAGGGCAAGGAAGCTCACCTGCCTGGTCTCTTACACACACCTTGGATGTTTTTGTCACAAGAGGATGGACAGGGATTAAAGACTATTTTGTGGCATTGATTCTGCAACGTGAGTGTGCCCTTTGACAGTTCACGGACACTAAAGGACCACTGATGGCCCATTCTGGCCAAGAGCAGCAGGCACGCCCTTCAGAATGGAGCCCTGGGAGGCTCAGAGGAGCTGAGGTGGAATGAACAGAGGTTAAATGCCCTTTCACTTACTTCTAAGTGACAGGTTCTAATTAAACATAATTCACACCTCAGTTGATCCAGTCACTTCTGTGGAGAGCCCAGGTTCCTGCTGCAGCAGACCTGAAGGCTGACAAGGGACAGGAGGCCCGTGTGGGGAGGGGAAGAGCTAAGACTTGTACGAACCCATGAAAATTGAGGGAGGGAAGAAAATAGACTAAAAGGAACATCCTGTAAAGTAAGGCAGTTTTACTACACTTAGGGTGGCAATTTCTATCTATCCATTTACCTTTAAAAAAGTGGCTGTAGGCAGGGGGCCTGGGTGGCTCAGTCAGTTAAGCATCCGACTTTGGCTCAGGTCATGATCTCACGGTTTGTGAGTTCGAGCCCTGCGTCGGGCTCTGTGCTGACAGCTCAGGGCCTGGAGCCGGCTTCAGATTCTGTGTCTCCCTGTCTCTCTACTCCTCCCCTGCTCACACTCTGTGTGTGTGTCTCTCTCTCAAAAAAAATAATTAAACATTTAAAAAAAAAAATTTTTTTAAAGCAGCTATATAACTTGCCTTTGTGAAAAAAATATCTTGTATCCCAGTGTTACTTTTTTGCCAGTTCCAAAAATTACAGAAAGATGTTATTTATTACCTGACCGCAGAAATATGACAGATGTGCGTGTTCCCATTATATAGATTCAACCACCAACACTGAGAAGACACAGGGACTGACCAACTCATGTGGAGTAAGGGGGTCACGGTGACAACAGAAACGCTGATTTCTCCAAACAAGACCCTAACCTGGCTTTAAACGGAGGACAATCTGAGAACATCAATGGCTTTTGCAATTCAAGCCATTCCCCTTTTGTTTGCCAAAAGCTAAAAAATTAAAGACATGAAAAAAAAAAACCTATTCCTGTGAAAATTCTATTTCTGGGGGTCACAGCTGCGGGATTAACGTATGCTAAAGCTAGAAACACTGAAGGTTGATTGTGCACATCTTTTCAAACGCAGCTTAATCGCCCAAGAATGCAGAATCACATCTCTGATGTATTTAAAGCGTGAAAAATATTTATATAATTATTGTCTCATCAGATTAATATTAAAATCCTGAACCACTCTACTTAAGGTCCCTGAAGTTTTTGTGTGGACTCCTAACTCCATATTAGGCGGCCCTTCGCT
Source organism: Panthera leo (assembly GCF_018350215.1). Taxonomy (NCBI): domain Eukaryota; kingdom Metazoa; phylum Chordata; class Mammalia; order Carnivora; family Felidae; genus Panthera; species Panthera leo. The sequence continues at coordinate 73,473,774 of NC_056679.1, read as the reverse complement.
GCTTAGCAAAATCCTCTCCGGCCCGCACAGTTCCTGCCCAGATTCCACATCCTCTATGAAGCTTCCCCGGCACCCCGACAGGAAATACTAGCTCGCACCTCTGTGAAACCCCAGGACACCTCGTCTCCCTAATGTGCCATTTATGTGCCATGGGTGGCGGTTGCCTGGACAGGCACATATCTTATTGTCCCTCCTTCCCCACGGCATCATGCAGTCCCCGAGGGAAGGAACCGCAACTTACACATCAGCATCTCTGCTCTAAGAGCCTAGCGGAAGACATCCTGCCTGGGGTGGGATGGGGGTGTTTATAAACGAATGATGCCTGCGTGAGAATTCTCCAGGATACTCAGGCTTTCCTTGTCAAGTTGTGTCTAGAATATGAAAAGCATGCTTCCGCCATCCCACCTAGCCTGCGGTGACTCCTTCACCACTAAGTCACAAATGAATAAATACAATCTGCTGCTCCTCTCCGCGGGCCCCTCTGGAGAGTCCCTTCGGGCTAATTGGTCACTCTCTGTTCTAGCTGGAATTTCTCTCAGTTCTTACTCCCGGGGAAATCTTAGCTGGGCCAGGGGTCTAGGACACTGGTTTCTAAGTTATAGGCTCGACACCATGTGCTTTTCGTCTTTAAACTCCTAATTATTACTTTCTTTTCAGTCATCTTCATTTCCCCCCTCCTGCAATGGTCTGTTTCCAGGACTCTCCTGAAACTATCTCCTTTGAGCCATCTACAGAACATAAGGCAAGCAGATGGTACTCCGATTACACTGGTAATTACCCCCTGAGAAAAGCATCCTTGTTCCCAAAGCAGGTAATTTGGGCTAAAATAGAAGTTTAGGCAGAATAACCCAGATAAGTAGGGCGTTGAGCTATATGCATATATGACCATATTTTACATAATAGGAGCCGATATCTTTCGTTTTTGACAAAACCGGGCCGTCTATCTCTACAATGAAAGGTAGTGAACAACTAAAACCTGAACTGAATGCTTTTCTAAGAGGAACTCGTTCAGACTCCACCCATGTCCTTATCCAGCTTCTCCTGCAGGAAGGGTTTGGGGCACCTGAATCAGAGTCGAGAAACTCTTGAAATCGACTCTTACCAGCCATCACGTGCACTACTTGTCATAGCTGGTTCCTAAGCACAACGACTTTATTTTTTTAATGATATTTATCATTTTTAATTGCTGAAATGCAGTTTCCACCAGCATATACATTACTTTGATCTTTTTGGCAAAGAAATACTTGAACCTATGCTTGGGTCAAATTGGACAAAGGCTTCTCTTCACTACAGAGTAAACAGTATTCTGCTCGCACATTCACTGGGCTCTGATTGTAACTGCAGACCATGATCTGCTGAAATTTTTCGATAGCAGCAAGATTAGCCAGAGTGCTTTCCGTCCAAGAACAGGGTACTCTATGTCATTGGGCAAAAAATGGCAAAAGGTCATCCAGATGAACTCCACATAAGAAGAAGAGAAGCAGTGAGAAATGATAATTGCCCTTTTCTAACCCAGACCAGGTGCAATTACCATCAATTCTTTGTGGTGGTGTTTTTTTTCCTGTCTTTTTTTTTTTAATCTGGTATAATAGTGTGATCATCCAAAGGCTGCAATTTAGATGTAGGGCTCATTAAAAAGAAGGTTGGAATTTTAATATGTATACCCAACACAAAAGCAAGATATTTATTGCATTTGGCGCATGGCTGAGGTTAAAATTTCATTGAAAAGATTTTTCCGAGATTAACATAACTACGTGTATCTTTTTCCTTCTTCCTTTCTCCTGGAAATACAAAATAGAGCAGGAAAAATTACTAAAGGATGAAAAACCTCCTCCTCAACTAGTCAGCTTCATCAACATTATGGATAAATGATGGCCGATTTTATAATAAAGTGCCCGTGTTCTTTGTTTTAGCCATTTGGATCTTAACTTAGAAAGCTGTTTTGTACTATTTGGTAATATTCTCTTCCTCTACTTCTGACATTACAAATTGTCCAGACTACTTGTGTTTTCTGTTATTAACCTTCTAAACTCCCATCCACTGTGCAATAAACTTGCTGGGAAAATCAAAAGTGGAAACAGGGAGCAGATGTTTTATTTTTTATTATTCTACTTAAATCTCGTAAGGAAGTATTTTACTATTTAAAAGTCACTCGCCTATATCCACGGGAGAAAATGCACGTCACATTGAACAGCACCAGAACCTCACCGGCATTAACATTTCAAGTAAGACATGATTCTCTCTGTCTGATGATTAGGAAAAAAGAGCTCTCTTGGTCATCTGTAAGAATAGATTTAAACCAAATAACTCGGGTCAGTATGAGGCTAGCTGATACATAAAGTAGTGAGAATGCCAGCAGAGATCCTTGCAGAGAGGAAATCACTGATAAAGGATAATTAATCAATTAATATTATGGCTAGTAGGCAATAATTGGCTAATATTTTTTATGGACTCTACCAGTGTAAATAGCTTTATTTTCAACCCACCGACAATGGCTCTTCACATTAACTCAAATTAGTACTTTGAGGCAGCCCTGGAAAAAGCCGAGTAAAGCCATGAACTGTGCCTCCTGTTCACAGTACTTTCACATTATTTACAACACAATCAACTTGTTAAAAATCAGTTTTAGATAGGCTATGTCAACATAGGCACAGTCTATGCATTGGACATTGTGCACACCCTCTAAAACCTATACTTAGAAAATTAGCAATTTTGCTCAATTGGGTCCCAATTTGAAGTTCTGTTATGAACAATGGTGACTGATTACTGAAAAGGGAGTCTATGTCCAAAAGGAGTTATCCTTCAACAAACTATGGAGTGAGGCATGAGGTCCTCATACTCCTCAGAATCGGTGGTATTTGTCAAAGTCTGACCATTTGCTGACCAACCGACGACCATCACTGGAATACTCAGGAGCAGCAGTGGTCAAAGTGGGGTCCCCGGAAGGACAGCAGCATCACCTGGGAACTAGTGAGACAAGGCAAACTATCGGGCCCAGCCCCAGACCTACTGAATCAGAGACCTTGGGAACTTTGGGGGCGGAACTAGCAATTTATGTTTAAAAGGTCCCTAGTGATCCCGATACCTGCTTAAGTCTGAGAACCACTGTCCTAGGAAGAGTTTCTCTAAATGTGGTGGGAGTACGGTGAGCATTAGAATCACCCAGTGCTGATTCCTGGAGCCTACTCCGCTCTGCTGAATTAAAATATCTGGCAATCCATGCTTTTCATAAGCTTCACTTGATGCACCAGGAAGCTTGAGAACCACCTAGCTGGATTTAAATGAATAAAAGATTCTTCCACAGAAATACAAAGGGAGGATATGAACCCAACAATTAGATTCGCTGAAAACGTTTCATATTTGAGGACAGCGGCCTAAGTCTCTTCTAACTGGGGTGCTGGTTAAACAATCTTCTGCACTGGTTAATATGGGAACTAAAGCATTTTGCCAACCCACTGCAGCTTTTAAAAAGCCTTTATCCAATGGGACACCTGGGTGGTTCAGTCGGTTGAGCATCTGACTTCAGCTCAGATCATGATCTTGTGGTTCCTGAGTGCGAGCCCCGCTTCAGGCTCACTGCTCTCAGCACAGAGCCCACTTGGATCCTCTGTACCCTCTTTGGATCCTCTGTGCCTCCCCTTCACCTCCCCTTCCCTCCCCGTCCCCTCCCCCTCCACCTGCACTTGAGCACGCCAGCTCTCTGAAAAATAAGTAACATTAAACAAAAAGCCTTTAGCCAGTGAAAAGAGTGATTAATTTCTAATCGAAAGCAATAAAGCTGGAATAGAACTAACACCTTAGTGTCCCCAGATCATTCTGTAATTAACATTAGGCTACAGGTAGCTAAAAGACCAGGCATTTTTTTGTAAATCAGGTTTGTTTGGGGTTGTTTGTTTGGGCAGGGAGCTTTTGTTTCTCTGCTTGTCTTGTGGTCTAGAAATGTCGCTGGTGACAACGCAAACATCCCACACCGTCCATCAGTAACACAAAGACTCTGTCTCTCCGTCAAAACACAGGCAGAATTAGTTAAAAAAAAAAAAAAAAAACCAACACTTGCCAATACTAACAAATAACTTCATATACGAGGAGGGGCAGCAGATGTTGAGATGGGGGAGGAAAAGGAAAGAGAAAAGTATAAAGGCGATAAATTCAAAGACAGAAGCCAGGCTGCATGTTAACCTTAATAAAAGTCAATCACCTCCCCTTTTATCTTGCTGAGTGAAAACAAAAATACCTGCAACATTAACATTCCTGTAGCAAAGATCATAATCATGGCAGCAGCCTCAAAATCCCACCCTCTTCCTCTGAGGTCTCTGAAAATAAAAATCCACAGAAACAACACATCCCATCGTTAAAAAGCTGCACAGCATTACTGTCGGACATATCAGGTTTTCCCGGAAACTTCATACATCATGGACCCTTTATCAAGGTAACACTTGGATTTGGCCAAATTAATCCTTTTTAGCCTTATCTTTGTAAATGAATGTGTCTGCTCCCCAATATTGCAGACAACAGCAAGAGACGGATGAATATTTCAGATATTGTGGGAAACTGCTTTCTGCAGACAATGTGATATTTTGGAGAAAGCAAGATGTTTGCAACAAGAGGGCCTGGGTTCAAATATCTGTTCTCCCATTTAATTGCTAAGTTATGGGGAGAAAGTCAGTAAAACCAATCTGCGCTTCAATTTTCTCATATAAAAAGGCTCCCTCAGAGGGTTGTATATCATATCAGATAATGCCTGTGAAAATTCTTGAAGTGTAATGGGTTTTCAGGCATTTCACTGGACTCTAAGTTCTAACATTAGCAATTGTGTCTTCTTATCCTTTTTCTTCCAACATACAGGATAATACATGATTTGTTTAATTAGTAGATTAATTAATTAGCTGTTGTCTGATCGTGTCATGGGGAATAGAATTGGCCCCAGAAAGTTGCCAGCTAAGTCGATCCACACCCCAGGGCCCAGAACCAAACCAAGAATGGCAATTATCCAAAATGGAGTCTCCAGTGAGCACACCCCCATGTCAGAGGTTGAGTAGGGACGGTCCAAAAGCAGATACTAACTCTGTCATCTGGCCCGAGAGGTCAGCACGAGACCCACAACTCAAGGCCATATCTGAACGTTAGGAGTGAACAAGCACAGGGATGCAGAGGGAGGGAAGATTATCAGACCTGTCACAGAGGACAGGACAGAGAGGCCCCAGAAGACCCTTTATTAAGTGGTGGGATATCCCAAGTCTTGTGCGACTCAGCCTGAGCCAAAGTCCCGGCATCACGACAGACTGCTAGTTAATCTTTATTTCACAGGATTTGAAGGAGTGCCTCCAGAAGCTCAGTGTCCTTTTCCTTTGTCTCGCCACTTCTCTACAAAATTATTGTCCTTTGTTAAGATGCTATATAAGCTTAAGTTCTAACAATCTCTTCAAATTACTCACTGCTGAGCTCTCCCTCATTTAGGCACCATGCACATATTAATAAACTTGCTTTTCTCTTGTGGAAAAAAAAAAGAAAGAACATGAGTGGGTTTTAAGCCAGGTAGATCCAAGTTCAAATTCAATTCTGCAGTTTACCAGCTGTGTGACCTTGCATAGGGCACAGAGCATCAACAGCCCCATGTTCCCATAAAATTTGGGTACTAATGTCTTCCTCACCATGCTTTGTGGTCATTAAACGAAATCAGGAGTCATGAAGGACCTGAAACAGTGCTTGACAACTGGGACGCGCACAACACGTTAACTTCCTTGTGCCGCCATGATTGCTAAGATTTTCTCTGGCTTTATTTCTTATTAGCAATTTGTTATCCTTATGAAGTTTTTAGTCAGTAAATCCGAATTGAAAAAAATTATGCTTTAATCTCTGCTGGTGATAAGGGAACTTGGGGCAAGCTGAGGGCAAAATACAGGCTGGCACGCACGTATACGTGCACACACACACATGCACACACACACACGAGGTAGGATCTGTGTAATATTTCTTGGACACTCCCACCCACCCAAGAGAAAAAGGAAAGGGGTTCAAGTGCTTGCCATGGTGATGTGGGAAACTAAGGCAAATGGAAAATCAAATTCCCTTCCTGCGTACAGCCCATTGATAAGTCCTTGAAACCGGCAGAGTGACCTCCCTCTAGAAGCTCGGCTGCCCTGATGATGACACTTGGCTGGGGGCAAAAGAGAACCTTGGCTTGACATTGTCCCAACCTTGAGGATCCTGCAAGTCAACTTCCTTTATCTCAACTGCCCCAAGATATATGCTGACAATCATATTCCAAACTTATGGCCCCCAAAATACATCTAAAGGGTCTCATGACTGAGGTTTTATTAAATGGTAATAAGTGGCATTTCCCTGGCAACAGCTAGCCCCTCAAGGTCCTGGAAACCTTGCTTCCAAAATACCTTAGAGACTTTATCCCTGACGCCCTCCCAACCTGAGGGCATATAATGAGTTACCCATCAGGACCCCAGTGCAGCTCTTCCTGCCCTTGGGTCCTGTCTCTGTGCTTTAATAAAATCACCTTTTTTGCACCAAGGATGTCTTCAAGAATTCTTTTCTGGTTATTGGCTCCAGACCACCCCTCCATCACCCCCAAAACTTCATCAGTAGCCTTATTTGAAGATCTGATTCCAACCTTAACCATATCCCTCTCAAACCAGAATTCTCTTGATTCTAATCATAAAGGGCATCAGCAGGATGTTGGAAAACCATTTACTAGAATCCTCAGAAGTAGAGTCTTCCAGAAAAGAAAACAACTTGCCCCATGTTGACCACATAGGCCTCAATAATTTTTCCGTAAAGCAGAGGCTTTCCCATGAACCAGTATTTTTTCTTCCAGAATGTGAAGTCTTGAGAGTGGCCTTCCCAGGTGAAACACCAAGAGATCATGAGACTTGACAAACACGTATTTAATTTATTAATTTATTCAACACATACTCATTAAGCTCCTACTATAATTTGAATTATTTGGTTAAATGCTTTGGACACAGCATTGGAACAGACAGAAATTGTGCCTGCTCTCAGAGAGCTTACAGGCTATTCATCAGGATAGTTTAATCTAGGCTGCATAATAATGAAGCCTTAATATCTCCATAATATAACAAAAGCAAGATGTGTTTCTCATTCATGTTAAGATCGGGCAGCTCTCCTTGGTAATTCTCAGTGGTGACACAGGGATCTGAGTTCTTCCCATCTTTTCTTGCCGCTGTCTTACACACATGGCTTCCGTGGTCTTTAAGAATGAGAAGGGAAGTGGTCAATAGCCCCCCAGCCTGGAAGTAGTTTACTCTTCACCCACATCCCACTGGCCAGAATCCAATCACGTGGCTCAACCTACTGTAAAGGAAAATGAAAATGTAGTTTTTGTATTTGCCCAAAAAGAAAAAAAAAATTACAGTGGGATTCAGTGAACATATGAAATTACATTTGACACATGTAGTTGCAAGTTGCTGTGTTGGACAGTAAGAGACAGATGCCTTCCTTCTTCTTAGCCCCTTTCCAGGCACTTCTAATGGCGTGAATGGGGACAAATATATATGTGAAAACTGGTTAGAGCTAGATTTGCCATGTTATTACGGAGGGTCTGAGCCCTGGAAGTATTGACCTACTGGAGCATATTGATGGAAAAAATCCAAAGAAGAAATGGATGAACTTTTATAAGTAAATAAGAGGAGTTTGCAGGTGAGGAGAATCTGAGGAAACGAAATGTTCAAGAGATGGCAGGGAGCCCAGTGTGGCCAGCAGAAAATGCATATGACATGTGATCATTTTTGAAAGGAAGGGCACAGGTCAAATTGAGCAGGGTTTTGAATGTCACCGATCGGAGTTTGAAAGTATCCATACACACGGAAGGTGGAAGTAGCAGAAAGTTGTTTCCAGAATGCAGTCAAAAGGCACTGAAGTTCTCAACTGAGAATATTCCCATGTCACTTCTTGATCCCATGCCCCTTGAAAGTGAGTACTATGTCTCAGTCAACTTCTTGTTGATTTTGTGTTTAATATCCCTCAACGCTCACCTAGGGCATAGACTAGTAACTTGGTAGCCGGCGATTGGCAAAATGGTTGCCCGGATAAGTGTCTGACAAGGGCCCTTCTGACAACAGCAAACACCATGAGTACACCGATGCCCCCGTATGTAAGGGATACATGCACACAACTGAAGGAGAGGAGCAGGTAGCAAATGACCTATGGCTCGGGCTTCTTTTAAGAGTTACGACAGCACATCACTTGTTCTGCCATGAAAGAGTATCACTCGTGGGCCAAGGCCCAAGGAATGGGAACAGAAAATGCGTCCGTCTGTTCTTACGTTCACATCTCCTGTGTAGGAGAGGCCTACATGCTGGTTTCTGGGAATGCTGAGCTCTAATCGGCCTCCACGGGTTTCCAGCTGATCAGCCTTAGACAAACCAGGTGTGCTTTCCATTTCTTCATCCGAACACATTGATGTGGACAGTTACCCAGATTTGAAGGAGGTAAAGGAAGTTAAATGTAAAAGCACTTTAAAAAGACTAAAATCCTAAATAATGTATAAAGTACCCATTTTGGTGAAAAGTGTGGCCTTCAAGTAGAAATTGCTAGGATATGGAAGCAGGACACTGGTTAAAAGAGGGTTGAAACCTAAAGCGTTACGCTCCCCAGCCTAAGAAACACATCCAGATGCTTCGCCCGTCTGGGATGCAGGCCTCACGTTCCAGCTGATTCCAATAGGTAGCGTCCCCACCAAAAACAGAACCGATTTCATTCCCGAAGCAGCTTCTGCCTTGGGCTTTGCAGTTGTGATTAGCTTCTCTTATTTAGCATCCGGAGGGATTGGCTTGAACCACACTGTAGGGCCACTTAATTAAAGAATTAGATAAACAAAGAAACGCCTCCCTCTCTGAATCAAGCCAAAGGGTCGTGAAGAAGAAAACAATTAAGCAGAAGCAAAGGCACCGACAACATATTAAAGCAGAACAAGTTGATACAAAAACCTAATGAGGGTTCATTACTACAAATCGAAAGGCCAAGAGGCAGCGCGGCCAGCTGTCCATGACTACCTTTATCAGACTTACCTGCAACGTAGCAGTCCTGGGAGAGACAAATGCACCCTTGTGCAGAAACAGCAGCACCCCCTGTCTGTGTCCTGCCCTGAGATTTACAGGGTGCTTCCGTAGGGCAGGGTCTCATTTAATCCTCATGGGGCAACCTCTCTGAAATGGGTCTTAGCTTCATTTTACAGATAATGGAACAAAGACTAGGGGAGTTTATGGGACTTGCCCAAGTTCGTGCAATTATGAAGTGGCCACCAGAACTCCAACCCAGACTGCTTACCTCCAGACCCAGGTGTTTCCCATGATGTGACAATTAAATTCTAAACTAACCTGTGCTTGCTTGCTGGGTATTGTGCAAGGGAGCCATATTTTCTCCTTCACCTGCAACAACAACTATGCCGTGAGCATCAGCTCCCCCCACAACACTGAGCTCGGTGAGGCAGATAAGTGGGTACATATCTCTTCTCAGGGAAAATGAAAATAATTAAAATTCTCTCTCCAGCACAGCGATTTTTTAAATTATGCCCAGAAATATTTGGTCTAAGAAATAGAAGTACGATGTCCCCCAGTGCACACACACACACACGCACACACAAGATTTTCTAGAAGTCTAAGGGGAGCATTACTAGCTGATGTAATAAAATGGCCACATAAACACCAAAACAGAATAGTATTAGGATCACCAATAGCTTCTGACTAAGGAGGCCTTAACAGCGTCCCCTCAGCCTGACTGAATTTTAGCCGGGTTTCCTCCTGACTCTACCAACGCCCTCCCTTTTCTTAGAGCATTTCCTTTAGAGAACTTGGTAGTTGTAATTCCTTCTCTGCCCCTTTGAGATGTAAACCTTCTACCACCCAGAGAGGTCTTTCTCAAGGACCTGGGAGCCATCCCTGTGTTGCGGGCACCGGAAAGACAGTGCCTCATCTCCCACTCTACGTGGGAGGATCGGAGCCTAACTTCCATGAACGCCAATCAGCAAACACAGGTGGCCCCATCACGGTGACCATCCTCAACTGATGTTCTCCAAGACTTTTCTACCAGCTCATCCCAGTGCTTAAACCCCCCTCCCCCACCTTTTGTTTCAGTGGAGTTGAGGCCAGTCTCTCTCCCCTATTGTAATAGTCTTGATTCCACTAGTCTTAAAGACTTCCTTGCAATTTAACTAGTCCATTGCAATTTTCTTTTTACAGTTCCTCTGTGCTAAGTAGGATGCAAGCTACTAGTCTTACAGATAGAAACAGGATAGGCCTCTGCTCTGGAAAGATCAAGGTACAGATCTGTGGAAGCACTACACCAAGATCAGTAAGGAGATACCTGTTAAATGAACTCCAGCTTTGATAACAAATCACCAAGATTCACACAATGTAACCTATAAAACATAGTCTTAAACTTGACATTTGGTGCCTTGTTAACTGGTAAGTTGCACAGGAGAATCTAGAGAGAGAAATTTTGTGGAGGGGGGGCGGGAGGGAAGAAGAAGAAAGGCAAAGAGAAACAACAGAAACACCATCTTTCTTTGTCTTGCTTTTAAGAGATCAGGCTTACAAGCCTCTGTTTGGATTTTCTAACACCAGTAACAAGGTGAGCATCAGGAATTGTGTTTCCCTAGCCCTGTGTCCTGATTATAGGCTGACCTCCCCCACTCCCTCTCCCTGCTAAATCACTCCGGTGACAGTGCTCCGTTTGTATGACTCATCCTTGAGGCTACAACTCTGATGCGAGAGAGAGGAAACATGGAAATGCTGCGACCTGTCAGAAGGCAAGACCCTTCACTTGGTAGTTTGAACCATTAGTGATTCTTGGAGAGGAAATTTCAGAAGAGGTAGCATAGCAGATACCATTAGGAAATATTTCTGGGCAAGCAAGGTTTTGAAACGTGCTCCAAGGTGGGGTTGTCCATTCCTTCTACTGAACCACCAACAACGTAGCATCTTGCTCTGGGCATTGCTGACATGGGGGCGGGAGGGGGGGCTTTGTTCAGTGATAACGGATGTGTGTGAAGGGGAAGAATCAATACATACTAACCTCAAAGGTAGTATAATTTGCGAACTCAGAAAGTGCCTTGTGCTGCCAGGCTGCATATTTGTTGTTGATGGTGTTGCTGTTGTTTTGTATTAGAGGAAATGGAAACGAAATGTCAGATCTAAGACACTGAAGGAAAAAAAGGGCAGAATATGAAGACAGGACATAGGCTGGTGGTGAATAGAAAATTCTATAAATGTGGGCACTCGTGTTGGCCAGGACATGAGTTTCATAACTAGGAGAACGTGGTATTGGCAGCAGCAAATGGGAACACTGGGGTCAATTTATAGCTGAAGTGGGGAGAACCAGAAGGTTTCTGGAGACACGTAATCATGAGAGTCTTGAAATGTCGATGGTAACTGACATGACAGAGAAAGGGCAAAGTCAGAAAAATAAGAGTCAAGTTCAAACTAAAATCCGTGGGCAAGGAGGAAAATAGTCAGTAAAGGGTAGCAGGATAAAACAAAGCAATGAAGACCAAAAAACCAAACCAAGAAGACAAAGATCCTCAAACTTCTATCAGTCAGAATCCAAGCAGGGAAGTGATGACACACACTGGGATAATTCAGAGGGTGGTTAATAAAAGACCTCTCACAATACAGAGGCAGGGCACTGATTGGGAAACCACATTAGAGAATGCAGAATCCTGGGACTCTGGGGGCTGAGGGGGCTAAAGGGATGGGAAGAGAAAATAAAGACCAGATCCTGTAAGGTGAGACTTACAGAGTGGAGCCATGACCTTTGTTCAGTAAGCACAATCAGCTTGAGTTAGCTGAAGGGCAGGTTCCTGGGGACTAAGGACTCCAACCCACTGCCTTTTCCCTCTCAGATCTCTTCCGGGGCTTCCCATGGGCCAGATCCAACCAGAAGCCAGAGAGCGAGGGTGCCATTGGTGTCATTCTTCAAGTCGGCCTCTCCAGCCACAGAGTCAAGAGGAGAAAGGTGGAAAAGTGCAGGTGAAAGATGCACAGTGTAGAAGCCAAGAGGGCAAGAATCAATGCCTCAGACCCAGCGTCTAAACTTGGTACCGACAGCAGCTATGAAATCTCTGTGCAAAGGAGACCATGGAGGGACAAAGCATATTTCAAAGCTCTGCGTGGAAGAATATAAAACTTATTTCCTTTATCAATCACCTACTGATCAAAACATATACATATATATAATTTTGCTTTGGCACCCATTGTAAAGAATATTAACACCAAGAATAGAATTGATTCTAATGAATCTGTTGAGTAAAGCAACAGAACATTACCAGGCAGAAATTCTAGGCCTTAATTAGTAATCACAAAAGGCCCTACCATGTTTTTCCACCATGAGTTACAGAGACCTCATTCAGCCTACACAAATTAAAAAGTCAGGCTCTCAGCTGCCAGACCGCCATGCTCCAGGGCCCTGCCACTCTTTGGGCAGCCTGCCTGCGTTCACCGCACTAACTCATTAGTAGTCTCTCTCCCTAAACACAACACCCTCCCTTCTCTGCCCCCCCCCCCCATCTATCTCCATCTAGTCAATGGAGAGTTCTCTTTGGAACATGGTGTGCTGAGGTTTTAGAAAATAAACACAAGCCGGTTTTTTTTTTCTTATGTGCCAAAGAATTATGGATACCATTATTGCTGTCCCACATGGCCACCATTAGTTTTTGATGTTCATGCACCTCTCATTCATTAAAGACTATTTGATTTAGAAAGTAATAATAAAAAAAATGTTTTTCTACCTATGGCATCAATTATGCAGATTGACTTTTCTGGGGGGAAAAAGTAACGAGACATCATCAGTATTCTTTGAATTTCTAACTTAATTCACACAGTTACCGTGAGAGTATAAGTTATTATTTGGTACCCGAGGTTGATGAATTCTCCACAGGCTGTCAGTAATTATTCTCAAGTATCTATTATGAGGACACAGAAAATTGCTATTATGTGCTGACTCAGTAGTGTGTGTGAGCACTCCACTCCCTCCCTACCCAGTCTCCAGGCTCTGAGATTTCACCGTGATATATCTTAGCTGATTCACACTGGAAAGTTCTATTAAATTTCAAATTATCTAATCACACTACTGATGTTATATTAAGATATAAATAAAAGGAGGTATTGACATGATTTATTTATACACGTTACCCACTAGGAAGAAAATGCAAAATGAAACCTCAGGATGATGTAGGTAACAACCACAACTAAAAATATTTCAGGGGATCTCTGTGGCTGCCTGTTCTCATTAGACTTTGATCTCAAGTTTCAATGGAACATGAGAGACCCAAGCCCAGGACAGCCCTCCCTGGGACCTGAAGTCAGGACCCTTTGGAGGCAAGTGAATACAACCAACTGGTTCTCAAGGAAGCAAAAAGGGAAGTGGTCGGATCTCATCACTGAGAAGTCCACCCTCAAGAATGGAAGACACTCAAATGATGCTGTCAGATTGCTCCCCTCCCACTTTTAAGATGGTGTATCAGTCCTCCTTTTTTCCCTGTATGTTTGTCTTACTCTTGCTTATTGCAGTGACATTTGTCCTTGAGGCATGAGAAGGAAAGGCCTGGATGACCTCTGGGTGTGGTTGTCTGAGTTTAGGTGCCTGGAGTGTGGAGCAGAGGATGGGCCACATTATGACCAACAGCCCTGTCAGGACCTTGCCAAGTGGGGAGCAGGCAGCCCCTCGAAAGAAGGCAAAGTTATTGTCAACAGACAAGCAGGAAAGAATACTTGAGTGGAGGTTTCCAAGATCAGGAAATGTCAACATGGATTCTAACACCACAGGCCCTGAAGCCACCCCTCCAGACAAAGGCTGTGGATTCGTGTGGGAATTCAGGGAGGTGAAGACAGGATCCTGAGCAGATGCACCAAAAGTCTGTCACGAGACCTTGAATAATGGTCGTCAACCAAAGTAGTTGCTCATTATGTTGTCTCTTCCCCTTCAGGCCCAGAAGAGAAAACAAAAGAACTCATGGAGGGGGAATAATGCATCTTGTAATGCTGGAAACCTGGAGAACGAGCACGCAATCCTTCAAAATCATTTCCTCTGTCCTCTAGGTACCAACTGAAAACACAGCCACCAACACAAACCAACCTAATTATATTTTAGTTCTTTTAGCCTTTTAATAAAGGTTCATAACATACTAAGAGCCTATGTATCACCTCACGTCCCTTTAACAAACAAGGTGGGAAAGTATAGGATATTTTTATTGGAATAGTTGATGACCAATGTCTCTCCTTGCTGATTTCTGGGCCTTTTCTTAAATGATAAACACCCTTTTATTGTTGAAATGCTGGTTGTATATTTAAAAAGTGGCATCTGATAGACAGTGTGCCCTTCCATACCCTCCTGTCACTAGAAGACAAGGGAAGTCTGACATGATACAATAGGCCCTGTGGTCCCTCCCTGCTGCCAAAAGGAGAAAAAGCAAGCACCTGATTGTGTGGCCCTCTCCAGCTCCGGCTTCTCTCACTCACCAATGTCTTCCCAGAGCCCACTGGGCAAAGACAAATGAGAGCGACATGGCCCCTGCCCTCCCAAATCTGGGGAAAGAGAGTCACAACCACCAATAAATCCTAATGAGAGGGCACATGTGTACATGGGTGACCATCTCACACAGGAGCCCAGAGGGCAGGCAGCAAACTGCCTGGGAAACCAGAGGGCTCCAGAAGAGATGGTGCTGGGCCTTGAAGGACAGGAAGGACTCTGCCAAGCACCCGTGAAGGGTGTGTGGGGGTGAGATTGAAGTGTACCAGGCAGAAATATCTGTGTGGGGAAGTGCCTGGAAATGGACAAGGGCACAGAGTGGCAATCCAGATATGAGCACCGAGTACTGACAAAAAGTGCCAGATGATGGTATTGCAATAGGAGACTGGACTGGCAGGTGAAAGCCTATGTCCCAAGTGTACAAGTTTCCTGGGACTGCCATGACAATCCCAAACTGGATGGCAAAACAACAGACATTTGTCCTCTCTCTGTTCTGGACACTAGAAGTCTGAAATCACAACGGAGGTTCTAGGGGAAAACTGCTCCATGGCATGTCCCACCTTCTGGTGTTTGCTGTCAATCCTTGGTGTCCCTTGGCGTGTGTCAGCATTGCTACACTCTGCCTCTGTCTTCACATGGCCTTCTCCCCTCCCGTTTGTCTCTGTGTGTTTTCTCCTCTTCTTACAAAGACACCACTCATATTGGATTAAGAGTCCACCCTTTACGGTGTGACCTCATCTTAATTTATGTCTTACTGACATCTACAAAGACCTTCTTTCCAAATAAGTCTCATTCATAGGTGCCATACATTTCTGGGGCCAATTCAACTCACCATACCATGGTAACCAGGGTCAAAGAAAAATTGTACCAGACAAGTTAAACAAGTAAAGAAGACTTTATTTGAGATTATTGCAATAGAAGGCAAGACTATTCTAATAGAAGAAAGACATTGAACTTGACTCCTCTGAAACAAAACATGGGAGGCTTTTAAGCACTGGGTTAAGCTGGTGGAAAAGTTCTGTAAGACATCAAGTAAGGATGGTCACTGTGATAAGGCCACCTGTGTTTGCTGATGGAACTTATGGAAGTTAGGCTCCTACCCTCCCACAGAGACTGGGAGATGGGGCACCATCATTCTTGATGAGGACATTTCAAAGGGATGGCTCCCAGGTCCTTGAGAAAGACATCCCCTGGCTGTAGGAGATCTACCTCTCAAAGGGCAGGAAAAGAATTTACAGTTTCAAATTTCTGAAGTAAACTCTCTAAGAAAAGGCAGGCCAGGATCTTGTAGTCAGGAAGAGACCTGTCTAAAGTTCAGAGAGGCTGAATGTCCACTGATAGCTTGTGAACCATGATCACTTTTCCCCAGGACAGAACAAGAGACAGGAAGAATGGGTGGGAGAAAGAAAGGAAATATAGAGGTCTGTAGCTTAATGACAATTGGAGTGGTTATTTTTCCAAACTGAAAGGCAGAACTCACTCGAAGACATCTTCAGCAGCTCTTGATAAACTCAAGCCCCCTCAGGGACCATGGGTTTGTGAAACACATGTTGTCTTTTGTCCACAGATCTTAATGCTCCTCAACTTTTTTTAAAGTGATGAAACAAGGCTTTCGAAGAGTTCCACCAGGATCTCATTGAATATAACAATCATGTTGTCCTTTTCTGCTTGGAAAGAACTCTACTAGGATGCATCTAGAAGATCTAGAGATACCAGTCTGGGCAATGTTACATCATAACCAGTGTATTTCTGGACAGGCCATGCTCTCAATGAAAGGTTAGCAAATTTTACTGTAAAGGGCCAGAGAGTAAACATTTTTGGCTTTGCAGGCCACCTGGTCTCTGTCACCACTACTCAACTCTGTTGTGACACAAAAGTAGCCAGAGATAATGTGACAATGAATGGCGATGCCTGTGTCCCAATAAAAAATTTGCGGACACTGGAATTTGACCTTCATATGCAACAATATTTTTCCTTTTTTGAGTCTTAACAATCATTTAAATATGTAATATCCATCCTTAGCTTACAAGTATACAAAAACAGGCAATGGGCCAGATTTGGCCTGCAAGTTAGATTACCCACCCTCGGGTAAACAAAAAAGGATTTGCAAATTTCCATGTATTCCCAGTGCATCTCATTTTCTTGCCTCACATCCAGATATGAGCCAGTTGTAGCGGGGGGGGGGGGGGGGGGGGGGAGGAGGGGCTATCCCAGCACTCATATTGACAACAAGAGAAAGACAGTCGGGCCTTACACTGTTTTGTCAGTATCCAGCCTCACAAGAGCCAAATGCTACACAAAACAATCGTTAATTGACATATTCAATGCATGTCTATTGAAGAATCGCTCTGAGCCAGGCACAGTGTGAGACACTAAGAATATAGACAGCAAAGACAAAACCCATTGGCCTCTCTGAGTTCACTCCTATACCCAAGTGAGCATTAGGGGCAAATGGGTGGCTCAGTCGGTTAAGTGTCTGATCTCATTGTTCATGAGTTTGAGCCCCACATCGGTCTCTATGCTACCAGCTCAGAACTTAGAGCCTGCTTTAGATTCTGTGTCTCCCTCTCTCTTTGCACTCTCCCCCCGCCAAAGATAAATAAACATTAAAAAAAAATTTTTTAAGACACCTACATCACTTTCAAAAACCACAGATGGTGGATATTTTTCAGTATATTCCCCAGACCAATTAAACCAGAATCTTGGAAGTAGGGTCCGGTCATCCTCAGAGTGATTTGCTTTTGAAAACTCCCACTGGCCACACTGCAGCCTCCAAAAGTGATTTGGTTGCTCTGGGGTGGGTCTGGGTGCAGGTAGCTTTGAAATTTCTCTAGGTAATTCTGGAGTTCAGTCAGGATTGTAAACGCTGGCCTAGCCCTTCTAAGGAGACAGCTTTGCTGCCTGAAACTCATGGGGCCCCCAAATTATGTCCACAGCTGAAAGCAGCTTGGGGAAGAGCCTCCAAGACCCACTCCCACCCCCACCCCACTCATGACCTCCATGGGGCCAGAGTGTCCTGACTGGTCCTTCATATCCCCAGACCCAACGTAACCAGGCTCAAGTCTTACAGCTTCTTGTCTTGAGATCCAGCTTTCCCAACTACCTCTCTTGTTCCACGTGTTCATATCACAGGTGCCTTCTTACTGTAAAGAATCCCTGTAGAGTAATGATTCTCAAAGGGTGGCCCCTGATCCAGCAAAATCCAGATCACCTGGGAACTTGCTAGAAATGCATATCCTGGCCTCACCCCAGACCTATGAATCAGGGGCTCTGAGGGTGGGTCCCAGCAGCCTGTGTTGTAACAACCTTTCGGAGGTGATTCTGAAGCATGCTCGGGTTTTGAGAATCAATGGCACAGAGAAGTGGAGAGTATGGTGAATTTTGATGATATCGCCAAATCAATTAGCAGTTATTTTTTTAAATTAACCAATGGACTAAAAATGTGGGGAGCTGAGTGTTGCAGAATTATAGCTCTTGATCTCCTAAGACACTCAAACTTGAAAGACAACGGAGCTCTTTCGGCCTCAAAGCAAAAGGAAATCCTGCCATTTGTGATCATAAGGATGAAACCTGGAGGACATTAAGTTAAGTGAAATAAGCCAGACGCAGAAAGATAAATACTTCATGATCTCATGTATATGTGGAATATATCTTTTTTAGAAAAGCTGAACTCCTAGTAATAGAGAATAGAATGGGGTCTATATAACCATTGTCAAAGGTAGCAAAGCCAGGCACCAGTTGAAGTGGTAAGGACAGATCTTATTTTATTTTTTTATGTTTACTTATTTATTCTGAGAGAGAGACAGCCAGCAGTGGAGGGGCAGAGAGAGGGAGAGAGAGAGAATCCCAACCAGGCTCTGCGCTGCCAGTGCAGAGCCCCATGCGGGACTTGAACTCATGAACCAAGAGATCATGACCTCGGGAGAAGTCAGATACTTAAACAACTGAGCCACCCAGCGCCAGGTAAGGACAGATTTTAATCAGCGAAAATGCTATTGAAATAGGGGAAAGAGTCCAGTGTGAGCTCAGCTTCAGTTTGTGAGTGTTTTTAAAGGCAGGAGGAAGGTAGAGGGGAGCAGCAGAGGTTCTAGAAGAGCCAAGAAGTGAACAATTACAAAACACAGGGGGAGGTGTTGGTCCCTATAAAACTGTCTGGATTTGCCAACTGACACTTGTAGAAGTTAGGCTCCTACCCTCCCATGGAGGTGGGGAGCCAGGGGCCATGTATTCAGGGGCTGGCTGGGGACAAGCAGTTAAATGAGGCCACCTGTTTGTGCATTCGGGGGCATACCATCCCGATGTCATATCGTGTGTGTGTGTGTGTGTGTGTGTGTGTAAAGAACGATGCTAAAATCTCTCCAGTCCACTGAAGAAATGGCATCTGGGGGAAAATGAACAGAGTTAAGAAGACTTTCAAAGATATTTTTATCTCTGAGAAAGTGGGGCTCCACCCACGACTGCCTCTACCCAGGAGAGAAGCTGTTTAGGAAGCGTTGATGCACTGTGAACCTTAGAAGGGAGGTTCACAGAGACATTTCCTTTTGAACTTGAGAAAGAGAGACACAGCACTAAATATTCCAAACTGCTGCTCTAGATTTGTCAAAGAGACAAAAGAGACAGCAGAAGAGTTAAAGGCACGGTTGTCTGAACGCAACAGACGATAGCACGCCTGTCTCTCAGCGGGGGGGAAGGGGGGATCTTGAAAAATAATCCGTGTACAACAAATATTATTAAGTGGCAAGAGCAAACACAGTAAAATACAGGTGGAAAATATATTCTCAGCTGTAACCAGGCTAGGAAACAAGACAAATAAGAAAGTGTAAAAGACTTCTGAATGCAATTAGAAGGGCACTCAGAAAGAACTACCAACTAACAGGGAAGGTACGGAGTGAACATGCGTCAAGGGCACATATTGAAGGAAGCACAAGGAAAGGGAGAAAATACGTCATAGATTTTGACCCTCATCCTATTGTTCCTATTAAATTCCAATTGGAATCAAAGTTCCACATGCAGAACAGCAGGCTTAAGATGTAACATGAATAGATGTATAAAATTCATTCTTTACCCAAGGAATTAAATTCAATCATGACTCTCTCCGGTCTTCCCCCCATGTTCTGTCCAATGTTATATCTGATCACCCCTGTGCTCAGAGAAACCCATACAAGTAAGGACATGAAGCATGCTAATTGTTCAACGTACCATCTACAAGGCTCAAGGATGCTACAAGTTAAAGGCAGTGGGCCCCAGGCAGTGAAAACTTCCCATGGGTTCTATGGTTAGTAGGGGCAAAAGGTGACCTCACTGCAGGTGCTTTGAACATTTTCCTGACTCAGGTGAGGGATGTTCCCAGAAAGCCATATGGCCAGTAGGAGGGGTACGGAGGACAAAGGAACAGCTCCATGAAGCAGGAAACAGACATGCCAGAGAGTTCTAGAGGGTGTTTGTGGACCAGTAGTTCTCAGCAGTCATGATTTTTATCTTCCAAGGACAATTTGACAATATCTGAAGATACTTTCGTCACACTGGGGGAGGCTGCCACTGAAATTTGGCAACTAGAGGCCAGGAACACTGCTAACACAGTTCCCCCCAACAAGGAAGATTTATCCAGCCCTAAGGCTGAGATCCAGAATCCATGGTGCACACCAAGTAATTAAAAAAAAAAAAAAACTGTTGAAGAGTGAAGAGAATTCAGTATTAAGAATGAGTATTAAATTGGGGGGCATGATGGAGAAATGGCAAACCAAATCAGTATCATAGCATGTGGATATTAGGGTGGCAGGTGTGTTCTGAGAGAAAAGAGACAAAGGCATTGGATCAGGATGAACAAGAAGTCATACAAGATCTTGGGGCACCTGGGTGGCTTAGTCAGTTGAGCATCCAACTCTTGATTTCAGCTCAGGTCCTGACTTCACGGTTCATGGGATATAGCCCCGCATGAGAATACTTGGGAATTCTCTCCCACTCTCTTTTTACCCCTCCCCCACTCATGCCTTCTCTCTCTCTCTCTCTCCCTCTCTCTCAAAACAAATAAGTCAACATTTAGAAAAAAAAAGAAGTCATACTAGATCCTTTACACACAATGCATAGAAGTTGGACAAGGTTGCACTGGATGTTTGAGATTCCTTATGAAGTAAGGTATGCAAACAGTGCAGAGTGAGGGGGGTGACCTAAGTCCCACACATCACAGAGAGAGGCTAGTCAGATGGAAGCACCTGAGTCGATGCCTGGTGAAGAGAGGGAAGAGCTCACAGTCTCAGCGAGGGACAAAGTATGGGATCCTTAGATGGCGGGTTTGTAGGTTCTCAAACCTGTTTATACAGCTGGAGGAGTAACCTCTGCCTTAGAAGGAGACCAAAAACGAGATAGTTTCTGAAAAAGTGGACTTAGCCTGAATATATTGGTTCTACAGAATAGAGAACTAGAAGCGGTAGCATCGGTAGCCCATGAGTATCCTATCAAGAGCTTCTTCCAAGATCCTTGACTTTAAGTACAGCACTTTAGGGCCTCTCCCAGAGCTCTGAGACCCTGGGATGGGAAAAATTCAAACAAACCCTAACAATTATGAGCAGGACAACTGACCGCATCAGACCGAAGCAACTCCCAGGGCCTGGGATTCATTCCGCCTTGTGCTGACATGTCCTTCTAGAGGCAAGGCCAACAGCAAATTTAATAAATCCCACAGATTGTGGTACTTAGTCCAAATCTAGTGTGTTCCCCTAGTGGATTTTGTTTTTATCATGCTTTAAGCAGTCTCTCTAGAACTCTCTGAGTAACTATGATTTTTTTTTTTTTAACAAATTGGTGTTCACTGATCCATAGATGTTGTGATACCATCATAAATCCCTACAATACCAGGCACGCTTTCAGAGGTTTTATTTTTGGTTGCTCCTTATATTCTCATCTACTTTGATGTGAAGCAAAACCTTTACACAAATTTCAAAGGTCTACAACATTAAAAGGATTACAATGGCAAAATGTCAACAATTTTGCACAATGAGCTGAGAAATGTTTCTGAAAGCTGCTTTCTTTATCAAAAGAACATACGCATCCAGCTATTCTGAATCTGTGCCAATCTTTCTTGCAATGCTGTCTTTAAGAGCATTTGAAAGACTTTTTGTTCCATTACTATGGCTGGAACGATTAAAAAATACAATTGGAAATGACACCTCCATAAATGAATTAAAAATGAATGGGGGGAGGGACTTCATAGGGCCAGGGCACATGCACACTGCCATCATCTTTCCAAATCTCTTCGCCCGGGTGTTCATTTAGATTGAACCGCCAGCAAATGCCATATCGACCCAAAGATACCCTAAAAAATTACACTAAAATGAAAACACTGCTGCTTCAAAATTTTTTTCATTTACAATTCTTTTTTCCAGGTAGTCTTTTTCAATAACTGTAAAATTGCAGCTTACTTTGGAGAATTCCTTCATTTTCATTAAATGTTCATGAATGTCACTTCTTATAATCATTGACCTCAATTTTCTTTTAAGAATGAGTTCTAAGAAACACATATAAGCATGCCTTGGGAACCCAGTTTTCACTTCGGATGACCAGAGAAGACCTGAGAAAACTTTAAAGTTTGCTGCAATCTTCAAAAGTTTGCTTTTAGAGCAGAGGAAGCTTATATCCAACTTAGGACAACCGATAGCCTATGTTAAATAAATTTGAGTATTGCCTATTTAATATTCTATTTATAAATTTGCATATACCCAAGTAATTGACATTGGGACAAATAGTAATAATCCCAAAACACTTCAAGTCTACCATATGCTTTTACCATATGATAAGTTTACCATATCACTTAAATATGAATCTTCACACAAATGAGTTCATATAAAAATACCTCACAGAAACTGTACAGAATCATGACACTAATCAAGTGTGTAACAGGAAAGGATTAAAATATTTCCTACTTAAGTAATGCTACAAAATTTCTTTGGAAAGATCGGCAGGCCAATGGATAAAAGTCAAAATTTCAAAATATTAATTGTATTCATTAATATAAATTTCTATTTAGTACTGGTCTTAAATTCTTGATTTTTTTCCGAGGATCAAAAAGAGAAAAAGTAAAAGAGGGAGAAAACCAATATTCTGGAAGCACCCACCATGTTTTAGACTCTCTCCTTGGTGCTTTGTATCAATGACCTCATTTCATTGCACGAGTAGCCACATGGGATAGTATCTTGCACATAGCAATCTAAGCACATTCCCTTAACATTCCCAATTTCTGACAGCTAAATTTGTGATAAATACAACTAGGTTCTCCCCAGTGTCATACCGTTTTGACTATCCCACAATTTTCCATATAGGAAACCACACTATTTGATTTTATTTACTTCATCACTTATCAGATTATTTTGACCACAGAACACTTTCATTTTCCTACAAATGGCTGTTGAGGGAACATTGCATTATACTCATCTTTTTATTGTGGGTTAAACTGAACATATTCCTGGAAAATGCAAACCATATAACTTGTCAAGGACACTCAAACCAAGTTCATATGAAGGAGTATTGATCTAGGTACAATGCTACACTTCACCTCTTGGCTCTTTAAGACAGACATACCTCCAAGATATTGCAGGTTTGGGTTCAGACCACTGCAATAAAGCAAACATCACAACAAAATGAGTCAGATGAACTTTCTGGTTTTCTATTGCATATAAAAGTTGTGTTTACACTATAGTCTATTAAGTGGGCAATAGCATTACATCTAAAAAATGCACATGCCTTAATTAAAAAAAAATAGTTAACCTTTCAATACATTGTGATCGCTGATCACAGGTCACCATGGCAAACATAATAATAATGAAAAAGTTTGGAATATTGTGAGAATTACCAAAATGTGACACAGAGACATGGATTGAGCAAAGGCTGTTGGAAAAATGGTGCCAATAGATTTGGCAATAGCCGCCAATAGACGGCTAGGAGCCCGGAACCTGCTTCAGACTCTGTGTTTCCCTTTCTCTCTGCCCCTCCCCTTCTTGCACTCTGTCTCTCTCCCTCTCAAAAATAAATGACCATTAAAAAAAATTCTTTCAAGTGCACTGTCAGAAGCACAATAAAGCAAAGTACAATAATAAAACGACGTGTGCCTGTATTCTAAGAATCTCAACTTGCCCCCAAACAATTCACAATAAACTGTTGTGGTTTAGTTGGCTACTGTCCCCAGAAATAGCTGCACATTAACAGATGGTAATGGTAAGAATTCTTTCCTTTAACGCAAAGGTAAGATCTCAAATATTTAGGGCTACATTGGAGCAGCTGAGCTTTACTGGGGCATCTCATAGCACACTCAATACCACCTGCTTGGCAGCTCTTGGGACTCAGGCACCCACCTGACTCAACTACTTACTTGCCTCGAGAAAACGTGAGCAACAAGATGTCACTTTCCACAGATGTACAGAAACACTTAACAAATGAGTAAAAGTTTGTGATGCAATTTGAGATGCCCGTATAAGAGGTTCAGAAGAGGAGGAGGCCTACAAATGTAAAACACTCCCTATCTGGTAAAGTCATTGATTTCATGCAAAGTATAGTTTCCCATAAGAGAGAAAAATAGCATGAACGGTGACAGGTACAACTTAGGAAATCCCAAACACACCATGTGAAAATGACTTTTTTGGTAAATCGGGAAGAAACTCAAAATGCTTTTGACTATGAATTCGCTAAAGTCTGGTATTATTACCAGAATTTCCACGTTTCGACATGAAATAAGTGCATAACTTTGGTTTGCCAGAGGGAACGTCAGGAAGCCAAAGACAGTTTAAATTAAGATAATCGCCTTTTTCTTGTTTTCCTGTTATTGTGTTTTCACAACAAGTTCAGCAGAACAAGTGCATATTACAGAATTTCAATCCTAATATTTTCACAGATTCCTTAAATTGTAGAGTGTTTTCTCTGCATTACTCTGTGTGAAATACTGTGCTAAGATGTGACACTGAAAAATTCAAATCAAACTTGTATAAACTTCAGGCATTCACAATTCCTCAAATATTTACTTACTTGGCAGAATTCAAAACACACTGTTGTTCTAAAATAATTCACATACTCTAATGGCCTATATCCGTACATAATTCTTTAAATATCCGTTTGGGGCCAATCTGTGCTAAAGGCAATATAGCACACCCACACAAAAAGTTCTCTGTCCGCACAGAACTAACAATTCAATTATGTATTAAAACTTAAAACAACAAGAATGATAACAGTCAGACACCTCACTACAGTATAGATCCTTGATTTTCTTGAGAGAGACATCAAGAGAGCTTTATGGGCCCCAAAATAGCACGCATTCCCTGCAGCTCTCCTGGGTCACAGAGATAGATAAGACAGCAGCTCAGTGACTTTCAGAAGGGAAGCAAGAAGGAAAATATGTTTAAACAGAACTTGCATGGATTCCCAAGTCTACTTAAGAGCAATTGTAAAATTGTGTGATACAGTAACGCTAATATTTCAAAAGGCAGGCCATAAACAATCGTGCGTTCACAACAAATATTATTGCACACCTACTGTGTACCTAGCAACTATTGTTAGCACTGGGCATACAGCAGTCAATAAAAGATCCAAGGCTATTCTTTTATGCAGCTAACATTCTACTGGGAGGAAACAGAAAGTAAATCAATAAATATTTAGTTTATCAGCATATGCTGTGAGTGCAAGAGACATAAACAATGCTGGAAGTGGGGATTGGTTACTAGTTGTATAGAATGATCAGGAAATACTTCTATGATGCTTTGACATTTGAATAGAACACTAAATGTGTCAAAGAGAACTCACCAACAAAGAGGAAAGAATGTGCAAAGGCCCTGGGGTAGCAATGATGTTAGCAGATTTGAGGAGGCCAGTGTGGCACGAGTGAAGTGTGAAAGAGAGAGGTGGAAATGACGTTAGAGAGAGATGTGTAAGCAGAATATAGGAAGCAAGAGTCAACGGTGCTGGTCTGAAGCAAACGTGGTCTGGAATCATATTAGAAAGTGTCATAAGACGTGTCATTAGAAGGCATCATAGGACCCCTTTGCACAATCTTGAAAGATAGATAAGATTTGTCTAGCCTGAAGGGGAAGAAATAAATTTGGATTTATACTTAGTTCTGTTAGCTGCCTGAGTTTTAGATATTCCTGATACTTCTGAGAACATTAAAAGGAATACCTAAGCTCCTCAGACTTCTATTTAAGATGAATCTTCCATTCCTGGCGATTTTCTCCCACCAGAGCATCCTCTCAGATCCCATAGAATTTATCTGGCCAGCTCATGGCTTTCTGACTTCCATTACTTTATTCTGGAACTCTCTCAAAAAAAAAAATGAGAAAGTATAATCAAACTACTCACATAGAGCTCCACTTGAAAGGAAAATGTCTGAGAAACCATTTAAATGTCTAATTAACGTGTTTTTAAAAATCCATGGTGGCCTCAGTCTGCTACCAGCTTATAGTAGCAGAAACTTTAAAAATGGAAAAAAGGTGAATTTTCAGACTGCTGTCTGATAAAGGTGTTCAAGCATGGTTTGGAAAAAAGGCGAGAGCTAATCATGCAAGATGATCTCATCCTAAATATACGTTAATTTATGGGGTGTTAACAGCATGGGAATTAATCTATGAAATAACTGCTCATTTTATTAAGCAAAAAAGGATCAAAATGTACTACTCTCATTATAACAGAAATATGAAATACATCATACCAAAAGACAACCAAATAATGGCTGAAATGGGTTTTATAAAGGCAACATGCCTAACAAGCAGTCCAATCTCTCTCACGTTCAATTGGGAACTAAATTTTCCAACTGATTTCTTCAGCCTTAAAAGGAATACACAAGCAACTGATGGTTGTTTCTGTGCTTCAATTTCCTTAGCTATTCCTTGAGGAAAATATGATTTCTCTACCTCCCAAGGGGTATCTTTTAGAGTTGTTCATGCCTGCCAACTGCTAAATATAATGGTTTTCTCTAGTGTGTGTCTGTCGACCTCAAAACAATTACTTGCAATTTTCAAGGCACACACACACACACACACACACAAAATCAATGCATCCTAGTTTCATTTATTGGAAATCTAGAAGGTCATTGGAGTGCATGGCCCAATATCCTGAACACCATTTCCTCAGGTCCGAGATCCATCATGGAGTTTTATGTTGAGCTTATAGAAATGAAAAAGAGAAGGAAAAAGAAAGAAAGAAGAAAGAAAGAAAGAAGAAAGAAAGAAAGAAAGAAAGAAAGAAAGAAAGAAAGAAAAGGAGAGAGAGAGATAAAGGAAGGAAGAAAGAATCTGAGCACTTATTTGAAGATGGGAGTTTTAAAATTCTATTACCTTCATAAAGCCTTTCCCAATCAGCTACATAAAAGGAAACGTCTCCCTCCTCCAGAATCCTCGAGCAATTATGGCCTGTATTATTTACTTGTCAATTTATTTTATACTGTTCTTGGGGCGCCTGGGTGGCTCAGTCGGTTAAGCATCTGACTTCGGTTCAGGTCATGATCTCACGGTCCGTGAGTTTGAGCCCCGCGTCGGGGTCTGTGCTGACAGCTCAGAGCCTGGAGCCTGTTTCGGATTCTGTGTCTCCCTCTTTCTCTGACCCTCCCCTGTTCATGCTCTGTCTCTGTCTCAAAAATAAATAAATGTTAAAAAAAATTTTTTTTTAACATTTATTTTATACTGTTCTTGATAGCTCTCTTATTTTTTGCACTTAAGTGTTATTTTAATATTTCATTGTTACATTTTTCCATACTTAGGACTTATTCAACCAGCTTTTTCAGCCTTATAAGATTAAAGACTAAAAATTAAATATCTGTATAATCCCTCCTTCACAACTAGGCACTCAGGGCAATATTTGGAATATTGCCATCCCTCCTGACAATATATTTATTAGATTTTTGATCTCAGATAAATTGTTGGAGAAAAATCCACAGCTGCCTAATATTAGGCATAGATATTGACACCAAAGCAATGAAGTCTTACAGGAAATATTCACTCGAGCCTGAATATGTCAACTTATAAAAATGATCACAATCTTCACACAACTGAAGATACAAAAGCTGTGCATTGAGGAAGATTCCAGGAAGATGGCAGAATAGGAAGCAGCAGGAATCTGTCTCCCCACCTAGACAACACTTACACTTGCAGCATCTATATGTTGTGCTATTTTGGAACGCTGGAGCCTATTGAAGGCTTGCAACTTCCAGAGGAGGACGTGGGTGGTAAACGGATTAATTGTGGTCAATTCCAGGCCTTAGCACAGTAGCAGCTCTACCCGTTCGCTAACCCTCCCCCTATGGCAGGCAGCTATGTTCCTGCAGCTGTTTCCATACAGCTTGTGGGAGCCAGGGGCGGGTCGCAAAAAGGACTCTTACCATTTCTTAAGGGATAAATATCCAACTATCAGAAATCTGTCCTCTGACTGCTAATGCTGCTTCTGATCACAGAGGGGCAAAGAGGACAGCCATTATTCTTGTATCTCCCTCCACTGCTGTAAAACCATCCCCTTCCGGCTGCAGTGACTTCCAGAGAATTTAAAAGGTCAGTGCCCTTTGTTTCACCTCCCTTTATTTTTCTCTTTTTCCTCTTTTGGGAGCCAGACGTTAAAGACTAGGGCATTCAATAACAACTACAAATATGGGGAAAATTAAAAAGTGACTACATATGCCCAGAGAAAGTCACAGGCTCAGAAAAGACCTGAGATTACCTTAATTTTACACTTTGGGCTGATCCTTGACACAAAGACAGCCTACAAAAATCAGAATCACAAAAACAATAAGCAAAAACAGCAACAAAACCCTGGGGGAGAAGGAGAATCTGATTCCCAGAGTTGTATTTATATTGGATTCAAGTACATACCATTCAAAGGAAAATAAATTAATCAACAGAAACCGTCATTGAAAAAGACCTGACAGCAAATCTAATAGTCAAAGATATTTATTTATTTATTTACTTACTTATTTATTTTGAGAGAGAGAGAGAGAGAGAGAGCGAATCTCAAGCAGGCTCCACACTGAGCACAGAGGCTGATACTAGGCTCAATCCCACCACCCTGGGATCATGACCTGAGCTGAAATCAAGAGTCAGATACTCAACCAACTGAGCCACCAGGCGCTGCAAGACAAAGATTTTTTAAAACGACTGTCTTAGAAAATGCTCAAAGAGCTAAAGGAAGATGTACAAAAAGTTAAGAAACTAATACATGAACAAAACAGAGATATCGATAAAGATAGCAAACCTAAAAAGAAACCAAAAAAGACATTCTAGACCCGAAAAGCCCAATAACTAAAATGAAAAATTCACTAGTCAGATTCAAAGGCAGATTTGCACCAGTAGAAAAAGAATCAGCAAACGTGAAGAGGAAAATTGTCAAGTCTGAGCAGCAAAAAGGGACGGAAGAAAAGTATGCAGACCATAAGGGGCCCGTGGGGCACAGATGTACTTACACATTTTGGGAGTCCCAGACAGAGGAGAGACGGAAAGGGGCATAGAAAATATTTGAAGAAGTAATTCCTGAAAACTTACCAAATGTGATGAAAAACATAAATATTTACACGCAAAAACCTTGACAAATTCCAAGGAAGATGAACTCAAAGAGATCCACATTAAGACACATTATAATGAAACTTTCAAAAGCCAAAGATTAGAAAAAAGGGGGGGAGGTGCTGGGGGGGGGGGATCTTGAAAGCAGCAAGTGTGAAACACTTACATGAGATACTTAGAGAAGTCAGAATCATAGACCCAGAAAGGAGAGTGGCAGCTGTCAGGGGCTGGGGTAGGGTTGTGCAGTGGGAGGTTAGTGTTTAATGGCTACAGAGTTTCAGTTTTACAAGATGAAAAGACTTATGGAGATGAATGGTGGGGATGGTTACACAACATTAGGAACACATTTAATACCAGCGCATTGTACTGTAGTTCAGCTTAAAATGTTGTTGTTTTTTAATGTTGTGGATTGAAAAGCGGAATTCTGTCGAGGGCAAAACCTGTACTTTGACCTCAGAGAAACGTGGATTCAATTCTCCAGCGCTCAGCTTACTGCTTCTATGACATTGTGTCCATTACAAAAGTTCTCTAAGGCTCCATTTTCTCATCTACATAAAGGAAATGATAATATCTCTTTTGGAAAATTATTTTGAATATGGAAGAAATACATTTAAAACACCTGGCTAAGACAGAGGTTCAAGAAGCTGTCCACAGATACTAGAGCCCTCACTAGCAGGTAAACTGGCCTCACTAGCAGGTAAACTCTGCCATTAGCCAGATGGGATTAGAGACAGGAAAAACTTTGTAAAAGAGAATATTTTCTTGTGTAATTTTTATTTTTAAGGAAATGCAGAGCTCTTAACGCAGCTTTATTAGTAAACAAGCTGTGCTACGTGGACTAACTTTCCTTCCAAATTCATCTTATTTGTCTCCTTTTGTTTTCAGTCTACCGTTTCTATTTATGTTTTGTTTTATTATATTGTATGTGTTTGTGCAGCTGCAGAGCTTTTAAGAGACTTTCGAAATACGTGACCAAGATAAATCGGCTAAGTGTTGGACGCTGACGGATTTCCTAAAGGATTACTTAGTTCGGTTATTGTTTTTTAAGTCCATAAGCAAGAGAAGAAAAGAAGTCAAAAGCAAAAAAGCCAAGTGACCATGTCTTCCACTTTTCAGTCGATTGTTGCGTCTTTAGACAGAAAAGGTGCAGCTCTGGCAGTGGCTTATGAAAGCAAAGATTTTCATGCATTAAATTAAATACGATCCTACAAGAGTGTTGCTATGGGATGGAGAGAAATTGCTGCAAAGAATTAAGAAAAGGATATAGTGATTTTCACTAGGTCTTTTTTGTGCCACTCATCCCCCATGAATGTCATGATTTTCTCATTTTACTGAGTTCAACAGGAAACCAAAAATTTCTGGAAAAGCTGAGATTTTTAGGTTAGCCCTATCACTTTATAAATGCTCTTAACAGCTTGAACCATACAATTTTGTACACATGGGACTATCCCCCAAGTCACAGAGGTTGAAATGTTGACCTACGCCTCTTACTTAGCACAAGATATCCATTGCACCTGGTCTACAAATTAATGTTTTGAAAGCCCCCACCCCCCAAAAAACACATTAACTTTTAAAGTTGTGACTGAATCATTTCTTTGAGGCTTTTTTCAGAAAAATGCTGATCCTAACAGATTTGCTTTCAAAAATCTGGATATGATTTCCGTAACATTTTGAAGGCAACATGCCAAATGTTCAGAACTATTAAAGATAGTGCAAATGACCAAGCAGACGTACAGAAAACGTTATCAGCTATAGAAGTCATTGACTGGAAAAGTTTCACTGTTAACTCTTGCATTTCTTCAGCTATGGACTTTTCTGGATCAGATTTTTCAATAAATCTGATTATCCTTTGATCTAAAAAGGAATCACGGTGAATGGAGGGAAAATTGGAACTACCCTTGATGTAAAGTCACAGTTAAGGCATCACCACCTCTATGTATTCCCATGAGGGCTGCCATTTCCCCATTTAGGTAGTGGGTATGCTTTGTGAACATTTATAGGGCCATATAATTATGCTTTGAATGCTTTTGATATGTAAATTATACACATAACAGTATTTTTAAGTGGTTCTTAAGTGATATTGATAGGAGGCTAAGCAGTAACTTTATTTTTCCAACACATTTAGCTTTACCAAGACAAGGTTTATTCATCCATTAAATTGAAGAGTTATTAAAATAGGTTAGAGATATGAATGTTTTATATGCATGTCAACCTGAGACATGTACTGAATCCTGTACGTTTTGAAATACATATCAAATTCATTACAGGCGGTAATGATCTAGTATACAAGACAAGGGAAAAAATGGGGTCAAAGTACCCTCATGCTTTGCCTCTGTAATGGATGTACCAAAAGTCTTTCATTATGAAGGAAGTAAAATGTACTTCCCAGGAAGAAATGGTGATTACAAATTTAGTGATTATCACTGGGATTCCATGATTCAGCCTAGCGCTCACTCATTTGCATGACATTTGAGAAATCTTCATAAATAAAATTACGACATGTGCCCAGAACCTCTTGATAATTGCTTTTTACTTGGATGTTGTCACTTATTCTGGATTTTCCCTTTTTTCCCACTCTGAATGTCGTACCAAAAAAAGTCTCCCCTTGATTCATTCTTCTGCTTTGACTCTAGAAAGGATATGGCAAAGCTAATTAATTCTTACAATATTGGTATTCATTTTTAAAATGATAAAAATGGTATTCACTTTTAGTTTGATTTCCCAGATTCCATCTCCTGGGGCACCTGTTATAATATTCCACATGCTTCTCTTAATCACTATGGGTTAAGAAATCTATGTATCAATCTGAATGACAGTATATATTTTTTTCTAACCAAGAGTTCAGCCCACGTGGGATTTAGGTCTTCCTACAAGAAGTATACATAAAAAGTACAACCAATGATAATATGTATATGTGTTATATATGTCAGAGAGAGAGAGAGAAAGAGACAGAGATGGGGAGAGAAGCAGAAACACGGAGAGACAGAAAGCCAGAACGAGAAGGCTTTTTCCTGGAAACTGATCATTCTATACATCTGTCACAACCTACTTTTATTCAAAAGCTCCAGATTTTATAAATTATTTTCACTGATAGCCAACAAAAACAAATTATATACTTACAAAGCCTTTTATGGCTATAAAGCACTTTTATTTCATCACCTCATCTGATCATTACAACCACCATTTCATAATGTAGGAGGACAGTCACTAGCCTATCAATTCTATGGCCAAGAAATTTTCCAGTAAGTGCTTTTAAAAAAAGAAAGAAAGAAAGAAAAGAAAACAACAACAACAACAACAAAAAAAAAACAACCCACAGTCACCACAGGAAGCATTGCTTGTAGTACAAAGTCAAGAAGAATGGAAATGTCAAAAATTTTATTTAACTAAAAATGTATAAAGTTGCTGAGAAGCCTGCTTAAACAATTTTGCTTTATATTTTATCCGGTTTTTCTAAAACCTAGCAAATAAAGCATATTAAAAGGTTCAAATCAAACCATTAGTTGGGGTTTTCAGAATCTCTTCCACAACTAGAAATGCTTTGCCCTTACGATGTACAGCTAAGAACCTACGAGAGATGATGAGGTTGTTGAGTTCTCCAGACTGACTTCACTCACACCATATTCACTGATTATTGATTTTTCATTTCAGATTGTGACTCAAGGCAAGAGCAAACACTTCAACTCAATTTTAACCACGCAGTTTTTTAGTATGTGAAAGTTCCATTTTAAAACAAAGCCACAATTGTCTCCAGTGGTATATGAGTTATCACAAAAGTGTCATATACTGCAGAAAAATGGAAATTGTTAGACTTACTCATAAGTAATAAGAGTTACTTAGGAGATTAGCAGATTTCAAGTTACTAACGGACTAAAATAAAGGTCATAGCTTTGTCAACACAAAGTGCCTTTCACATAGTTGATTAATAACAACAGAAGGTATTTGGGACTTAATTTTTTTACTAGCTTCCCAGTGTTAGATTGTGATATACTTATCACAAATATGATAGATATTCTTAATCAGTGATACTAGAGTTCTCATTAGGTACTCATTAAACTCCTGCACCTTAGGATAACCTTGAGAAGTGTATTAGCTACTAATGAGTAAATACTTTCATCATGTAACTCTTATTAATGATAATGGAATTTACATGTGTGCAGTAAGCATAGGTAGTATAAATTGTAAAAATTGTAGCGATTAGAATTTCACATCTCAAGACCGAAATAAATGATAAATGGGCTGATCTGTTAAGGTAAAATTGTCTGCATAAATGCCACACACAAGACAGAAATTAGTTGAAAGAAAAAATCTTCAGGCATTTAAAAATACTTAAATGTTTGACAATAAAGAGTTAAGATACAACCTGAATAAATACCTGAATTTTTAAAAACAAGCATAATTATTTAAAAACAAAGCACTCTGGGATTCTGTGAAATGCTACAATGACGTTCCTTAACATATTAATTGGCAATACAGTTTATGAATTGATAAACCACTGATCTCCCCTCTGCCACTTCTTTTCCATTTATTCTTATTGTTATTGTCTTATTTAAAATGTCCCTGTGCTTAAAACTAACTGCCTTGCTATGGGGAAAGACATGATATAGATCAGATTAAGCCATGAGTTGGAGGTAGTATGAGCCCGACTATTTACTTCCTCTTGATTTTGAACAGAAGTAGCAGAATTATTGTAATAAGCAACTATCCAAACTATTTTTCAAGTTAATCCGCAACTGAGAATTCCTAAAGCTTCTGATGGACCAACTCATGAATATCATTGTTTTTCAGGAATTTCCTTTTCCTTGCTACCTTAATTGTCTGAATTACTGAAATCCCATTTCTTCTTGGGGCGCCTGGGTGGCTTGGTCGGTTAAGCGTCCCACTTCGGCTCAGGTCATGATCTCGCGGTCCGTGAGTTCCAGCCCCGTGTCGGGCTCTGTGCCGACAGCTCAGAGCCCGGAGCCTGTTTCAGATTCTGTGTCTCCCTCTCTCTGTGACCCTCCCCCATTCATGCTCTGTCTCTCTCTGTCTCAAAAATAAATAAACGTTAAAAAGAAAATTTAAAAAAAATCCTAATTGTCTGAATTACTTAAATCCCATTTCTTCTTGAATCCTCTTTGGAGATGAGGAAAATACGGTCGCCATCTTGAAATAGTAGACTCTTGGATCCGAAAGAACCTGAAGAGGTTATCGACCAAATAGTAATCATTCTTCCTGCATGCCACTAGCATTGAGAAATTCAGTTATATAAAAGGTAACCCTTCCAACTGTTAAAACGTTCTTTCAAATAATTAGCTGAAATCTACTCTGTGTGTAATTTCTTCCCCAAAAGCTTAGCTCTGAAAGCTTAATGGAATAAGTTTAATTCCTCTTCAATATAACAGACCTCAAATACACGAAGGCTTGTTTCTGTGCTGATGTCTCTTTTTCCCACTGAACAACCAGAGCTCCTTCAACCATTGCTTATGTAGGATAGGGTTCATTACCCGCTGACCTCTCCACATAGATGTCAGAGAGATGCTCTCTGTCTTCAATAAGACACCCAGAATTAATAGCAATTCGCCCGGTGTGGGTCTGGTAGTGCTGAGTGCAGGGAGCTTATTATCCTCTGTGAACTGGATACCATTCTTCTCTCTATTAATGCAGCCTAAGATTGCATTAGATCTTTTGTCAGCCTCATCACCTTGGATAACCCTCCATATCCATGGATATATTACCAGGAGGGAATGAGGGGAACTTTTAACAGACCGTCTAATCTGCCCCCCCCTGAGCCCTTGAGCAAATAGCAGTGCTTTTATAGCAAGCTATCTGGAAACCTATATAAATGGGTCATTAAAAACTCTGTACTTTTTGAACCACTAAAGGGGGGGGGGGGTACGGAGATTGTTCAAATATCCTTTCTTTCATTCTTGTCCTCACAAATTCAGTATCTATTACTGAGCCACAACCATGTGTCTGGCTGGGACAGAGAGATGAAGACCAGGCCTCTGAATCTCAACTCATACATTTCTCACACAAGCAAATCAACAATAAGCTACTGTGCTGAGTAGTGTGACAATAATCTGTAATAGTGAAGTGAATGAACAGAAGAGGGACACCCAACTCAGCCTCAGAGGCATCACCGAGAATACTATCCTGAGTTGTACCTTCATGTAAAGTGAGAGTTCTCCTGGGTCCCTCTCTCCTGTGCCTTAGAACAGAGCCTGGGTGCTAAAAAAAAAAAATAAATGAATAAAATGTAAAATAACATAAATGGAAAAGGTGGATGAGTTAACTAATGGATGGAGTCACTGTTCGATGAATTAATTAGACATAGACTAACATATGAGAGTTTAACCTATTCAGAGACAGCTAAGTGGTTCGGTTAAGCTACAGCTTGGCCTTGTAGAGGAAAAACAAGAAATGGGATTAGAGAAGTAAGTAATGGAGAAAGGGATGTAAGCAGGGTCTCTGGATATAGAAGAACCAACAAAAGCCAAAGAAGAGAAGGAAAGGTGGGGGTGTAGTTGAGAGATACCGAGGACCAAATATATGTCACAGGTAAGGGACAGAGATCATAATTCCTTTGTTTCCTGCTTGGGCAATTGTAAAGAATATTGCACTCAGCAACCTTCAGGCCACAAGTAGCACAGGTTTTGAAAGTGAGGAGGATGACAAATCCAGTTTTCTTTGGATTAAATTGAAGATGGGGTACTCACAGGAGATGCCCATGAGCCACTAGTGCCCCATCTCCAGGTGGGAAGAGGCATCTAACCGCAGTTAGCTGGGTCATCAGAGGGTGTAAGTAATTGCTGAAGTGCTTGGTGTGAAGCAAATTGTCCAGAAAGAACACACCGTGTGGAAAGAAAAATGCCAAACAACAAGCACTCGAGAACATAAGTATCTGCAGGCTACCTAAGGAAAACAAGACTGCAAGTCAAACTTCAGCAAGTAGTAAGAGATTTCCTGTGTAAGGTGGAAGGACTGAAAATATTTGTATGTGGAAGAATAAAGGCCAGCTGAGCAGAAATTGAAAACATAGGAAGGACAATTAATGGGTCAAGCCTTCTTGAATTTACCCACAGTTCTGAAAAGATCTACCTTACAGACTTTAATTGTAAAATAAGAACCTTATTCTCAGAGAATACATTTTTCTAAGAAATCGGCTAAAAAGTGAGTTTCTTTCATCACTTTTCCTTTGACGTCTTTCTCATACTCAGAGTTTCCACCTAGCTACCTTCTTGATACTAAAAATTTCCAGAACTTTCCAGAAAAGTTAAGGCAAGAAAGATGGCTGGATCCCAATAGGGGGCATTGAGATGGAGTTTGAAGGAGGAAGTTCTGAACTGCAGTGTCCAGACTCACCAGTAGGTGCTGATGTCTAACAAGACACCTCTGCTTTGGACCTCAGTCATGTAGAACCCCAGGGATGTGGATCATCCTAGATAACTTGACGGTTTACCACTTTAAGCAACCAACCTGCTGCCCGTACCCCTTTACATTTTTTTAATGGAGTTTTCCCCTAAAACTTGTCTACAAGTATTTCTATCTTAAGATCTGTCTTTTATCATCTTTTAGTGAGAAAATAAAAGCCATGAAGGGGCTTCCCTTATCTTACCACCACCAAGTTTACTAGCCTTTTCTTATCTCTGCCTATTCTTTGCCTTCTCTCTCTTTATGGCCTGGATCAAGTGTCTCAGACTGTATCAAAATCTACCCCACCTTCAATGCGCTGCATCCTATCCTCACTTATTCACCTCGCAAAGACTTTGTCTGGCTCTTATGACAAATTATCTCATCTTCCCTTTCTTCTGCATCCTTAATTCTCCCTCACTGCTAGAACTTTCTTTTTAAAATACAGATATACTATACATTTCCCACTTTACAGCTAATGCACAAATAGCTTGACCAGCCAAGGTCTATGCTTCCCCCGCAGAATAACTTCAATTGAGTGAGGACCGTCTCTGCTCTCTTACTCCCATTTGCTCCACAACTGATGCTGTATGCCAAGTTCCAACTTTGCATTAGAATTCCAATCAGATTTCCAATGCTGTAAAAGAGCTCCAGTTGGATTTCTGTTCTGTCCATAATCTGACCAAATGAAGATCACCAGCGAACTCCGTGTTGGGAGATCCAGTGGTCTGTCTTCAACCATCGTGTACTCCACCTTTTCTATGATAAGGTGGGTCACCCTGTCCCTTCTTGGAGCACTTTCTTCTGTTGGTTTTTATTACACTAGTTCCCCACTCACCTGACCACCTGGCCCTCCCAGCTTTCCTTTGTTCATCTTTCCTTTCCTCCTCCTCCCATGATCTCCACCAAATGTGTTGATGAATCCCATACTCTGCACTGCAAAATAGAGTGTGATCTGTACCCCAAATCCTCTCTTGCGGTTTCCCATTTCAGTAAACACCACCTCCAGCCAGCCTCACACACAGTTATTTGAGTCAAAACCCAGGAAATCTTCCTCGATGCTTCCCCCTCCTCCCTTCACTCCTTACATGCAACCCACCAGCAAATATCATTAGCTCTAACTTCTGAAATGCACCTGGACTTCACCCACTTCTCCCCACCTCCACTGCCTCCTCCCTAGCCCAACAACCCTCCTACCCTGCCTAAACTTTCCTAACCACCTGACAACATCTCTGCTTGCATTTTGACTTCCCTGTAAAAAGAGTGATCTTCTTAACCTTTGTCAAATTATGTCAGTTCCCGAATAAAACTCCCCAATGGCTTCCCAATTCACATAGAGTAAGCTCCTATCAGGACCTTGTCTCTGGGCCCTGCCTCCTCCTTTATTTCATATTTTCCAGAATTTTCTCTACTCACTGTGCATCACCTGAGACACATGAGTCCTTGTGTTCCTTGAAATCACAAAGCCAGTCCCAGCCTTAAAGACTTTGCATTTATAGCCCCTCTCCCTGGAAGCCCTCTCCCTGGCTGGCTTCTCTTCCTTCAGGTGTCTGCTGAAAGCCCACCACTGTTAACAACCTTCTCTAGTCTAGACTCTCCCCACCCACCCCCCACCACCGCCAGCCTTAAGTTGGGTCTCTATCACATTACCTTATTGTCTTCAGTTCACTTTTCACTCTCAGAAATTAATCATTTATTTCTTTTTTATATTGTTATCTATCTCCTTCCACTAGAATATGGATTTAATGAAACCAGGAGTCTTGCCTATTTGAGTCACTTCTGGATCTCCCCAGTGCCAGCATATATGAGGCATTCAATAAATAATAAACTAATGATAAACCTGGGATAAATCCTGCCTGGATTTGCTTCTGAGATGCCTGGTAAATCAAAATAACATTTATGGAGATAACAGTTTTCTCCCTTAAATGTTAAAAACTTCATGCCCTGGCGAAGGTATTTGAAAATCTTATTTAAAATTATAAAGATGGGCATGAAGCCTGAGGAATTTATTTTGACATGGAGTCCATACAAGGCCATGTCAACACATTTATGTATGACCTCTCCCAGTGAGATTAAATATTTTTTTTAGAATTCTAAGCATTGCTGATTATTCTTTGATAGTAATGGGTGCAATAAAAATGTTTAAAATGGTCTAGTCCCATTTTTAAATTAGGAAAACAAACGGTTGAAACCACCCGATGTAACCTACACCAGTTATGAAGCAAAGACCTTGAAAAGTTTTAAAACTTGCAAGTGTTCGCAAGAGAGAAGTAAGCATCAAGTGGCTATCCGTTGGCCTCTCCTGTTACGACCCCGTTATAACACCGGCCCACAAACTGAGACATAAAAGAATAAAAGACAGTGAGATGTAGCCTCCAATGGAAACTGTCTTCACTGCGTGGCCATGACCATTAGTCAGTATCCCAACCACTAAAGGCTTCCTAAGCTCGGTCCTGCCCAGGGTGTGTGAGTCCCTCCCTCCCTGTATCCCCACGGTGCTCAGCACTCTAGATTAGAACACAAGTGCCCTACCCTCATCTTAAGGGAGCGAGTTGCTGAGGGCCAGCTGGGGTGCTGACAAGGCTAACGGGGAGGCTATGAGCTTCACAGAGGAAAGGAACTGGTAAGAATCACTCAGGCCTCCAGCAGGAAAGGAAAGGGAGCGTAGGGATTCAACTGGGGCCTAACAGCAGTAGAAACCAGATCTGCAGTAAAAAGGACTGTGATTTCTCCACACTGCTCCGTCAGCATTAAGTGCTGTGGGGAGTCATGGCAACACCCTCAGGGCACACTGCCCGCTCGTTGGCCTTGAACCTCAGGGAGGTGTTGCTTGACCAATGGAACTCAGCTTTCTCATCTGCCAACACGCGTTAGTGGTTACTATTTTCTCTTCGGCTGGCTGGAAGCAGTAAATAATAATAAGGGCATAGTAGGGACTTCACAGAGCTGTTGCTATCATCACACAAAAAAGCTAAAACTATGGCCTCTGGGTCTGTGTTCCGTAATTCTTCTGTTCCTGTCTTTGCTGTTGGGCCAACATGGCCCAGCAGATCAGCTTTGAGTAGCTCTGTCCTTCCCACTGGACCCAATTCTACTTATCTGCATGGGGCCTGGTGTGCCTCAAAACCGACAATAAATTTATAATCTTTCATTTACACTCTGTCTTCCCCATTATGCTAGAAGCTCCATGAAGGCAGGTACACTCTGTCCTGTTCTGCCTACACCCTCCCAGCCTCGCTCTGGGTTGAAGCAGACTTGTATTTGACTCCTGATTCAATAAACGTTTGTTGAACATTGCTGAGTGGATGGCTAGAAATCTGGTAATCATAGCCATCACCCTAGTAATAAACCAGTGACAGTGGCAGGGGGGTGGGGGGGGGGGTCCCTTATGAGGAGTCTGCATAAAAGTTAGCATGTGAACTTTTTAAATAACTTCTCAGAGGCGTCTTGCCTTACTTCTGAGTGGTTCAGTGATTCTGAGCTCTCCAAGAGCTTTGGAGAAACACTGCCTGGGGCCTGGGGAACATTTGCCAACGTCTGCGACCCCATGTCTATGAAATGGAAATAATTGTGAACTCCCAGGAGTATTGTGAAGACTGAGTGTGACATAGAAACAATTTGCAAACTTATGTTTAAACGTTTTTGAAACAAATGTAACAGGAAATCCCAAGATACAACGGAACTGGTGGAGCTTCAATGGGGACGACTGTCTGCTTGGCATGTGAGACATCCCCAGGAAACCTCATCAGAAGCCAGAGCTCAGGGGCCGCAGTGACAAACCTGCAGACACTCAGACAGAGAGCGTAATAGGCTTGCAGAAGGTTGCCTTGTTTTTCTCCATTGCATTTCGCGGAGGTTGCTTGGTAAATAAGTTACAGGTCAAAATAAGTTATAGATCAAGTCCTAGATCAGAGGAGGGAAGGGGTATGTGACTTTCCTCCAGTATGAAATCTAGGTTCCTCCTAGAGCCCTACAAAATAAATTAGTTCTCGAAGTTTTAAATTGCTGATATTATACCAGAACAGACACTCAAATCACTAAACACAAACTTCAAGCATATGAAGAAAGAAAACTTGCATATGTCACCTTAACTAAATTACATACATAACACAGAGCCCCACCTAGGGATGTAGCAGGAAGGATTATTTGATAACACCCAGAGCATGTGATTGGTGCGGGCCCTTTCCAGTGAAAGCAACCAACAAAAACAGTATTTTAACAGCTACAACTTGACTATGAAACACAGAGGTGGTATTCAATTTGTTGTTGTTTTTCATTTCCCCTCCATCCAGAAGGAGAGGAAGAGAGAGCTGGTTCCTGGTGTTTTCCGGAAGCTGAACCTGGTCCTGGGATTCTTCTCTCCTCCCCAGGCACAGACCACTCAACTCTGCCAGAGGCTCCTGGGTCTGGTCTAAGCTCTGTTATTTCTGCCTGTTGCTCTGGGCCCAGGAATCTCTCATCCAGCCCCTTGGCTACAGCCCTTCTTGAGGGAGGCCCCATCCACTGATTCCATGGGCCTCCAGATAAAACAGTTCAGTTCCACACGCATCCGGGGCACCGTGTATTAATTAACCTTTGCTCTTGTTTCATCCTTCAGTTTTGCTGGTGGACCTTGTTTGGCACCTAATGGTGCTTTTTGCTCAGGCGCCATCTAGTGTTCAAAAAGTCAGCCCAAGGAGTCAACTTGGTAGGTGGCTTGTATAATCCAAAAAGAGTGTCAGAATGCCTTTTGTTCCCCTCTCAGTTCATCACCAGCACTGCTAGCACCCCCATATGGAACTGCCTCTCTGACCCACGGGCATCTCCACATCTGAGCCCATTTCTTAGGAATGTAGCGGAACATCCAGCTGAAACGCCCTCTGGCGAGAACATAATGCCCAACCTGAACAAGAGCTCAAAAAATGACCTGGATGGAACTTTATCCAAACCTGCATGGTTGCATGGTCCCCCCAGAGGAGACACCCAAGACTTACAACAAACACATTTACATAATCGTGTGAGTTTCCAAGTCTGAGGGCAAAAGAAAAAAAACAAGAAAACAAAAAAGTGGCAGGAAGCCAGGCTTCGGTAAAGCCTAACTATGCTCCTCATCCACCAGCTTAATTTTTAAAAGGAGGGAAGTATCAGGTGGTTGTAAATGATTCCTTTTTCAAAAATTTTTTTTAATGTTTATCTATTCTTGGGACAGAGACAGAAGGACAGACAGAGCACAGGCGGGGGAGGGGCAGAGAGAGAGGAAAACACAGAATCGGATGCTTAACCGCCTGAGCCCCCTGGACGCCCTTGGAAATTATTTCTTCAGGCTGCCTTGGACAAGGCGCAATCAAATATCATTACTTCAGTCCCTGTGATTCCTTTCATGCCAGCAGGGCATGGACCAGAACGAACCAACCCTTTTCTTAGCAAGGCAGGTCTTATGGGAACTTGACTGCTGCTTGCCGCCCCCCACCCCCACTGCCAACTTTGATCGGGAAGGCTGAGGACCAGGCTGAGGCACGGAACGGTCTGCAGGACCAACACGCCGTGTAAGAGACAGAATGAAAATGGTCCAGGGACAACCAAGGTGGATGCTATGGCCTCGGCCACACAATACGAGGAGACCTACACCATGTCGGAGAGAGAAAGGCAGTTCCGGGTCGGCCCCCCACCAGTGCATTTCCTGTGCCTTAGAATCAATGGACCAGTGCTGCCTGAGTTTCTTCATTATGCTAACCAAAACCAAACAGTGTAGGAGGCGTCAGGAAAGCAGGGAAAGGAGATGGAGACGGAGGGAAGAATCAGGAAGACATGTCCTGGGTGACAATGTGGTTCCTAAGAAGAAGGTGGTTTTCCTTCCCTATACTGGCCTCGTGCACATGGCCGTTGGGGTGGCCTGGGACTGTCTGAAAACCTTCTCCCTCCCCTACCTGATGTCCCCTCTCGGTTAGCTGAAGGGAGGATAGGACTGCTGATCCAAGAGAGCAACCAGAGATTCTCCCACGGGTACGGAATCTGGAAACAAAAAAGAGAAATTCTAATTATTTCTGAAGGCCAAGATATGAGGCATGTGGGCAGAAAAACAGCTGGGAGCCTTTGTTCCAAGCACTTTAAGTGCAGGGCTGGGGAGCATTTGCCACCCACCGACGGGGAAAGCCCAGAGAGAGAGCTGCCCTGCAGATAAGTTAAGAATGAGGCAGGTGCCCAGGGCTCAGGGCCCACACCAATCGTCTCCGTGGGCAAGCTTGCCAGAGAATATTCCCACTCGCCCAGACTGTTGAATCTCCCGTTTCACACCCACGTGGAAATCTGCCCCACCGTTAAACTTTAAGCAGAAAGTCCATTGTTCATCGTTCAGTGTTATTTGTTGACCCAAGCACTGTTCCAGGCAGTACAACTGTTCCAAATGGAACAACAGCAAAACACTGTGGCCTTCGTAGAACTCACATTCTAGTGAGGACTAAGAACAAACAAGACAATGTAGAAAGCACATATAACGTGTTAGAGCCGTGGAGGGGGAAAATAGCGTAGGATAAGAACCGCAAGTTTGGGGGAATTCTAAAAGTTGAAACCTTAAGTTTCAAAGTAAACTTTTCTCAAGTGGGGAAAGATTTTAAGGGAGTTGAAGGGGGAGCCACATGGGTATGTGGGGGAAAAAAACCACAGGTAGATGAAGCAGCCAGTGCAAAGGGCCGGGGGTGGAAACAGCAAGGAAGTTGTTGTGGCCGGGCAAGATGGGGGTGCGGGAGAGTGATGGAGTCAAGGTCAGGGAGAAAAGAGGGCACAGGCTGTGTGGGGCCTTACAGGCTGTCGGAGGGACACTTTCTTTTGCTCTGAAAGAAATCAGGAGCCATTGCTGGTGTTCACCAGGAGAGTGACATTGTCTGACTTACCGTCCAACAGACAGTTCTCATGGATCCACTGAGAACACACTGAAAGGGACCAGCGATATTAACAGAATCTGGGATACGCTTGGGAAGCAGCCCTGAGAGATGACGTGGCTTGGCCCCGTACTAGCAGGAGTGCTGCTGAGAGTTCTTCAGCTCTTATTTATATTTCCAAGGTGGAAACAAAATTATTTCCTGATGTTAATTTATGTTATTATTTTTACTTCATCCTCAGTACTCTGACCATCCGTTTATTCGCTTTGCCTCATTGAGCGTCTACTTTGTGTTCAGCCCGGTGTTAAGTTTTTAAGCAATGAAATGATGATTTAAAACAAGGATTCCAGGTTCCATGGAATTAGCATTCCAGCTGGGAAGCAAGAATGACAGCTATTTGAATAATTATACTATGTGGAGGATGGGACAGGGAGTGGTTATTAATACAGAAATAAAGGCCAGCATTACAAGAGTGCCTGCTTTTGGAGGTCCGAGCCTTGTCCAAGGGCCACGGGAAGCTCCCGCAAAGAACTGCCTCACAGTCCGTGTGTCTACGATACGAACCTCCAGAATTTACAGCCTGTTAGATATACAAACGGCTCATTTCAGGAAGTTTGTAGGTTTCGGTTTTGTTCAGTTTTGCAAAACTACCTTCAGGATGGCCATACTCTTGTCGCAGAGGCTCTGACGGGAACCAAGGTCCCTTCAGGAGCATGGGACTTGTCTTGCAGGTCTGCGGACACCCTCTAGCCGAGAGTTTGCAAGTGTCCGCCCCCTCGGGGGATTGTCTTGGCTGAAGAAAGCAGGGTGTTGGGGTTTTTTTAATGTTAATTTATTTTTTGAGAGGGAGACAGAGTGTGACTGAAGAGGGGCAGAGAGAGAAGGAGACACAGAATCTGAAGCAGACTCCAGGCTCCGAGCTGTCAGCACAGAGCCCGATGTGGGGCTCAAACTCACAAACCGTGAGATCATGACCTGAGCCGAAGTCGGATGCTTAGCCGACTGAGCCACCTCGGCACCCAAAGAAGGCAGTTTTGACAAAGGCATGCCTCCTTCTCAGGGCCACCCAAGCCCCTTTCTCCAATTCAGGACAACTCTGAAGGGTCGTTCCAGCCTGAA
Source organism: Panthera leo (assembly GCF_018350215.1). Classification (NCBI taxonomy): domain Eukaryota; kingdom Metazoa; phylum Chordata; class Mammalia; order Carnivora; family Felidae; genus Panthera; species Panthera leo. The sequence goes on along the minus strand of NC_056679.1, from coordinate 73,429,394 downwards.
AGCCCACTGTGGAATTGCCTAAGGCGTCACGGAGACTACACGCTGGCCTGATTTCTCTCTGTGCCCAGTCCTGTTATTTTCCTTTCCCTTCCCTTCTGTAGGTGACGATCCCAAGAACATACCTAGACAAACTTCCTGTGCACCAAGTTTCTTCTCAGAGGCCACCGCGTGAGGAACACAACACAGAACACCTTTATGTGCCCCAATCCAGTGAGCCAAGTCTATGGGCCTCTATACTACGTTCCCATCGGCATCCAGCTCCAGATTAAAGTTGGCCTTGAATGAATTTCTATGACTTATTTGGTCAGGAAAAACAACTATAACCCCAAATCTTTTCTTTTTGTCTACAGCTGCCGGGAAACTTAAAACGAAATACAATGATTAGTTATAAATAAGAACACATTTCTGCTGTCTGGAAGCACCTACTCCCTCTGATCGTATTTTTTAACCCAACTGTCCTTTCCATGATGTTCCATCTTATAAGTCCCTCCAAATCCCTTTGCAAGAAAATTGGCAAATAGTCTAGGAAAAGATATTTGCCACAGGGTTAATAATTTCTTAGGTATTTCCAGCTGGTTGAACTAGGGCCCAAAGACCACTAATACAGAAAACACTTCTTAAGGTTTTTTTTCTTTATTTTTTTTTTTTTTTACGAACACATTTTTTTTTATACATTTGTTCTCAATGTTTACTTATTTTTGAGAGACAGAGACAGAGTGGGGGAGGGACAGAGAGAGAGGGAGACACAGAATCTGAACCAGGCTCCAGGCTCTGTGCTGTCAGCGCAGAGCCCGACGCAGGGCTCGAACCCACGAACCATGAGATCATGACCCGAGCCGAGGTCAGACACTTAACTGACTGAGCCACCCAGGTGCTCCAACACTTCTTAACTTTGTAGCCTGAATGAGCTTTTGGCTTCCTCTTTAAAGATCATTCTGAAGAGATGCAAATCCGGATCCAAAAACCTTGAAGAGTAACGTGTATTTTTACTGAAGTTGAAGATACCAGGTGAGGTGAAGTGAGGTGAGGTGAGGTGAGGTGAGGTGAGGTGAGGTGACACAAGGGTACGGAGCAAAACTCCTCAAATCCAAGCCATTATCTCTCACCTTGGAGTGGTCAGGACTCTGTTGATCAGAGGGTTTAGAGACTCCATCAAATTAACGTGAGGAAATACAGAATTTCTTTACTCAAATGCCTGGAAAGTCCAGGGGTAGACCTCCTCCTATCCTGGCTGACTCCAGAGTCCCCAGTGATGCCATTAGGATTCTGTGTCTCCCTCTGTCACTGGGCCCATCTCACCTCTGCATTGGTTTTAGTCTCAGGCTTTCACAACATGGTGGCAAAGATGGCCACCAGCTCCTGTGGGACTACGTAGCCATTCCTTTCTCTAATAGTTCTAGCAAATGTCCCAGAGAGCCCTGTGACTGGCCCTTTTGAGTTCACATCCCCACCTCCAGGATGAGGTGAGATGCATCTACCTAATTCAAACCACATGAAACAGATTTGCTATAAGCAACAAGAGTCCACAGAAGCGGAAAAGGAAATGCATGCTGGGCAGAAAACCGTCCCCAATTCTAAATGTACAGGGGCTCTTCTTAAGCTCTTAAAATTCTAGCACAATCTTATTTCCTTTTCACTCTTCAGTCCTCTCTTTGGATCAGCTCAGCTAAATCCCCCTACTCCAAGATTATATTTTTTCAACTGTGTATGCCCTCCCCTTGCTTTGTTGACCATTGTCTCCAGTTTTCTAATGCTTGTTTGTACCACTCATGAGGATCAGCACAAAGGAGACCAAGTAGCTAAACATGCCAAGATTCTTTCATCTTTAGATGGTGGAGAAAGACAAAGGATTGTGGATGTTATGTTTTAATATGATTTGGATTTATAGTACCCCTGGGCCATATGCTTGTATCTATTGATATGCTCAGCACCTCTTGCTTCATGAGTGAGAAAGGAATTTTGGTTGGAGGAGAGGATCCTCAAAGAGGAAGAAAAAACTGGACAGAAGGTTTTTCCACCCATGTTCCCAGATTAGGCTTTGAGCCTGTAGTGAGGGGAGTAAGGATCAAAATCCAATGGGATAGTCCAAATGGAATTTGAAAAACCCTGGGCTCCTGAGGTCTAGGAGAAGCAAGTGATAAACTGGGAAGAAGAACATTCTCTCCAACCTCTGAATCTAGCAATGCTCTTACACCTGGAAGAACAGAAGTTGGGAGGCAGCATCTCTGGCACAGCCCTTGGCATTCTTCTGATAGCCAGAGACAGGTGAAGTTTCTCTAAGGAGTCTGATGGCCATGGGCCAGAGAGCACCCCCAAAGTTGCATATCTACTCTGTACCGTAGCTGGCAACCTGGAGCATGGCCAATGCCAGGTACTCCTCTGAAGAACTCTACTGGGAGGCACTGGAGAGTTATTGATTTCTGTCAGCCAAACCAAAATGGCCCCATCCATGCTAGAATTATTCAGGATTATGGCTTACTTTGTAGCCAGAGGCTGATGAGAGTAGAAATCTTTGAGTTTCATGCATAAACAGTTCAAACACATTTCTAAGAGAAGCACTGAGAAGAGACTAGATAGATGTACAAAGGATAAATTTTATAAAGGAGAAAAGGTAAGAAACATTTTTATATGTTCAACATCAGTGGCAATAAATATTTCCAATCAAAGGGATTTTTTAACAGAGTAATGTAGTAAAAACCGGTGACACTACTAAATTGACAGACTAATACATCACCATTAGCAATGAAAAGCGGCCAAAGTATATTGAAAATTGATTTAATCATATGCATTAAAAGTTTTTAAGTCTTTTAGTGTGAAATACCTCTTCCTTGCTTTAAAAGCACTATGCAAAGCAATGTTCACTATAGAAATTTTTGTAATAATCAAACATCTTACAGAAGAGTAGCTAAGTACACTATGTTACATACACTCAATTAAACTTCATGCAGATTTTAAAAGTAAGGGTTATACAGGCTACAGAATAGTTTATGGAATAGCTTTAGGATACTAGTTTGTGATACAATGCAAGGTAAAATTATATATCCCATATAATTAAAAGTAGGACAGAGTTACATGTTGTAAAAAAAGAATATGTTGTAAAAAAAAAAAAAGAATTAGGAAGGAAATAACAATTCAGATCTGAAGGCAAGATAAACCATGGAAATATTTATATTCTTTTCTCTGTAGACAAAATTATATCATTTTTATAACAGGAACATAGGTCTGTGAGCATTCTCTACCTAGAGAATGGCAGAAAGCAAATAAAAAGAATCCAATGTTTCTGTACTCTGCTGCATTTATTTTTCTACTAGTTCGCATGCATAACTGAGTTTTCTATATTTCATAGGAAAGCAAGTGAATAATTAAATTATTGACATAAAATGTTCCCCATAATGTTTGGAATTTGTAAAAGTGACTTATTTAGGGCCCTTACAAAATTGAGAAATACACAGGACTTAATGCTCAAGACTGATAGGAAATTTAATGTGAAAAGGTTTTAAAAAGAGCATTGTAGGGGTGCTGCTGTGACACGCCCCATGCATCTCTGCAGCGTTTATGAGGCCTCCTTGCCTCTGTCTTCTTGGTGGGAGTCAATCTATCACATCCAAAATGAAAGGAAATGAAAATGCCCAGGATTCCTCTTCCCACCCCATCACAGTGAGGGAACTGGACCTCTTTTTGACCTACACCCAAGTCATCAAATGAGTAAGTGAAGCCGAGATGGATGGGCTGGATTGTCTTCACTGCAGAAGCAGTAACAAAAGTACTCTGCGATGCAGTAGGAACAGAAAAGGCCTGACCACACCCTGTCTGGGAAAACCCTGATGGTGCTCCCTAAGTCCCAGCACCTTGCTCACATGTTGTCCTAACCACCATCGTAATAAGAATCTCTTCAGGTAAAAATTATTTCTGGATCCTAAAATGACTGAGTGAAGGTTGGTGAGAAATAAGATGTTTATAACATCCCCAAACACTTTCCAACAAATCTTATACTAATCACAAAAGGGAAAATGGTAACTTCATAGTGGAGAAGCCACTGCTAAGCAAGCGATCAAAGTTAACAACACAGATCACAGGCCCCCTCACCAGGCTGTGAAATTGTGGAAAAGTTTCTAGTCTTATTTATCTTTGCTCCCCCAGATTCTGTAACACCACGTGTAGTAGCAAAGGCAGAGGGAACGGACGTTTATCAAAGCCAAGTATGTACCCAAGGTTCTCTGTCAGGTGGCAAATTTCCCATTTGACATAGGAAGAAGCTGATGGTCAAAGAGAGCAAGGAACTTGTTCAAGGTAATAAGACCAGTCACGTCCAGGGTCCAAATTCAAGCCCAGATCCGCCTGACTGCAAAGCCCATGTCTTTTTCCACAATGTTTTTGGTATAAAACCTAACCATAAGACAATTGAATTTCATCAGGGAGATTTATTCATCACAAGAACAGAAAATAAAAAAAATTGCATAGGCAGGGGTCACAAACTTGAAAGCCAATGATTGGCCCCTTAATGCACAAAATGAATGAGTTAATAAGAAAATGGCGCATGGCGGGGCTGTGGTGAGTTGGGAAATGAACAGTTCATCCAAACAGGGCCAGGGCAGTTGCCTCCAGATCAGCTGGCATTTGTGGATGAGAACCCAGGCTTGCCAGGTCTTCTGATGTTTCATGGGGAAAAGGAGATCTGTATGTATGCAAAACCTTCCAGTTGTTAAACACTGGCCACTAATTTTTTAAAAGTAAAATACTCAGGGGTGCCTGGGTGGCTCAGTTGGTTGAGTGTCTGACTTCAGCTCAGGTCATGATCTCATGGCTCATGAGTTCGAGCCCCGTGTCGGGCTCTGTGCTGACAGCTCAGATCCTGGAGCCTGCTTCTGATTGTGTGTCTCCCTCTCTCTCCACCCCTAACCCACTCACATTCTGTCTCTGTCTCTCTCAAAAATCAATAAACATTAAAAAAAAAAAAAGCAACATACTTAACTGGCCAAACTCAAGACATCTATGTGCCATACTTGGCCTGCAGTCACCTGTTTACAACCTCTGGCATGGAGCATTCTTCTTATGACCCTTCACATTGTCGTTGGTGGTCCTGTCTTCCCACGTGATGTTGGTGTGGGGGTGTCACTCTGTGTACCCATCCTGGGACTGTTGCCATAGCAACACAGCAGACTGAGCTGAGCCTTAGCACAAGTCAGAGTGAATGTGGAACAAGCTGATGTGATTGATGGTGTTTCATAACCGATTGAGAAGGAGGACTGGAGTAGATCCCGAACTCCTTGGTCTGCAATGTCTCGTCCCATGGACTGACACTGCCTACAAAATCATGTGGCTTTGTAGTGACCCCCTCCCACCTTGGGGCCCTTGCAGTGACAGCATTGCTAAGAAATAACAGTATATGCCTGAGAAATAGGGATTCCAAGTACAGTAAAACCTTGGTTTGTGAGCATAATTCATTCCAGAAACATGCTCGTAATCCAAAGCACTTGTATATAAAAGCGAATTTCAAGAACCATTAGCTCAGCTGTGACCATGTGACGTTCGGTGTCATGTACTACATGTACTGTAAGACATCGCTCGTTAATCATTAAAATTTGTTAGAAATGTTTGCTTGTCTTGTGGAACACTCGCAGAAGTTACTCTCAATCCAAGGTTTTACTGTATTTGTAAAGCTCTGAGTTTATGTTAAGTTGGCAAATAAAGTAAAAAGAAATACGACCGCCTAAAATGTTTTTGTCCCCTGAAGAGACAATTTAGAACTTCTTTCCTTCACTTATTAAGGGAAAACAGCACAAGTGCCTACATTCAAATCCAGGAGCTGTCACTTGTCACCTAGGACCTTTAGGCAAGTTATTGAATCTGTGTATCAGCTTCCTCTTCTCCAATATGCAAGGGATAATAGCATCCATTTTTGAGTGTTGGTGTGAGTTTCAGGTGGGGATTTGATGACACAAAAGCAGTATGTTTTATCTATTAATTCTATTAAGCTTCTAAGAAAGTGGCTGAGGAAGAATAATGTAAGGAAATAAGTAAAAGTATGGCCATAAGTATAACTTGCGAGTCTTAATTTGATAAGAAAAGAAATGGCTTCTTACCAGTTTGTTTTAAATACAATAATTTATTAAGAACCTCTTTAGCAGTAATTGAATGGTGATAGCTACCAAAGTCATTAGGATTCTGCATAATTTGAAAGCAGATAACTTTCTTTATAGATATTCAGAATGAATTAATAAAAAATGGAAGATGACGGAAATGGCTATAGATACTTAAATAGAGTATTTTTCCCAGCATAAAAAGTTGATGTAACCATGACTCTGTACAGAGGTGACATAAAATATCAATTCAGGAAAAGGATGATAAAAACTTTTTTTAAAGCATTTTGTCAGGTATCTCCTAGAACTGCTAAATTGCCTTTCTATTCTCAATAACATGAGTCAAAGGCCCCAAAGCCAGTATAAAAAATGTGAAACAATCCATCTCTGAAGCAGCACCTGATAGGAGAAAACAGGATTTCCAAATCAATTTGTCATGATCCAATATGGATTAAGCAGTTTATTTGTTTTGACATTTCTCATTTGCTAAGTGCCAGCATGCCAAAGTAATCTCCCTGTGATACATACACAGACCAGAACATTTATTATTATTTATTTAGGGGATTTATAGCCCCTTTTCCTCCAGAGAAGTCATTTGAAGGCAAAAATATATTTTGAAATTGGGACTGCAGGTGGCTTCACCTGATAATAGTTTAATCTCATCATTTCGCTCCTACAATGGAAAACCCTGGAAAACCTCCACCACCTTGGACAAAGGAGAAAAGGCCTTCCAGACTTCTGTAGTGAACACAACCACCCAGGGGAAGACTTGAACACCCACCCTTGACAAAAAGTGATGGGCAGCCATTTGTATTCTAGAACCTTCCTAGCCCGGGATATTTTAATCTCTTCCCATCCCTCTTCCTGTTAAACTGGGGACAAGTAGAGACTTCGAGGCTGTTTATAGTGACTCTTAAATAGAGTTAAAACTGCAAGAGATGGAACAGGGGGTGATGAAATGAGCCGGAATCAGACTGATTTGAGTTCAAATCCCACTATTTCATTCGTTAGCTATTTAACATTAAGCAAGTTACGTAGTCTCTCTGAGCTTCAGTTGCCTTGTCTCTAAAATAGCGATATGATACTTTTCTCATTGGATTATAGTGATGCTTAAGTCAGAGAATATGAGTAGAATGCCTAGCCCAGTGCTGGCCCTGGGTACCTCAAGAAATGCTTGCCGTCTCCTTCCAGCCCCCTGACCCCCTGGGCCCTCACGTTCAGTTTACAAGGTGGGAGGTGGGGACAACAGGGTGCAGACTCCTATTCCTTAAAATGACTCCCAGAGGCTCTAGGCTCCAAAATGTTCTCTCTGCCCGCGTTAGGGAAGTTTGGAGAAACATACAACACGCCGTAGAAGAGGAGGGAGAGAAGGTGGAGGAAGTGACTAGATCCGCGTGGGGGCTTTGCCCTGACACAGGATAGTTGATCTCCCAGGGAGAGAGGAATGTGGGTAGAAAACAGGCATTTCCAGTGCCTCCAAGCCTGCTGTCCCAGGACCCTTCTTCTTGGTGTGGACATCAGCTTACACAAAGCCCTGCCACTTTCACTTGCGTGTATCTATTCCCATTTAAACATTATGTATGTTCGTTATCTTCTGAGTGTACTGGCTTAGGTGCACTTTAGAACTGTCATTTATAGTTGGACACCGACAAGAATGGACCACAATGCTCAGCTAGAGTGCTTCTGCCTTAAAACAGGCTGGTGGGGAGAGGAACAGATTCAAAACCCTGCGTCTCCACATTCCAAAAAGTAAGCAGAATGAATGAAGGACATGCCCACGTAGAAGCTGATCTCTGCCTGATAATCAGCGAGGGAAGTGTAAATGGGACTCTTCCAAGCTGAGAATAACGCTTGCACCTCTGAGTTCTAAGAGCAAGCATTCTAGAAAGGCTTGTGTGTCCCACACTGGGCAGAGCATTTCTTGTGGAGGACTATGCCCAGTCCTCATGGCCACACTCGGAGGGCATTGTTGAGATCAGGAAACCGAGCCATGGAGGTAACAGGTCCGTGCTGTCACTGAAGTTTTCTAGTTCTGAAATTCACACAGAATTTTAAGTAAACCTCCTCCATATCAGCCTGTATCCTGCAAGATGGACAAAAAAGACCCGTGCTTAGGAGATCTGGGCTTGGAAAGTAAACAATGAATGAAAGGTCTGAAATGATAAGTATCTGAAGGAAATCTAAGGAAAGTGATTGGCTGGACAATTCCTATATACTCAGATGCCTACATTCACTGCTGAAAACAAGAACCAAGAGAAGAAGTTCTAAGGGTAGCTATAAAATAGGGGACAATAGAAAGGGCTCCAGACAAAGGATTACAGTCATGAACTGAAAGTGATGCCTCGAAAGAACGAATCAAGCTAGACCACATGTGTGGTGTAGGCTCTGTCTGATGGGCAGCACTTGGTGGTGGGTCTTTTAGGTGACTGATCACTAACCAGTTCCCAATGGACACACAACTCAGTCACCAGAAGTGGCTCCTGCCGGTGATGTGAACGTGCAACCTGCCACCTCTTGGATACCTGATCTTGCCCCCATCACCACACACAAAAGTGGAGTCTCTATGGTCCTAACTCTCCACAATGAAGTCATGAGTCAATCCTCTTAGCTGCAAAAGGAAACAAGGAAGTGTGTGTCTGGCATTTTTCCTCCTGCAGCAGGAGACTGACTCTCCTCTACAAACACTCAGAAGATGGGAGTTTCCTAAGCACAGCCAGGAAAATCAAATGCTGGACTGTAAAGGAATAATAAAGCCCACTGCGGAATTGTTTCAATTTATGCCACTTTACTATGGCCTCTAAACACTACACAGATGGTCCCAGAAGGCTCTCTTCACTACATTCCAAAACTCCAGAAAGTTGCAAGATTCCGGGGCTTTCTATGGAAAGTAAAAATTGCTTCCTAAACCTATGTTGCCCCTGGATTGTCTATGTTGGATTTGATGAAATCTCAAGTTCCCAGACTTACCAGATTCTTCCCCAGAGTGGTTGGAAACGTCTCAAACCATAGAGTTGTTTTGGAATGAAATATTCTTAAGGAAATTGCAGGACAAAATATATCCCAAGGTCGTGTCACCATTCAAAACTGTCCCTAAATGGTCCCTTGGGACCACACTGCTGCCCTACATCCCCCCATCATGGACACTTGGCCCTATGGGATTACTGAAATCTTGAATACCCTCAATTCTGGGAAGTCCAGTATATTGTGGCCCCTTTTATTTGTACCTATCTGGCCTCATTCCATAGCACTATTTAATTTTTTTTTAACGTTTTATTTATTTTTGAGACAGAGAGAGACAGAGCATGAACGGGGGAGGGGCAGAGAGAGAGGGAGACACAGAATCGGAAGCAGGCTCCAGGCTCTGAGCCATCAGCCCAGAGCCCGACGCGGGACTCGAACTCACAGACTGTGAGATCGTGACCTGAGCTGAAGTCGGACGCTTAACCAACTGAGCCACCCAGGCGCCCCTCCATAGCACTATTTAAATATAAATGTAGCCATGTTTTAGCATCAGAAGAAACTGTAGATTTAGAAATTGTGTTGTGGTTTAAAGAGTGAGTCATGGTTAAGACTTCCTGGCCCTACCATTCACTAGATATATGATCTTCAGCAAATAGAAGCTTTCTGAACCTAAGTTTCTTCATCTGTAAATTACAGATGCTAACAGTTTCTCCCTCATAAGGCTTTTTGAGAAGATTAACAACACTACATAACGATGCCTTTAGAAGGACCTAAAATGGTTTCTGACATATTCAATGCCTTGACAATCCTATTATCAAAATTGAGGCTTAAGAAGATTAAGTAACTAGTCCAAGATTATAGAGCTATTTATGTGGAGGAGTGACTTTTTCTAAATTCATTCCAAAGAGTTGGCTAAGGACTCTGATGAGCTATGGAAAAATAAGTGAAAACTTAGAGCAGAGGATATAGCAGACAACAAATCACGAGATAAACCCCAGTTTCTACATCTCTAAAATGGGTAGACTGAACTTGATTTCCAGGTTAAGGTGGCACTTGTGTAGCAATTCCTGGTCTTCTCCAAATTTCCCTCACTGAAAAACCTACAAAGACACGGGGAAATTTTTAACATGCCATACTTCCAGGAAATTAAGGCTAATAACAAATCATGGTGGATTTGGGAAGAACTACTCAACAAAGCTGCTGGCCTACATGGGTGTTGTTCCCTAAAATAGAGCAATATGTCCTGCTTAGACAGTGGTAGGAAAATCCCAGACCTCTACCCGTTATCCCACTGCCTGTCGCCAGCTTAGAGTTTGAGGATCTGCCAAAAAAAAAAAAAAAAAAAAAAAAAAAAAAGTTAATAAAAAAAAAGTGCATCCATTCCCGCCCACCTTGCCTCACCCTACCATGCGCGCAACCTATTTTCATGAGTTGCAAAATTTATGCCCAACCCCCGTGTGGCTACCATCATACTACTATATTCCCACCACCCCCCCCCCCACACACACACACACACACATATTGGCATACTCACTTCACAGACACTCTAAAAGACCTAGAAGTTCAAAAACCTAATGACCAAGAAGACGGCATCATTTTGGGAAACAAAGGAAGACCATCAGATAGAACAGGAAAGGCTACTTATGCAGAGCCTTCAGTAGCAAGAGAGGGAGCCACCACGATTTGGGTCTGGCAGAGACTGAAAGGCAAGCACAGGATGGGAGAGCTTCATAGAGGAAAAGGGGAAGGCTCCAGGCATGCCGCGACTGGAGGCTGCTGGCCTGGGGAAACTGGAGGCGGGCCAGCTAGAACCAGGGTGACCTATGTGATTGGTTAGCGGGCACATTTGGTAAAAAGGGAAGCTGTCAGTTATTAAGTCCTGGCCATTTGGGGCCAATTGCTCTAAGGCTTATTGTATAGTTGCTAGAAACTTCTGTTAGGTGTGACTTACAGAGAGGATGCTGGCTTCCTGGGCTGGATACTCTAGATAATGTGCTGGTTTCCTGGGCTGGTTGCTATAGATCTCCTTATATCACCTGGTCATTTTCTATTTCTATATTCAACCTCTCAGCTTTATTATATTTTGGCATGTGCACATAAAGGCAGAGACAGGAGAAGGTCTGGCGTCCAACAGAAATTCTAGTTTTTCACACAAATGTTTCCTATGAGAAAAGATCCGTGCACAGCCACAGGTGATCTGGGAGTAGCGTTTCTTGATCTTGCAGACAAAGTACTTAAACTGCAGGGTAGGAGAGGAGCCCATCCAAGTCTAGGAGAATGTAACTGGATAATTTCTGCTTTCAAGATACCAGATGATGGTTTTGGTGTGAGACAGGTTTTCAACAAAGCACCTAAATGGACACTGAGCACAGTCAAAGGGAGACTTTGTATTCCATCTGTTGGCAAACACTAAAACTAGACCAATGCCTCCTAAATCTAGACGAGGACGGACTAAGTCCTCATTTTCCTAATGAGTGATTTTTCTGTGGCATAATAAAGGGAGTATCAATTATCTTAAAGACTTCAGGGAATCATATCTCTGAAAACTATTTGCTTAAATTAAAGGAAGAATTTTTAGGGCGTTCTTGAGTGGCTCAGTAGGTTAGCCATCTGATTCTTAGTAAAGCATCCAACTCTTGATTTTTGCTCAGGTTATGATCTCACGGTCATGCGATCAAGCCTCGCATCGGGTTTTGTACCAGAAGTGGAGCGTGCTTAAGATTCTGTCTCAATCTCTCTCTCACTCTCTCTCACTCTCTGCCCCTCTGCCCCTGCTTGCTGTCTCTCTGTCTCTATATCTCTAATATAATTTTTAAAAAGGAAGAATTTTTAGAAAATTCAGATATAGGCAAGAAATCATAGACTCCATTGAAAAAATAATCATATAGAATAGGCTGCCCTACAAAGAGACCTAGATATGACATGAAGACAAAGGCTGAGATTAAATCTGAGATAAGAGAAGTTCCATACCCTCCCTAAAACCACAAAAGCAGAATTAAACTCCAAAGGCGGGTATCTTTAAAGAGAAGAATCTGTGTATATGTAGCTCCTACTTAATAGAAAACTAAAGTTACCTCAGCATGCAAAGAAAAAGATAAAATGATACAGTGGAAGGAAAAGTAGCAAAGGGAGGCAAAGAAACTAAAATACATATTTTTTTAGAAATTAAAAAGAAATTCCCTGAGCTGTAAAACATAAACTCCCTCTCGTAGATCAAAAGGATTCATGTCATCCCAGGAAGAAAATATAAAACTTGACAAAGACATAAAATTTCAAAGATCGAGAGCAAAATTTCTGGCTTTCAACAAAAGAAGAGATGTCATATTAGCCACATATGTCTCCTCCATCAGACTAGATTCCAGAAGAAAATGGACTTGGGTCTGTAGAATTGGACAAGAAATCAAAGAATTTCCTACATTAAACTAGCTCATTTATTTACAAGTGGAAGGAAAGATTTTTTTCAGACCTGCTAGGAAAGTGAAAAAACTAGTTTTCATGTAGATTGCCTAAAAAACATGTATTTCAGATGACCAAGAATGTAATCAAAATGAAAGGGCCAAAAAATATTCAGGACAACATAAAGAAAAATCTGAGACTGAACATCAAAAAAAAGACTGAGTAGTAAATGAGATCAGATTAATACAACATTGTTAAATTATCTTCTGCAAAATAAGGCAAAATGTAAAAAAAAAAAAATCCTGCTCACTTACTATTAATAATATGTACCAACAAATTTCAGATTTATTAACAACATGGTAAAAAATGTAAAAGTCTGCTGAAAGGATGTTCTAAGTTTAGCTTTACATAGGTCACAGTAAGAAGTGATTATGTTGGGGCACCTGGGTGGCTCAGTCTGTTGAGCATCCAACTCTTGATTCCCACTCAGGTCACGATCATTCGGCTTCATGGGTTTGAACCCTGCATCAGGCTCTGTACTGGCAGCACAGAGCCTGCTTGGGATTCTCTCTCTGCCTCTCTCTGCCCCTCCCCAACTAGTGCTGTCTCTGTCTCTTTCAAATAAACTTTAAAAAAAAGAAAAAAAGAAGTGATTATGTTGCTGTTCATCGACAATTAAAAAAATTTAGATTAGATGGTGTTTTTGAAAAACTTAAAAGATAATCATTACTGACATTACAAACAGGATGCACACCTGTTTTCCAAATCATTACATAACAAAAAAGGAAAATTCAAGAATCCGCAAAGAATAAAAATAGTTAATATTTATTTAATTCACTCTATGCCAGGTGCTATACATACTTGCTTTTTTCCCCCTCATTATTCCTTAAACTATTGTATAAAGTACTTGTTTTATTTTCCCTTTTTTTTTTTTTTTTTTTTAGGGAATGAAATTGAAGATTAGAAAAATACAGTAATTCATTCAAAGACAGTGTTAAGAGCTGGTATTTTAACTCAGAGAGGTGGACTTCAGAGATAATGTGGACCCACTGTCACGTGTTGTCCTCTCTATACGTCTACTGACAGCTTATGATGTGCCAGGAACCATGCCACTAATTCAGTTAACATTTCAATAGTTCTATGAGATAGGCAAGGATATAAAAAGGAGAAGCAGAAAACAAAGCGTTATTAACCCTTATCAGTGTACTAGTAACTTAAAATTTATATTGAAGCTCAAAGATTTACGGATTTAACTTTTTATTTATTTTTTTAAATTTTATTATTATTATTTTTTTTTTTTTGCTTTACTTTTGGGTCTAAAACTAGATGATGGGGAAAAAAGGCAAAAATAAATAACCAAAGAGATATACAAGATATGAGATGAACAGCAACAAAAGGAAAGCTTAGGAGATGAAATTAATTCCAAAAAAATACTCAGTATTAAATGTATGAAAAGCAAAAAGAGAATCATCATGCTGTATTGCTGTATTGTTTGTATAAGTTTTATCTATAATTAAGACAAAAAGTCAACAGATACACACTCCATATATCATAAATATATGGCATATTATAGATAACTCTATTATACGTAACCCTATAAAATTATATGTATATATAATTTTACAAAATATATGTATTTTACAAATGAAATGTAGAAAAAGTTTGTTTGCTGGTCACTGATTCTTGAAATTCAATTCCACATCGATGAAACGAACACAAAATGACAGTCATTGAAACTTGCTAGCCCGCCAAAAACTTAACTTGGTAAAAGTGACCACGTACATATGCTTGAAGGGTCTTCTGACTCTCCGTGTAATTTAACTTCCAGTTTCCACCACATGATGTTCAAGCGTCCTTACGGGTTGGCCATGCACAGTCTAACAGAGAACCAGGTAGATAGTCAAGCAAGAGTTTCTTTTCTTTATTCGAGGGTAACAACAAAAGCTGCAGTAAATGGTGACTTTTCTATCCAGGAAGAGTAACTAAAGACAGCTATGAAATCTGCAAAGGAAACTAGAGACCAGGACAAAGAGGCAGGGTGAGCCCAGATGTTGCACGCTGGTCTACGCCAGCAAGGACAGGCAAGCCAGTTACCGACTGCTTTCCTTACTGACGCGAACCGCCAGTTTTTCCTCCAAGAACTTTGTCAACGGTTGCATTCCATCGCTTGTAGTTCAATACAAAGAATTAGGCCTCACAATAAAATCACATTTTTCAGAGGAAATATCATACATTTAGAATCACTGACTGCCTTTTCTTCATCTTTTTTTTCCTTGAGCGTGTAGGTGTTCGAGTCGCTTGTGTTTCCTCTTTTACACCAGGTACAGGCTATTTGAAAACTGTTTCGTTATCTTTGTCATCAACATTCATTTTAGCCGCTTCAGATTTTCGTTTCTCCAAAACTGTTGGTGTGCAAACTGGTGTGGGGCCCTGGCTAGCCACAGTCTGCTCAGAACTGCTAGGAGTGAATGAATTCTTTTTCTTCTTCTCCTTTGGTAAGACCTGACCTGGCTTTTTGTAGATTTCTGAAGACCAGTGTCTGAAGCATTTCTTTTTTCTTTTTCTTTTTACGTAAAATTAGTGGAGGAAAATCATAATCAATTCCTTTTTCAGCAATTCTTTTCCTGAGTAATTTTTCTTTCTTCTTAAGTCGCTCCTCTGTCTGTAGCTTTTGAAGAAGCGTCCGATTCTGATTATACCACTTCAGTGCTGGATAGGATGGCTTTTTAAATGGAATATGCCACCGTCTGAAAAGTTCTTCATGCACTTTTTCAGGTGGTATAAGATGACACCTTAACAGCCTTTCACCAAAAAGGTAGTTGTTCATTGTTTCAGCAACTATCTTGGCAGCATTTTGAGATGCAAACTCCACAAAGGCATAGCTTTACTATTTCCAGTCCGTTTCCTTCTGGATGGTCTGAATCTTGTAACAGTGCCAAACTGGGAGAAATACGCTGGGATCTGGGTTTCATAAAGTGCTGGAGGTAAGTGGCCCACATAGATTACTCCAGGAGTAAGTTTTGCTTTCTCCTGTCACTGGATTGCAACCCTGCAAGCCTGCACCACCTCCTTCTGAAACTTGGCCACCTCCTGCGTGTTCAGCGACAGGAACAGGGCCTTGGTGACAGCTTCCAAGCCCAAGAGCTCCACGTGGCTCCCCCGCTATATTTTATATTTTTAAGTGATCATATATATACATATACAGAGACAGAACCTTTTTTTTTTTTAATGTTTGTTTATTTTTGAGACAGAGAGAGCGAGCACAAGCAGGGGAGGGGCAGAGAGAGAGGGAGACACAGAATCCAAAGCAGGCTCCAGGCTCTGAGAGGTCAGCACAGAGCCCGACGGGGGGCTTGAACCCACAAACCTCGAGATCATGACCTGAGCCAAAGTGGATGCTTAACCAACTGAACCACCCAGACTCCTCGAGAGAGAGAATATTTTAATATACCAATCAGGTAGATCAAAAGACATAGATAATTAGAATAATGCAATCAAAAAAATCAGTCTAAATCAAGCTGCATTCTACAAAAAAAAAAAAAAAAATCATCAATAGAAATTTGGCAGACTGATATTAAACTTAGCCAAAAAATCTCAATTCCATAGTTATAAAAGCAGAAATTATAGAAGCCAAATTATTTGATTATAAAACTATATTATAAATTAATTTGTTCATATAATACAAAAAAATTCTTGAATATTAAAAAACTGTCCCAATATTTAATAACAGACTAAAAAAAAGAGAGAAATACATTGTAAAATAAATTTATGAGAAATCAAGCTCATATATTTCTGTAGGTATATAAAGAAGTCCTAACTGAAATACTAGCAAATTTATAATCCACTAAAATTAAGTACAAATGCCTGGATGCTTTAATAAAGGTTTTAGAATTGAAATGTTATTAACTCAAATAAGGGAAACCTTGTAGTTGCTTCAATGTGGGGTTAAAAAATATTTAATCAAGTTTAATCATTATTCTTGGTTTTATAAGCTTTAAAAAGTCTAGGAATTAAAAACATGAGACACGGTAACAATTTCATACCAAAAGCCATTGCCATTATTAAGTCAATGAGAGTCAACCTCATTAAAGGAAGGCTGTAATCATCATTCTTTTTTAGCATTGTTCTGGATGCTACTACAAATCTAAAAACAGGTGACAATAATTAGGAAGAGAGAATAGTGTCATTATTAGTGACTAATGTGGCTGTATATCTATAAAATCTACATAAATAAGCTGAAAAAACTCTCCTAATTCATAATGTTCAGCCAAGCGGATACACATAAGATAAATACACAAAATCAATAGTGTTTTCAATATACCAATAATAACCTTGCATTAAAATTTGTAAATTTTACAAGAGTGTTTATTTTTAAACTGTTGACTTTTTTCCAAGGTGCTTCATTGAGAAAATATCTCTTTCCCTGCCATATGTTTTAAACAATGTAAAAAAAAATCTGAATAAGTCATCAGAAGTGTCCATGTTGCTGGATGTGTTAATGTCTTGCAACTTGACATATAGGTTAAACATAATTTCAATTAAAACCTTAAGCTTGGAATTTAACAAAATAATTATTAAGGATACAAAAATTTGAAAGAATACAAATTGAGGATTGCTAAGAAGCATTGTATACAGGCAAAGAATGAAAGATGACATAATTACTAATACAATAAAATACACTACCAACTAAAATGTTTTCAATTTTCGCAGAGTACATGCAACATATATGACAAATTACAAATTTAGTTACAAAAGTACTAAGATCCTGATAGGCACCTGGAGAACAGACAGAACCAAAAGTTCACGGAAGAGAAGGTTGCAATGGCTAAACATTTGGAGAGGAAAGAAATGCATCATGGCCAGTAATTAAAGAAATGTTTGCTCAATGATGAAATACTACTCGGACCAATTAAACTTGCAAATATGATACCATAACATTGGTAGAGATGTGATAAAACACGTCACTGCCAATGGTAGTGTAGTAACTTTCCGGGTTGTGATCTGGAAATGTGGAGGGAGTAGGGGAGAAAGGGAGAGATACAGGAAAAAAATGTGGAAAATATTTGTTGCATCTCAGGGAGGTGAGATTTCTGTGGTGTTTTCTTCTTTCTTTCTGGTGTTTTCTGTGCTTCTCAAATGTTTTATAAGGTGATATAATAATATAAATATTACTTTAATCCAAAAATAGATGGAAAGCTTGAAAGAGATCATCTCTAACTGACTTCCGGTTATGAATGATTCTATTGCCATAACAATGTCAACATTCAAGTTCCCACAATTATTGTCTAAATGTACCTAAACCACTTTTTTTTAATGTTTCTTTATTTTTCAGAGAGAGAGAGACAGCATGAGCAGGGGAGGGACAGAGAGAGAGGGAGACACAGAGCCTGAAGCAGGCTCTAGGCTCTGAGCTGTCAGCGCAGAACCTGATGCGGGGCTCGAACCCACTGATCATGAGATCATGCCGTGAGTTGAGGTCAGATGCTTAACCAATTGAGCCACCCAGGCACCCCATGCCTAAACCATTTTTAAGGCTATTGATGGTCTACCGTGAATTTTAAATCTCTATATCCTTAGTCAAGTTTGATGGTATATTTTCACCTTTCTTGTTTCAGTAAAGTGGACGGTGAAGAAAGTTGCCCACTTCATTCTAAAACTATATTAATATGTAAAGCGTGTAAATAATTGCCCAGAACATATCTGAAAATTCTACTAATTATTTGGACTGTTCAGTGGGAAAAGCAGGTCTTATAAGTGAGCTTTAACATACAAGTTTGAAAAAGCTGGGAAAGAAAGTTTCTGCATACAGCCTGACAATGCAGGGAATGTATAATGATGAGTTGAGAAAGATCCATATCATTTGAGTTTTATAAAAAGGGGAAGAGGGTAGTGTCCATGACTTTGCTTAGACCTGAGAAAGCCTTCTGTTGTGTGGATTTTAAAAGGAGAGAGAAGAGTTAAGTGCTGTCATCTACTCAAGTTCAGGTGGAGAAGCTTAAGCAGATACTCATCAGTTCACATCTATTTCTGCAGAACATGATCATTGATTTTGCCCCTTTTGAAAACAAATCAGTTTGTTGTCGTTATATAGAGTCTTCAGCTATACAGGGAAATAAAATTTTAAAAGGAAAAGTGTACAGGGGATCTGAATGGCAGTCTGCCTCAATTGTGGCCCCCAAACAGGCTTGCAAAAATACATGACTTAAGTTATTGACTCAATGAATTTCATTCTCTGTGCCTGGGTAGACACAGTCAAGAAAATATTCCCCTTCTCCTCAGTAAAATAAAACTGAAGGTCCAGTGGATGGGTTTGGATTTCATCAAGCCTATTACCCTTATCTCCTCCTTATCTCAGAGTTTAAACCTGAGATTTCTTCATTTTCACGAGTTCACTATTCTTTGGCAATCCAAAGGGAATACCTTCAAAATTTGCTTACCTAGTCCCAGTAAAGGCAAGATTGCTTGGGGGAGAATGTTTCTTAGAATAGAAACTCCATTATTTCCCTCTATTGTCAAGATCATCTTTTACTATAGAGACAAATTCCCAATCTAATTAATCATTACTCTGACTTTCAGTACCTAAAAATTAGAAGAATTTTGCAGTTTCCCAGGTATTTGTAAAACTTGAGCTAGACATACCTAGCGAATTCAGTGAAATAGTTTCTGCTGTCTTGTAACTATTCTCTATGATAAACTGTTTACCTCAGCCACAGGCTTGAGTCAATCAAAATATTGTGAATCATTTGTTGTTGAAATAATTTGATTAATCTCTTTAAATTTCAATCAATCCATAGTGAAATCTTTTTCTGATTTTTTTTCTTCCATCATATTCAGTCTTCCCATGTACCTTATTTACTCTGTGTAAATCAGGAAGTCTGCAATGCATCTTAATTCAAACCATTTTGTTCAGGTCTTCATGTCAACAGATGCTTTGAAACCATTATCCTGTCTTAAACTTCCTCTCTCCAAACTGTGAGATCTTTCCATTGCTTTTACAACTTGTTCCTCTTAACCCTTAATGCATTTTTTGCTCATGTTTAACACTCTGTGGATTTCAACCTTTTTCTAAATTCTGAGATGGACATTTTCTCTAATACATTGATTCATCTAGTGTTTCTATACAAACTGAGCATATGACATGTGCCAAGTCCTGTGGTGGCCCGTGGGAGTGAACAGTGAACAGCTTGTCTCTCACTGTTTGTGTCTCCATGCCCAGACGTCTGATTTCTGTGCACTGAGGAGTGACTGATTCTGACCCAGTGATGTACTCTTATTTGACTAATCCAGTGACATAGTTGTCTAGGTAATTTCAATACCCTTCAGCTGAGTTTTATATTGGTCCCTATGTGTGTGCTTTTGGTTTCAATACCCAATCATTCTAATTTATCAAATGCAATCACTGATGTCACAAACCCAAAACTCTGTGTTTATTCCCATTTAGGACGCATGTGCTGGACCTAATTTGAAAAATAATTTCTGTTAATCTTCAGTACTAGTGCATTTGATTGGTCATTTTGTTCTTGACACACTGTGCTTAGAACCCATATGACAGGTGTGGGCCTTGAGGATGTGGTATCTGAGGCCTATGAGAAGCAAAATTTCACCTTCTTGAGACACCAGGCTTTATCACCTCTTCTGCCTTTTGTTTTGGCCGACTTTGATCAGAACTCATCAAAATGGAAAGAGGAAATATTAAGAAAAGTAGAGAAGCCAAAATATAATGAAAACAGACTGGAGAATGAAGGCTCCTTACTCCAAAAAAAAAAGCACCAACAGCACAAAAATGGCTTCCTTAGGGCCCTAATATTTTCAGAATACATTTATAGACTTAGACCCTCTGTTCAGGATGCTTCTCTCCTAATCAATAGTGACACATCCAACTATAATTCCAAATGGGCACCGACTTTGATTTGAGCTCAATGGGACAGAAAACACAAAATAACAGTGGCTGAAGCAAAAAATGATTTATTCTCTCTCAGGTAGACAAAGTATGAGAGCTCCACAACCAGTAGGATCTCCGCCATTCTCACCACATGGCGAAGACCCTGTTGATCAAGATGGCTGCCTCAGCTCTCGCAATGTGTCCGGAAGGAAGTAGAAGAGGAAAGGGCAGAAGTGTATTCTCCCTCCCTTTAGGGATCCTTACTGGAAGATGCCTATACCACTCTGCTCATATTACTTTGGCTAGAATTTAATTATATGGCCATACCAGCTGTGAAAGAGATTAGGGAATTTCATTTTTGTCCTGGGAAATTATGTTCCCAGCTAGCAAGTGGAAGTTCTATGATTAAAGAAGAAGGGGGAATGAATATTGAGGGGAAACCATCATGATCTGCCGAGAACTAATTATTTTTGTTAAATAATGATTTGAATAATTTAATGACACATGAAATCTGACCACCTTTTCTACTTAAGCTCAGTCCAGCTTTCCCTCTGTAAAGTCTGATTCATTTGCCCTAAAAAGCAGCAATAACAAACCATGATTGTAGAAGACATAACACTGAGCACGTTATCTACATTTATTGTGGATCACCTAAGTCTGTATTCAGAAGAATCAGACTAAATCGTCTATACACAGCATTTCACATAAGAAAATTAAATACTGAGCCTGGGTGGCTCAGTCGGTTAAGTGTCCGACTTTGGCTCAGGTCATGATCTCGTGGTTCATGGGTTCGAACCCCGCATCGGGCTCTGTGCTGGCAGCTCAGAGCCTGGAGCCTGCCTCGGATTCTGTGTCTCCCTCACTCTCTTTCCCTCCCCCACTTGTGTTCTGTCTCTCTCAAAAAAATAAAATAAACATTAAAAATTTTTAAATAAACAAATAAATAAAATACATATTAAAGGTCATGAAAATTGATTCATGGAATCGATTCCCTAAATCTAAGTAATGTTTTGATAAATGCATGAGAATTCGTATCTCTTCCCTGACTGCATTTGAGCATCACCTGGGGAGTTTGTCTTGTTGTTGTTACTATTTGCTTCATTATCTTCTAATAATTCCAATGCCCAGCACACACCTGAGACCAATTAATCCAGAATCTGCAGGGTGTAGGAAAGGGAAGTGAGATCCAGGTCTCTAGCTTTTAAAAGCACTTTCTGAAGCATAGGACTCCATCCACAGCAACTGCTAATGAAGTCTTAGAATATAAGCATGAAACGGGCCAGCACCGATGCTTTTAATTGCACTCAAGAGTCAAGTGCAATTAAGAAAACCTGTGATGTGATTGATCTCTGTATATGGAAGATTTTGCACTAAATAAAGGAAGTCACTAAGGTGAACTAAACACACTTCTGACTTTCTTTTGAAATCCAACATCTTTTTTTCTCCCCCCTTCCAAGTTAATTATATAAAGCAATTGCAACAATATAACACACAGCAACAAAATACTCTTCAAGTGCAGAAGGAGGAGAGGCTAAGGCCCTCAACAGGATAGAATAGGTAAGATTGGGTTGAGATCCTTCAATGCCTTCACAACTGTTTTAATTCTACCTACTGGTACCAGGTGGCTGGCTGCCTCGGAGGTATCTGCTTCTTCTTCAGCTACTCAGACTTTCTGGTTGTTCTGGCATCACTAAGGGAAGGGGACAGGGCAGAAGGACAAAACCTTTCACCTAAAAAACAATGTCGGACACAGTCCTACGACCAGGCTTGAAAACACTTGCAATCCAAGTGTAGACCTGTCTGATTACCAGTACAACTTCTGACTTCTATTTGTTCTCCCTGAGGCTAAGTGTCCTCATCTGTGAAACACAGGCATTTAACCAGTGGTGTCCCGATGCCCTTCTACCTCTAGAATCCAAAGTTTCTACCCCGCAGTTGTCGTACTTGGAAAGAAATTTACCAATTCGGATTTCCTGTCCAGATCATTGCATCAGCCCTCCCTGACCAAGGTCACACCAGAATAGCAGCTTGACTACAGGGCAAATCCTCAATCTGAGCCCTCTCCCAGGTCCTCCCGACGATTCAAATACATTAAGGCATGTGGTCTGAGTGTACTCAGCGTTTACGCACATAATACAGAAAACACCTGGCATGAGTTCCGCCTTCTGTGGCCCCAAGGGGGGACCACTGCTTTAAGCTTTTGAGACTTTCTAAGAGGTATTTATAGGTCATGGGATATATAGCTTTCCAATGGTCCGAAGAACACAGCCAACTTCAGGACGAGTGATACAAGTGCTGATTTTCTAACGGGATAAATCCCATAAAAATTTAGATGCTGGGGCTCAATATGGAAACATGGACTGGAAAATGAGGAGGCTCGTGTCATGGACACGAGACAAGCCTGGGCTGTATCTTGTTCCCAGAATGAAGAACTGTGGATATAAGCAGGGCAGTGCGCCCATAGCCTTGAAGATGGAGTCTAGATACGTGACGTTCTTGCACCGTGTTCCGCCTGTTAAGGAATCTGAGTGACAAATGGCATAAGGTTAATGAGAAAAACACTGAGAGTCCAGGGAAGCGTATATCAGAAACTGGAACACCAAGACTACCCAAAGGCAGGGCCAGATGAAAGGAAGATTGATCATGAGGCTCAGAAGAGGATTAAGTTAAGACGGAGATCTTAGGCAGATGGTACAGCCGTATCCCTCCGATTGCTTCCTGAAGAATCCCGGTTTTGTTCAGGGCAGCACTCAGTGCTGCCGGAAATAGTCTCACAGCTCCCATGCATGAGCAGGGGTGCAGGGGTGGGGAACAGAGTCACGAGATGGTTCTGGCCCCAGGTGAGGGAGGCAGGAACCCGTGGAGACGCCATCCTCTCCCACATAAGAACAGATAGAGCCCCTGAAGGAGGCAGCCTGCTGACTCTTCCTCTCCCTCCAGGCCGGAGCATGAATGTGGAACTGGTGCTGAAGCCTCCGTCCTGCCCGTCTTGCACCCAGGAGGTCACGAGAGGGAAGACAAAACCCGAAAGGTAAGGATAAAAGGGCAATGACAGGAGGACACCACAGAACCACCAGACCATCCTGGACTGGAGCCACAAGAGGAAAGAAAGCGCTACTTGATGAAGTCAAATGACAAGCCAACTACCACATCCAATAAGCGCACCAGCTCGTTAATTACAGCTTAATAACATTCACTGCCCCACGGTGCCGAGGAATCCAAAGCATGAAAACTTGTACAATAGAGTGTATCCTGCTCTCCCAACATCTGCTCGCAGGAACCAACGAAACATCTCTTGTCTAGAAGGTAATCTCCCTTGAGATTAAAAATTAAAAAATAAAAATAAAAATAAAGTAAAAGTCTTCAAGAAGGCAGATGAAGACACATGTGACCAAATGCTTAGCACGTCCTTGCCAAGCAGGGGGTGTTTATGCCATTTCCATAAACAATGGAGGAAAGATAGAAAGGGACTAAAATTAGAATCATGCCAGAACCCTGACATTTGAGATGATATTAAAACTACAAACTGGCACTTATAAATGACGAGAAACTCACGGGAGACCAGCACATCTGCCTCGTGTACCTGATTAAAGTTTGAAAGGAAGCATTACGACTCAGCAGTTACACCTAGTGCCTGAAGAATGTCAGATTAGTTGAAGAGAGACAAACAGGAAAACACTACTTTTCTGATTCAGGAAGAGGTACTGAGGCCTGAACATCTGGCTGTGGAATAAATAAACTCCCTTGGGGCTGCATTGTATTTATTGCGTGAAGTGGGTAGCATTTGACTTCAGTGTCGGCTGGCCGGAGCGCATCAGAGATGTGGCTAAGCCTGGTGACATCAGCAGGGCAAGAGTCAGAGTGCAAAACAGAACAGGCCTCCTAGCCCAGGAGTTATTTTTATTAGGAAAATCCAGACCCTCAATGGAGCTTCAGTGCAGAAACGCTGCCAGCAATGCTTTCAAAACGCATTCCAGGGGCGCCTGGGTGGCTCAGTCGGTTGAGCATTCGATTTTGGTTCGGGTCAGGATCTCACGGTTCGTGAGTTCGAGCCCCACATCAGGCTCTTTGCTGACAGCTCGGAGTCTGGAGCCTGCTTCAGATTCTGTGTCTCCTTCTCTCTCTCTCTCTCTGCCCCTCCCCCACTCACTCTCTGTCTCTCTCTTTCTCTCTCTTTAAAAAATAAGTAAACATTAAAAAAGAAAAACACATTCCCCACCAGGGAGTTTGCTTATGCAAACCTTCTCCTTGTTGTCCAGGGACAATGACCGTGACCCCTCACACATTAATGGTATTGTGAACCCTGGGCAGGGACCAGCTTGCCCAAGTGTGACCCCAGAGCTGACTGCTTGCTGCCTCACCACTGCTGACTCAGGACAGGCCAGCTGAGCAACCGTGGTGTCTGGAAGCTGGGACCCCAGCGGCAAGCAAACCCCGACCGTGTCTCCAAGACACCGCCAACCCCTGACGCCCGCGGTGGATGAATGAAGCCACCTTGCACAGAGGCACAGGCGGACATCACACCATGAGTGAGACAAGGTTTGAAGGGTTTTTTTTTTCCCCAAAACTGCTAAAAACTTGACAGAGAGTCTCTGGTCAGAAATTATGTCAGGAAGCTGCTACTTCAGCAAAGATGAACAGCACTCCAGAAGGAAATGTGAATTTTAATTGTGACTGTACTAAAGTAAGTGAAGAAAAGCATAGCAACTTGCTTGTCGTTGGGAAGAGGGGCAGAGTGTTGTAAAAATGAGACCAGCTTTGGCTGGAAATCCAACTTTCCTCAAAACCAGCTCTCACCAGCTCAGGGTTTGGCTCTCACCCATTCACCAAACCCCAGAACCCCAGGCTCCACGTGGAAAGGGCATCACCACATCTGCCCGGCAGGGACTCAGGCGAATTAAACGAGACGGCATCCGTGAAGTGCTTGGCACTTTGGCAGTTACAGTGAGTAAAAATTGTGGCATGGTTCTTGTTGACAGTCTCTAAAATGGGGCTGACACTTCCTTCATGAGGAGCATATAGCTTCAAGATTACATTCTATCAGAAACAACAGTTTAATCCATTAAAAGGGGAAGTTCTGACCCTACATCTGAGAAGTACCAATCACACTGACATGGGAAGATCCTGACTTGCCCCAAGCCACAAGCTAATTGGTAAAGACAAAGGTGTGCTAGCAGGTAGGGGGAGGTGGGGGCTGCTCCTGATCCCGGGGGGTGAACCCCCCTCAGAGGAGCACTGATGAGTGTATTTCCCCAGGCAAGGAATCATGTGGGGTAGACATGATAGGGAGTGAGCTAGGATGGGACAAACCCACAGTGTGATGCAGAGTCAGGGTCCAGGGAGAAGAAGAAATGGTTTATCTGGCACATGTGGATCCTAAACACCATGGGTCTCCAAACAACAAGGAGCACTGTCTGCAGGAAGATCTAGAGAGCACAGAGGCATAGTGTAAGCTCGTCAAGTCATACTGATAACAGGTTCCATTACTGAACACCCACTCCATGTCAGTCCATTTATATTCATTATCTCATTGAACTCTGACAATCAGGCTATCAGATAGACCTCGTTCTCTCCACCTGTGTGAAGAAGCACGTGTCCCCAAAAGCTCAGCCACTTGGGTCATGCAAAGCGAACAAAGATGAACCTTTCTTTGTCATGAGTTTCCTTATCCTTTTCAACTTTACATGGAACCTGCTGCCTTTAGGCTGGCTCCTGGCTAGAGTATCTTTATGGTAGCAGATAACTTGGGTCCTTCTACCTTGCTATCTTGGGTCCCATTCATTCCCCAAGCCTTTTGTGATTCCGATTTCCTAACCATAAGTTGCCTCTGTCCTCCCTGGTTCTCTCATGACAAAGATAATCTGATGACTAGATAATTGGATAAATGCAGTGGTCCTAAGGTAAGCAAAGGTAAGACTCTTCCTCTTCTCCTGTAGAAAAAAATAAAAAGCTTTTCCAAGAGTATTTTACAGCAACGCTGGAAGTCTCCAAGAACTTTCCATATGGCCAGAATATTTTTATAATAAAGCTGAGATATTGTGTGCCTTTTTCACTGTTCACTATTCTCCTTGAAGTGATTGACCTATTTTGCTCATTTTTAAGAAAATATCTGCCCAATACCCAAGTCTAAAGAACTACAGTTTGTCTGCCATTTTTTCAGGTCTACCAAAAAAAAAAAAAAATCTCACAGCAGCACAAGGTCTGTTCTCAGGGCTGACCATCATACTTTGGTACATGGCAGAAGTCAGTATATGTACTTGTCATTTCATTACTAAGGAATAGTTTTAAAAACATGCACTGAAGGGTTGAGATTTAATAAAATTAATAATTTTTGCCATTTCATCATGAACCTATTTAAGTGAAAATGATTTTTGTTTCTTTGCTTTTACTGCGTGGGGTGGGGAAGAGTGCCATGACTGTTCAGTTTGCTGTCACTGCCATGATTCACGGGCAGGCACCGACCATTTCATTCACTGCTGGTTTTGCACCTTTAGTACAAGTGCCCACACAGGGGAAAAGGCAGATTTGTTGCCAGTAATAAAGTCTGACCTTTCAAGAGAAAAACAGAAATTTAGAAAATTCATATTGTCAGTGTGAGCTTTTCAAAGCTTAGTTTTTTTCTGATAAAATTAGTAGTGATGTTAACGAAAGTGACTTTTTGATGTTGTGCTAAAAATTTGACAATTGGAAGATGTTTCTAACTCTATGAATCAATATTTTCCAAATTATCATGAACAGTATTATAAAATCATGCATAAGTGAAAGATTTATTCAAAATGCAAGACCATTGGATGTTAGAGTAATAGATCACAAAATGCTCGTTGACATGTTTTCATAGTCCACATCGCAATTAAATTTTTATTTTTTTAATCTTTATTTATTTTGAGAGACAGAGAGTGTGCATTGGGGGGGGAGGGTGGGGGGGAATGGCAGAGAGATGGAGAGAAAGAATCCCAAGCAGGTTCTGCACTGTCAGCACAGAGCACATCTCAGGGCTCGATCCCACAAACCGTGAGATCATGACCTGAGCAATCGAGTCAGACACTTAACTGAGTCACCCAAGTGTGCTTAGCAATTAAACTTTTAAAAACTACCATCTGCGGGGCACCTGGGTAGCTTAATCAGTTAAGCATCTGACTCTTGATTTTGGCTCAGGTCATGATCTCTCGGTTGTGATGTCAAGCCCTATGTTGGACTCCACACTGATCATGGAGCCGGCCTAATGTCTAATGTTCTCTCTCTCTCTCTCTCTCTCTCTCTCTCTCTCTCTCTCTCCCTCTGTCCTCTCCCAAGCTTGCCTGATCTCTCTCTTTAAAAGAAAAAACATTCTAATATTAAAAATAAATAGAGGCACCTGGGTGGCTTGGTCGGTTAAGGGTTCGACTTCGGCTCATGTCATGATCTCATGGTTCGTGAGTTCAAGCCCCAAGTTGGGCTCTATACTGACAGCTCAGAGCCTGGAACCTGCTTCAGATTCTGTGTCTCCCTCTCTCTCTACCCCTCCTCCACTCCTGCGTGCACACGCTCTCTCTCTCTCTCTCAAAAATAATATTTTAAAAAAAATTTAATAAAAATGAATAAATAGGTAAATAAATCAATAAATAATAAAAACTACCACCCGTCTCACTTGTCAAATTCTGGCATAGTATGAAAGGAGTATATCCACAATTATCTATAATTGCAACACCCATCCCCCCATTTTCCAACTACACATCTGTGTGAGTCTGGATGTTATTCATACACTTCAACCAAAACAGTATATTGTGAAAGATTGAATAAAGAATCAAATATGAGACTTGGCTGTCTTCTATCAAACCAGACCAAGAGATTTGCAAAAATGTGAAACAATGCTCCTTTTCTTGCTAAAATTTTCTTTTAGAAAATATATTTATTTTAAATTAAAATGTTATTTGCATTAAGACACAATATTTATTACAGACACTTAAAATGAATCAATAAATGTATTTAAATTTTCTCAGCCTTAATTCCTTTTTTTTTTCAATTAATTTGTTTATTTTGAGAGAAACAGAGATAGCGTGGGTGGGAGAGGGATGGAGAGAGAGGGAGACAAAGAATCCCAAGCAGGTTTCAAACTGTCAGCATGGAACCCAATGCAGGGCTCCAACCCACCAAACCATGAGATCATGACCTGAGCCAAAACCAAGAGTCCTTTGCTCACGTGACTGAGCTACCCAGGTGCCCCTCTCAGTTTTAATTCCTAATGCACTAAACATCAATAGATACATCCTACATTAACTAAACCTCTTTGGGGTCGTTAAGAATTTTAAGAGCATAGAAAGGATCCAAGATGAAAAAGTCTGAGAGCTGCTGCCTTGAGTCAAAAAATTATAAGTACTCCAAAAATTAGTGTTTGGTAAAATATATCTTTTTGTACCTTCCATGAATTATTTGAGAGATGTAGAGTGCTAGGCAAATAATAACCCCCAAAGATGTCCAAGTCTTTTTTCCTGGAACCTGAGAATCTGTTACTTTATGTGACAAAAAGGGATTAAGGTTGAAGATGGAATTAAGGTTGGTAATCCACTGACTTTAACTTTGAAAGATTATCCTGGATTATGCAAGTGGAAGAGCAAAGCAGGAGGGTCAGTGTCAATGTGGCGTAGCCTGAGGAGAATTGTACCAGCCATGGCTGGCTTTGGAGACTGGAAGGAGACACAGCCAAGGAATGGCACAGCCTCCAGAAGCTGAAAAATTCAAGGGAATAAATCCTCCCCATCCTCCCCTGGAGCCCCCAGAAGGGAGCACAGCCCTGCCAACACAATGATTTTAGTCCAGCGATACCCACATAAGACTTCCACCTCCCAGAATGTAAGATAATAATTTGCATTGTTTTCAGGCACTGACAACTTCGAATTTGACCTGAACCCTGTAGTGCGGAAAAACAGATGATGTTAAAAAAAAAAAAAAAAAAAAAAAAAATACCACCATTTTATGCTCTGGGAAACAGCAAAGAACCTCTCTTCATCGAGTGACTTAGATAAGACTCAAGGATGCCCCTCTTGTTTCCCAAAGACAAGGCCAGACGCAGACCCTCCAAATCCACATTCTTTGCTTCATACGTGATTCAATGAACTGTTCGTCCACAATGACAATTGGAGCAAAATCCATGTTAACCCAACATCAGTTAAGTTTCTCTCTTTCCTCCAGGTCCCTGAACTTTGACCCACCCTCAACCGGAGCCCCTCTTTCTCTCTTATGAACAGGCTGGCCTCAGGGTAACACATTCTCTGCTCTACTGTCCTATCATCCTGCTGCACATACCCAGTTCTACTAGCCTTATTCACTCCTCTTTATAAGACAGAATACTTTTCCTGCCTGACCTAGAAGATGCTTGCAGATCTTGTGGACAGAATGTTCTCCCTGTTGCAATAGTCCCTCCACCTCTCTTGCAATAATCCTTTTGAATAAAGTGCCTCCTTACCTAAGTCCACATTTGTTTTTTATTTGACCCCATTAAGTGTGCGGTCATTTGTTACAGCAGTAATAGGAAACTAACACATATGCCTAGCTCAACTAACAGCACCTTACCACCTAAAGTCATCTTAAGAGAATGCACAAAGCAGGTACGGGAGAAAATAACATCATTTCCCACTCTGCTGTATTTCCCACTGCATTGCTAGTATGGCAGTGCTCAGAGCAAAGGTGGGGACAATTTGAGATTTTAAAGGAGGTCACCCAGATGAGGATCTTTGATCAATCAGATCAATGATCCCTCCATCCAGACTTGCAGGTGGCATAGCAGGAAGTCTCAAAGAACCATCTTAAATTCCTCAGTGGCCCAGAGTCCCGACGATCACTATAAGGACCCCTTGGCAGTCCAGACAACGGGAGTGCACTTGACCTCTTAGGATCTTCCCTTCTCACACACAACTGCATATGAGAACTCTGCTGTCAGCACGGAGCCCTCTTGGGATCCTCTGTCTCCCTCTCTCTCTGCCCTTCCCCTGCTTGCACTCTCCCAAAAAACAAAACAAAACAAAAATGGACATAATAAAAAAGCAAAAGTTGCAAAATTAATGCAACTGATGAAAAATGGAAAGATAATCTTCTTTCAATCATAATATTGTGGAACACTTGAGGAGTACCTACCAAACCTCACGCTGTGTGGTATTTACAAGGATGTTCTTTCAACAAAAAATGACTTTGTTTTCCTGTTTGCGTTATTTCCAGCATTAGGAGATACCACGCAAACAATGCTGATCATTGCTGGCATGTTGAAGTTGCCAAATGAGACCATTTAGTCCTTAAGAAAAAAATCTTTATCTCGAAAAGTCACCCTGACGAACCAGATGGTTGACTACTGTTGGATGCTATTTTAATGTCTCAAGTGCTCATTTTTTTTTTAACTTGAACATTTAAAAATGATGAAGCAAAAGGGCTCCCGGAGCTTCCTTCGCAGCAGGTAGAGCCTGGCTGGTGAACAAGACACACACGTGCACTTGCACACATGCACGTGCACTTCCATCAGTCATCTCCCCCACCCCCAACACACGCTGCTGTTCAGCAACCACTATCTAAATGTACAGGCTACAAACTTCACCCACCCGGAACACTCACTACCGCGCAAGGAATCCCTACGGTGCTAAAGACAACCACGAAACGTGTACCTGACCCTCCACCTCTTCCACACAGTAGGTACAATCTGAGGTTTCTGACTGATCATACTATAAAACTCAGAGCAGGCCATTTCGGATACGTCATAAAATAAAAAGGTTTACATGGGGAGACCTACCCACAGCTGAGCTCCTGGCCACATTTTATTACTATTTCAGAGCCCAGAAACCTGGTTTGCATTTCCCCTGCAGCTTGAAATCCACAAGAGGCCTTTCCCAGCTGAGTGGCCTAGAGGGGGGGCCACGGGACAGCACACGTGCTCTTTCCCACCAGCCACCTGGCAAAACTGTGACTTGCCCCCATGTGAGGGCTGCAGGTTACAGAGGGGAGTTAGAAAAAAAGCAAAAGAGAGAAAACAAAATCAGGGTGTGCTTTAAATGAACTCAACATGTGCGTGGACAATCATCCACCCCTAGTCCACCTTCGATGCCTGTGGATGCAAAGCATTTCCAACCTGAGCTCCCAGAGTGGGTTTATGGAGAAAGACGGTTTCCTGTTACTTGATGCAAAATTGGGGGGAGCGAGCGGAGATGGAAACCAATTTTTTTTTATCAAATTCTCAATAAAAGGTAAAACCCACTTCAGTAAGTTTAAAATTCAATGAATTCAGAAATATCCTCTTAAAACTCTCCAGCACAGCTCTAACCATTAAAGGTAATCTCTCATATCTGTGTTTTAACTTTAGCTGTCACCAAAGGGAAGTTTCTCTTTCTTTTTTCTTTTATTTTTTTCTGGGTCCAAGTAAAGAAACTTAAGGGGAAGAATGGGAAAAGCCAAGAAGAGAAGGGAAAATGCAGAACATGGAGTAGAAGACAAATTTACTTCTAGATAAAGAGAAAAGATAAAGGTTATTTATTCTCTCATGAAAAATGAGGCTCAAGTAAGAAATTGCTACTGGCTGAGAATTTGAGAGCTAAAGGGATCATTTATTCCAACACTTACTTTTTTTTTTTTAATTTTTTTTTAATGTTTATTTATTTTTGACAGAGAGAGAGACAGAGCATGAGCGGGGGAGGGGCAGAGAGAGAGGGAGACACAGAATCCGAGGCAGGCTCCAGGCTCTGAGCTGTCAGCACAGAGCCCGGCGCGGGGCTCCAACTCACAGACTGCGAGATCATGACCTGAGCTGAAGTCAGACGCTCAACCGACTGAGCCACCCAGGCGCCCCTCCAACACTTTCTTTTAATGAGTGAAAATAATTAGTGACTTATCAAAGACCCCACAGCTAAACTTCTGCTGATCACTCCCCAAACCAGCAGCCAGAAACCTGTTCCGGGTGAGCGAGCGAGCCCTGGTGAGTGATCAAAGGATCACCTACTGGGTCACGAACGGGCTCCTCGGGCTCCTCGCAGACCGTATTTCCCTCAAGGTTTGCCTTGGAAGATATTGTGGGTACACAAAAGCACGCATGGCCACTGGACCAACCCTGAGCAAATTCCAGTGATTTTTTAAATTTTAGTTGGTGTTTCTTTGGGCTTGATACTTTTCTTTCCACCTATCGCTACACCCTGGCAATTAAAAGAACGGGATTCAAGAAACATTTTTGCATTTACTGAACAGCTGATTCTGTCGTTTCATGCACTTCTCTGTGCCCGTGCGCATCTTATCATTTAAAAAGATGCTTTTCAAGAGCATGAAAAGATCTGATCAGAACGTGCTGGGGTGTCAGGGCGTGGTTCACAGATCCTCAGGTCCTCCACTGTGACCCCCGCACGTTCGGTCTCCAACGTTAGCCTTCACCAGCTCTCTTACATGGTCACCAGGCATGTTGGCCGGTCAGGTGTCTACATACCCTCTGTGTACAGCAGCCTGACTCCTTCCTGGCTTTGGCCTTATCTATGACCCTCTCTCCACAATGCCCTTCCTCCTGTGTCTACCTAGCAACCACCTGCCTGTATTTCCTGTCTCTCCCTGACCCCACCACTGGCAGAAATGCCCCCCTTCACCATGACTCCACCCAACTCTAAGGTCGTTGACACTAAGAGCCACATCCTACTCGTCTCTGAAGACACAGCAATTGGCAAAGAGTCTGGCTTCTAGAAGGAAATCTCTGGCTGTAACGGTGAACTGTAGATTTGATGAATTTAGAATTGCTTCAGCTGACCAGTAACTGTTTGTTGATCACCGGCTGTGTACCAGGGCTGTGCTATGAGGAAGGGAGGTAAAAATGAACAAGTCACAGTTTCTGTTTATGAAGAGATTTTAGTTGAGTGAAAATGAAAGCAAATCTCTCCCCTCTGTGGGGGAAAACACATCTGAGTGCATTCATTCCCTCTGATAATAGTCCAGAGGCGCCATATTTATGGATGGAAAACCTGCCCTTATATTCTACCATTCTTAGAGGAACCCACTTAACTGTATATCACATTCATGCCTAATGAAGGTTTAATAATTTGCTATTTTTAAAGTTAAATCCAAGTTAACAGAGGCCTGAAGATATTAGGTTTGGGTAGGGGAAGTACACGAAAGGAAGGAAGAAAACTAAATGTGAGAACAAGAAAAATAGAAGAGATAACCAAATCTTACAGTAGGAGTTTTCATTCTATTTCTT
The DNA here is from genome assembly GCF_018350215.1 of Panthera leo. Taxonomy (NCBI): domain Eukaryota; kingdom Metazoa; phylum Chordata; class Mammalia; order Carnivora; family Felidae; genus Panthera; species Panthera leo. The sequence continues at coordinate 73,395,889 of NC_056679.1, read as the reverse complement.
TGTCTCAAAGTGAAGGCTAAGGAGAATTTCCCTTTATTCTTTAGAAAATCTGCAGCTGGCCCAGGAGGCCAGACACGTATTCCGTTCCCACCTCCAGACTCCATTTAGAGCATTCTCCTATTTTTAAAAATGGATTTCTGTAAAACGTTTCATAATGTGGATTGGTTTCTTTGGGGTCTGCCTCTGCACTATGGCTGCATAAAAAAAGACATTAATAACTTCTCCGTTAATGGGTTTTTCAGAGTCTCAAAAGACTCACCTTGTACATTATAACTTCCTCCCACTTAGCCCCCTGGCTAAATCTTGATTGCCCTTGTAAGACATCTTTAGGACATATTGCTGAAGTTAAAGATGGTCCTTAGGAGAAATAACTTCTCATATGATGCACAACGCATGCTCATGAACCGGCAGAGCAGAAGCCCCTTCGTTTTGTGTCATTCTACCTTGGTCCCGTGCCACACTCTGCTCCAAGAGGGCTGACCCTGCCTCGGGAATGAAGAATTTCAGCGACAGAGGCAGCTGAGGCTCTCTCCCAGACCTGAAGGGTGACTTTGAACCGGTTATTTCACATCTTTGTCCTTTGCCAGGACATTCCAGTCAGCTTACCCAGCCATCGTTTCACAAGGGGGCATGTGGCGTGTCCGGGATGTTTCTGCATTTTGAAACCTATAGAAGTGGGAAAAGAGACTGTAAATATAGTATGCGTACTATAGTACTGCACACACACACACACACACACACACACGGGAATATACATACACTTAGGAAATGTGTGTATATGTGTGTCCGTGTGTATATGTGTGTGTACATGAGTGTGTGTTTGTGTATATACGTATATATGTATGTATGTGTGTACGTGTTTATAGGTTTGTATGTGTGTATATATGTGTATGTATATGTATATGTGTGTATATGTGTGTGTGTACATGTGTATATGTGTGTATGTATATATATGTGTGTCATGTGTATATGTGTATGTGTGTGTCTGTGTATGTATATGTGTGTATGTGTGTACATGTGTATATTTGTGTCTGTGTGTATATATGTATATGTATATGTGTATGAATGTGTGTACATGTTATACGTGTATGTGTATATGTATGTGTATATGTGTATGCATATGTACGTGTGTAGGTGTATGTGTGTGTACGTATCTGTGTATGTGTACGTGTGTATATACGTGTGTATCTGTGTATGTGTATATGTGTGTACATGTGTATCTGTGTATGTATATTATGTGTGTATATGTGTATATGTGTATGTATGTGTACATGTGTATATGTGTATGAATGTGTGTATGTGTGTATATATCTGTGTATATGTGTGTAGGCATGTATATGTGTGTATATGTGTATGTATATATGTATGCATGTGTACGTGTGTACATGTATGTGTATATGTGTGTATGTGTGTATGTGTTTGAATGTGTGTATGTGTATAAGTGTGTCTGTGTATATATATATATGTGTGTATGTATATTTGTATGTATGTGTGTACATGTGTATATGTGTGTGTATATGTGTGTGTACGTGTGTAGATGTGTGTTTATGTTTAAAGTGTATGACTATATATATGGTAGTTATATATCTATAGCATATAGTTATATAAAGATGGAAAAGGTAGAATCTTGAAACAGGTCTCAAATTTTGTTCTTTGGGGCTGACACCCCAGGATGTAACCCAGTAGAGGGCAGGACCTATGTAGGCTCGTGTTTGTCTCTGCATCTAGTATTAAATGTTAGCCTTTCTGGCTCCAACAGGTATGGCGCCTGCGTCTCTCTAAATGTCTGTCATCGGGACAAGCAACTGCTTTAGTTCAGCAAGTAAAACCTGAATTCATCTGTGATAAGCAAAGAATCCATAGCGCTTCTTGCTGAAGCAGAAGTGTTCGTGTTTTTTGTTTTTTTTTTTTTTTACCTCTTATAAGTCACAGACAGCTTTAAAAAATAATCTTCTAAAAAAAGGTAGTACATCGGTACATACACACGGAAGTTTGCATGCAATTTTTGGAGGACCATGACTTCAAAGTCTCTCTTCTTGAAAATATTTGCAAAAGCAGTTTGCCTCATCTCCTGGTATTTTTTTCCTTTTGTGTCCAGGTGGGTGGCTCTGTGTTTCACGTTGGTCTACACCAGCTTCAGTGCTGCCCTGAGAATGAACACTCCTTACCTACGTCACCACTAAAATTAATAGGTAACTGTCGCCGTGCGCGTCTCACCACACCGCCCTTAGATGAATGACAGTCTGATTAACAAAACGGCACTGGTTTTCGACAGATGACAAAGAATTTGTGGCGCTGCGGTCAGAGTCCAGACGAACGGCAGTCTGCCTCCCCTCACCACACGACAGGGGACTGTCAGAGGCCAGAGGACGCCTGGCCAACATGTCATACAACTGACATGTATGAACAGCATCAGGCTCATGGGCCTCCAAGTGCTACACCAAACGTTCAGACACAGAACACGATGAAAAGGAGATGTCCTGGGCTGGCAGTCACCAACAAAAAGCAGATGTTGAACCATTGCTTCCAAAATTCGGTTCTGTGCTTGGGATCCAGGTAACATGGTGGCTCAGAGCACAGGCCTCAGACTCACAACAGACCTCCTGTGCCGCTTGATTATCCACTGGTTCCTCATCCATCCTGACGCTCAGTTTCTCCTTGTAGAAAATGGGGATATTGGTGGGGAGAGGATCTCCATGTTCCAGGGTTACAGAGAGAGAAAGGGAGGGGGAGAGCTCTTGGTGGTATCTCTTCTTTTTTTTTTTTTTAATTTTTTTAATGTTTATTTATTTTTGAGAGAGAGAGAGACAGAGCATGAGTGAGGGAGGGGCAGAGAGAGAGGGAGACACAGAATCCGAAGCAGTCTCCAGACTCGGAGCTGTCAGCACAGAGCCCGACACGGGGCTTGAACTCATAAACCAAGAAATCATGACCTGAGCTGAAGTTGGCCACTTAACTGAATCACCCAGGCCCCCCTGTGGTATCTCTTCTTATAAGCTCACCAATCCTATTAGATCGTGCCCCTACCACAACCTCGTTTAACCTTAATTACCTCCTAAAGGCCCCATCTCCAAATATAGTCACACTGGGGGTCAAGGCTTCAATATATGAATTTGGAGTGGGACTCTGTCCATAGCAAGAGGAAATAGGTTTTATGTATTCTGAGAAACTTGGAATAAAGATCTCAAAAAGATGATATTAATCTTGGATTTTAAAATTTTATAACTTATGAGCTGAGAAAAAAAATATTGAGAGGGGTGCCTGGGTGGCTCAGTCGGTCGAGCATCTGACTTCGGTGCAGGTCATGATCTCACGGTTCATGAGTTTGAGCCCCACGTTGGGATCTGTGGTGTCAGCTCAGAGCCTGGAGCCTGCTTCTGATTCTGTGTCTCCCTCTCTCTCTGCCCCTCCCCTGTTCACGTGTTCTCTCTCTCTCTCAAAAATAAATTTAAAAAATTTTCTTTTTAATATATTGAGAAAAAAAAACACATAAAAGATATATCCTCCTCTGGGTTCAGGGAGAGCCAGGCCAAGCATGGAAATTCTTCAACATTGGACCCGCTGTTCTACATGTTGAGAATCGTTCTACATGTTGAGGTTTGGGCTATGGAACCAGATGCAGGGCACAAGGAACCCTCCAGCATGTACACGGAAAGCATGGGCCCAAGAAGGTGACTCCCCCGGGGCACCAAGCTCCATCCACACCTAGCCATCTGGTGGGCTCGGTGAAGGAGCCAGAGAGAATATTAAGGTTCACATCACAAAGAGAAAGAAAAAGAAGGAAGGGGATATTTTCTGAGGTGGATAAAACCAGCCTGGTTCTCTACTAAATGGGCATGGCTATCTAACTCACTAGGGAAACTAAAATATGAGAATAAGTCCTCCTCGGTCTTCATGCTTCTCTGTCTTCTCTTCTTCCTGTGCCTGAATTCCACTCCTCTCTTCCCTGAGAGGCAACATAGCCCTCCCAGACTCAGGGCCGGTAACACTCACCTCCTCGCTGCTATTCCCTCCCTCTCACCCCTGCAACCGAGCATTCTCCCCAACCCCACACTTACAACCGTGTGACCTTTCCCAAAGCCCCTCAACAGCCTCATGCCTTGGCTTCCTCACCTGTAAAATAGGTATCATATTGACGTGTATCTCATGGCTTTGTGATAATTCCTGAAATCGTCATCTTCTATGCTTTAGTCTTAATAGTTCTTACTGCTATTTTCAAGGTCTTTGACCTTTATTTCTGCAGTGTCCAATCAGCTCCTAAGCCCATCTCATTCATTTTGTATTTCAGATATTGTATTTTTCAGTTTTATAATTACATTTGGTTCTTCTTCGATCTTTAATTTCTGTTCTTGCTGTATTCACGTTTTCTTTTAAGTCTTTTAGCATATTTCTGCTAGTAGTTTTCAAGTTCTTATCTGACATCATATGTTTTCATTCAGATGTGGATCTTGAGAAAATTAACAGAAGACCATGGGGGAAGAAAAAAATGGATACAAACAGAGAGGGAGGGAGGCAAACCACAAGAGACTCTTAAATACAGAGAACAAACTAAAGGTGGACAGGGAGGGTTGAGGGGAGAGGGAAAATGGGTGATGGGCATTGAGGAGGGCACTTGTTGGGATGAGCACTGGGTGTTGTGTGTAAGCCAATTTGACAATAAATTAATTTTTTTAATAAAAAACAAAAAAATAAAATTCCTGCCTGTTCATTCCACTATCTCTGTAGTTTCTAAACCTATTTCCATTGACCTACCTCCCCCCTAATTATAGGTCATATTTTTTTGCTTCTTTTCATATCTAATAATTTTTCACTGGGTGGTGGATTTTGAGAATATTATGTGACTACTGAATGTTGTTGTTTTCCTTAAGGAGTATTGTGTCTGTTTTGGCAGGTACTTAAACATCAGTTTGAACCTCCAGATATTTGTTTTTTAGGCTCCATAAGTGTAGGTTCAGAATAACCTTAATTCTGGGGCCATCTTAGCTCCAGGGCTGAGGCATGAACTCTTGGGGTCTCTGCTAAGGCATGATCTTCTGAAGGCTTGACTGAACGCCCGAGGTATTCCTTCTGACTTGTCAGAAATTAGACTTCTCCTAATGCTGTGTCAGCTCTTGGAATTATTCATTCACAGTCCCATACTAGTTACCCTTCACCCAGCCTTGTGGAGTTTCATCCTTGGCTTGTGCGGCTTAGTGGTCAGCCAAAGATCAAGGGCAAACCTACGTGCAGATCTCTGGACCTCTTCCTCCCAGCAGCTTCCTTCTTTAGCGCTCTGCTCTGCAAATTCCAGCTCCCTCCTCCTGTCTTCTCAGCTCAGTGCGCCTAGTATGTTTTGTTTGTTTTCCCTCTCAGGAAATCTGGGACCACTATAGGATTCACATTGTTAGTTTTCCTTCTTCAGACGGCGCTGACTATTGCCAAATACCTGAGAGCAGTATTTCCTACATTTGACCAGTATCATAGTTGATTACAGAGGACGGTGAGTCCCATGTCCCTTTTATGTGCACCTGTATACACAATCATTATACATTTGTCATTGAAATAGAACCATTTTTTGAATTAGTCTTCGACACCCCACTAGACCATGTTAGGGTTGAGAATTTTTGTCTTTCATATTTGTAGACCCTGAGTCTAGCAAGATGCCTGGAATGTAATGAGCATTAGTATGAAATATTTGTTGAATTGATACACAATTTCTTCTTCACTCCTGACCAAGGGCGGCCAGCCTTCCAGGTGTGACTGGCAGGCTGACTTAAGTTTCTTTTTTACTTTCCGTGTTTCCTGCCCCTGCTTTCTTCACATGAAGCCTATGTGAGTTAAGGCCAATCTCCTTTACTTGATTTTTGATTTGGGGATTTTTAACTATATCATATCCCAAGTCCAACCAGATTAGTAATAGAGCATAAAAGATGTGGACTTTCCCCCTTGGCCAGTCTATACAAATCAGCCTGTGAAATACCTTATGCAATCCCTGGCACACAGGTGGTAGCTAATAAATGTATTGTTATTTCTGTACTTTCAACCAATCACTCAGCATGGAGTCAGAAATAATCATAAGAATCCACCATATTTGTATTCCCTAAATGCAAGTTAACAGAAGCACTCCGTGGTTCATTTGCCACTCTAATTACATATCTACCTTGCCTTTTACATGCAAAATTTTTAATTTGGCTTTGATCTCCATTCACTGTAAGTGTTTCATCCCCTTACTTATTAGTTTCATGTTTTATGCTGTTGTCTATCTATTCTTAAGATGTGTAAGCTCCTGGCAGGCAGTAATATCAGAAATAGCCAATGCTTATGTAGCACTTACTCTATGTCAAACACTATTGCAAGTATTGTAGGTCTATTAACTCATTTAAACTTCCTGAGTTTGTAGGTACTATTATTATCTCTATTTTAAAGACGAGAAAACTGAGATCCATAAAGGTTATACGGTGTATGCAAGGTCACCTAAGTAGGAAATGTGGGGGCAGCGGTTCAAACTCCAGAACCTAAACTCCTACTTGCTACCAGATGCTGCTTTTGCAAGGATAATCTTGTGTCCTCTGTCAAAGCACTACTCTTCGTACACAACTATGGTGTGTCTTTAACTGGATACCAGACCAGCACATGCCTCATCCCAGATCCACCCAGTTCCATCTGCCCCTGGGTCTCAGCTACTTTCTTCACCTCCTTGCCAGAATGACTCCAGTCAAGACATATATTTCTGCAGTCGTCTCTTCCTGTCTCCAGACACCAACAAATTTCTCAGCCTCTCCAGAGCACAAGAGTCAGGCTTTGTCATGGCTTCTATACCTTCACCATTGCAAGAACTACAAGAGTCCCAGCACCCAGATCCCACATGACATTAGCCTTGGAGAGTCTAGCTTTACCAGTAGTTGTCCAGAGTGACAGAATGCTATTACTAAGGCGTGTGAAGAGTTAATGCCCATAGGAAGTACTTTGACCTAAGACAGACAGGAAGAAGCTAGCAGATAAATTCCTCTCCCTCCCTCCCCACTTGATTGCTCTAAGGCACAATGATATCATATCACCTCTCCACCCTTCTAGAGACACCTCCTGTGACTGAGCAATCAACTCTGTCATCCTGAGTAACTGTAGCCAACTTTGCTAAGCACCACTTTGAATTTTTTCCTGTCTTCATTGCCTAACTTTTCTTTTTCCCTCACTCTTGCTTCCTTCAGATTGTATCTCCAATATAAAAAAAAAAAAAAAAAAAAAGCATGCAATCTTGACTTTAGGCTCTGTTTTCTCAAGCCCAAACAATTTGTTTCCTTCCAATAATACAGATTAATTGGTGTTGACACATATATCCTCTCTCTTGGTATATTAATTAGTTTTTGTTGTATAATAAATTATCCAACACTTTGTGGCTTGAAACAATAAATGTGTATTATCTCATGGTTTCTGTGGGTAAGGAATTCAGAAGTGGCTTATCTGGTGGCTCTGGCTCAAGGTCTCTCATGAGGTTGCAGTTAAGATATGATCCAGGGCTACGGTCATCTGAAGGCTTGACGGGGGCTGAAGGATGTGCTTGGCGTGGGCTGGAAGATGGCGCTCTCACATAGCTGTTGGCAGGAAGCTTCATTTCTCATTGCCTCTTGGCCTTAGAAGGTCTTATTCCTTCACCACAATGGATCTTTCCGTAGGGCTGCTTAAATGTCCTCACAGTGTGACCACTGGCTTTCTCTAGTGTGAGTAATCCAAGAGAGAGCAATGAGGAAGATGCAATCTCTTTTATGACCTAATCTTTGAAGTCATACACCTTCATTTTCACCATACTTACAAAGTCTGGCCCACACTCAAGGGAAGCAGAATTCTGCTTGACTTTTTGAAGGAAAGAGTGTCAAAGAATTTGTGGGAAGATTTTTAAATCACCACACCTGGTTCCTTATTTACCAAAAATAAATATTTAAAGGACAGACTGCTAAGGATAGAGTCTGTAGATGAAATAGAGCGATGCTAATAATCCTTCAAAACCATTAAACTAATGATCATCACCAACCAGCTGTCTTTTTGTATTGTACTATCATAAATGGTTCACACATGTTTTTAGATTTGAGTATAATGTCAAGGAAAGTGCCCTGAAGTCATCGGGTCACCAGCTAGACCCCATACTTGACCTTTACTTCCTCCCTGCGTGTACTCACCGACCTTGGTCCCACATTTTTCCTTAAGCTCTTCTTTCCAGTTTATCTCTGAACTCAGGCAAATGGAAAGTGAAACCACCTCTCGAGCAGTAGCGACCTCCCTGACAAGACCTCCAGCTGGCCCAGACCACCCAGACCAATTTGAGCTTAACCCCTGATTTGCACCTGCACAAATGGGTGATGGAGTGACCCCCAGAGTGACCGACAACCACCTTTACCCATTATAATACTAAAATCTCCACCCGAAGAGGAACACAAGTGTCATTTACATAACATACAATGTGTGTATAGGCATGTTTCCTTAAGGCGCATGCACAACCTTATGCTCATCTCAACATAAGATGACAAGGCATCCCAATCAAAGTATACATCCTAACCCTAAATCAAAGGAACACATTCACTCTCACTCAGGGAGTCATGGCTTTGGAAGCTATTCCCCATGATCTCCTTATTTTCTGCAAATGAAGTTATTCTGTGTGACAACTCAACCTGGGACAGTTTTGAACTCACTGAGGAGTGAACTCACGCTGGTTCAGTTACAATCTTAGTATATTACTTCTTTGTTTCCTCAGATCTATATCTGCATATTATAATCAATATCCCAACATTTGATCAATACTGATTGCATCTACTGTAAATACTGACTGCATCTATTAATGAGTGTCAACAAAAATAAATGTTTTCATTTGTCAGCAATCACAAGGTTATTCGAAGAATCATATAACTTAGCAGGTGAAAAATCATGTTAGTGTACTGCCTGGCACAGTAGATGTTCAATAAATGTTTCTCTCTGGATCAAAACAAAAAAATATATATAAACCATTAATCAGCCAATAGCTCTTGACATTGTTGTTTGAGTCACTATAGCTATGATCACATAGGCTCTAGATCATATAACCTGATATTTTTCCCCTCTGCCCCCATCTGGTGGTAAGTAACTTGTCTCTTTCATCTGATATTTTATTGGTACAAAATATACAAAAATAATAACATGTCAGGCTGAGCATTTTTCTGCTTAACTGTCTTCTTCTCATACTTAGTCTATCCCTTTGCTTTTAACCTTGGTGAAACATAACATGAATCTCTTTTTCACACTGTAGTTTTAATGAGGTTGTTACCCTGCATATCCAATGAGATAGTGGCTTATGTCATAAATTTCATACTTCAAGGTATATGCCTTCAGCTGTTGAATTAACCTTATAACTGAAAATAAATTTCAATTGCTGATCACAACAAGAACTTTTGATGTATTATTAATATTATTATTATTTAAAATGAATGTTTTGCATGCAAGCAAGGTAAACCTTGTGAGTAGGCATTCACTAAAAATGCTTCTGTCTCCGATTAAGTTCCTATGTACAGCCAACTTAATTATTTGTGATACTAGGTAACAATATAATTGAAATGAATGATTGAATAACTCCATCTTATTTTCCAAAAACCTTTCATTTTCTCTTGGCTACAACACCTGCCACACTTTAATAACTTAAGTTTGATCTCCTTCTATTTCTACTACCCCTGTTTATAGATGAAATGCTAATAAACAGACAAGAGTCAAAATATGTCAGCTGGAAGAAGAAAAGAGATTAATGTACCCCAAAATGAATATTAATTCCCTAAATAAATAAGAATCAACAGCATGTCCTATGATAACGTAGAAGGGGGAAGCTTTCCATAGTGGTAAAGATAAGTGATATGCTATTAGATCAAGAAAGAGTGTTTCTTGTTCACTAAGCCAATCATCTTCAACTCCTGCCCCACTGTAACCTAAAGTTCACGATGCTAAAGCATGGTACTGGAAAGGATTCCAGAAACAAAGACATGGATAGAAGGAGAGTGGTGGCACATATTACTCTGTCTAGGTTGTTGAGAACAGCCTTATTCACAATAAATGGCTCAAACCATTTTGTATCCAACATTCTCACTTCACACGAGCCTCACCTTTGGGCCAACCATACCTTCCATTTCTGGGATGCAGGTTACCACTTACCATTCACTTCCTGCACCCCACCTCCACTAATCCATCTGCCCTTTGGATTCCCCCCTCACTACCAGAGAAGGACAGCAGCAATGAGAGAAGTTATACATAAAATCCAAGCAAGAGAAGGACACAGAGAAGACAAGACAGCCATGCTTCACGGGAACAGTCAGAGATTGTCACAGCTTTGAAAGGGAATTTTAATTCTTAAGGCAAAAAGAATAATGCAAGTTTGATGTCTCTGGAAATTTGCCTGGTAATTCACTATCTTAAGGATGGACCCAGTTTGTCTTAAGGATCTACTCATGGGCTGAGGGCAAACAGACTTCTACAGTGGGCTTAGAGCTAGGCTCAACCTGTCAGCTCCGGAAGGCATTTCTTTGTACAAAGCAGTAGCTTTTCCATAAAAGGTCAATGCTAAATGAACATGTGTTCAGCAAACATGCTTATCCAGTGCCTAGTTTATGAAGGAACTCTGTAGATGTATTGTTATCATTATTATTATCTCTACCAGATGACACTCTGGCAGAGAACTTGACACTCCTGGCCCTTTGGAGGTTAGCGCAAAGTACCAGTCCAGCTTATCAGGGAGAGAGTCCGACTCTTTCTCTCAAAGAACCAGGAAACTACTCCACAGTTCACTTCTCTTGGACACCAGGGATCCCTTTCTAGTCACGGAGGAGCACTTTCCCTCCCCTGGCTCAGTGCACCTCCTGAAGCACAGTTCTGCCCCAGGCTGTCTCAGGCACCCATTTCTTTAATGAGTGCTTTGCCCTGACAGAGCTGACTCAGACAGATGCGCAAGGGCCCCGCGCTTGATGTGTCTTACATTTTGAATGTCCTTCCAAACAAATGCCCAGTAGCTGAGAGCCCATTTATTGAAGAGACAAATGCATTTGTTTCGTTACAGAGCTGCAGGCAAAGTATAGTAGTCTGGAAATAGCATGAGGGAAAAAATATCTTTGTATTGTTAAGACCTAACATGACTGAAGTCAAAGTCAGAAAGCCAACAGTCACAAGGTCACACGAATTTACACCAAAGACCCCTTACGCCAATTTTAACATGTTCATGCATGCATGTAGTTTGATTTAAAAAAAAAATTCTGTTGGGCACATGCGTGTCTCAGTTAGTTGAGTGTCTGACTTTTGATTTCAGCTCATGTCATGATCCCAGGGTTGTGGGATCGAGCCCCGCATCAGACTCTGCACTGAGCGTGAAGTCTGCTTGGGATTCGCTCTCTCTCTCTCTCTCTCTCTCTCTCTCCCTCTCTCTCTCTCTGTCTCCTTCTGCTTCTCTCCCCACTGGTGCACACTCTCTCTAAAATTAAAAAAACAAAACAAAAAAAACACAAAATCTTTTGAAAACTGAATCTTAATCTTGCAAATTCTTAATCTAAGCAACTATTCATTTATGTTAATAAAATGGGTCCTTCATGATATCCATGTGTAATTTTTACCTGCCTTTCTACAACTTCAGTATTGAAACATTGGATTTATTATTTTTCTACTTCCTAGACTACTTACCTATGCAATCGCCTTCTTTCCTGTAAAGTTTTTCTTTGTAAGCTGAATTCCAACCTTGCCCCTTCCAGGCTGTGACCTTGAGTGAGTCACTGCACCTGCTTCTGTGTCAATCTCTTCATCTGTGGAGTGAGGATATAATAGACCCAACCTTATAGGGGAGCTGAAAGAAATTAAGTGTTGCTAAATTGAAAAGCACTCAGAACTGAGGCAGGCATGGACCCATGTCAAATGTCACCTCAGAGAGAGAAAAAAATTCAGGTTACAATATAACATTTCAATATTATAAAGTGAACACTCAATATTAGTCATTCTGATTAGCTAAAGATCCAGGACCCAGTAGGACCACGTTCCAGGTGTCCTAACCCCAGACATTCTTATGTCATTACATCATGTTTCATTGGTGACATCCCTACCATGAGCTGACTCCTGAATTTTTAGGCTTTCTGTCTTCTCTGCTACCCAGGCATGTTGACAAGGTTGACTTCTGTGATCCCACTTCTCAGACTCCCCATAGACACGCTTTTGTGCTCGTCCTTTGACTCCAACCTCTTCTGTCTTGAGTAACTTCGCACGATACCCATCCTCCAGTGCCCCCCTCATAACACCATTCCCAAAGACAGCTAAACGAAGATGCTCAGGTCCCTGTGCACAAGGGGTACCTACTCAAGTGCATCCTGGGCGAACATCCTGAGCAGTGGTGAAGCAAAGCAGCACAGACCCATCTTTGGACTTTGTTTGAACTCTGTCTCTCTGCCATCACTTTGCAATTTAAAGAAAAACAAGTAATATTTTTTAAATGTCGCTGTCATTACATCAAGTAGAAAGAAAATTTGCCGCCAACAAGATAGCAGCCTTGGCACATGCTCTACTCCTATTCCCCTTTTTGCTTCCCAGAAAACCCAGAACAGAGGAGGAAGCGTTTGGAAGAGAAATGAGACACCCCTAAACCAGAAGCAACAATCAGTTGACTGGTTGCATCTAGCCAGGCCTCCTAGAAAGGCAGCAGCAGCCTACCTCATGACCACGTACACTCTCCACTCTCCACGGCCATGGCCACAGCCACCAGCCTCCTTTCTTTGAAGACCTTCCCACATCAGCCTCAACCTACCTTTCTGGCCTGATCTCCTTTAATGGCCCACACATGTATAATACACTCCGGCAAGGGTGGCATATTTGATGGTCCCAGTGATCTTTCTCAATGACTTGTGATATTATCTCCACCAGGAAGTTCTTTCCTCGTCTCTCCTCCCATCTTGCTTATTTTCCGTATTTAGTTTTGCTTCTTCCCTGAGCTCAGTCACTGTGTCCCCTCACACTTGCAATGAGATATAATCTCTCTGCACCTAACTTGTCTCAGCACTGAGTCTACCTCTCCTTGAGCCCTTACTCCACTCAGTTATACATTATAATCATTCACATATTGAATTGTGTCCTTTGCCACCATCAAGCCGTATTCATCTTGAGGGTAGAGACAGTATCGTTGTATCCCCTGCCAGGCCTAATACAGGGCTTGGCATGCTGAAAACACTGAGTAAACATTTTTCAAGTGGAATTAAAGATTATACTGTGGATAAATATCCTTTGAGTTACTTTATATTTGTTTAAATTTATTTTGTTTTATTTTGCAAATATAACCGACCATATCAACTTAATATATCTTTTTCCCTGCTTTGTTCCTGTTACTGGCAATGGACAACATTCTCAACACACTGTGCATGTGGAAAGCTAAAGGAGCAGAAAGAGTGACAAAAAATGGAGAACCAGGCCTTGTATTTAATCTTCATGTTTTACATTTCAGGTGAAAGTGAAAAAGCTTCTCAGGTTCTCAGATAACCTGCATAATGCACGAGGCTATGGCTCCACTGGAATAAAATAAAACTTTAAACACAAGGTTGTATTATTATTCTTTGAGACCATACTTCTCAATTATCCTTCGGTTTATCTCTAGACCTTTATCCCCATGATTCAGGGTTCTCTTCCTTTTTTTTTTTTTTTTTTTCCATTGTAAACAATTCACTTTACAAATGTAGAATAAAAAAATTAGGCTTCATCATAAGAAATTCTGGATGCTGGTAGAAAATAAATCATATCTCTTTTCCTCCCTGAGCCTGGCTTCTTGGTCTCTGTGGTTTCTTCTCTCTGGATCTGTGCCTCTTAAATGCCTTAAGATCAAAAAGTGGGAAGGTGGAAAAGTTGAGAAGAATGATTTTAATGAGGACAGCTGGGTACTATGACTCTGTAATCAATAAGTTAAGTACAAAGCAAGGGAATGTTTGTTGGAGAGCTATTTTAAATGTGTCATCTTTTTTCTCAACAGGAACACCTGGAAGAATGTACTATTTTTGTTTAAATGGATTCTTATAAGGCTCACCAGAACCCAGCATATTATAATAAACCCATGATATTTAATACAGACAGTGTGATAAAGATAAAAACTGTCAATGTTTTTGTTTCCAGATTCTTTAAAAGACATTGAATTGCTGAACCAATTGGAAAGAAAGAAACAAAGAAAAAAAGGCAGGAAGGGGTAGAACGTAGGAGGGAGAGAGGGAGAAATACTGATTTGGGGAAGGCTAGCTCAAGCTGTCTCCTCTAGTAAATAAATTGAAAAAGCAAGGAAGACTTTCAAGTAACTTACACAGCACTTGTCCAAGTCCAGGGTTGAGTGTATCTAAAGAAAACAATACCGTCAGTTATTAACATTAAAAAGCTCCAATAAAGCCGTTTGAAATTTCTGAATGGATGTTTATTGTAATTCATTTCCTGAACACGTAGCCACGTACCTATCTGTTGTAGAGTTGGTGATATCTGAGGTATCCTTCCAGACTCAATGACCAAAAAGCTAAGTGTCTTAAAAACCCTTTGTCCTTTACCATATACAGCACTTCTGTGCTGCGGGGGAAAAGAACAAGATTGAGTGAAAGAAAGGTCTTTACAAACTGAAATATGGGGGTGCTGGGTGGCTCAGTCAGTTGAGTGACCGTCTCCTGATTTCAGCTCAGGTCATGATCCAAGAGTCATGGCATCAAGCCCCTTGTAGGGGTCTACGCTCCTGCTTAAGGTTCTCCCTGTGTCTCTGCCTCTCTACCTCTCTCTCTGTCTCTGTCTCTCTCAAAAAATAAAAAGAAAGAAAGAAAGAAACTGGAATATACATTTTTAAAGAAAATCAGCAAGGAAAAAGGGACAATTTCAGGCATTGTCCTCTATCATAATTCTCCATTCAGATATTCTTATTCGAAGACTCAGATTTTCTTAAAAGCAATATGCCCCCATCTTTTCCTCTTGCCGTTTCCATAACTTAAAATTCCTTCTAAGGACACCTGGGTGGCTCAGTCAGTTAAGCTTCCAACTCTCGATTTCGGCTCAGGTCATGATCCCAGATTCATAGGATGGAAAACCCTGCATCCAGCTCTGCACTGAGCATGGAGCTTGTTTGGGATTCTCTCTCTCTCTCTCTCTCTCTCTCTCTCTCTCCCCCTGCCCTTACCCACCCCCCTCCCTCTCTCAAATAAAAATTTTTAAAAATCTTTCTATTCTTTTTTCCTCTTATTAGGGTTGTTAGACTTTATAAATAAAAAATACAGGGCATCCAGTTAAATTTGATTTTCAGATAAATAACCATTTTTTAGTAATAAGTATATTTCATGAAATATTGGGAAATTTGTACTAAAAAGGATTCATTATTCACCTGAAATTCAAATTTAAACAATGAATTTTTTTTTTTTTTGGTATAAGTATGTCCCAAATATTGCATGGGACATACTTACAGTGAAAATTTATTTGTGGTTATTCTGATGTTCAGACTGAATCCGCTGTATTTTATCTGGAAGCTCTGCTGTTAGGTAAATTCTCCCATCGTTCGAGCCCCAATCAAATCCCATTTCTTCAGTGAATGCTTCCATACCCATCTTATTTTGAAAAGATTCATGCATTTATTCATTACCCCCCAATCAAATATGTAATGAGCAGCTATTTTCCCCCAGGAATTGTGCTGGGTACTGGGGATAAAAAGCAAAACCAAGTCCATAGCTAACAGGTAAAGATGGCCTTGGAGGTGGGTGATAATGACCCAGGGGAGAAAAAGTCACACGAGAGATGCACAGGGAACCTCAGAAAATCCATAAATAAGCATCCTTATAGGATGGCAGCCTGACTGTCCCTGTATGTCCTATCTAACTTTATGTTATATTAACATTTGGAGACATATCTTCTACTTCTCAGCCTCTTCCTGGTGTCACACTTCACCTACAGTAGGACTTCTGTTTGTTTTGTGCAGTGAAGCCCTTTTCTTGATCCCATTCACTTACTCTCCTTCGGATTTTTTAGAAAGATAACCCCAAGCTTGAGTTTTGTTTGCTTCACTTTACGGTGAGAAATGGTGCCTTTTCCAACGTACTAAATGTGACAGGTGTCACTTCATGTGCTTCACATGGTCACTTAATCCTCACACTTACTCAGCGAACGAGGTACTCTTTATATCCCATTTCATGGAAGAGGAAACAAAGATACAAAAATGGTTCATTGACTTGCCCCAAATCACACCAATAATAAAGGCTTCACTAAGATTCAAACCCAGGAGCCTGGCTTCAGAATGCTGTGTTGCCACTCTGTGATAGAGGTGATTTTAAAAATGGAAATTAATAATAATAGTGGGAGACTTCAACACCCCACTCACAGCAATGGACAGGTCATCTAATCAAAAAATCAACAAGGAAACAATGGCTTTGAATGACACACTGGACCAGATGGACTTAACAGATATATTCGCACATTTCATCCTAAAGCAGCAGAATATACATTCTTCTCCAGTGCACATGGAACATTCTCCAGAATAGACCATATACTGAGACACAAATCAGCCCTAAGTAAGTACAAGATGATCAAGATCACACCATACATATTTTCAGACCACAGCGCTATGAAACTCGAAATCAACCACAAGAAAAAAAATTGGAAAGGGAACAAATACTTGGAGACTGAAGAACATCCTACTAAAGAATGAAAGGGCCAACCAAACAGTTAAAGAGGAAATTAAAAAGTATATGGAAGTCAATGAACATGATAACACCACAACCCAAAACCTCTGGGATACAGCAAAGGTGGTCATAAGAGGAAAGTATATAGCAATCCAGGCCTTCCTAAAGAAGGGAGAAAGATCTCAGATTCACAACCTGACTTTATGCCTTAAGGAGCTGGAAAAAGAACAGCAAATAAAACCCAAAACCGCAAAAGACAAGAAATAATAAAGATTAGAGCAGAAATTAATGCTATCAAAACCAAAAAGCAGTAGAATAGATCAATGAAACCAGAAGCTGGTTCTTTGAATGAATTAACAAAATTGATAAGCCACTAGCCAGTTTGATCAAAAAGAAAAAGGAAAGGACCCAAATAAATAAAATCAAGAATGAAAGAGGAGAGATCACAACCACAGCAGAAATAAAAACAGTAATATGAGAATATTATAAGCAATTATATGTCAATAAAATGGGCAATCTGGAAGAAGTGGACAAATTCCTAGAAACATATAAACTACCAAAACTGAAACAGGAAGAAATAGAAAATTTGAACAGACCCATAACCAGGAAGGAAATCGAATTAGTAATCAAAAATCTGCCAAAAAAACAAGAGTCCAGGGTCAGATGTTTTTCCAGGGGAATTCTACCAAACATTTAAGGAAGAGTTAACACCTATTCTCTTGAAGCTGTTCCAAAAAATAGAAAAAGAAGGAAAACTTCCAAACTTTTTCTATGAAGCCAGCATTACCTTGATTCCAAAACCCCACTAAAAAGGAGACAGAGACTCCACTAAAAAGGAGAACTATAGACCAGTTTCCCTGATGAACATGGATGCAAAAATCCTCAACAAGATATTAGCCAACTGGATCCAACAATACATTAAAAAAATTATTCACCACGACCAAGTGCAATTTCTACCTGGGTTGCAGGGCTGGTTCAATATCCACAAAACAGTTAACATGATTCGTCACATCAATAAAAGAAAGATCAAGAACTATATGATCCTCTCAGTAGATGCAGAGAAAGCATTTGACAAAATACGCATCTTTTCTTGATAAAAACCCTCAAGAAAGTAAGGCTGGAAGGAGCATACCTTGAGATCATAAAAGCCATATATGAACAACCCAACGCTAGTATCCTCCTCAATGGGGAAAAACTGAGAGCTTTCCCCCTAAGGTCAGGAACAAGACAGGGATGTCCACTCTCGCCACTGTTATTCAACATAGTATTGGAAGTCTTAGCCTCTGCCATCAGACAACACAAAGAAATAAAAGGCATCCAAACTGGCCAGGAGGAGGTCAAACTTTCACTCTTCGCAAATGACATGATACTCTATATGGAAAACCCAAAAGATTCCACCAAAAAACTATTAGACTTGATCCATGAATTCAGCAAAGTTGTAGGATATGAAATCAATGCACAGAAATCGGTTGCATTTCTATACACCAACAATTAAGCGACAGAAAGAGAAATCAAGGAATCAATCCCATTTACAGTTGCACCAAAACCCATAAAATACCTAGCAATAAATCTAACCAAAGAGGTGAAAAATCTATACGCTGAAAACTATAGAAAGCTTAGGAAAGAAATTGAAGAAGACACAAAAAAATGGAAAAAGATTCCATGCTCCTGAATAGGAAGAACAAATATTATTAAAATGTCGATACTACCCAAAGCAATCTACATATTCAATGCAATCCCTATCAAAATAACACCAGCATTCTTCCCAGCACTTGAACAAATTAATCCTAAAATTTGTATGAAATCAGAAAAGACTCCGAATAGCCAAAGCAATCTTGAAAAAGAAAACCAAAGCAGGAGGCATCACAATCCCAGACTTCAAGCTATACTACAAAGTTGTACTCATCAAGGCAGTATGATACTGGCACAAGAACAGACACTCAGATCAATGAAACAGAATAGAGAACCCAGAAATGGGCCCACAAACATATGGCCAACTAATCTTTGACAAAGCAGGAAAGAATATCCAATGGAATAAAGACAGTCTCTTCAGCAAGTGGTGCTGGGAAAACTGGACAGCGACATGCAGAAGAATGAACCTGGACCACTTTCTTACACCAGACATCAAAATAAACTCAAAATGGATGAAAGACCTCAATGTAAGAGACAGGAAGCCATCAAAATCCTCGAGGAGAAAGCAGGCAAAAACCTCTTTGGTCTTGGCCGCAGCAACTTCTTACTCAACACGTCTCCCGAGGCAAGGGAAACAAAAGCAAAAATGAACTACTGGGACCTCATCAAAATAAAAAGCTTCTACACAGTGAAGGAAACAATCAACAAAACTAGAAAGCAATCGACAGAATGGGAGAAGATATTTACAAATGACATATCAGATAAATGGTTAGTACCCAAAATCTATAAAGAACTTATCAAACTCAACACCCAAAAAACAAATAATCCAGTGAAGAAATGGGCAAAAGACATGAATAGACACTTCTCCAAAGAAGACATCCAGATGCCCAGCCAACGCATGAAAAAATGCTCCACATCACTCATCCATGGGGAAATACAAATCAAAACCACAATGAGATACCACCTTACACCTGTCAGAATGGCTAACATTAACAACTCAGGCAACAACATGTTGGCAAGGATGCGGAGAGAGAGGATCTCTTGCACTGCTGGTGGCAATGCAAGCTGGTGGAGCCACTCTGGAAAACAGTATGGAGGTTCCTCAAAAAATTAAAAATACAACTGCCTTACAACCCAGCAATTGCACTACTAGGTATTTATCCAAGGGATACAGATGTGCTGTTTCAAAGGGACATATGCACGCCAATGTTTATAGCAGCAGTACCGACAATAGCCAAAGTATGGAAAGAGCCCAAATGTCCATCGACGGATGAATGGATAAAGAAGATGTGGTGTATATATACAATGGAGTATTACTCGGCAATCAAAAAGAATGAAATCTAGCCATTTGCAACTATGTGGATGGAACTGGAGTGGATGGCTAAGTGAAATTAGCCAGAGAAAGACAAAAATCATATGACTTCTCTCATATGAGGACTTTGAAAGACAAAACAGATGGACATAAGGGAAGGGAAACAAAAATAATATAAAAACAGGGAGGGGGACAAAACAGAAGAGACTCATAAATATGAAGAACAAACTGAGGGTTACTGGAGGGGATGTGGGAGCGGGGATGGACTAAATGCTTAAGGGGCACTAAGGAATCTACTCCTGAAATCATTGGTGCACTATATGCTAACTAATTTGGATGTAAATTTTGAAAAATAAAAAATAAAATTAAAAAATATATAAAATAATAAAATGGAAATTATATAAGCTTCTGGAATTTTCTGTGGACACTTTATTTGTTCTTTTATTATCATTTTATTTTTAAAACAAGCAATCCTTTTTATGTTCCTAATGGTCCACAAAAGAACCACATAGGCCCAAAGACAATTCAAGGGAAGAAATGTTAAGGAGGCTAACACAATGCAATCTCACACACTGAAAGCGTAAGTTAGTTCATGACCCTTCCCTTCATTATTATCTGCCCCAATCCTTCTGGTCTGTGCTGTGGTTTAAGCCTGGATTCAAGTGCAAACACGGTGCACATCCCTGGTTACTACTAGACAAAGCAGACCCGATCGATCTAAGACAACAAAGTCATGAAAGCCTTTTCAAGTAACTGTTTAACTGTAAGTTAGTTATCATGCAGTTAGAAGAAGTAAAATCATTCCTCAACTTGCAGCAAGAAATTTAGAGAAAGCCAAACATGGTGCCAAGAGACGTACTTAGGATGCAGGATTGTAACCTTATTACCTGACTTGTAAAATTACAAACTCGAGTGTGCCGAATGCTCTAAATCTTATGACCTCCAAAATGTGACCTGGAGAAGCCCACTTGATGAATATTAAAAATATCCATTTTGGGGCGCTTGGGTGGCTCAGTCGGTTGGGTGTCCGACTTCAGCTCAGGTCACGATCTCGTGGTCCGTGAGTTCGAGCCCCGCATCAGGCTCTGGGCTGATGGCTCGGAGCCTGGAGCCTGCTTCCGATTCTGTGTCTCCCTCTCTCTGCCCCTCCCCCATTCATGCTCTGTGTCTCTCTGTCTCAAAAATAAATAAACGTTAAAAAAAATTTTTTTTTTTTAAATATATCCATTTTATGGGGCACCTGGGTGGCTCAGTCAGTTAAGTGTCTGAGTCTTGATTTCGGCTCAGGTCGTGATCTCACAGTTCATGGGATCAAGCCCCACATGGGGCTTTGCACTGACAGCACAGAGCCTGCTTCAGATCCTATCTCCTCTCTCTGACCTTCCCTCACTCGTGGGCGTGCGTGCATGTGCGCGCGCTCTCTCTCTCTCTCTCTCTCAAAAACTAAAATAAACATAAAAATATATCCATTTTTCTATTTGCATAAAATGAGAATACTTAAAACATAAGAGATTAATTTGGAGGCACTCAAACCCCCATTCTCTAAAAAGGATACTGCCTGTTCCCTCTTCCTGGTGGCTGGGACTTCTAGCAAATATGTCATGATTTAAATTTCAACTACATGGGATACAAAGAGATGTCCATCTTCAAGAAATCACCTTCCACTATGAATAACAGAAGCTGTGGTCATCTGGTCTCAGTGTTTGTGTCCCACTTAATTTGGTGCAGTACATCAGGGGAAGTTTGGCTCAGTGTAATTGTTGCCAATAAATTACAGTGTTAAAACAAGTAAAATTATTGAGAAGAGCTGTTTGTCCCTAGGCGGCATTCTGATACCAAAGCTAAGACTTCACTAATATTTTTTTAAGGTCGTTGAACTAAAACATAGCCAAAGGCCTCTTTCACTTTCTGAGTCAGAAGACAGTGCAGAAATGGGAAGTTACCATAGCAAATTATGGTAATTTAATACTTCGTATAAATCAAAAGTTTCAAAATCTCAAAAATATATGGAATTCTCTTACTTTGGACAAATTTTCCACCATATAAATTAATAGGAGCTTCATATATAATTGATAATAGTGTGACATTTAGAAAAATATAAAATGTCAACAGAGACATCTTGAGTAAACAGGTCACAAAAGCCTGTGCTTATAACAATAAGAGATAAATCGGTTTGGGGGAATAATAGAATCTCAGAGGTTGAAAAAACTTTAAAGGTTACTGAGTTTACTACCCCAAGTTTTAATATGCTCTCCAGCATCTTCTCCCCCATCTAGACAGCTCTGCTCCAAGTATAGGTGACTGTACATATCACCCCCAAGTTTGTATCTACGTTTCCACTCAAAAGCCATCACTGAAGTTGACTTACTGACAAAGAGCAAGAAAATGGGGCAAAGATTGGGAAGCGACTTTGAAAGGGACCTGTTTCCACCTGTCCCATAAGAAACAACCCTTTCCATCTTTCTTTTGACATCTTTCTTTTGACCTCTTTTGACTTGGTCCTTGAAGCCTTGGAAAGAACTTGTACCTTTGAGGAAGCCCAGCTGGGTGAACTGAGAACCACAGACATGAACATCGGTATGAAAATGAGAGCAAGGTCAAGAACAGGTGTGGGTCAAGGGGAACAGTGCAGAGTTCCCAAGGAGGGTAAGGAGTGTCTTCACTACATCTAGAGCTGAGAAAAAGCCATGTGATCAGAGACTTTTTTTCAGTTGTGGTAAAAAAACACATACCATAAAAATTTACCATCTCTTCCAGTTTTAAGTGAACAGTACATTAGTGGTTAACTACAGGCGCATTATTGTGCAACACATCTCTAGAAACTTGTCTTTTGCAAAAATGAAGCCCTACGCTCATTGAATATCAACTCCCCATTTTCACTTTCCCCAGCCCCTGGCAACCCCCA
This sequence comes from Panthera leo, assembly GCF_018350215.1. Taxonomy (NCBI): domain Eukaryota; kingdom Metazoa; phylum Chordata; class Mammalia; order Carnivora; family Felidae; genus Panthera; species Panthera leo. Next base: position 73,373,409 of record NC_056679.1, on the reverse strand, counting down.
TTCTATTTTCCGTTTATAAGTGTTGACTACTTCAGATACCTCGTGTAACTGTAATCATGCAGTATTTGTCTTTTGATGACTGGCTTATTTCACTAAGTATAACATCTTAAAGGCTCATCCATGTTGGAGCCTGTGACAGGATTTCTTTCTTTTTTGAAGATGAATGATATTCCATTCTATGTACAGTAAAACCTTGGTTTGCAAGCATAATTCCTTCTGGAAACATGCTTGTAATCCAAAGCACTTGTACATCAAAGCGAATGTCCCCATAAGAAATAATGGAAACTCAGATGATTCATTCCACAACCCAAAAATATTCATGTAAAATGATTGCAATACTGTACTATAATACAAAATACTAAGAAAAATACAAAGTATAAGGAAAAATAAACAAATTAACCTACATTTCCCTTTGAAAACCTTTGTGGTTGGTGTGAGGGAGACAAGAGAGAGGAGGGTTATCGTGTGGGAGGATTTTCACTATCACTAATGGAATCACTGATATCTCTTGGCTCAATGCAATCTTTTTCTTTTCTTGCAACTTTAACAAGGAACCTATCCAATGACACTTGCTATTGCCTCCTTTTGAGATTTCACGGAAGTGTGACACTGCATTGTCATTAAACAGGTTCATCACTATCACTGCTAAAGCTTTACTCGGGTAGTGCTTTTCCACAAAGTTTTGCAGTTTCCCACATTTTACATGTCCCCCTAATCTCATCTGAAGTGATTTGAAGGGATTCCTCCCCCTTTTTCTCCTCCTCTGCAGACGAGATACAGATGTAGGCTTCTTATAAAATCTTGCAGTTTCGGCCACTTCATACCTCATTCGTACTTTTCGATGATTTCCTTCTCAACTTCTACTGTAATCATCTTATTACTGCCTTTCTTTCCAACCTTTTTCTGCATGGGCGCCATTGTATACACGCACATGGACTTGACTACAGTGCAGTATTAACAGACTCTTGTCATGTACTGTATTGAATGTAAGTGGCAATAAGGCAGCAGAGGAAATGGTCTCTATCTGCAGGCAGCCTGACCTAGAACGAAGCAAAGCATTCCTAAGCCCACTCTTGTACGGAAAAGCAAAGACTGTCCATAGGTGCTTTGAAGTGACAAAAAATACACTAGTGTCAGTTGTGGGCACCTTCCAATGTCCTGAAAAATCACTGATTTCTGCCAAACGCTGTAGCCTAAAACCAAGCATCCGAGCATGGGAGACGATCACCCACAATCCCTTAGAGAGAGAGAGTTAGAGAGAAGAACCATTGGCTCATATTGTAAGACATCGCTTCTTTATCAAGTTAAAATTTATTAGAAATGTTTGCTGTCCTTGTGGAACACTCACAGAATACGTTACTTGCAAGCCAAGGTTTTACTGTATATGCTATCTTTTCTCTATCTATTCATTCATCGAGGGACATTTAGCTTGATTTTACCTCTCAGCTATTGTGAATAATGCTGCAATGACATGGGTGTGCAAATATATTTTTGAGATCCTGTTTTCAATTCTTTGGGATACACACCCAGAGTGGGATTGCTGAATTACACAGTAGTTCTATTTTTAATTTTTTGAGAAATCTCAAGTCTTCCCCCTTTTTTTAACTATATCCCTATGTGTTCTTTTCAACTGCCAGTGCTTCCAACTCTGGCTCCTGGGAATTTGCTCTTAACACTATCCAGGGGCATCTGGCAACAACCTTCCTCTGACTCCTCCTACACACATTAGTGTCACTGCTAAGACCAGGGCAGGCCTGTGTGCGTTGCTCTATACAGTCCTCCAAAGATAAAACCAACCCTGGTTATTCTTTACTTACTACCTTAGGATGGGAAATATGCTGGTTCCTCCAATAATTAAGTGTATCCCAGCTTTATTGCAAGAAAGCCTGTCAGTGACACAAACAGAATTTCTATTTCAAAGGAATGATCTCCTTCTCCTCTTCTTTGGAGAAAGTAACTTAGATATTTTTAGGTAAAAAAAAAAAGATTCTTTGGGGATATTTGTTATGAAATGTGTATTGATATGTTTTTTATGTGTACAGTAATTTATAAATGCAACTTATGGAATTAGGAAATGCTCACCTAAAATCTAAAATTAAGGTATCTCCTGTGAATTATATTACTGAATAAACACGTCAGGGGAAAGGCAAGTTTTAATGTTTCTAGGTAGAATTCTGAAGAACCAGGATTTAGCCCAGTAAAGACTTGACTTGTACATTAGTCAGGACCACATTCTCCCCCCCCCCACCCCCCCAGAAAGAGAACCAGGACAGAGAGAAGTTACAAGGAATTGGCTCAGAAGTCCCAAGGTCTGCCATCTGCAAGTGGGAGACCCAGGAAAGCCAGGGGGATAATGAGTCTGAGTCCAAAAGCCTCAGTCCAAAAGCCTGTGAATCCCATTTTGAGAGCAGGAGAAATTAAGATGAGATGGACCCAGTTTAATTACTTGAGGCAGGAAAAAAAAAAAAAGGATGAATTCTTCCTTCCTCTGCCTTTTGTTCTATTCAGGCTCTCAAACACTTGGAAGATGCCCACCCACACAGGGGAGGGCAGTCAACCCTGCTGAGCCCACCTATTCAAATGCAAATCCCATCCAGAAACACCTTCACAGATACAGCCAGAAACAATATTTAATCTGGGTACCCGTGGTCCACTCAAACTGACACATAAAATTAACCATCACAACTGGGCATCAAGAAAATTTTGTGTAATCGATGGAATTCTTATACTGCAGAACTGTGAACATCAAGGGACCAAAGATAGACAAGTGCAAAGCAGAGAAATTTTCCAGTGTTTGTCAAGAATGATTCAGAAAAAAAGCAATACTGAAATCAAGGCAGAAACACTCTGCTTCTTTCTAGAGCCAGAAAATATGAAAGGCAGTGAGAGTGCCTTGGATTTTCCAGAGCCTGGAAAAAAAACAGTCCTCAAGGTGATCTCTTTCTTTTTGTACAATATCGAAAAGTAGAATTTTGAGTACCCCTGAGTTACCCCGATACTGTAAAGGAGGCATTGGCTTGAGGCCACTGGAAATATATTTTCTCCATTGTCAATAACAGCTTGCCATTATGTTCATACATCATTCTCTTGTGAGTTGATTTAAAGTGTTAGTCTTTGGAAGGTTTATAAACTCCAGCACAAGCAAACCAGAAGACAAGACCACGTGCAGGGGACCTCATCAAAATTCTCCACTGAAGGCATACTCCATGAGCAGGTGAATCCTAGCATAGGTTTATCTTCAATTCCTAACTTCCATATAGAGGCAAAGGATATCTATTTATCCGTCTATCTATCTACCTACCCAACCACTGTAAAGAATTCATCTAAGTGGTAAGATCTACCCCAGGCTATAAAGATCAAATTTATTTCAACCTGAGACTAAAGGACAGAAGCCAGAACAGTGCAGGATAAAAGCTTATGTTGGAAAATGAGCGCAATAGTTAAACCCAGGACTCCCAATAAAAATGAAGAAATCAGTGGCGCCTGGGTGGCTCAGCCGGTTAAGCGTCCGACTTTGGCTCAGGTCATGATCTTACAGTTCATGAGTTCAAGCCCCGTGTTGGGCTCTGTGCTGACAGCTCAGAGCCTGGAGCCTGCTTTGGATTCTGTGTCTCCTTCTCTCTCTGCTCCTCCCCTGCTCATACTCTGTCTCTCTGTCTCTCAAAAATAAATAAAACATTAAAAAAAAGTGTTAATGAAGAAATCTCTTAAACAGTCCCAAGCCATGATAGGCAAGGCTAGACAGGAGAACAGCACCAGTCAGGACAGACATGACTTTGACACCCTTTGGCCCTCTCCAGCCAGGAAAGAATCCTGCCTGCCATCCCTCCCCGTTAGCCCTTGATGAGAACCTCTCTTCCTCTCCTTTGTTAGGGGCAACTCTCAGGAATAAATACAAAATCAACCTCACCATGAATTTAATTCTGCTCAGTGAGTTCCTAGAGTTCTCACATGTTAAGCCTCAACTTCTACAATTAGACACCCCAGTGAGTTAAGTTCATGGGATCCCACGAACTCTTCTCTACCTCTACCGGTAGAGGTGTTAGAATGATCAAATGTCAAGGAAGGAAATAAGGTCATCAGTAAGTATGCTGGGCCAAGGATGGCTAGGTAAAGTTCAGAATCAAAAACCCGGGCAAGTCAGAAGCTCAGATCATAAATAGTTCTGACCTCTCTGGCTGGATTTTGTAACAGTCATCTGTCACTGACTTCAGCTTTTGTTTCATTTTCTAAGTTTTTATGAGTTTGCAGTTTTTGGTTTGCCCATTATCTCGGCGGTCACTGATGGAGAGGGGCAGAGGAGGATGGTGTTATTCATTCCTTCAGATGAACATAGATAGGAATGACCAAGATTCTGAATTGTAGCATTGATCACTTATCAATAATATCTACAACCAACTCCAAAAAGGCCTGATGGCGTGGGGGCAGAGGGGGAGGGTCACACCACAAAACACAAAGATATACAAAATTACATTAATCACATTGTATCTCTTCAACATTTTGTTCCATAAGCTTTCATCTAAAACAGCTCAATGCGTCTCCTCAGCCCTGTTCTGATATGTACCTAATCTAATTGTTGCCTTCTGTTTTTTCAAAAAGCCAGGGAAGGCTGAGCCCAAGGAGAAAGCATGCTGAAAGAAAGGAATACCATCAATCCTAAGACTTGCCTTGAGAAAACAAGGTAAAAGGCGAGATCCATAGCCAAAATGGGCCCAGGCCATTTATTTTACCTTCCTTCCCATGGCTATCACCTATGTTCCTACTTAGCAGTACAAGTTCTCTACCACTTCCTGATGTATAGAAACCCAAAAAGTGGCCAACTGCTTGGAATAAAGTTGGAATTCTTACAGCAGAAACAGAAAAAATTAGTATCTCAGAAATCATCCTGCCACACGTGCAACAAAAATTCAAAATGCTCTCCTCAATAATTATCAAATGTTAAGATAATCCTCAGTGAGCCAGATGGAATAAATTATAGTTAAATATTTAAACATTTATTGATGTTGAAGCAACTTTCCAGACAGTCCAAAATTCCAGAGTAATATTCTTCAAGATGTGGCACAGATTTTTTGGAGTTCTTACCACATCGGAGAAGTTCTGCTCTTTCTATTAGGTCCTCAGGAACAGGGAAGGGCATTCTGATGGACGACTTCCAAATCAATGAGGTTTTCTGCCTGTGGAAACAAGATACGCCACAGGAAAATCAAGCCCACGTGTGAGTAAACTGTGGTGCCTTCATGGTGCCTTCACATCTCTTTATGGGAATTGACATCCAGTGATTTTTAAAAGTATACATTTTACCAGAACTCAACAATGTTTTTTAACAAGGCTTTCTCACACAGTATCATCAGCTTCTGTCGCTCTATAATTAGATTCAATTAGCATGTCCCAAATGCCAGAGGGGTTGGCAATAGTGACAACGTTTAGTACAGTTAATGCATAAAAATTAAAATGTTTGCTCTCCATAGCTTTGAGTTACATATCGTATTCCTCTTTATTTCTCTCATGTTTCTTTGTAGGAACCTTGAGAATGATGGTTTCTTACCGTGGGTCATTCATATGAATGCATTTTATAGACAAGCTTACTGGTGGATGACATAGTAAGAAGACCAGATGATCAACTCATAATAAAAGTGAGAAGTTTCCATATCCAACCCCTCTTTCCTGTCCATTGCCAGACTGAAATCAGGCATCCTGTATGAGCTCATCTTTGAGGGTGAGAGAAGAGTAGTTCGAAAAGATAAATCTTCCTCAAGAAATGCAATAACCACCTCCAATTCTGTCCAACAAATAGGATAGGATAAAATAAGATCTAAATCCAGTCATGTCTATAATTTTTAGTGACTGCATGAGCATGAAGCGAAATGCAGTGATAAGACTGAAAGGCAGCAGACAGCAATTAACTATAACATCAGGTCTGAGATGGTACTTTCTAGTACAACAGGCTGCCACAGTAGTTTTGCAATAAAGTTTGCACGTGAATTACCAATTCAAAATTGACTAATTCATTCACAGAAATAAATTCACGTATAAATGTCAACCAATAAAAGAGAAGAACAAAGAGTGCCTGGGCGGCTCAGTTGGTTAAGCGACAGACTCTTGATTTTGGCTCAGGTCGTGATCTCACAGTTCATGAGATTGAGCCCCACATTGGGCTCTGTGCTGACAGTGCAGAGCCTGCTTGGGATTCTCTCTCCCTCTCTCTTTGCCCCCTCCCCTGCTCGCTCGCTCTCTCAAATGAATAAACTTAAAAAAGAGAGAGAGAGAGAAAAGAACGAAAAAGAAGACTAAATAAACACTTGGTAATTTATCAACATAAAAGTACCAAAGTTACCACAGAGTCAACAACTTCAGCCAACATCCCAGAAAGATTAAAATAGGTGTGAATACCTTTTTTTGAAACTGAAAATATAAAAGCTAATAAGATAGGAAATATAGATAAAAGGAGGCTAAGCAAGCATGGAGGGACATTTTTCCCAAGGTCCTTAGAATTCTGGAGGAGAGTTCAAAGGATTAGCTGCACATGTGACAGCTTTTTAGGGAGGGAATACAGTGACTGGGGTCCAACGCATAATAAAAAATAACCAAGAACTCAAGGACAGAGGACAACCTAAATGAAACCCAGTAGGAGAAAAAAAAAACAAAAACAGGTGATAGAATCAGATCCATGGTGGTTCCAGATATTGTAGAATTTGTATTTTTTAAAAGTATTATTACTGTTTTCAATAAGATGCAAACCAAATTGATACTTATCATCAGAAAATTCCAGAAATAAAAGGTACAATGACTGAAATTAAAAAGATATGAATGACTTTAGCAGAATAAAGACAATTAAATGAAGAGAGTATTGGTGAACTTGTGGATAGGCCAGAAGAAAAGATTCAAAATAAAAAATAAACAGAATATTATAGAAAATACACAAGACAGGAAGCAACTCAGAAGTCACAATGTGAAGCCCTAAAGTATATGTAATTTGTGTCTGGGAAAAAAAGATCAGACAGAAGGAATGGTCACAAAAACAATGGCTGATAGTTTGCCAACTTGAGGAACGATATCGAACAACATATTCAAAAGGACTACGAAGAGCAAACGAGATAAATAAAAATATAAGTGTATGTAAGCACATCATAAAATGCTGACAACCAAAGATAGAGAAAATATTAAAATCAGCCAGATGAGGGGGAAAAAGAAAAATTATTTTCAAAGGATCAGCAGTAGGACTCAAAGCTAATTTCTCAACAAATGCATTGGAATTCAAAACAATTGGAATTATAACTTCCAGGTGCTAAAAGGCAATAACTGCCAAAATAGAATTTCAGACCCAGTTTAAGTAGCCTTCAAGAATGGGGAAGCGGGGGGCGCCTGGGTGGCGCAGTCGGTTAAGCGGCCGACTTCAGCCAGGTCACGATCTCGCGATCCGTGAGTTCGAGCCCCGCGTCAGGCTCTGGGCTGATGGCTCAGAGCCTGGAGCCTGTTTCCGATTCTGTGTCTCCCTCTCTCTCTGCCCCTCCCCCTCCCCCGTTCATGCTCTGTCTCTCTCTGTCCCAAAAATAAAAAAAAAAAAAAAAAAAAAAAAAAAAAGAATGGGGAAGCGGATCAAAACTAAAAGGATTCTCTACTAGAAGCCTCTCACTACGAAAAATGTTAAGTACCATTTGGGGGCAGAAATACAGTCATGCCTGATGGATGCTTAGAAATGCAAAAAATAATAAAGAGCAATAAAATATATTAAATATTAAGGGCTAATGAATACTGGCTATGCAGGTGAAAATAATACTTTATTTATGATAGAGACACATAAAATTCCCAACATCAGTGGTGTATGTCAGGGTGGTTACTTACGTTATCTGGGGATAGGACAAAAGTAACAAGAAAATTGTGTTTGGTAACTCAGTTGTCAGTTTCTACTGTGACCACCAAAATGATAATGGTAAGTGTTTAGCACTCCCAATCTAATGCACAAGGAAAATGTAATAGAGAAAATAATAAATCCATAATTAGGCAAGAAAAAAAAGAAAAGGGAACATTGAGTATGTGTTCAAACAGAAAGCATTTAATAAAATTAAGTATTTGAACCCAAGTATATAACAAATTACATTAAATGTAAGAGAAAGTAATTTTCAAATAAATAAAACTTAAGATGAATAAGTGCCTTCAAGAAAGACATCTTAAATATAAGGAAATAGAAAGGTTACAAATAAAAGGATACCAAAAGCTATGCTGTGCAAGCACTGAGAAGAAGTCTATTGTAGTCATATTAAATGTGATAAAATTTATAACAAAAAGCACTACAGGCCATTTTAATAATGAAAGGTTCAAATAATCAAGAAGATATAATTCAAAATTTCTATAATCTAATAACATAGCTTAAAATACATAAAAACCAAAATTAACAGTTTAAGAATATAAGTATATTCACAATTATCGTAGGATATTTTAATATACCTCTGTATAATCAGAAGAACAAGTAGACAAAAAATAGTGGAAATACAGATCTGAAAAATATGATTAACAAATGTTATTCAAATAACATTGTGCTCAAAATACATTCTTATACATGCAGAAAATACATTCTTATAAAACGCATGCTAATTCATTAAATAAATCTCAACAAATTTCAAAGAATTAAAATAAAAGCAAATATGTTCCTTTTTATTTTTATTTTAAATTAATTTGTTTAATGTTTATTTTTGACAGAGAGAGAGAGAGAGAGAGAATGAGAATGAGCATGGGAAGGGCAGAGAGAGAGGGAGACGGAGAATCCAAAGCAGGCTCCAAGCTCTGAGCTGTCAGCACAAAGCCCAATGCAGGGCTCAAAATCACGAACTGTGAGATCATGATCTGAGCCAAAGTCAGATGCTTAACCAACTGAGCCACCCGGGGCCCCCGCAAATACTTTCTTTAACCATAATTCAAGCTACCAATTTCTAGAAATTATAAGTAGGAAACTTCATATATTTGGCAATTAATGATCAATAGTTCTAATTAAATCCTGTTATCAAAGAAGAAATTAAAACTAAAACTGGAAAAATGTTTAACTCCTTGATATTAAAAATGCAACATATCAAAACTTGTAGAATGCAACTAAAGATGTGAAAATGTGTATATTAGAAGAGAAGGGTTCTGTATCCATCTCAAGAGATGAGGAAAAAGATAGCAGAGAAGTAAAATGAAGAACCTGACAAAAAATTTTACAAAACAGGAAAATTACTGCCACTTTCACTCTTGCTTCATAAAGTATATTTGGAGAGTATTTCTTTAAGTAATGAAGATAATTCATCGGTGGAACCATTTGGGCCTGGAGTTTTCTCTGTGAGAAGATTTTGATTACCAATTCAATTTCTTTAGTAGCTATAAAGCTAATCATATTTTCTCATTTTTTTTTCTTGCACTAGTTTGATAAGCAGTGTTGTTTAAGGAACATGTCCATTTCATCGAAGTTGTGTAATTTATTGGCCTAAAATTTTTCCTATTTGTTTATTATTATCCCTGTAATGTCTATCGGATTAGTGGTGGCATTGTATCTTTTATTCCCGATGTTTATCATCAAATTTCTTTCTAACTTGATCACACATTCTAGCCATTTATCAGTTTTACTGATCTTTTCAAAAAACCAATTTAGTTTTCTCCATTGTTTTATTCTCTTTCATAAATATCTTTAACTTATAGTATTTTTCTTTTTTATCTTTGTAATGTTAAAACTTGGATCATTAGTTTTAAACTGTTCCTCTTTATTGGGAGCATTCGAAGCTAGTAACCCCACGGTTTTTGCTACAGTCTATCTCTGATATTGTGTGTTTTCAATTGCGTACACTTCACAATGCTTTAAATATTTCTTGTGGTTTCTTCTTTGGCCCATGGATAATTTAGATTTTTTTTTCATTGCTAAATATTTGAAATTTTCTAGCTCTCTTATGGGCATTATCCTGTGGTTAGATGACATACTACAGAGGATTTCATCTTTCGTATTTACTGACACATCTTTTGTCCTGTTATCTGATCTTAGTAACTGTTCCATATGCACTAGGAAATAAAAATGTGTGTTACGCTGTTATCAGGTCCAGTATTTTAAAGTGCCAATTAGGTGAATGTGGTTGATAATATTACTCAATTCTTCTATAATCTTAATTTTTAGCTGCATGTTCTATTAATTAATAACTGAGAGAGATATTAAAAATTACCAGGTGTGATTCTGTATTTCTTCCTTTCATTTTATATTTATCTCATATGTTTTGAACTGCTGTTAGTAGATGTATATACATTCAGGATTGTTACATCTCCAGAACAAATAAAATCTTCACCGTTATGCAATATTTCCTTTATTGATAATATGACTCCTTTTCTTAAGTTTAGTTTAGATGATATTAATAGAGCCACACCAGCTTTCTTACACAAGGTAGTCTGATATATCTTCCATTCTTTTCCTTTCACCAGTCTATGCCTTTGGGTTATGGAATTTAAGTTTTTGTCCCCCCCCCCCTTACACTCATATGTTGAAGCCCTAACCCCCAATGTGATGATATTTGGAGGGGGTCCTTCGTGAGGTAATTCAGTTTAAATGAGGTCCTAGGTGGAGGGTGGGCTCTCATGACAGAATTAGTGCCCAGTCTACCACAACTCAGTGGTGAACATTCATAAACTACTGTTCAGGTTAAGAAATACAACATCACCAGCACAGAAGAGCCCTTTTGTGGGTTCTCCCAACCACTACTCTCTACCTCTTATGATTTGCAAGGTAATCACATCCTTGCTTTTCATTAATATTTTGCCACCGAAGCATGCCACCCCAAAGTTGGCAGTTTATTTTGTTCTGTTTTTAAATAAATGGAATCACAGAATACTGTTTCTGGTAATGGCAAGTGGCTTATGGGGAATTCATCCTCTTACAGATATCAGTTATAAATTCTGGCAAAAAAATGTTAAAAAGAACTATTTGAGGGTAATGAATAGCCACCAAAGGCAGGACGAAACTGGAAGGTATTTGATCCTTGATAAAAGAGAACCACTCTGAGTGAGATCTGTGATTGCAAAGCTCTTCCCCTCGAGGTAGCCATCAGTCCATGCAGCATGCGGTGGTGGAATTAAAGCAGAAATCCACACATACTTGAGATGTTGGAGCAAAATGTGTCCGATTGTCAGAGAAGCTACAACTTGGGGGAGAAATCCCAGGAAGAAAGAAGATATAAAGACATTCCCCAATTGCATGTAATCTCCCCTAAATCATTGGCTGGCCCCTGAGTAGCTCGGGTGCAAGGAAGACTCCAAAGAGTAAAGCAGAGAGAAAGAGCCGATCATACATTTCATCCCCTACTCACCAGAGAAGACACAGCTTTAGATTTGAATTCCTGAAAATTAGAGAGGGTTTTGTAAATCTCAAAAACTCAGGCTTTTTGTGGAAGAAGGGCCGTGCCTCAAGAATAAAACCCGAAGACTAGACTAAGTGCAAAACCAAAAGGCTTATCCTTGCACAGTTAAAAAGCCCATGTAAGCTCAATGTAATAAACCAATAATTTAACTGCCCACTGGGGCAACTGCCACTTGGGTCAACCGCATTAACCTCTCCAGAGGAAGATTCCTTAATTAGGGAATCTGCAATATAATGTACAATGTCCAGCACGCACTTAAGAAAACAGAACCTAGACATGGGGAGAAACAAGAAAACGTGATCCATACTCAAGAAAAAAGTAATGATGCCTAGGAACAGATCTCAAAATGTCACATTTTACCTCAAAAATAGTAAAATCCAGCACCCACCCCCCAAAAAATCAACTGGAAACAAAGAAGTTGAGATACATAACCCAAAGCTAAGAAACTCAACCTGTAGGATCCAGGGTAAGGAAAAGAAGACTCTAGATTCTGTTGTAGCAGAGTTCCTAATCCTACTTCCCAACCAAATGCCATCCATTCTCCCGTAAGAATGAGGCAACATCCTAAAATTGGTCACTAATATTCTGAAATATGGAACCAAGCAAGCTGAAGCAATACCCTTATATTTTTTTATCTTCAGATTTTTTAAATTTTATTTTAGAGAGAGAAAGACAGCATGAGTAGGGGAGAGGGGCAGAGGGAGAGGTGGAGAGGGAGAGAGAGAGAATCTCAAGCAAGTTCCACCCTCAGCACAGAGCATGACACAGAACTCACCGAGGATGATGGGATCATGACCTGAGCTGAAATCATGAGTCAGATGCTCAACCTACTAGGCCACCCTGGTGCCTTATCTTGAGATATTTTGAATCAAGAGAAAGAAGTGAATGTGAGGATGTGAACCACTTGGGGCTGTGGCAGTGTGTGCATTTGAGTATACACTCTAAATTTGCTGGAGAACAATCCATGATTCAAGGGTAGAATACACCTTCCTCAAAAAGTAGAATAAATTCTGGCAAAGATATTTAGCAAAATCTGAAAAGTAAACAGAATGTATTATATATGAAAATGTAAGAGGGTTGAAGACAGGAAGAAAAGACAGGAAAGTAGAGGAGAAAAGGAAAAGAAAAGAAGAGAAAGGAAAAGAACAGTGCATGCAAAACATAGATAAAGAATGTAATCTGAAGGCGCCTGGGTGGCTCAGTCGGTTAAGAATGTAATCTGAAAGAAAATCTACATTTTAGAATAACTAAAAATAAATTCAATGAAATGGAATTTAACAGATTAAATGCTAAAAATACAGACTTTGATGATAATGGACATTCCAGAACAAAGTAAACAATTCAAGGACAAATGTATATCGTTTCCATGGTAAAAAATAATTTGGAAATGATAAGGAATCAAACCAATATGTACAAGACTGGAGATAATCACCACAAATTAAAAGAATGGGGCAAAAGATACTTTTTAAAAAAAATAGAGTAGATAACAGAAAGAGAGGGCCAACATACTTATTCCAAATAAATAATTAACTTTTTCTTAAATATGAAAGCTGAAATATGAAACAGGGAAAGTATCCAGAGATAAAATATAAGAAAACTTTCCTAATCAAAAGGAATATTGAATCAAAACAGAGGATATAGTGTTCTAAGACATGTCAATATAGTATGACCAACCCAGAGTCATGTTCTGACTGGAGTCCTGAACTTCAGAGTCAAAGAATAAATACTTCAAGTATTCAGCAGGAAAAAAAAAAGCCATCGAGGAAAAAAAATAATCTAGCTCAAGCCTTCTCTACATCAATGCTCAGTGCCAGTAGACAATACTGTAATGTCCATAAAGGTCTAAGAAGTAATGTGAAATAATATTTTACTTTCCGGGGCACCTAGGTGGCTCAGTCAGTTTAGGGTCCGACTTACGTCATGATATCTCAGATCATGGGTTTGAGCCTAGTGTGGGGTTCTTTACTGACAGCTGGGAGCATAGAGCCTGTTTCGGACTCTGTGTCTCCATCTTTGTCTCTCTCCCCGACTCATGCTCTGTCTCTGTCTCTCAAAAGTAAATAAATGTTAAAAGGGAAAAAAAGAATATTTTACTTTCCAAGAAGAAAGCAAAAAGATAAATATTCACAAATAGGAAAGCACAGGGGATAAAAACTCCTTGAGTCTTTCTAGATAAAACTAGTCCGTGGAATACGTACAATCAAAAATTGCAATTTAAATTAAAAAAAACATAAAAGAACTCAAAAAACAGAGAAGTCATCTATGGTGAATTAAAACTGGCTACAATTTTTTTTTTTCTTCTCCAAAGTAGGATTTTTTTCCCCCTTCTACGTGGACTCTTCCATGGAAATGGAGCTGGCTGTGCCAGTTCCAGGCTCAGCCTTCAACAACTGGCAACTTTCGGTCATTATGAGACGCCTCGGCCATGTAAAGAGGCAACGCATAGCTGTTTCAGTGGACAGCCCCCACTGAGCTTCCAGTCACCTGCCAGCATGGGCTGCCATCTTGTGAGGGAGCCATCTGAGAGGCTCTGGTCAGCCCACAGAATCATGGGAGGTGATATCACAGTTGTTGTTTTAAATCACTAAGCTTTGGGGTATTTTGTTACACAGCATTAGAAAACTAAAACACTAACATAGAAGGATTGATAATAAGTGCTAAATTCACTTTAAAAGATGAAACATTCTGTGAAGATTAGAGTTATAGAGAATAATGTGAATATTATCATGAATGGTATCAGTCCATTAAGCGTCCAGCTGTTGATTTGGGCTTAGGTCATGATCTCAAAGTTCGTGAGTGAGAGCCCCCATGTCGGGCTCTGCGCTGGCAGCACGGAACCTGCTTGGGATTCTCTCTCGTTCTCTCTGCCCCTCCCCACAAGCACTGTCTCTATCTCTCTCAAAATAAATAAATAAAAACTTTGTAAATATATATTTAAAAAACAACAACAACAACGACACACTATCTAACAATGGCTCCCATTTCACTTCCAGTATCAGCCCACGTCCTCACAATGGCCTCTAAGGCTCTAACCGATCAGTCCTTCCATCCAATACACTTTCTCTCCTCTTCCATTACTCTGCTCTTTACCAACCCCATTCCAACCAGGCCGACCTCCTCACTGCCCCCGGACCTGCCAGGCCTTCCTTAGGGATTCAGTCCAGCTTTCCTGTGCCGAGAATGGTTACCCCAGACACCTGATTGACTCCTGACCCTCTTCTCCTCCTTTATAATGAATGACTGGAGTCCAACTTTCTTCTCTCACTCCACCTGGCACACATGTTTCTTCCTACCCTTTGTTTTTCTATTTGTTTATTTTTTATTTACCAAATCATTATCATGTTCGCCTTCATTATTTATTTCCTATCTCCCCCTGACTATACTATGAGTTCCACAAGGGCAAGAATCTGTCCATTTTATTCACCCAAACACCTAAAACAGTTTCTGGCGCAGAGTAGGGGCTCAACATAGATGAATAAATACAATTTAGATGCTGGAGGGCAGGCAGAGAAGAAATGTGAGAATGTTCATTTTCCTATATTTTATGTTAGAGAGTTAACATTGCATAAAATTCAATATATGTTTTTAAATGCATTCAATGTGTAGGGCACCTGGGTGGCTGAGTCGGTTAAGCGTCCGACTTCAGCTCAGGTCATGATCTCACAGTTTGTGGATTCAAGCCCCGCGTCAGGCTCTGTGCTGACAGCTCAGAACCTGGAGCCTGCTTCGGATTCTGTGTCTCCTTCTCTCTCTCTCTGCCCCTCTCCCACTCACACTCTGTCTCTCTCAAAAATAAACATTACCAAAAAAAATTATTTTTAATAAATAAACGCATTCACCACCTTACGCTTTCCATAATTCCCTCTCAATATTTCTCTGAAGATCTTTCAGGCCTTTATTTGATATTTTGCTGTTAAACTTATGTAAAATAATTTTAATACATCTAATTTTTACCACAGTGTGCAGACACGGTGCCATTGTGAGCTTTCTTTTTATGCTGATGGAAAGACCTTTCCCTTCCCTCCATTTATCTGCTTAGGGACACGTTTGGACTGACGCTTACTTAATATTAACGAAATGTGCAATAACCTGGACGTGTTTTTACTTCCTTTTTCGAACCCTTTCGCACTCATTGAAATTTTTGTAATAAATATGTATCACTTGTAAAAAATTTTAAAGTGAAATTTAAAAGATAAATTACTTCCTTAATGAGTTATTTCTACCCCAAATGTCCTAAAAGTAGCTCATATTCAACATGTACCAAAAAAAAAGAAGGAAAGAAAAAAGGACTGGCCTTATCCTTTTTACCAGATCCTTCTTTCCTTGTGTGTATCATCAAGGATGAGGCATGCTTAGCAAATTGCAACTTGAAATTTAAATTTATCTTTGACTCCCATCTTAACAAGGCATCTAGTTATCAAGCCTTCTCTGTTTTTAATTTTAATTACTGTCTCCAATTCCATTCTGCTCCTCGATTCCATTGCTGTGATCAAACACCCTATGCAGGAGGAGGTCCAAATTCCTTCACACATCACTCAGATATCTTAAGAAGATGCCCTTGACCACCTTTGCTGCCTCAGTCCCTATCTCTCCTCAGCCTAGAAACCAGGCTTTCATTCGTGGGTTTTTTTTTTTTTTTTAATGTTTACTTATTTATTTTGAGACAGAGAAAGAGCAGGTGAGGGTCAGAGAGAGAAGGAGAGAGAGAATCCCAAGCAGGCTCCACACCCAGAGTGGAGCCCAACTCAGGGCTCGATCTCACAGCTGCAAGATCATGACCTGAGCAGAGTCAGACACTTAACCGACTGAGCCACCCAGGCGCCCCCACCAGGCTTGCATCCTTAAAAAGCCCAAACAACTTGTCTGACATTAGGCTTTCCTGCCTATCATTAATTTGGTTTTCTGCTCTCTTAGTATTTAATAAAGTTCCCTTTGAAAAGTCAAACCCATGTCAGAAGTGTGAAAGTGTGACAGGTCGTGCATCCACTTTTCTTAGTTTCCCCTCGAGCTGGAAGCCGGACAGGAGATCCAGTACCTGGAGACAGCAAAGAGGCCATGAGGCTATGATATCCAGTTTATCCAGAGGGTTAAAATCTGAGAAG
This sequence comes from Panthera leo, assembly GCF_018350215.1. NCBI lineage: Eukaryota > Metazoa > Chordata > Mammalia > Carnivora > Felidae > Panthera > Panthera leo. The sequence continues at coordinate 73,356,941 of NC_056679.1, read as the reverse complement.
TGAAACGTGACCAAAGGGCACATCCCTGTGTTGCTTCATCTGTTTAATCAGCTGCCCTGCTGCTTGGAGAGATCTATTACCAGAATCCCACTGTTGCGGTTTGGGATGGTATAGGTTCTATTAAAGAGATTATCGCCCTGAACTTTGCTTTACAAAGTGCCATTGAACACGAACCTCCTGACGTGATAGACATACAACTGGTGTGCGGTGGCCAAGCCCTTGATCCCACTCAGATGAATGGCCAGCCAGTCCGATCGTGGGCGACTCTCTGAGGGCCAGTGGAGACTCCAAACAATAACCCTGACTGTGGGACTTCCGGGCTCCATAAAAGTCCAGTCTGCAGGAAGGAATGGGAGACAGGAGCGAGGGAGGTCATCTCGGCCAGAGGGAGCTGTTCAACACAACCACTCAAGTCCCAAATGCCTGTTGATCTCAACAGAGCCATCCCTGATGAAACACAATAGGAAACAGAAAGCTTGCCTTTCACAGTGATCTTCACGGCAAAGGCTCAGAAAGCTATTAAACGTTCACTACTCCAGTGCGATACAGGGGAACCAAATGGAAGCCTGAGCAGTTGAACTGACCCACAACCTGCCTGTGTCTCTACCTGGGGGGCTGAAGCAGGAATGGGCAGCTGGCTTCTTGAAAATGGCCCCGTGCATGGAGAAAGTGAGCAGGATAGACTGAGGAAGGTGACAGTGGAAATCAAGCCCTAGCCTCCTGACAGTGACACTCAGGTGTTCATCTGTTCCCTGATCTTGCATTGTAATTAAAAAGAATGATTTTTGCATATTTAGGTATTTTCCATTTATCCAGTCTGATGCCTGAATTTGAATGCAGCTGAAGTTAAGGGTACTAATTAATTGTGAATCCCTCCAATACTTGAATATGAGGCCTCTCGAGCCTAATGTGCAAATTTATGTAAAAACAATGTGAAAATTAGAAATGCATTGGCACATTTTTTTTAACCAGAACTGTAGCGTTCTGTCTAGTCAAACAGACTGCTCATTTGCAAGTTGTCTATATGCAAAGCATTCTGCCCCTGGGAGCCTCAAATCTCCTTAGCAAGCCGTCTGAAATTTGAGAACAGCTTTGTTCTGAACCTGCTTTCTACTCTCTTCACTTTGTCTCCTCTGCTTCCAGCAGAAAGGCTAAGTAGGGAGTTCACCAGGCGACCCAGCAGCAAGCCCAAAACAGGAAGCCCATCCTGGGAAAAATCCCAGCCACCCTGGAGTTTCCCCTCACAGACCAGACCTGGTGAAGTGAAGAGGCTGTTGGGGGGTAGGTCCTAGGCTAGCTTTTTCACTCTCCAGGGCTGTTGGAGGTGAAAGCAGGACAGCTGCTTTGGAAGCTGATCTCCAGTCCCATGGATGTGCCCAACCCAGCCCAGCCCAGGCACTGGGGGGCAGAGCCGGAGCTGGCAAGTGCCGATCTGCAGCAGCAGGGGGAGTGTTCGGCTCCTGCCCTCGGCTGCCAGGCACCTGAGCCAAGAAGTGGGTCAGAGGTCAGTGCCAGGAGATGTTTGCAGGGCAAGGGCCAAGTCATTCCACACACAGGAGTGAGAGGGGAGCCCTTGTGGGGATTCCCTAGCTAATCATTTAGCTGTGGGAGCAGGAAGGGTAGTGAGAGAGTCAGGACGATTTCCCGGGAACTGGCATGCAGCCAGGCAGAGCTAATGGGAGCCCACCCATGCCAGCAAGGGCGGCTGTGAAGCATGACAGCTAGAGAGGAGCACTCTGGGGACAGAAGCTGCACCATATGGAGTGTGAATCATGGTCACCCCTTAAGGACACTCTTCGACATTTTCCCAGCAGCTCAATTCCAGATTAAAGGGACAGTGCCCCTAGGCCCCCAGCAGCTGGGACATCTGACACAAATGGATCCCTTTGCCGGGTGCTCACAGCTCATGTGTACTCAAGCGATGCGAAAGGTAATTCCCCGTATAGAGTCACTCTCTAAACGCTGTTCTCAGTTGTGACCGGTAAGCTCAGTTTCCACCACCTTGGGTGCCATGGTAGTCACCCTGACATTGGTATTCTGTGGCCTTGATGCTCACAGTGTGGTCCTCTGGATCGGCATCATCGCCATCAAAGCTAAGCTTGTCAGAAATGCAGACATCCTGAGGCCCACCCCAGACTTCTGGAATCGGAATCTGTGCTGTAACAAGACCCCTTGAGGGTTCATGTGCACACTGAGTGTTGAGAAGTTCTGTTCTAAGGTACTGCTAATTTTCACCAAGCCAGACTGAGTTTCAGGATGTCGAGGTATCGGCTGGGTAGCTTTGAATAAAGCACTTCATTTCCTTGACCCTCAAGTCTTCATCCGTAAAATGGGGATGCTCATCTTCCTTAATTTAACATGATTAAATTAGACAACACATACATCTTGACGCAGTCATTGGATTGTAAACTTCTGAGAACAGGAACAATCCCTCTCTCCCTCCTTTATCTTCCTTACACACCAAATACAGTGTTCTGTCTGCAATGAGGTTGACTATTTGACATTCATAAAAATCAGCCTCCCTTGGAACCTCTATCCACCAGCTTGTTACCTTGACCTAATCCTCTGAGGCTTATTCCTCTAAATAATTGTATTGTCTCTACCTAAAAAAAAAAAAAAAAGTGCTTTGTTACCATGGCAACACACACATAATCGCTTCTGTAATTGAGGGTGGCTCTACTCATCAGCTCCCTTCCCACCAGACCACATAAAGAACATTCCACCCTCCTGCATGTTACTGTCCCATAGGTTTGCATCAAGACCCTACACATTTCTGAAACTTACATGTACTTTAGGAAAACTATAGACCAATACAAGCAGACCAGTTGATTCAGTAGGAAGGCTCTTGGAGGGAGGAAATTCAAGGTCTAGGTCCCAGTTCAGAGCCTGACACTATTTTGCAATTTAACTCGGCACAGGACGTGACTTTTTCAGGACCCAATCTCCCTTATATGAGTGAACAATGTGCTTTCCTATGGCTTACACCCTCCAACGTTCTTTCGTTTTTCTTAGTTGTTTTTAAGTGTCACTTAACTGAAATTTCACAAACCTCCTCAGCATTAAACATTAACACGGCTCTTTTTATATGGTACGGTTCATTATCATGCCAATAAATGATTAATTATAATTCTCTAGCCGGACCAACAATTTGGCAGGACTTTTATGATTCATAATTTGTGCTGTGTTGTAATGTTACCTCTGGAAACTGACATACTAGCATTTATTGTTTTTTATTGCTTCTCTGAGGTGGCTTTTGAAAGAGACTCAAGTGACACATGTTTGAGAAGGGTTTAAAAGTTGGACACGGCTGGATGAGGCATTATTCGTCTGGTGAGGAGTGGAAGATTGGTACTTCTGTGGACGCGTGTGACCATTTGGGCACCAAATCCAGCAATGAATAATTCAACAGGCTGTTCGGCCAGTGCCACAGTTTGCAATGGGTCGTCCTGTGTGCTGACTGAGAGCAATTTCAATAACATCCTCAGCGTGGTCCTGAGCACTGTCTTGACCATCCTCCTGGCCATGGTGATGTTCTCCATGGGATGCAATGTGGAAATCAAGAAATTCCTAGGACACGTAAAGCGGCCGTGGGGCATATGCGTTGGCTTCCTCTGTCAGTTTGGAATCATGCCCCTCACGGGATTCATCCTGTCAGTGGCCTTTGACATCCTTCCTGTCCAAGCTGTAGTGGTACTCATCATGGGATGTTGTCCCGGAGGAACCGCCTCCAATATCTTGGCCTACTGGGTCGATGGCGACATGGACTTGAGGTAAGCTATCTAAGCCTCTCCTACTGTAATCACATTGAATTAATCTTGTCACGAGCCCACGTCACTATGATGTCCATCTGACCAGCCTGATCTAGGGTACAGCTGAGGAACTAAACAGAAGACAATAAGTGCATTCCCTCAACTTCCTGTACAGCTGCTTAGCTATTGGAATTTGGGGGTTATACTTTATATTTGTGGTTTCTCATCCAACTCAGTGAACAGGGAGCTGGATAGTTGCCATTTATCTTTGGGGAAAGACTCAAAGTGTTTCAAAAAAGAAGTTTTGTCCAAGCCACGAGTGCACCTGAGAAAGTTTGCCCTGTTGGTATCAGCAAAAACAAAACGAGAAACAAACCGACCTTTCTTTGTGGTGACGAGGAGCTCTGAGTGGAATCACGCGATCCAATTGCTCGTTACACATTAGAATCTATTCTAAGACAATATCAATAGTTGGTCAACTCACCAAATACAGTCAGTTCTTTGAACAAGTTTTTTCTTGGTATAAAGCCTCAGGAGGAATTTGTACATTCACTTCGCTTCTACTGGCATTAAAAGAGAAAAAAAAAAAAACCTGCAGCAGCTTTTTTTAAATTATGCTTACCTTACTATAAAATAAACAGAAAATGGCTTCTCTGCTTCCCACAGAGTAATCTAAATTGCAATGTTTGCCCAATTCATCCTGTGCCAGTCTGAACTAGCACCGGAAAAAAAAAAAAAAAAACTAATAGAAATAAGACGAAGCATTAACGTGATGAGACCGAGAATTTTAATGCCTTACGTTGAATAGAAAAACGTCTTTTTCCTTACCTGACAATTCCTCATTTCCTGGGAAAGGTATGCATTTCTGCAAAGCAGCCAGGTGGTAATGTAACGCGTGCTTATTAAATACTATACAGTAGGCAGTCGGCTCTGTTAATCACCAGCTACTATGCTCAGAAGAGAGTAGCTTAAGGCGTAGAAATGTAACCACTGGAAAATGTAAAGCTGTATTCCGCGTTGACACAGTGCCTACTGAGCACTGTGTCATCTCAGCTGGGGTTGGTCCCCCCGAAGCTTCAGAAAAGCCATACAACCTGTATGGCTTCACTTCACATACTTTTCACTTAAGGAAATACCATCTCTCCTTGCAAGAGATTTTTCCCCCTAAGGAAGTCTTGTAAAGAACAAAGGATGGTGAGCGCTGTTCAGGTTTAGTTAATCTGTGAACCACCACAGAGCCATAAGGCCCTTCTAGACCTCAACTTGGGCTGATCTGGACATAAGCACACAGAGGTGACAATTCACCCACTAAGCCAAGGGGAGTGACCCAAATTGAATATGGGACTTTCAATTCCACCAAACAGCTTTTACAGAGTATTTGTAACTTTTCAATAAAATGGAAGAGTCTTCTACCTCAAGAGAATGCCCCACGTGTAATCCGTTTGTAAAACAGAAAAGTATGCACGAGGCTGGGTTATTTGGCTGTTGGAACAGATTTCTTCCTGCGGGCAAAAACTGTAGGGACCTAATCTAAGCTCCAACTGACACTTTTCTGTGGTGTCAAGGAAATCGTATTTGTCTTGAAACAGATGATTATGTAATCCTGTCTACCTCATATAACAATTCCTGTAAAAAAAAAATAAAATATTTAGGAGAAAGATCCAAAGTAAAATTTGAAACCTTGGTGGAAAACAGCCAGCTTAGTCAGTGTATGTGAATCCTTCAGCAAGTCAGAATAATCCCTAAATGGGACATATGGCAGTGAAATTGTTCGTTTTCATTCTAGAAAGTGTGTTCTCCACGGATGCCCCTTGTCTTGTGAGTAACACCAACAGCTCTCCAGTCCAGCAGTCACCTTGCTAGCCATGCCCCCTATCCAGACCTCAAACAAAACCCAGGAAAAGATTCAACCCTGCTTAATGTCATAAATGTTCCTTGCGCAGGACCTTCTTAATCTCCTAATCCTAGAGCTCTGTTGAGCTATTTCTCAGCACAGAGGATGAGATATAAGTGGGGTGGAGGTAGGGACACCTGGGTGGCTCAGTTGGTTGGGTGTCCGACTTCAGCTCAGGTCATGATCTCACCGTTTGTGAGTTTGAGCCTGGCATCAGGCTCTATGCTGACAGCTTGGAGCCTGGAGCCTGCTTCGGATTCTGTGTCTCCCTCTCTCTCTGCCCCTCCCCTGCTCATATTCTGTCTCTCTCTCTCTCTCTCTCAAAAAATAAATAAACATTAAAAAAAAAAAAAAGAAGTGGGGTGGGGAGCAAGGTGCTAGTGGGGTGGTTCTGTGTCCCACAGCATCAAGTGGCCCCAAAAGCCTGACCTCAAGAGAGAGGACCAAAAATGCCCACAAAACGAAGAAGGCAACTCACAAAGTCACAGCAGCCGCTGCGTCCCTTAATCTAGGGACAAACAGCTCTCTAAACACAAATGCCCAGAAGACATTGCTGTATTTTAGCAGAGCAAATAATAGTGTTTATCACAATGGCCCATAATCATTGAAAGCAGTTAAATTATGTTGCTCAGTACGATGATGACATTATGCATTGCATATGTTAAAGGAAGAACTGGTCAAATATTCCTTTAAAGTTAAGAGAGTATCACCTCAGCTTTTGGGAACCAGTTTTCCAACATTTTCTATTCTTCTGGAGTCAGTTCTGTGCTTTAAGAACTTTACCTTCGGCGTGCCTGGGTGGCTCAGTCGGTTAAGCATCCGACTTGGGCTCAGGTCCTGATCTCGCAGTTTTGTGAGTTCAAGCCACATGTGGGGCTCCACGCTGACAGTGCAGAGTCTGCTTGGAATTCTCTCTTACTCCCTCTCTCTCTACCCCTTCTCCACTTGTGCATGCTCTCTCTCTGCCTCTAAATAAATAAACAAACAAACAAACTTAAAAAAAAATTAAGAACTTTACGTTCTCCATTTCCACTGGAACCGTAGCAATCGCAGCCAAGATATGATTGTTTCACAACAGGTATCTGCATTGCTTACCAGTTGCTAGAACAAATACCACACCATGAAAGCAAAACAACTCCATCTACAGTGACTTTCCTGGGTGTGCTTTCTGGGAGAAGAAACCAAATCAACCCCCCCCCCAGCCCACCCAGCCCCCTCTCCCTCTCCCCTTCACCCCATTGTCCCCCTAACACTGTTGTCTCCCCCTCTCCCTCTCATCCCCCTATTCCCCTGCCACCATTTCTTCTGAACCTGGCAAGCCATTGCATTTTGCAATCTCCAGTGAAAAAAAATAGACAACAACAACAACAACAACAAACTTAACAGACAGTTATCCTTAACGAAATTATAGACCTTGCTCATTGAAATACAGCAAGTGATATTTGAGCTCCTTCTCAGACTGCTCCAGCCTAGAAAAGTGTTGCAGGAATGTGAGTAGCGTACAGGTATTTTCACCTGTTCTAGCTGTGCTGTGGGCATTCTATACACAAAATGTTTCTGGGAGAAATGAAGGTGACATTTTCAGGCGAATCTGCCGGTGGCAGGACCCGTAGTCCAGAGGACACAAAGACACCTGCCTCCTTTGAGGCTCTATTCCCAGAGATCCCCCATTTTCGAATCTCCTTTCAGCCACACCATGCAAGGACTTTTCCTTGTCGTTTTCCTTTCTTTGACTTCTTGGAGCGATCCCTGCTTATGTACCTTTCCTCCACTCCCCCCAACTCCATCTGGAGTTGCCATCTACTAGCTACACTCCCTTATACTATTTTCCAGTGTTAATCGTTTCTAGATTTTCCACTCCCCCCATTCTCCCCAACTCCATCTGGAGTTGCCATCTACTAGCTACACTCCCTTATTCTATTTTCCAGTGTTAATTGTTTCTAGATTTTCCTTCCACATCCTTTGTTCTCTGTCTAAGATTGCTACATTTTTCATCTTCCAGGTCAGTTCATTGTTCATTGTTTATTGTTATTTTAGTTGTTCAAGATCCTCTACCCTCTGGCTTATCACAAATTTGAAGCAACCTCTCCCATTTAAATCACATAAATGTCCAGTTTCTCTCTACTCTGAGAACTAACCCAATAGTATTTGACTTTTTCTCTTTTTCCCCTCAAAGTCACCAAGCTTTGTTTCTCTTATGTAGCATTTATTTTTATTTTACTAGCTAGTATTTATTAGCTCACCATTATGAGCCACACACAGTACAAGGATTCCACATACATTGGTGTATTTAACCCTCGAGATAATCCTCTTGAGGTCAGTACTATTATTTTCTGCACTTGACAGATGATAAAATTAAGGCTCATAACCTTAACCCCAGTCACAGAGGCAGTACATATCAGAGACAGATTTGAATCCAGACCTAGCCAGGTATCCTTATCCAGACTCTTAATCTTTGTTCAACATTTTTTCTATCACTTACCATGTCCCCACTTTCTAGCACCACCTACATACACTTCATTTGATCTGTCAAATTTGGTGTTTTACTTCTAATATGGTAACAGTTTTTACTTTCCTCATCAGTGACTTCACCCAATTCCTCAACATTTAGTGAATTCTCATTTATTGTCTTTATCTCAAAAGAAAAGAAAAGAAAGGAAAACAAATTTCCCTGGTGGCTAATAGAGCTAAAGCCAAAAATTAAAGACAAGAGATTTTTTTCTTTTGTTACCTTTTTCCTCATTCCAGCATAAACTCATGGTAGTATTTCTATTGTTGACATCTATGCTTCTCATAAAACTTCAGATTTTATTCATAAAAGGATTTTTTTTTCTTTTGCTGATCTATTCCCCTACACTGCTCCCTAAAATTATTACCTGTGAATTGTTTTTCATCTCATTTTGAGCGGTTTGATATTGTTCTCATGTTAGTTCAAATGGCATCAACTTCCGGCCACCTGTTCTCTTGCCCCTCTGCAGTTCCTCATGGTCAAGGTGGCCCACTAAAGCTAGACCATTCCCTTCTCCAGCTGCTGCCATGTCCTACCTCAGGGCCTCAAGAAACTACTCTTGCCAAACTCAAAACCATAACACAATTTCATAAACTGTCTTAACAATAATTTAAAATTGAAGCTTTCCCAAGGAAATTTGAAAGAAAAAACAAAGAGAAAAACAGTTGTTCTCAGAGTTTAAAATAAAAAATCCTTACCCTTCTCTTTACTATATCATCTAGGTAGAAAACACTGCCCCCTCCGTGCACCCCTCCCATCCCCTCTACTCTGGAAAGCACATTGGACATACTGGAATAAAATGATTTTATTATGGTGATAAATTTAATTTTTTTAATGTTTTTATTATTTATTTTTGAGAGAGAGAGAGACAGAGTGCGAGCAGAGGAGGAGCAGAGAGAGGGAGACACAGAATCTGAAGCAGGTTCCAGGCTCTGAGCTGTCAGCACAGAGCCCGACGCGGGGCTCGAACTCACAGGCTATGAGATCATGACCTGAGCCTAAGTAAACTGCTCAACCCACTGAGCCACCCTGGCACCCCATGATGATAATTTTAAATCCATTCTAATTTATTTTTGAAATAAAAGATAAAAGGGAGAATGTCAAAGGAAGGGAGAGAGTTTACAAACTCCAATATTTTAATTATAAGCAAGACCATTTCTGAAAATTATTATTCTGGTTTAGGATGCTGCCTTAGCATCCTTTTTTTGTATCTAAATTAAGTTAATCTGTCCCATAACAGATGGAACTTCTTAGAAATGTTTTACACACATCTCCAGCACTTGTTGGTGTTATACTATTTTAGCTCCATGAAGACAAATACTTTTATCCTAAATTCTTTAAACACATTTTAAGTGAGGTCATTCCCAGTTTTAAAAAAAAAAATGGTTATTAGCCAAGTTAAGCCCCTGTTAAGCGTTGCCACCACCATTTATTTTTTTCCAAGACTGTGCTTAGTTGGATGCATTAAAATGAAATTCCTCACCCCCAGCTGTTTTCCTTAGCACTATGTAGTGTGGTTTTGGTGTTTGTGGAGCACAGCAGAAGGCAGGGTCACAGGTGATGTAAATAATTCTGCATTTTCCTTCAAGTCCACATATAATACCTTTAAGAAATTACTACTCTGATAGTCTCAATGCTACAGCTTTTGGAGAAAGGTCTTTCAGAAAAATGTCTCGTTTCTGGATCCTGTATTTTGTTGGAACACGACACATGTGCGCGCGCGCGCGCGCACACACACACACACACACACACACACACACACACACACTATGGCTGGAGAGCTAATACAGTAGTTGACTTTTAATGAGAGTCTTGCATTATTCTAAGTACTGGACTCACTGGGTCATTAGTCCTCACGGCCTATGAGGTGGCAATAGTTATAATCTTCATTTCACAGATAAGGAAGCTGGCCAAGAAAAGTCAAGCAAATTACCCAAAGAACATAGTACTTATGCAGTAAGTGGCTACGCCTGCTTCCAACCCCGGCAGTGTCTGGCTTTAGTGTCTAGCTCAGACATTTAACAGCTCGGTTCCCCAGGAAGAGAATGTGCCTCTGTGCACATGGCCCCTTGAGGGGAACCAGGAAGACCCGCCACCCAAACACCTGTCTTCCATCCATTGTCACATTGCAGAAGATAGCACCATTCCATGTAAACTCCTCCAGGTCCAAAGCCAAAATCTGCTCACCCAGCCAGTCCGCTCACTAAAACACAGATGCTCTCAGGAGTAATAGTATCAAACCCTGGTCCTTCTGAACACACACTGGGTAAATTTCTCAGCGGAAATAGAATCCAGGCCCACCATCCCTCCACCCCCACTTGCATATTTTCTTTAGTTCTTCAAGTCAGCTTCCTCTTTCTTTTTAAGCTACAGGCATTAGGGCAGTAATCTGTCTGCCTTAAAAAAGACACTGAGGCTCCCTCCCTTGGACATGTGCTCTCCTCCGAGGGACCAGGGAGTCCCATCCCATCTCAACACGGACAGACACAGCAAAGCCCCTAAAGTTTCGGCTGGTATAGATGTGTTTGCTTTTCTCTGATTGGAGGTCCAAAGCGTGGTGTGTCCAAGAACCCTGTACCTCTTCTAATAATGAATTTAAACAGTCATTAACTGTCTGCTCTGATCCTCGAGAACCAGTGGAGAGGGAGGAATGGCCCAAGACAGAGTAGAAAAACAACAAATCCAGATCTCCGCATTTTCCCCAAAGCTGGGACCTGTACAAAGATGGGCGCATGCACACATCCGTCCATCAGCCTAGAGGATGCTGCTGGTTGAGTCTTCCGCAGGATTTCCTAATCACGAATTGCAAGATGAAACTAAGTCTCCCCCTAGAAAACCCAGGCGGACGTATCAACCTGCCCATTTCCTTCCAGCATCAGTATGACCACATGCTCCACGCTGCTTGCCCTGGGAATGATGCCGCTGTGCCTCTTTATCTATACCAAAATGTGGGTCGACTCTGGGACCATCATAATTCCCTTTGATAACATAGGTAAGTCATTCCTCTGCAAGCTTTCTGAATATTACCCTCCTGTTCTCTGTTAACCTCGGGCCAGGCCCAGACCCAGCTAGTGTCTACCTCTCGAACCAGTGGCCGTCTTTACCCAATCAGGATTTCGTTACAGGTCATGCCTGCGACTGAATGAGGGTTGGCAGAATCCAAACCCCAAACTTTGACCCCAAGGGAGAACCTGGTTTTCCTCCACTTCAGGTACCAGAGGGAGGGCTGACTCAAGGCACGGCCGTCTGGACCTGAGGAAGCCAAAATTGCTGATGTGCAAGAGGCTATGTCCTTCCCGTAACGCTCAGTACCATAGTTCACAGGAACATGAGTTTGCTCCCAGACACGCAGATAGAAGAAATATAACATAAATATTTATACACACATTCCACTAATGATTTAAAATTAGGACACCTAGTGAGCAATCGTGGGTGTGGTGCTGGGAAACTACCCAACGAAACGCAATATAGGTAACATTCGACTGTGAGCCACATCTTGACTCAGAAGTTCGTTGCCTGGTACAGTCTGTACGTGATGCCCCAGGAGTCAAATCTACCAGTCATGACTCTGTTTCCACTCATTTTGCTCCAAGATGTTCACCCCCACCCCAAAGGGGCTTTTTTTTTCCAGTTTCCGGTTCAACAGATAATGGTGAGAAATTAAGTCGTTTGTGTAACACGGGGTCAAGGGTAAGACAAGACAGCTCCTGGCCTTCTCAAACCAGGCATTTCCCACACAGTTGTAGTCATAAAAGATGAGATATAGGTGAGATAGTTCTCTTGCAAATAGGTTGTAGGGTGACTCCACAGAATCCCCTGCTATGCCTCATGCTCCTTAACTCTCAGTCTGCTCCCTTGGAAAGCACCTTCCTTCAGGTTAAACAATGTAGACTTCCTGCATTGCAGGCCTCTCAAAGAACCTGTCTCTTGAGTGAGGACTTTTAATTCTATTATTACTTATTGTTTAACAAAATAATTTAAGCTTCAAAATATTCTCGTCGAGGGGCGCCTGAGTGGCTCAGTCGGTTAAGTGTCTGACCAGCTCAGGTCATGATCTCGTGGTTCATGAGTTCAAGCCCCAAGTCAGGCTCTGTGCTGTCAGCTCAGTCTAGAGCCTGCTTCGGATTCTGTGTCACCCTCTGTCTGCCCCCTCCCCCTCTTGCACTCTGTCTCTCACTCTGTTTCTAAAATAAACATTAAAAGAAAATTCTCTTCGTGATATTCATTCCCTTCTGGAAAATACTTCATGGCTATATTGAATAATTCTAACTGTAGTGTGAATGACTTATAACACGTCCTTTTTAAAAAAAAAATATTTGTTTGTTTATTTATTTATTTTGAGACAGAGAGAGAGCAGCAAGCAGAGGAGGGCAGAGAGAGGGAGAGAGAATCCAAAGCAGGCCTCACAACACAAGTGAACAGTGTAACAAGGGGTTCAATCTCACAAACCCCAGAGATCATGAGCTGAGCTGAAATCAAGAGTTGGATACTTAAACGACTGAGCCACCCAGGTGCCCAGCACTTCCTTTAATGTGAATAAATTTTGAAAGGAACAGAAAATGAGACAGAGTAATTAGCACCTCCGTGGAGGTAACGGTCATCAGGAAAGAGGTCAGGGCAAAAATAAAAGAGAAAAGGGCAAGATTTTTAAAACTGTTAAATGAGTTAGCAAAAACAAAGATACTGACTCTGCTTATTCACCATTTTACCCAGGCCTGTTTTCCAACCTAACCTTCTTGCTATTGGTTTTTCTAGTCCATTAAGACAACAACCCAATCACTTCACAAGTTGTGCTCGTTACTTTTTAGACAAGGAAACTAAGGCCCAGGGTAAAGGTTTAATTTGCCCCAAATGAGCGCTGAGCTGGAAATGCCCCCTGGTCTTCACATTCTCTCTGTGGTCAGCGCTGCCCAGCCCGAGTTCCACACAATGCCCACCCCACTGTGCAGGTGCAGCACCATAGCTGAGCCCTTCCCATAGGGTGTTGGGGTGGAAGAGGGCGTCTCCCCAGCCTGTGCCACTGAGAACACGGAGACCAGCGGCTGTGGGGTGCTGTCCCTGCTCCCCTCTGCTGTCTGTTTAAAAGTGCCCAACGCTAAGAACCGTATACCTGCTTCATCACCTAATTCCCACGGCAGCTGCGTGAGCTACTTATAATTCTACCCGCTTCACAAAGGGGGACACCAGGGCACAGAGAGGCTGTACAGTTTGCAGCCTTCCCACAGTTGGTCAGGTTCGGACCCCAGTCCCTCTGGCTCCAGTCCATGACTGTCCTCCTCTTGCTTTTATCCATCTTTCTTTCCTCCCAGACCTGCTCTGGGAACTCAAAACAAAAAGGCCACATTACAGTTCCAGTGGCCCAACTGCTTTCCCATCGAACTGGACGGGCGTTAGACACGTGCTATACGGGCACACGAGGAAGGGGGAGAAGGAGAGAGAAACTTTACCCCACGGGGAGTCAAGAATCACACCAACCCACCTTTCTGGGTGGGAACCACACACTGAATTTGAGGAAGGGCAAAGAGTGTCTTTAATGGCCAACTTCTGGTCCCAGAAAAACTGTCTCTGGCCTCACCCGGTTGGCAGAGGAAACACAATTTGGGCAGGTGGTCCGTACATTCATCCTGTAGCCTTGGGCCTCCCCAGAGAGGTAAAGACTCTCAGCAGGAGGGGCCCCAGCCTGGTGAGGCAGCAGGGGAAGGGAGCCCCTTTCACAGAAGGGACACATTAAAAATATACTATAGCCTAACCACACTGGCATCCCAAGCACAGTATCTGCACCTGGATGTAAGCTACCAGAATACAATCAATTCGGATCAAGACGGTTTCAACTGGAGGCCTACAAACTTGCCACAATTTAGGGAATAGTCTGGACACCCCAGGGAAGAAGTCTCCTCCCAAAGCAGCAGGATGTAAGGATACCCAAAGGAGGTTTTTCTGGAAGCTCTTACCAGTATGACCATCAACCTCTCTTGTCCATATCCTGTGTTCCACCATTTTCTCCTACCATCTTTTTTTTTTCCTGTTTTAGGTTTTCCCAGCCATTACTTAATCCCTTTGAGTAATTTCTGGGACAAAGTAACTGCTGACCTTTATACTGCAAGGAGGACCAGAAGGCTGCAAAGAAATTATGTTTTCATCACTGTTGTGTTCATTTTAAATTCATGTTTGCAGCCCTGGGATCTAGAATCCATTTTCCGGTCCTCATAGAATCTCCTCCAATGCAGAGCAACAACCACCCTCGAAACTTCATGATTCGATTGCACTTTCCCCTCCTGCTTTAAAAGGATATTTGACAAAGAAACAGACCATGAGAAGTTGAGGTTGTTGGCACACAATTATGTAAAAGCAGTGATTGGACAAAAAATAGTTAAATAACATGGGGTAACAAACCATCATGCGATGGGAACAGCAGTAAATTTAACACAGAGAAATTGAAGCATGGCTCTTTTATTTGGCTGGGTGAGCACGTTCCTGCAAAGAATTATAATTGCTTGAGAGGTCGCCAAATATATTATCTCACAGAAAATTTAAAGCATGCTTTTTTCAACCTCCTCTCTCACCTCTCTGCTGTAGATTTGAAGACCCGAACTCAGTCTTAACCAGAAGTCATCAGCCCACAGAATGCCTGGAGAATTCTGAACTTTTTGTTTGGTTTCCACTGCCGTGATGTAACAGGCAGACATAAAATACCCATGTACACCCCAAGAACATAAAGACACACACAAAGTTTAGAAAGGTATTTTTCCCAGGATACCAAGATCCAGAGACCAAAGAAGCCAAGATTTTGACAAACTGAAAGTGAAAGATTGGCAGTGTAAAGAACCCTAAGAGGGATTTGTACCATCCATGTTAGCAATGCTTCACCAGGAAGATTAAATCTTCTGCCGGGGTGGATCAAGGAGAGTTTTATTACTGTTTTGCTTGAGTCTGTTTTGTGGATTCAAGAAGGGGGACTGATATACTACCTAAGCCTTTTGCAGGCTGCTTACTGTTTTGTCTTCCTTTTTCCTGAGCTACATATTTTGTTGATCAAACTGCTCTCCTGTCATTTTCAGGTACGTCTTTGGTCGCTCTTGTTGTTCCTGTTTCCATTGGAATATTTGTTAACCACAAATGGCCCCACAAAGCCAAGATCATTCTTAAGGTAAGTGCCCCATGCCATAGGTTGCAAATGCTCCACAGTGTGAGTTTCAATAATTGATCTTTCCAGCGACAAAACCGTTTTTTTCAGTATATCATAAACCTCCATCTAGCGAGACTTCAAGTTGTTAGACATTGCAGTGCGCTCTTCCAGAGTGCCCTTCCTGGTCCCACCTACAGGGCAGGATTCTATCCAACTCAAATGCCACTTCCTGCTTTTACTCTACCCTCTACTCCCAGGGCACCTTGCTCTGATCTCTGTTCTGTGGGTTTGTACTATAAAATGTATCTAGACAGCTGTTCTCAAAAATAGATGAGATGCTTCTTATCTCTGAATCCATATGGCCAGTTCAGCATCTGGCAATTGGTAGATATTAGTACCCATTAGTAATTAGTAACCACTCATTAGTAACCATTCATTCCCCATCAGGAACTATATTCTAGCTAGTTGGTATGGATATGGATAAAGTGGTATAGATATAGACACAGATGATATAAATACAGAAATAAATGCAGATAAAGATAGATATAGATGGAGACATATATATATCCTACTGATTGGAAGACAAAATAAGCTAGTTGGTGTTCTTTATTTTTCTGGACAAAAAAAAAAAGTTATAATCTCCAAATTTTCTTGCTGTGAAAATAAGAAAACAGTAACAACAGTGGCTTTTGTTTATATATGATTTTTTAACTCTTGTAGAGTTTTATATCCCTTTTCTCATTATCATCATCACAAAAGGCGTCTTGGGCAAGACTTTATCCTCAAGTACACATGAGGAAAGCAAGACTAAGAGACGTTGTAAGACTTACCAAAGGAAGGAGAGCAGGAAGATTTCAATCCGGAAGCCAGGTCTTCCAGTTCTTCCTGAATGGGTTTTGTTCTCGATCACAGCTGTCAGGTCTGCTTGTGTCTTCCTTCCAGATCGGGTCCATCACAGGTGCAATCCTTATCGTGCTCATAGCTGTCGTTGGAGGAATTCTATACCAGAGCGCCTGGATCATCGCTCCCAAACTGTGGATCATAGGGATGTTATTTCCTTTGGCTGGTTACTCCCTAGGGTTTTTACTGGCTAGAATAGCCGGTCAGTCCTGGCACAGGTATGGTGTTTTGATCAATCAGACTGGGAATCTGCTTCTGTAATGGCTGTTGTATTCATTTGCTAGGGCTGCTATAGAGAAGTACCCCAGCCAGAGTGGCTTAAACAGAAATTTAAGGTCTTACGGTTTTGAGGTTAAAAGTCCAAGAAGCAACGTGTCAGCAAGATGCTTCCTTTGGAGGGATGTGAGGGGGAATCTGTCCCAGGCCTCTCTCCTTGGCTTGAAGATGGCTGTCTTCACACTGTCTTTCTTCTAGAAGTGCCTCTGTGCCCAAACTTCCCCTTCCTATAAGGACACCAGTCATATTGGATTAGGGCTCACCCTAATCATGTTATCTTAACCAAGTATATCTGCAGTGACTCAATTTCCAACTCAGGTCACATTCTGAGGTCCTGGGGGTCAAGACTGCAGCATATGCATTTGGGAAGACACAATTCAACCATAACAGCTATAAATACTGATAAGAATTTCAAAATCTTTCACCTGTAATAACATTCACCCAATCATTCTAAATAGACTCAGGTCCCCCAGAAATAAAATACTGACCGACTCTTTTGCTCAGATTCTTGGGGACCATTCCCCACACAATGCAGACTGAGTCCTTCCATTGTTTCACGTCCTTATTCTCCAGAAAGAATAACTTCAACAAAAGCACTTAGGGTGGCCTGGTGACAAGGGGCCCTCCATCCAGCAACAGGAGGAGCTCATCACCCCAAGGTGCAAACATCAGAGCTGGGTTTAGCATGGACGAGTCTAGCACCAAGTAAAAACTTTTCCTCCCCTGCCAGACCATCTGAGCCAATAGGCAGAAAGAAAAGCAGGTGTCGCAGCTGCAGCATGCCAGACATTGAGAAAGAGACGAGCAGGGCTGGGCAGTGGGGGGTGTTACACGTCGTCAGGCTGATCTGGGCTTGCACTCTGACCCACCGCCAACTGACCTTGGGAACCCCAGGGCAGGCACTCACTCTTCCTCTGACTTTTCTCATCTGGAGAACAGAGCAGTACCACCTTCCTGGCAGACTTTTATCCAGCTTTCATCAGAAAAACAAAGCCAATTTAACAATGAAGAAACTATAACAAATACTCTATCTTGAGTGTCTTCTCAGCCCCTGCTCTGTGCTCTGCACTGGTACCAAGGGCATAATTGGAAAGAATGAAAGGAACCCCCTTTGAATTCATGGAACACTAATATAAATGATCCTGCTCTTTTCATATGTATGTTTTTATTTACATATATATCTGCTTTAAGTGAATATATATTAAGCAATATTACACTGTACGTTAACTAACTAAAATTTAAATTAAAAAATATGTTCACCTAAAAAATAAATAAAAGATAAATGTATATATTTATTCAACATGTAATTTTATTTGTACTGAATAAATATATTATTTGTTAATAAATATTATTATATAACATAATATAAATAAATATTATCTTTATATATAAGGTTATGTACATACATATACACATATATACATATATATGATGTGTACATACATATTATATATATATATATATATATATATATATATATATCATACACACATACACATATAGATATATTCCACTGCTCAATGGGCAAAATAAGCTAGTCAGTGTTCTGTGTTTCTCTGGACAAAATGATGTCAAAAACTCTAAATTTTCTTTAATGTGAAAAGGAGAAAACAGCAACAGCGGTTTTTGTTTGCATATGCTTTTTTAACTTTTGTGATGTTTTATATCACTTTTCTCATGATCATAACAATCATAAAAGGTGACTAAGCCAAGATTGTATCTATGTATATAGAGAGAGAATATTTGTGCATACTGTATATAATCATATATATTAAGAAATTATCTATCCATGTAGTATAAGTAAAAGAATATGTTGAATAAATATATACCTTAAAAGCAGATAGCGAGCTACATACACATACACATATAAGCACTTGTTCTCATTGTATCTGCTTTCAGTGCCATGCAATAACAAAGCACAAAATAATGACCGTAAGAGCATAAATCCTCTCAACGCGTCTTGCAGGTGCCGAACAGTTGCTTTGGAAACGGGGATGCAGAACACTCAGCTGTGCTCCACTATCGTGCAGCTCTCCTTCACCCAGGAGGAGCTCAACGTCGTGTTCACTTTCCCGCTCATCTACAGCATTTTCCAGCTCGCCTTTGCGGGAATCTTCCTAGGCAGTAAGGAATAATGCTGATCACATGGCCCCGGTGATACTCCCCTTTGAGAGACCCTCCAGTGGATAATGTGGCATTGTGTTCGATCACCTTTTTCTTTTTCTTTCTTTCTTTTTTTTTTTTGGCGGTGAATCTTAGAAGTTAAATTAAGTTCCTTTTCGTGGGTGGAGAAATAAAGGGGTGGGAAAAGTCATCTCTACTGTTACCACGAATTCCCAACAGCTAATGAAAAGGTGGCAATTTTATCAGATTTTCGTAAAGATTATTGTTAAGTGAAAAGTAAGAGAGGTTCATTCATCTCCACGAACTTTTCTCTTTCTCCAGTAATTAGGGAGGCATATTAACCTGTTAGGACCATTTTATTGTGTGTCTTTCTATATGCTTCTAAGAACCCCAAACTGGCTGTTTTTTCCAAATCATCATCTTCATATGCTTTGTAAATATAGGATATTTTTCACAAAAGTGGTATTCAAGAGATATTTATCAGGCTAAGTTATATTAGAAGACAGATACATGAGCATGTGCACGTGTACATGTATTATGTAACATCCATATAATTAGAAGAGTTAAGGCAAACTTGTTCTTTATTTTAGGGACTAGGGATAGCTAATCTGATTTTTTAGAAGTTTATTTATTTATTTGTTTGTTTATTTATTTATTTTGAGAGAGAGATATACAGACAGAGAACGAGCTGGGGAGGGACAGATTGAGAGGGGACAGAGGATCTGAAGTGGGATCTGTGCTGACAGCACAAAGACTGATGTGGGGCTCAAACACAAACTGTGAGATCATGACCTGAACTGAAGTCAGACACTCAACTGACTGAGCCACCCAGGTGCCCCTAATCTGATGTTTAATTTTACTCTGCTGTCGCATACACTTCTGATCCTTGGCCCCTGCCACCTGCTGGCCTTCACCTAGGTGAAGCTTTCCTTACATTTTGTTCTCCAAGGATTCATGATGTCTAGCCTCTATTTTTAAATTTTATCTTCTCTTTAAAACGAGACTGATATTTTATGCTTCGTAGCAATTTAAGGGAGGTTATATAGTGAAGGTGAATGACAGAAATAATGGGAATGTTATGTTATAGACTGCCTGGCTGTCCAGTGTTGTTTGGGTTTGGTTTAATTTTTCACTTGGCTCTCAAGTTCTCAAGCTCTCATATTCAACTTGCCTGTGGGTACTAATCGTTCTCTGTATTACTGTCTTGGGTGTTATCCTCAAAGCAGAGTTTTCCTTCTAGTATAAAAGATTCCCTGGATCCATTTGAAACTTTCCACTGATTTATCACTGACACAGGAGACAGGAGTCCATGGCCTAATTACTCTGTTGTCTTGTATGATAAAGACATATAGCCAATTTGGGTACCTTGAGGTTTTTCCACATAATTAGCTAGTGATGTCTACTAGAAATCCAGAGAAAGCAGACTGGCTGATGGAACAATTAAGTGAATTTACTAGTTGAATAACTAACTCAAAGGGGATTAGTAGATAAGTGGAAGGAATGATGGGAAGGCAGATACTGGTATTGGTCTTATACTTTCCCACATTTTTACAAGTAAGAATAAAGACGAGGAAGCCGTATTTGTTGATACATACAATGCCTGGAAACATATTTTGGTGAAAGAATTTTTTGGAACAAAGAAAGTAAGGAAAGAAGGGAATGAGGGAGAAAGAGAAGGAGAAAGAAAGGAAGGACAGAAAGAAGGAAAGAGGAAGGAAGGAAGGAAGGAAGGAAGGAAGGAAGGAAGGAAGGAAGGGAAGGGAAGGGAAGGGAAGGGAAGGGAAGGGAAGGGAAGGGAAGGGAAGGGAAGGGAAGAAGAAAGAAGAAAGAAGAAAGAGTATAAATAATTTGGTTAAATAGAATTAGTGGTGTACGTGTGTTGAAGGGGTCCTGGCTGAAAATAGTTTGTAATAAAACTGTTGGGCTATTTTAATTAACCAAAAGCTCAATTCAATAGATTCAATAGCTCAGTGCCTTCAAAATTAATGTATTATAGAAGTGCAGGGACCAACAAGGAGACTTGGATCTTGACATACTAAGACCTTTGAAGCACTCCTGAGCACTGACTATTCTCCCAGGGTCATACTAGGTACCTTACTATTTTATTTCACTTAATGTTCACAACTGCATTATGAGATAGACATTATTATGTACCGATTTTAAGTGTGAAGTTCCAATGATATAATACTTTTTCTTGCTCTGTTGACTTTGTAACCAATGAGAAGGAGAAGAAAAAAAAATCATATATTTAGATAACAAAATAGCACTCATTCAAATAAAACTTAATTAGAAAATATGGCTTGAAAACCAACGGGGCCTATGAAGACCACCCCTCTCCCCTGCCCCATACATGGGCCCATAGCACTTGTCTACACACATACACTGCTCTGCTCCCCTTGCGGGGCAGTGTGCCCAGGTGAGCTGGCCTCAAAACTATGCTGATAGATGCACTGCCACCAGAGACCAGCAGCTTCCCAGAAGACAGGAAGGCTGATCCCAGCTCAGCCAAGTCTCCCGCTTCGGGGGAAGAAAGGAGTCAAGTCAGGGAGAGACAGAGTGTGATTCCAGCACAAGTCCTCCCACACAGAGCACTAGACCTAGGTGTTGGACCCTGCACCGTAGCATGGACCCTATTTACTGAGGACTGTAATAACTAGGAGGTGGTGGGCACAGAATACGTGCCTGCTGTCATTCTTGACGAGCACCCACCGCAGGGCTGATGCCTGCAGAAGCCATATGAGCAAGTGCTCCCCATGGCTGTGCTCCAGGTCTTCCAGAAGTACCATGACTGGCTGTGCAACCTAAGAATGGCTTCTGCTCTCTCTAAGCAGCCCTCAGCCTACAGGAAGTGCAAGCTGATATCTGAGCCATAGATTATGATCACTGCCCAAAGAAAGTTTGCAGCTAATTGATACGAACCTTGATTAACCTCCTGTGTATTGCCTTCTAGCTTATGTGGCATACAAGAAATGTCATGGAAAGAACGACATGGAATTTCCAGAGAGCAAAGACATCGAAACAGTCTCTGGGTCATTGTTCTCAAAGGTGAACGGAGGATTTCAGCCAGATAACAAGTAGACACCAAGTGGACAAAAAAGAAGAATTCTAAAGTACACGTTCTGCGATAACAGTATCTGTTTGTTTTTGTTGGGATACTTGGCAGGAAAGGGTTAAGGTGAAAATTTAAATTCCAATTGAATCCATATATTGGTTTTGGTACCAAGTGACTGGTGGCCCAAATCCTTAATGTGACAAATATTTATATGTATATATGTACTGTCTTTGAAATATGCCCGAGAAATGTCCTCAGACCACAGACTATACCTGACACTGGTAACACTGAGAACCTCATAATTCCTAAACCGGATTCTTACTCAGAATCTCAAAACGCAGAGATGAGCACCTGACTTTATGTATCTTAAGATAGATGCAACGAATTATTATTATTATAAAGTGATCAAGATTTTCTTCAGTATTTATGATTGTAAGAAGATTGAAATGAACATCTTCCACTGACATGTTAATTATTATTTTGAAAATGTTGCAACCTATTTATTTATATAACTTTATCATGTAACATGGACAAGTAGCTGACTTCCTGCATTTAAAAAAAAAAAAAATTAGCCTTCTCCAGTGACAGTCCAAGGGCAAAAATAAGAGAAAAGAGTTACTAAACAGAAATCAATCATCAAATTAGGAGTCCATAATGCATCAGCGATGTTATACATTGGTTGCTCTGCCTCAGGAGTCCAACAATGCCACTAGATTTCTTTTTTTTAGGAAAAACAATTCTTTCCAATGGCTTGAATTTGGCAAAGAGCTCTTCAAGCCCTGGAGAGGGGCTTCCTCAAGGTCTGCCTGCAGGGGGCAGGTCAACGTTGGCTAGCGTGACAGCTATGGAGCAGGCAGGTTGCAGAAGCATTGGGAAAAAACACCACTACTCCAGTCGGTGATTTTAGTTCAATGGGAGATCATGGCGAACGCAAGGAAAAGCACAAATAATAAAGACCCACTTGAAATGCAGGACATGAGTCAGTTAGATGTGCACAAGTGAGTATCGATAAAAAGAAACATGAATGTTTGAGGAAGAAGACGACATGCCCAGGGCCCAGAAGTAGGAAGGGCGCTGCCAGATGGGTTCTCTGGATGCTGTAAGTAAGTGTCACAAGAGGAAGCAGGGAGAATTTGGTCAATGTCACCAGGGGTTTAATGTCAAGGGGGAAATAACTGGCCGCGTGTTGGGTCTGATTTAATTTCTTTTCCTTCATTCTGCGGCAACATGGGGGCACATTCTTAATTCAGTTCATGGTGGTTTTGTTCCATTTTCCATTTGGAAATTCTCCCTGCCTCATAGATTTCCTTTCAAATGTTTTGGCTCCAAACGGCCTTTGGCATTTGGGTGAAGCAAGTTCAGATCCCGCTGGTGTTCTTCAGCATCACAAGAACATGAACGTCAACCCTTAGCTTCCAATAGGGGGTGAGGGAGTCTGCTTTGAACACCGTAATATGTATGCCTTTTTAGATGAGGTTCACATTTACGACTGGATAAAGTTCCTATATTTTTTTTCATCATTAGATTTATTAAAAGGGACTACAGCTTTTTATTAGAGGCCAGTAGGGGAGAGGTGGTATAGATTTTCTATCAAGGAGTGTCAAAGAATATGCTTCTGATGGCGCAGAAGGAAAACTTTGAGTCTGTCTGTTCAGTGCCTCCTACGCTTTCCTCATCAAACAGAAAACAGGCAGGTGTGTTAAGGCCACTGTGAATTCATATCAGCACTTCAGCATGGCCAGACAAGGGTCCGGAAGCCAGCAGCTGCAGCAGGCAGGATTTTCCTCCCTGCAGATCCAAATATGTGAGACAAAACTTGGCTTTCTTACATGGTGTGGTATTGTGTGAGTTGTGCTAGAGGGAAGAAAAATAGCTGAGCTTTGTAAAATGACAGCTCTCTATTTTTAAATGAGCTTGAAAAGCCTATTAAATTATGTATTTTATTGCCTCTGTGAGTATCATATTAAATGAATATTTTATTTTAAAGGCTTGAATAAATGCAAATAATTTTTGTAATGTTTGGTCTAGTTGAGTCCTTGTGACAAGTGTCAAAATTTCCTCACTGTTCAGTTGGAGACATCTAAATAAGGTGGAGTTTCTCTACTATGAAATTGTTCTCTGAAAAGTCCCTGAAAGAAACTCTTAATTGAATCCTCCAGTAATTAGGTCTCCCACTGATATAGACTGAGGTTTGTCCCCAAGCAAATAATACAGGGGGAAACATTAATCAAAGACTTAAAAACAGTGTGACAATTATAGCTGTTTTAAAATAATAATAAAAGTATGACACGTACTTATAAATAAAACCACCATCACTTTTTAGGAAAAATACAGAGTAATATATATATTCTCTATGAATATATATGTACATTCATATATATTTGGAGAGACATGGAGAGACTCCAGTGATGGCCTTAGTGCACTAAAATCTTTCACCAACAGGACTGAAGAAATTCCATACATGAGCCTCATCTGACGCCTCAAAGACATCACCCTGTTGTCCCTCCAGGAACCCTTATTACTCTCCTCCAGCAGGAAACAATTTATCTTTCTTGGAATTTTTGACAGCCCATTGCTTGTCAAGCATTCCCTTCTTCAAAAACCACATTCATTTAGAACAAGAGTCTTCATATTCTGGTATGAATACTCCTGGGAGTTCAGGAAATTGTCCCTGGGAGTTCAGGAAATTGTCCAAGGAATGTGAAGGCATGGATAGGGAATCCGTTTCCATTTCTCCATTTTCCATATGTGTGCTTTCCCAAAACTTCCATGCTTGGGATGCCTCAGTGCTCCACTGGCCCTGGGTTCTGCATCCCCTGGCAGGGCTCTTCCCCTTGAACAGGAAATCCCTAATCTACCTGTGGTGGACAGACCTGGGGGAAAGACTTTCCAACACCAGCTGAAGGAACAATTCAGAATATTAGTGTCTGTGAAAGGCTTCTTATCTTTTTAATGGATTACGCATTTATTTAAGAATCTAGAAGCGACATTTTTTCCCTGTGTTGGAATATTTCGAATATGGAAACACTATAGGGTGGGAGCGGAGACAAATTTCCGTGAACATGCTAGCACTTCCATCCTCCACTTTTTACCCCAAAAAGCATCACTCTGGAGGGTGATCCAAACCCATACTTATGCATTTGTCAGAACTGAAAAATGAGGGGCACCTGGGTGGCTCAGTCAGTTGAGCATCCGCCTCTTGATTTTGGCTCAGGTCATGATCTCAGGTCATGAGATTGAGCCCCCCATTGGGCTCTGCACTAACAGTGCTAGAGCCTGCTTGGGACTCTCTTTCTGTCTCTCTCTGCGTCCCTTCCCGACTCTCACACACCCCCTCTCTCTAAATAAATAAATAAACATCTTTAAAAAAGAAAAATGAAGTCAGGTGTTTTTTCCTTCTGACAGAAAGTCTGATTTGGCAGATTGGCATGTGAAGGGCCCCTGCTTTGCTAATTACGAAATACGAAGGGCATTTTTCATAAATTAGATGAGCTAACTCTGCAGCTCCAAGGTTTTCAAAAGTATATTTAAAACATATGACAAGATAAAAAGCATATTTTAAAAATAATTGATCTATAATATCAAGGGACTCTTACAACCCAGTAATAAGAAGGAAAGTAAGTCAATTTTTTTAATGAACAAACGAATTTGAACAAATGAGCAAAGAATGGCAATGAAGCAAATAAGCACGTGGCAATGGCCAATGAATATATGAGAAGATGTTCAACATCATTAATAGTTGGATAAATGAAAAGCACAATGAGGTGCTACTGCTTGCCCAATAAAATAGCTAAAATGAAGGACGCCTGGGTGGCCCAGTCAGTTAAGCGTCCGACTGCAGCTTAACTGAACTGCAGTCCGATCAGGTCATGATCTCATGGTTCGTGGGTTCGAGCCCCACATTGGGTTCTGTGCTGACAGCTCAGGGCCTGGAGCCTGCTTCAGATTCTGTGTCTCCCTCTCTCTCTGTCTCTCTGTCTCTCTCTCTCTCTCTCTCTCTCTGTCTCTCAAAAATAAACATTTAAAAAGTGTTAAATAAAAACAAAAGTCTGGTCAGTGTTATAAAGATGGTAGGGGAAGCTAAGGAATGATTGTCCTTTCTGCAGGTAAAATACATGCAAACACAAACACAAACATATGTATTAACTATAAGCATTCCTAACTTACCCACCTGGTGATTAATATAATGGGAGATGCCTTGGGTAAAAGGTCCCCATGCAAACATCTGAGGAAGCAGTATGGTGGACAAGAGGAGGCTAATAGTTGTAGAGCACTGAAAAGATAAAAGTTTCATCATGTTAAGTTTTGCTCAGGGCACAAGGTGGCAAGTTCCATAAAGGCAATGACTATAACATCCAATTTTCCATATCTCTTACCACAAAAGCAACTCAAGACATACTTATGAAATTGAATACACTGGCCCTGAATCAGATTATGAAAAATATTGCTTATTTTTCATCCAAAAGAATCTTCCCCATAAACTTAATCTGAAAGTAATAAACAGAAGTTGCAGATATAGGGAATAGGAAAATTTTTTTAATTATTTCCAAGTAGTCACTCCCAAGCTATGAGTTGTAATATTTCACTGTGTACCCAGCATGATTATAATTTTTATTAATTTTCCCCAGCTTGTGCAAATTTTTAAGGGATAATTACACTATTTGCTGTAACAAAAACAAAATCCTACCATATAGCATCAGGTGGGGTTGGAAGGATAGAAAACAAAAATTAAAATTACATAATTCTTGTGTGCATAGTAGTTTTGAAAGCTTTCAGATACAGATTTATTAGATTGGGTTTCCAGCTGCACATGGAGTCATGATTCAGACTATTCTTTGACTATTGAGTAAATACACATTAGGCACTATTTTAAACACTCATTATTAACTCCAAGCAGAATAAACCCATTAAGAGTGAGTCTATCTGGTTTATCAAGTGTATCTAGACTAGATTCTTAGGAATGTGTCTAAGTGTTACATTTATTCATTAGACCTCACTAGAATCCCAAAGTCATGTATTCATTATGTCAGGGAATTTTTAATGTTCTGTGTCAAATGATGTTCTCCAAAATGCTGAAGTGATAAAATACGATTAACTTTATAACCCAGGTGTTAATTCTCATGACATAAAAAGGGCCATGAATGACTCACCAGTATTATAAAGAGCTTTGCTACCTTTGGTCTCTAAATGCCCCATACCTTGTCTTCCCAAACTTCCAGCCCCCACCTCAACACTGACACTAAAAACTTGGTCTCTTTCTTCTTCACCTGGAGATTCTCCTGTTGAACCTGAGAAATTTTCCTCAAACCAAACACTGATGCCTTCCACAGCCCACGGGGCAAAGTCCACTGCTGGAAGCTGCTCTTAAATCCAGGTTCCCTCTGGGAGAATCCTCCATCTATGTAGAGCTTGAGGAGGTGAAAATAAAAGCACTTGTCCACCATGAACCAGCATCTCTAAAGGAATCCTTTTATCTTACATAACACACACCACATTAACTAAGATGGTGAAAATTATTTAATTTTCAGACTTGGTTATCTCCTTATTACTCTGTACTCTCACAGTGTTTTATGATCTGCTCTATCACGTGGCACTTCCCAAAGACTTGCTTGATTAGTCTTCTCTCTCTTTCTCCAAGCCTCATGAAGAGTTAGGGCTTGATGAATATTCATTGAATAATGGATACTTTAAAGTATCATAGACCTTTTTTAAAAATTCAAAGTATTTTTATTCCTTTTTCATACCACCTGGCCAAAGATTTCTTATTTCTGTGTTTCAAAAACCATTAGTCCTACAGCATGTTATTTCATAATTCACAAACTATACACTAGCTTCACACGTAAGAATCTGCAGCCCACTTACAGTTATACCTTCTCGCTCATCCCCAGTGTTTCCTGGCTAAGCAAACAAGCATTTATCTACAGCTGGTATCTCTTACTTAACTGAATTACAAAATCCTTGGAAAGACCTACAAGTAATGACAGTAGTTACCAAAGGGCAAACTGTATGATTATGCACTTCATGTGTCTAATTAGTACAAATGGGATCCTGATATTTATGGGGAAGATGTCTTCCACGAGAAACAACACTACCTTTGCAAAAGCAAGTTACATATTTGCAAAGGAGAGATCTTTTATTATAACTTTCGTACGTGTTGTCATCTCCCGAAGCTCACTTCCCGTTGTTAATTACATTCTGTTCTGACAATTCAGAAAAGGCCATGTCTGGTAGTTAAAATCTGGTCAGCAGCTTCATTTCCAAGGTAATATGCCTTATGTACCTACTCCCTGCCCCACCTCTTCTGCAACTCCCTTTTTCAAGGACTTGAGCATTTTATGGACTTGTAAAGAAATTGTATTATATCTAATGACGATGATGTACATCAGTCATAATCCTAAAGTTCTGCTCATTCCTCACTCCACCTTATCTCCTTTTTATGACTCTATTTTACTGTCATTGGGATTACTGAATCGTAAACCTAAAGGGGAAAAAAATGTTCCATTTAAAAATATCTTTTATACTATGGGGGTTACGCCCATATTTTGAATCCTCATAACATATTGCATATCGGTTCTTTAAAATGTCTGTGTTGTATCACATGAAACTAGAATATTCAACTTCCCTTGATTTCCCCCTATCTATACATAACCTCCATGAAGTCAGGGACATTCATACTCAATGCTACGTAACCTTAACACCTAAAGTTGTGCCTGGCTCATAATAGGTACCCAATGATGTTGTTAAATAAAAGTCTATGAAAATCTATTGTTGAAAATACTGACCTTGAAACTTTTTGCTTTTCCCATTTCCTCCAATTACCCTGCTCCTTATGAGTCTTCTCTTCACCTTTTGGTGGCACCCCATACCAGCTGTAGCCATCTCCATATGTGTTTCTCGGCCCTATGATCAACTACAGTAAATAAGTAATATGTCTCATTAAGTTAAATGCAACAACTTTAACTTTACCCTGTTAGCGATTCTAATGCCTACATTTCCAACCTTGAGCTCTAATTTGAGCTCTAGTCCTGTATCTCTAATTGCATGGAGGGAATGACCACTGTAAAATGATGTCTGTGCTCTTCCTACCAAAGTTGACCCATGTACCTAATCCCATTCTTTCCATCAATGGCATTCTCCAAGCCAGTCCAGCTTGAAAATCTACCTTTCCTTTATCCCCTATAGCCAACTAATTGCAATGACCAACTCCATATTAATTCAACTAGCATCCTAAACCCAGCCCCTCCTCTTCAGTTCCACCACCATACTCCAACTCTGCCCTCATTTTCTCATATCCAGACAACTACATTAGCCTCTTGGTTTTCCTTCCTCCAGCTTCTCTTCCCTTCAAAATCCTGTACACCCAACACTTGACAGCATGTCCACAAATATTAGGAGCCAAGCATTATTTGTTCAATGAATGAACGGATGGATGGGTAATGGATAAGTGCTCTATCATAACATGTGCTTTAGATATTTAGTTCGTAACACTCACCCCTGTCTTAATACGTCTCAACTCAGGCTTCAAATCTGTCCATAATCTGACTCTAACTTTTGTCTACTATGTCCCAACTTCCTCACCGTCCCCGGTAGCTTACCCTAAGCACACCAGAATCAAGCTTCTCTAGCTCTGAAAGCACTCTTCCCTCTTTTCACACATGCAAAGTTTGCCCTATTACCTCCTGAATAGATGTCTAGAATGACTTGTGTCCCCCATTAGCCGTCCATCTTCTCTGAATTCCTATAACATTCCCTACACAATAGTAATAAATTTGGGCATTCTAATGTGCATTGTCACTGCACTATTTCTTGCACATATGTCTTTTTCCTTCAGCTAGATTTACATAATCCTGGACACTATGTCTTAAGGTCTTTTTGCTTGACTGACTACAGTGATTTAAAGGACTAGGTATTTCTTTAACTCTCTACATACTTCATTTTGCCCTTATATGCTTCCTATGAAGAATAAAAAGGAAACAAATTTTAAAGCAGAACAAAACCTACACATAACAGGCTCCTGAAAAGAGAGAGCACTGTATGTTCTACACCAATTGATTAACATGAAGCATAAAACCCAAGGGAAACTTTATAAGTAAAGCTTCCTAAATGCTTACACTGATAGACAGGAAATAGAGTGGAAAAGTAAGAAAAATCAAAATTAGAAACAGAATACCTTCCCTTTCTGCTATTACTTCCTGAAAACCCAAAACTGACTTACTATTTATGAGTAATCAGTTTAAAATGAGAATATATATATATATATATATATATATATATATATATATAAACTTATTCCTGTTCTTGTATAATACATATGTAGAGAAGTTTATTTAATTTAATGGTTTTCTATGTACTTAAGAACAAAAAATCTGTGCAACCTGTTTCTTAAAAGCATCCAGTAATAGTAATGCCAAAAGAAAGACAACAAACACAGATAGAAATCAAGTATCAAAGAAAGCACCATATAATTTTATTAAGGATGCTTGTTCCTACAACTCAAAAGTTGAAAATGCTCTTATCAGATAAGTTTCAAAGATAAGAAGAATGACTGAAGAATGGAGTTTATTTTTTGACCCTCCAAAGTCTAGCGGCCATTTAGTAAAGTATTAAAAATAATAAAGGAAATAACTCACATTTTTTTTGGCCTCAGGAAATACTCTGTTGTTTGTGGAAGTAATTCCCAATCTTTATCCCCTGTTTTTTCAGATAATTATTTCAGCATTCATTGGGCTTTGGTGCTCAATCATAAAATAAGAATTTTTGAGGAAGGATCCCAACAAAAATACTAATATGTGAGCAGAGCCACCCCCAGGTCATCCTGTGAGATGAATTGTATATCTTCTCCTTCCTGGGCATTCTGCTGCCCTCTTCCTGCCAGATGCTCATTGTGGGTCATTACAAATTTCTACTCTTGGCTTCCACCACTTTCCCAGGGGAAAACTTATTCTCCAGAAAGGTCAATCCACTCAATATTTCATAATGGATCCTCATAGGTACTTGACTCCCCACTTCAATATGAACCATTTCTGTCACCTCCAATGTCTTCCTCTGGCCTCACTACTTATGCAGATTTCACCCTTCCTTCAGGGTCGCACTCAAGCCCCACCTCTTCTGTGGAGTCCCCACCCCCATCATATTAGAGTCTGCAGAAATGCTGCAGAGCTGTAGCATTCATGGAAATGCTGTCTTCTCTCCTCAAGAAATGCCTACCTATTCCTTTATGTCTCTCCTCCACTTTCCTCCTCCTGTTAACTCTTCATGTCTTGTTGAGAGCCTTTCATTTTGGTTATAATTTGTGCTTAGACATTTCTCATGCCCCTGACGATACAACAAGCTTCTTAAGAGGAAGGCTAGGTCCTTATATTATATGACTCAACCACCAGTATGAGCAGTATCATACATATGCCAAGAAATAGTGGGCCACTCTCTAGACATCTGTTTAATAAAGGCAATGTAGTGGTCTAGAGTTCAAAGATCTGGAATCAAATTATGACTTTGTTACTTACCAGCAGCAGCAGTGTGACCTTGGCTCTTTTGTTTGCCCTCTACTGGCCCCAGCTGCCGCAAATGTAGCATACAGTGTCAGCAGCTATTTTCAGTGTTGTTTTTACTATTGTTAGGGTTGTGGTATCGCCAGCAGCCCCCTTTCAGCCATAACCAGAGGACGGGCATGTTGGTGGTGAGAGACAATTCTTTATTTAAGAAATCTTAGCTGTCCCATTAAACCCTATGTAGAAATTCACAGAGTCTCCTCACTGCATTTTTCTGAAGTTTTTCTTCCAAACTCACAAAAGGAAAGTATGGGAAGGCAATAATAACAAAAGGAAGGAAACATTTATAATATACATGTTCATTCTTTAAAACCCAAACAAATGATACGGAAAAGTCTTTACTGTCAAATATCACCTTGTAATCATTGATGGGCATCCAACCTCAGTTATGAACAATATGCCGGCTTCTGGAGATGATTTTATGGTTCACTGCAGTCTTGGTCAAAGTCTTTAACCCATGACCCTCACTTCAGTGAAAAGGTTCAAAACCATGTTCAGTCATTTCAAACCTAACATTGCTTGCTTTGTGCTTTTGGAGTCTTTCTTCAGCATAAAGGTATACCCAAAAGGGATGTGGGCAGACAAGTGGCAGTCCTCGGGGATGCTAATATTTGCATGCCTGAGTGACTCTGATTCTCACATGCCAAAACAATTAAAGAAGGAGTGGGCTAAAAATTGTGAGAAATTTTTTTCTCTTTCTAAGTCATTGCTCACAGTTCCTATGCATAATTTGTTTTCCATTATACAGACTTTAACATCTTGTTTACCACTGCTCAGATGGAGTGTTTCTATTTAGAAAACTTTCTGAGTCTCTATGAATTGATTAAGAGTGGGATTACAGAATATAAGGCGTAGTAATTATTCAGTGTGTGTGACAAATGCTCATGCCCAGGAGGTGAGTTCAGCCCGGACCTGTCATTCATCTAAACATTACTTAGTTATTGAGCAAACGCTATATCCCAGGCGGTGTGCTAGACATTGGGAGCACCTCGATTGCTTTGCTTCAGGATCCTCTATATTGTCTTTTAATTGTCATTTGCAATTCTTGTCCTCTAAATTGTCATTTGCAATTCTTACTTAAGATGATCTGATTGACAAATCAAAGAGGAACACAATGCACTCTCAAAAATCAATCTGAACTTAACGAAAAGAGTTTATATTCAATCTCACAACAATGCGATACGGTCAAATGAACTTCCTGTACATGGTATTTGAAGGTGTCCTATAAAAGCGCCTCTCCAACATCATTCTCTAATCCTCTCCCATCATTCAAGACATCACCTATATTATCTTAGCTTATCTCAGTTAGTCATACCCTCTATACCAGAAAGGCACCCTTTGTTTTGCCCTTTTAACTTTTATTTCACTATGTTTTCCCATCCTCCCCACTCTTAGAAAACATTCTTTCTACTCTGTCTCTGCCAAACTGAGACCGCTTTTCTCAAATTCAAGCAACAGATTCATTTCTCCTGTGAAATCCTTTTATACATAGTTTCCGTCATGATGTTCACTTGAATAAAGGACATTCCAATCAATCTCAAACAGTAGCTAGATGATTCTAAAATATAAATGTAAATATGCATTCACTACGCACCTTACACAGAGCAGCTGTATAATTAATATCTGATGAATGCATAAAAATTCCTTTAATTTTTCATCTCTCTACATGAAGATCTTTCCAGTACACTATCATTCTCTATTAGTGTACATTTTGGCACACCAACAGCTTTGCTATGGAGAGAAACCAATTGTACAAAGTTATAAAGACCATTAGCAGTAGAAAAATTGTGCGAACTTTGTGGAAAGAGAAAGTAAAGGTTGAGTCATTTGACAGTGGGAGCCACTTCAAAGGGGTCTTAGATTTTTAGAAGTTAGTCCTGGAGAATGTAGACTGAGACTAATATAACAGATGCTTGACAAAACTAGACCCAACTTCCCTATGGAACACACACACACACACACACTCACACATGCATACAAAACAATGACTGGTCAAGTCATAAATTGGTGTCTTTTGTCTAGGAATTTCAGTGGTAGACAGATAGATCCAGGAAATTTGTGCAGAGAAATACAGCTTTCCAAGTTAGTCACCCAATAGGCATGGATCAGCAGAGCAGTTACCGTTCTTAACTGGCCTCCCAGAGGTCTCCTTGGTCAAGAATGGTGGAGGCCAGCAGAAACTTCTCAAATTATGCCAGAATCCTGGGATTGACCTGGAACAGAACCATAGGGAAGCAGGAACAGAAGCTGTTTGTTCATTTGCCAACATTTACCTCAGCATGAAACTGCCAAGTAAAAAGTGCCAACAAATTTTTAAGACAAGTACCCTTAAATACACAATGGTCAGAAGACTGAGCACAGAGTCAAATGCACATATTTATAGCGCCCTCTCCTGAGCATTGGATCTTGCCTAATGTCTGAGAGTAAAAAAATATCACTTCATCAGTTTCGTGTCATAATCAACCCCACGGTAAGACCTTCAATCAGACCGTGAAAAGTTGAGACTTTTTCTCACATAGGTCCAGTGATGATGAGAAACAAATATTAAAAGGGAAAAGACAAATCGGTAAGACCTAACTCCAGAAAACAAAAGGGTAAATATATATCTTCACTTAGGAGACATTATGTTCCTTTCAGCTGGATGTCTTGTGAAAACAATGGCAAAGTATAATGACTTGGTTATTGGCCCAAAGATACAGTTTTCTAGAAAAATGTATCTCAGTATGAGGTCACTTGGGATAGTGGGTCATAATTGGGTGCTTAAGGAATTTCAGTTAAAGATGCCTCCTTTATTGCATCGCAATAAAAATATACAAGTTAATCAAATGCCACAAAATTTTTCCTTGATTATCTACACAGCTCACACTGCATTGTCAAGTAGCTATTTAAATTTACAACTTCAAAGCAGGGGAATTTGCTGACAGGTATGACACAGAACATCTTGGTAGAAAAACAGCCTTGAAAGCATTTTTTTTTTCATCATGTTATCAGTATCCTCATTCCCACCTATGCCCACAGCCCCAGGAACTTCCAGCTCTTCAGCAATGATGTGCAATCTGTTAGCTTCAAACACTGAAGAGGCTGAACCAGAGCCATCTTTGGACTCTACTGTCCAGATACTGCATTATCTGTCTACTGTGTGACTCTCCACACGTGCCTTCTTGTGTCCCCTTACTCAGCTCTCCCCTTTTTTTTTTTAATGTTTATTTATTTCTGAGACAGAGAGAGACAGAGCATGAGTGGGGGAGGGGCAGAGAGAGAGGGAGACACAGAATCCGAAGCAGGCTCCAAGTTCTGAGCTGTCAGCACAGAGCCCAACGCGGGGCTTGAACTCACAAACCATGAGATCATGACCTGAGCCGAAGTAGTCACTCAACCGACTGAACCACCCAGGCGCCCCTCAGCTGTCCCCTTTAAGCATGTCTGCTTCGCTGAATAGTGGCAGTGAATCAATGAGGTTGGGTTCAGAAATTCCCCCAAGTAACTTCACTGTTGGCCTTAACCAGTACTACGCTACTCAGCCCTTAAATATAAAGGAGACTAGGAAAAAAAAAAAAAGCAGTATGTCCTTGGTAGTCTAATTAATTTCTATTTCAGCACATTCAGTTCTTTTCCATGCTTTGCTTTTATCTTTCACTCTTATTAAACTTAATAATCTAACACCATATCTGATTTTTTTAATTCTATATATACACACGCACACACAAAAAGGGAGTTGGGGTGGGGGGAGGTCAGACACATAAAAGTGTGATATCTCCAGTCAGAGCCAAATTCCTAAAGGGTTAGCCCATGCAATGGCCAAACAAAATAAGACACAATCAGCGCTAACTTCATTTTCAAAAGTTCCCACGTGCAGGTTTTATAAGTACCCAGAGGGATGAGTTACCCTCAATTGTGTCTTGTTTAATTTGGCCATTGGAAGGACTAACCCCTTTCTAACTTGGCTCTGGTTGTAGATATCACACCTCTGCATGTCTGAACTTGATTCTTAACTTGGCTTTTTCAGTGCACATTAAATGTTTCTGATTTGGTATCACTCTAAAGGAATTTGTAAGTGGTTTCTTTGCACTAATGTCTGGACGGATTGGGGTCAGGTGTGATTGGTGAGCTTCCACTATTAAATTATTTCACACTCCCTCACCCCCACCTAATGGCTGTAACCTCAGAGTTCATCTTCTGCGTGGGAGGCCAAAATATTCTGAGATCACGCACTGCAGAAGTTATATCTACACATTGCAATTACAGCAAAACAAAAATGATATGTTGTGCTGTTGAATACATGTGTTATCTTAGCCA
The DNA here is from genome assembly GCF_018350215.1 of Panthera leo. Classification (NCBI taxonomy): domain Eukaryota; kingdom Metazoa; phylum Chordata; class Mammalia; order Carnivora; family Felidae; genus Panthera; species Panthera leo. The sequence continues at coordinate 73,321,467 of NC_056679.1, read as the reverse complement.
AAAGCTTCTCATTAACACTTTTTACTTGGAAAAAATAATGAGGAATTGCCTAATGCAGTAGATGGTATGCAGAGATTAAGTCCTTGTTTCTGTCCATTTCTTCATTTATTAAATGGGGAGGCTACTATTTATCACAGAATCACTTAGCTTATAATTTAGTGGAAAGAAACTCAACTGGAATTCACTCTGAAATTCTTCATGAAAATTAATTGTATTTCTTTTTCCCCCCAAAAAGAATAAAATTTGGCCTATAGAGATACATAAAACACAACAATATAACCTAAATTAGAATGGGTGAGAGAGAAGAAAAGTCATGTAAAGATACATAAGATGGAGTAAGGAATGGGTTGATAGACCACGAGCTTCAAGAGTCACAAAACAGCATTGCGTTCCTGACTTACTGGCTTTCTCACCCATGGTAAACCATTTAACCTCACTGAGCTTCAATCTTCATACATGTAAAATGGAAATTATAATAATTTCTACCTTACTGGGTTTTTGAGGGAATCACAGAAGACTATAGATATGAAAGTACTCTGTAGAGTATAAATCCCAACAGGATACTTCACTACTATCATAAAAGAATTAAAGAATGATTAAGGGCTAAATTATAGTGTGGCTATAAGAGTTCATAGAAAAAGGATATTGTATGGATTATAGAAGATTAGAAAGTGTTCTTAGAGCAGGTGCAATTTGAGGTAGACCTTGAAGGATATGTCCAGTTTGAGAAAGTACAAGGGAAGAAGAAAGTCTTCTGGAGAAGAGAGGTAGGAAGGAGTTGGGGGAGAGGGGGCTAGTGGGCAGCAAGATGCAGGAGCATACAGGTAAAAGCACTGGGACTGGAAGAGGGGTGCTGGGAGGAAACTGGAGGTAAGGCTACATCTCAGGAGATATGGAAGTAAGGCTGAGGAGGCTGAAGGAGCCCTGCCAAGGGCTGAATGTTGGCATCCTCCCAAAATTCATACATTGAAGCCCTAACTCCCAATGTGATCATATTTGGAGATGGAGTCTTTGGGAGGCAGTTACGGTCAAATGAGATCAAGAGGGTGGGACCTTGGTCTCAAAGGATTAGTGCCTTTATAAGAAGAGACACCATGTGAGCCCAAAGAGTTCATGTGAGCACTCAGAGAGACGGCACCACCTCTAAGCCTCAGAATAAAACCTACCTTGCTGGTACCTTCATCTTGGACTTCAGGATGCCAGAACTCTGAAGCTCTGCTGTTTAAGCTGAGTTTACAAGTTTATCATATTTTTTTTTGGCAATCCATGCTGATGAAAACAAGCTCCAAAGAGGGAAAGCCTCAAAAATCAGACAGAGGGATTTGGCTGTAGTTTCCTGAGGGGAGTGGCAAAATGAAAGCGGTGTCTTTGGACTGTTACCTTGGTAATCATGTGCAGAGTGGAATAGAAAGGAATTAAGGCTGAGAGCAGAGAGGCAAGCTGAGAAGCTGTTTCTACAATCCATATATAATGTGATAAAAACAATGATCTTAAACTTAGCACTGAGAGGAAGAGAGCGAATCCAATGGGTGATTTCTAAGACAAGCACAAAAGTATCCAGTGACAGGGAATAAAGGGAGGGAGAGTCAGCTTGAATCCTAAATTTAGCTCTTGTCTTCATATATTTTTTTAATGGATAAGAGGCTTGGAGTGAGCAGTTTGGATTGTTCAAAATAAGAACCTTGAGCATTATTATGATAATCATTGTCTTCTTCATTATTAATACTGAGCACTAAGTCTTTACTTATGGGCTGGCCAAAGATTAGGAAGCTGGAAGAACTATGCTCAGTTTGGCTTAATTCCAAGTGCTATCTCTAACTTCAAAGTTTCCGAGAAAGTTGCTGCTACATGGCCCTGCTTCCACATCTAGCAAAATAGGAATAGCCAAACAGTCCCTTCTCAAGCTCATAAGTTTATTTGTAAATGAGTGAGACAGCATATGTGAATAATGGGAGCCCTGCAAAAATAGTATCACACAAACATAAAAATTAGTATGCTGAGACACACAACCATTATGAATAAGTATTCATGGTCAGCAGAGCAACTAACCTTTACAAATTAAGCATTTTTGATCAGGAAACTTTAGGAATCATAACTCAGAATGTCATCGTTGGGCTACACATGAGTTCTTCAAAGAATAAACTTAAAATTTAGATATTTAAATCCTAAAAGTTTCCTGCTTCATTAAATCGTGTTAATGGATGTTACCTCGAATTTATAAAGTAACCTTTCTTTCTCAGAGTCTGTGTTTTTATCATAGTCATTCAAAATATATCCGAGATATAAGCAGAAGAAAATGTTATATTCATCAGAGCAAAGAAATTACATTATCATTTCTTCATTACTAAAAAAATTGGTTAAGTCATGTATTCTTATCTATGTACTATAGACACACATGTGCACATATGCATATGTATATAGACACAGATCTATAAACTCTAACTCAGGACATTAGAACTAGGGATAGTTTACAGGTCATCTAGTATAATGCTTTTATCTGACAGATGAATCCATTGAGACCTAAGCTTCTATATTCATATTTCACCAAAGAAAAGAATGGAGGCAAGAGAGTTCAAGGAATTTAGCAAGGTCATGTCTTGGGTAAGCAGTGGAGCTCAGACTCAAACACGAGTCCAGTCTTAAAACCTGTCCTTTCTAAAGCCCAAACCATGAACTTTTCATTATGTCATGCTGCCTGCCTGTCTTCTTCCCAGCCTATAATCCTGGAGGTGACATTAGGAGCCCAAAGCCACCTCAGAAGAACTGGGTGAGGCCTCCCTGGGCCCAAAACACCCCAAGAAGCTCTAGGCCAATCCCCTGTCCAAGAGAAACAGTTGATTTGGAGAAGATGCACACTCATCTGGAAGCAGGTCTTCTCAGATTAGATTTCCCACGCAGTTACCGAGTGGAAGTCAAAAGCAGGTCTGAAACTGAAGTCCAGAACAAATACGTTAACTCCTGTTTCTTCTGCCCTGCCCCTTCCTCTGGCATTCCTCAGAAAGCAAAACTGGAAACTAAGCAAAGCTTGCCTTCTTAACCCTCAGAACTCTCCTCTGTGTCCCTCCCAATGCCCCGGCCTCCTTGTTCCAGACACAGTCAGGCCCACCCTCTGCAGCTGTGATGTGCGTGCAGCCCCCACCTCACTTGACATCAGAACCTTCATTTCCCCCATCTACTCTCTCGGGTTCCAAGTGTGACAACCTAACTGTTACAAAGACAAAGTTTTCCAGGGCGCCTGGATGGCTCAGTCAATTAAGCATCCAACTCTTGATTTCAGCTCAGGTCATGATCTTACGGTTTGTGAGTTCGAGCCTAATGTCAGGTTCTGCACTGACAGTACAGAACTTGCTTGGGAGTCTCTCCCTCTCTTTCTGCCCCTGCACTGCTCATTCTCTCTCTCTTTCTCTGTCTCTGTCTCTGTCTCTCTCTCTCTCAATAAATCAATAAATAAATAGACTTAAAAAAAATATATATATATATATGTATATATATATATATTTTTTTAAGTCTATTTATTTATTGATTATATATATATATATAATTTATATTATATATATATATATATATAATTTAAAAAATAAAACAAAGACAGAATTTTCCAAACTGTGTTTCTCTGAACAAATAAAAAGCTTCTCAACCTCAAATAGGTTTTGGAAATTTTGTTGACTGTATTTCTTTCTTGGAGATCTATTCTACACATACTAAAACCTTTGGGAAATTTATAGCTTAAAAGAAGAAGAAGAAGAAGAAGAAGAAGAAGAAGAAGAAGAAGAAGAAGAAGAAAGGGAAAAAGAAAGAGGTGGAGGAAGAGGAGAGAGTAAAGGTGGAAAAGGACAAGAAGGAAGAGAAGGAGCAAAGTAAAAAAGAATTTGTTCCCATTTAACCAAGAGTTTGCAAAACCCATCTGCCCATAGACTCCTTTGTTTACATACATTTCTCAGAGATAATATCCTGTGAGGTACATTTTAGAAAAATTTACATTAAGATCTTTATGCCTATTGGATTAGTGTGCTATATGTATGTCTCTGCTGACATTTTGTAATTTAACTTGGACTTCCTAGAAATATACCTTAACCCAAGCACACACTCCCTGGAAGGAGAATCTTATGCAACTGACAGTCCCTTGAGGGAACAGTGAGTGGCAAAACCTCTCCAGCCCCAGAAAATGTCATCAGGAAATGCAGCCGGGCTGGCCCAGCCCCCCGCAGCCCCTCCCTGCCTGGTCCCATGGCAAACCCCTACCAGGGAGTTAGGAGTCATGATGGCAGAGCATTTTTTTAAATCACATTTTTCCACATAAAAGCATATGGATATAAAATCCCCGAGGAGAAAATTGAAACGATATGGTTTATCACCCAGTTTTCTTTTTGCAGCATTTATTGAAAAAGGCATTATCACATGGAACCCTTTTGAATTGCATTTTGATTTTGTAATTTTATTTATTCATGGTTTTCTGATGTCAAAGTGTGGTGAGAGCTTAAAATTCTATTTCAGATCCACCTAATTGTGTTTGAAGAGATCTATGAAAACAGTCCCTACCACGTGAACTGTCTGTGTCGTCTGGGCGCTGGGTGAGGGCCGGCACAGCTTCCTGCGGGACCCAGCCCCGCAGGCAGCCCCTTCCCTTAACACCCCGTCCTCTGCACAGCTTGCTCAAACTGAGCCAAATAAAGCCTGATCAGCACACCTCACGAGGACCCGTGTCCCTTCACTCGTGCTCAACTACCCATTTGGAAATGAAATGCTACTGCTTCTGATGCTGTCTTTATGCAATGCTGGGTGAAGTGAAGCCTCCGCTAACCTGTTCTGTTCCTTCTCCTGTTAACTGTCTACGGTCCTAGCCCATCAGTTACTCCCTCTGTTCCTGCACCTACCCCTGCAGCTCCGGTGGTGGGTGGGCTAGGGCATACACAGGGGTGAAATTCCTTCTCAGGCAGCCTCGCTTGCAGCAGCAGTGGGAGAAGACAGCGGCAGAGGTTTGCTGAAGCTTCAGACCAGCTCGTGATATTGTCTATTTGCTTCTTTCTCAGTCACCTAACATTCACTCTCATTCGTCAAAAAGAAAAATCAAGAGCCTGTTTGGCGTATGACGAGGGCATATGACAAATTACAACCCACGGGCTTTTGATACAGTTTGGTATACAACCTTATCACAAACAAAATGTTAATAATGACACAGTTGCAAAACAACAGTACAAGCGATATCTCAGGTGATATTTTACTAAACCTATTCACTTTTTAAAAAACCATTACTTAGCTCCTACTATGTGCCAGGCAATACGCTTCGGGCTAGGGATGAATGGATGAAAGGAGAGTCCTTGCTGTCAAGGTGTTCACTGAAAGTCAAGGGAGAGAGAGAAAATAATTAACCAGCACCTGCAAGGCAGCAGGACAAGTGCTTTGAAAGAAGTATTTCAAGGGGTGCCTGGGTGGCTCTGTCGGTTGGGCATCCAACTCTTGATTTAGGCTCAGGTCATGATCTCACAGTTCACGTGTACAAGCCCTGCACGGGGCTCTTCAGTGACAGGGCAGAGCCTGCCTGGGATTCTCTGTCTCCCCCTCTCTCTCTGCCCCTCCCCTGCTCTCTCTCTCTCTCTCTCAAAAAATAAATAAATAAACTGAAAAAGAAAAAGAAAGAAGTATTTCAAGAATGCTGTAGGAAAATAGGAATTCTGGCCAAGGAGAGTCTAGAAAGCAAGAAAGACACCCTGGGTTGAGTTTTGAAAACAAGAGGAAGTTGGCCATGGGGGTAAAAGAGAGAAAGACACTTAAGGCAGAGGGGGCAGGGTGAAAAAAGGCTCAGAAGTGAGGGAGAAAATGTTGAGCCCAAGGAACTGTGTTCATTGGCCATGGAGAGAGCATTTGTTACACACTGGGTGTCAGGGAACAGTGACAAGACAGCTGGCACTGGTCCAACTATGGAGGACCTGGAATCTGGACTTTGTCCTTAGGGTAGTGGAGAGTCATAGTAGCATTTTAGACAAAGAAACTATACCATTTAAACTGAATATTACAAATATCACTGCAGCAGCAATACAGAAGGAGTTCAAGAAAGAGCTAGTGAGGGGGTGCCTGGGTGGCTCAGTTGGTTAAGCATCTGACTCTCGATCTGAGCTCAGGTCATGATCTCATAGTTCATGAGATTGAGCCCTGTGTCAGGCTCTCTGCTGACAGTGTGAGGTGAGGCCTGCTTGGAATTCATTCTCTCTCCCTCTCTCTGCCCCTCTTCCACTTGTGTGAGCACTCTCTCTCTCTCTCTCTCTCTCTCTCAAAATAAATACACTTAAGGAAGGAAAGAAGAAAGAAAGAAAGAAAGAAAGAAAGAAAGAAAGAAAGAAAGAAAAGAAAGAAAGAAAGAAAGAAAAGAGCTAGTGTGGAAACAGAGGTAGCCTGAACAAGAAAAGATTAGTGAGGAATGTGAGGTAATTTCCAAACTTGTGGCTGCAGAGAATGAGGACATCAAGGTTCATTTGAATATTGTCCGCATGTACGTGGCTGTCTGAATGTATGTGGCAATGGAAGCCAAGGCAAGTAGAAGACAGGAAACGCAAAGTGGCTGAGGAATGGTCCAGAGAGGGCTGGAGAACCAAGGTTAATTAATTAATTAATTAATTAAGCTACTAGGGAAGCAGCCTCCTCACACTGCTACCCTAAGTAAAAGGGGGGTTTCTCACCTAATGTAGGCAGCACAGACCTTCAAAGGACTGCATATATCCTGTTCCAGTTTCCTTCCTAGCTTGGTAGTAAATCAATGTGAAAGCCATCTGATTTGTCATCCTTATCTACCTGCAAACTGGGAAACATTTCTGTGGTCTCTCCTGCCCATTTAATTACCACTTTCATTTTACAGATAAGGAAGACGAGGCTCAGAGGTTGAGACGTGGCTTCGCATACAGGCAACAAGAGTTAGCGCCAGCCCTCAACTCTCACCTGCCTTCAGATCCAGTCATTGTTCACTAGATCCCACTGGTTCTGATAACATTTCCCCATCTGTTCTCTTTTTTCCTTGCAAACACTTTCTTCCAAATGAACCCAAATTAAAACTAGACACTCTGTACAAAACTTGACCTTGCTGCCTTCACATAAATGGGAATCGCATTGCACATTCTTAAAAAAAAAAAAAAAAAGGCTTATAAAAAACACAAACCAGTAAAGATTTTTAGTTGTCCTCACTATATGAAAGCCCAGTGTTTCTTTCCTGTTTCCCCATCTGCTATTTGGGAAAGACTAAAAAAAAAAAAAAAAAATGAATGAATGAATGAATGAATGAATGAAAATGTCAACAAATTTCAGTCAGGAAATAACTGCCTTAAGAATACTATTGATCACAATTTATCTTGAAAGGAACCTGAAGGGAAAATAAAAATCAATCTAGGTGAACATATATAAATGGTCTGCAAATAATATGTTAATAGAATTTTCATGACTATGTAACATATCCAGGAATGAGTCCCAGGAAAACCCTAAAAGGCAACTGGTCTCAGGCTTAATATTTTGTGAGTCAAGACCACTGTAATCTTGAATCAAATATACTGAGAAAGGCGGGGGTGGGGGGCTGGAGAGGGCGCCTGGGTGGCTCAGATTGTTAAGCGTCCGACTTCGGCTCAGGTCATGATCTCACGGTTCACGAGTTCGAGCCCTGCTTTGGGCTCTGTGCTGATGGCTCAGAGCCTGGAGCCTGTTTTGGATTCTGTGTCTCCCTCTCTCTCTGCCCCTCCCCCACTCATACTCTGTTTCTCTCTGTATCTCAAAAATAAATAAAACATTAAAAATTTAAAAAAATAAATATACTGAGAATGGGATCCTGTGTAAGATTAGGTTGGATTAGGGACACTATTTTTGTTTAATCCAGGAGAACAACTTTTTTTTTAAGGCTTCAGAATGTGTCTCCAGTGATTTAAATTACTGTGCTGTAATGAGGAAAGAAATTAGGTCAAAACTCATTATCAAGTGGCATTTCCACAAGCAGCGAGGGAATACACTGTTTCCTATCAGACATTACATCCAGAGTCTGGGTAGGTTTCTTTCCTGAACCTGAGCCTAAAAAACTACTTCATTTCCTCACCTTTTCCCAGCATTTTTAAGTATCCAAGTTTCAACAGGGACCACGAATAGTAGACAAACTACTCCAATTCCCTGGGCTATAAAACTTATTTTGAAAAGCGACTTGTAAATTCAGCAGCTTGCTTCAGTTTCTTCCTGTCAACCAATAATGGCCAACCATCCCCATTCTTATGGACAGACAGAGAGAAACTATCACAGCCAAAAATAATTTACTTTTTTTTATTTAGAATAAATCATTTTTGGCACAACTTTGCTTCCATTTCTTCCTCTCTGGAGGATCATTATGGAATTTAGTACTCTGGACTTGAATTATCAGCTTTGGTTTTTGCTTTAGGGCCATAACTGTAAGTTACTAAGAGCATTAATTGTGGTATTCTTTGTTCCACTGGCATCTTTCTTCTGAGAACTCCAAGCTAAACTGTTCAGTGTTTTATCTCTTGAATCCTCACAGAAGCCCTGGAAAATAGAAATACTACAATGGCTAATGTACTTTTCAAAAATATGTGCATCCTTCTACCCAATGATGTAAAATGCCTCCCTATTTATAACTTTATAATCAAATGAGAATTATCTATTCCTGACATTTAAGGTTTTATAAAAACAGATATTTTATGTTGTTGGAATGATGGATGGATGGATGGATGGATGGATGGATGGATGGATGAATACATACCATAATCTTGGTATATCTTATCCTTTCCTCTATTTGTTTTATACCCGACAAAAGTGGCTGGCTGGCTGGCTGGCTGGATGGATGGATGGATGGATAATGTATGAACGGAAGAATGGAGAGGGGAGAGATAAGTGGATAATATATTAGAAGAATTGAGAAAAAGTAGTTCCTACAAGGGCTCCATTCTTAACAACAACAACAGAGTGAAGAAACAATCTGGGTAAAATGACCCATATTATTTATATGACATTATATTTGCTACAACTTGATCTCTCCTTCTCTGTCTTAACCTATAAATCCTATTATCAATGAATCCACTTAATTGATAATTTAGTGAGCATATTATGATTTGTTAAAACTTAGTGTTTTATAAAGATACTTATCACCCTTTATCCTTATATGCCATTCCTAATGACATTTCATCAGAATCTTCCTTCTGGAATAAGAGCGCAAATAACTTTTTGAATGTGATATTTAAGATTATAATTTTCAAAATGAATAATATATTCCATAACTTCAAAAGAAAAAACAAGGTATATTTTCTTCCTTACTGTTATTTTAGGATGACCTCTAAAAAGCCACTTTAAAATGACTACTACAGAATCACATGGTCATTCCTTCAATAATCACTTGAGTACATACTCTGTGCCCAGCACCATGATAGATGCCTTCTGTTTTCACATATTTTTGAATCTACTCAGGAGACAGACAAACAAGCAATGAAAATATGGTGCTTGGGACCATAGGGAGATGTACACGTGTAGTGGAGACATGAAAGAACACCTTAGTCTGCTTTAGGGTGTCAGGAAGAGATTAACAGGAAAAAGTCACGCTTGAAGTAACACTTGAAGGATGGGCAGTTTGCCATTATCATTAGTAGGACAAGAGAGTGCTTGAGAGAACAGTATGTGGATACGTGCAAAAGTACAGAAACACGAGAGATTCTCATGTGTTCAGAGACTACAGGAACTCAGGTACTGGAGGAGAGAAAAGCACAGGTGGCAGAAGATGAAAATAGACACGTGAAGGAAGAGGGGACGATGAAGAGTCTTGTGTTTCCTGCAAAGAAATTTGGACTTGATACCACAGGCTAAGAATTGCAAAAAGAGACGCATCATCACCATCTTTGCTTGTATGAGCTGCTGCAAAGCCCAGCTCACACCCTGACTGAAGAAAATTGCATCTAATCAGCAGAGCCTGAAGGATATGCAGTGTTTCTCTATGGAGATGCCAGCTCACCATTATTTCAATAGCCATAGTGTCAACGTGGTCATCTTCACTACAAAGGCTGGTTGCAGACCCAAACAATCTAAGGAAAAATCCATCCCAAAACTGTTCTATTATTGGGAGCTGGCCCCTTGTAGTGTCTGAAAACCTGTTCTTGTTTGAACAAATAACCTAAGCTTGGCAAACTGGGATACCCAGGTGCATGTAAGTACGGCATATCCTCCGGGGATGTCAATTTTGCTCAAATCAGTGTGGCAAAAATAAACTTGTAGATATTTCTCAAAATCAATATGATATTTCAAGATTAAAAACCTGCGATTCAAACTCTTCCCCCAAACACCCACCTCAACCCCCCACTCCCAGGGGCCAAAGTCATTCTTCCATACAGTTATGGGCAACAATGTAAATGTCAGAAAATCCAGCGCTCCATGAATTAATGTTTGGAAAAGGATATGCCCCTGAGGAAGAAACGCATTCTAGGGGGGCTCACACATATTTTATTCTTTGCTATGAGTCAACATTAGTCCGTATATAAGTTAACACCAAACATTTAAAGACGGGAATAGTAGCACGTCGGATTTTCTCCTCAACAGTTTAGCCCTCTTTCAACAGTCCTGCCGATTTCTCAAGGTTATTTTAAGGATTAAATGAGGAAATGAAAGCACTCTGTAAACTGTAAAGTGCTACCCTGATGTAATGTTTCATTAACAAATTAATTTACAAATGGCTAGGACAAGGTGCCTTCTGAATGACGGTTTTGTTCCCACATGAACTAGAAAAAAAAAAGGCTCTGGTGTGGTCTACCCAGCAAAATGAAGGGCTGTGGCATTCCCTGATGTCATGGCACAGATGTGCAGAATTCCGATTGTCTACATCAGACAGTAGCAATCAGGCAGCGTGTGGAAACCCATCTGGTTCTCATATTGTCTGAACGAGGTGGTGAAGTGGAGGGTTTTTACTTAGCTGAATTTGAACAAATCCTCCTGAGCTTTTACCAAATGATTAAAGACGGTGCAAACTGTCCTCAGCCTAGTCCCCATGCTTTGATGTGCCCTGTCAGCAAACCCTAGGCTCTCACGTAAGACAAAGGCTAAAGTGGTGGATGTCAGAATAGTGATTCCAGAGCTCCTGAGTGATTTTACTGAATTGTCACTGGTTCATTCAACTCCAAAGTTATACGTGAGACACTGGAGGTGAACCAAACATAAACCAGACCTACCCAATTTTTAATGTTCTCAGCTGTGTCTTTGTGGGAAATATATTTCTTGGAGGTTTGCCACTTCTTTGTTGAGTGCCGTGGCCGGGGTTTCGGCTTAATAGTTGGGGGAGGGGGCTGCTGCTGGTGACAGAAATGCTAAAGCCAAACACAGAAGCCTAGCTAAAGAAAACAAACTTTCTCTCAAGAAGACGCGCAATTAGCTCCATGTGTTAAAAGAAGGAAGTTATTAAATTATTTAGTCGGGCATTCATGTCAGATGCAAAATATTTTACTTTAACCCTTTCTAAGACCACAGTATGTTCTTACTAGCAGATTATTCTGTGGAAGTAAAAAGATGGAACGCTGATGGTAAATGAAAGGACACACTGACATTTTAAAGGATTAATCCTGGTTCTTGGGTGTTTAGGGTTTTTCACCAGGGTTATCCAAACTGAATCCAGACACGTAAAACCAAATTCTTACGTAGACCCTGAAATGTACCCGATCACTAATACATGTGTCAAGACCTAGTATACATGAGAAAATCTTATTTATCTTATTTACTAAAAGGTGAGCCCAGCCAGTAGCCGTTTAATATGACATCCATATTAAACTGAGCTTTGCACAAGGCTGAGAAGTGAAGGAGATTAAACCTCTCAAGAAATGGATGTTGATGTTGATGTTCGGTCTAACTAAAATAGCAGCCTATGAGGATACTTCCATTCCTCAACAAGATGAGGTTGAGGTCTATCTCAAAGACTCTCTCGATCAGGTTTTATCACTATTATTAGTAAGAATGAGAATAGCAAACATTTTAGAAAATATTCTATGTTACAAAGCACTGTACACTTATACTTATTGCTTTAAAAATCTTATAAAGTGGACATGATTAAAACCATCGTCTCACAGAGAAGGAAACTGGATCTCACAGGAGGTGATGTGATTTGCCCAAGAATATACAATCAGTAAGTGACAAAAGAGAGATTGAAACTCAGATTTTTATTCCCTATCTTAGGAGTTTCCTACCACACAGATCTTTCTCTTTTTATGTAACCGTGTGACATTCTTCTGCAGGTTACAGAATAAAGGACTACAGGAATGGCCTTTTCAACTCTGAAACTTTAATGAACACCTTCAGTTGCATGAAAGGTTTACTTGCTGCAGAGTAGTTGCTCACCCTGGTCTTTCTCATCAGTCGGCTCACTTCTCATTTGGATATTTTCCACTAGCAAGATCATCCTACCCCTTTCTTATCACCCTCCAGAGGCCCTGGCAGAAGAGCAGCAGAAGCAGAGAGAAGTGAACGTCGTGGTCTCTGGTCCATAGATTCTGACCCCATCACGTATGTTGCTTCCCACATATGTCATCCCATAGACATCCAATATTATATATTACTCCTTAGGAGAGAACACTACTTGACTGAATTTGCTCACATGATCATAAATGTGAAACAGGAAGTCCAAATTGAACAATTAAGTTGGCTGTTTATTGAGAAGTCATCATCTTTTAACTAAAGAGCACTGGCCAACGTGACTCATGCAGTGAGAATCCCTTTGGCCTCCCATTTCATAAGGAAAGGTGAAGAAACCAGATGCTGCCTGACATTCTTTGGGCTTATCTCTAAGAACAGAGATAAGTAAGGAGATATAAGGAGAGTGAGAATCCACTCCCAAATTCTTCACCCAGCTCTGCCCCCTCAAGATTTCCTGCAGGCTGGGAACTACCCAGTGGTCTTCAACGAGCATTAGCAGGGGAATAAAGAATGAACCTTGCTGGGTTGGATGCCTTCAGACCCAAGATCTTCTGAGACCTGTCTATGATGGGCAGAAAAGGCCAAGTAAATGTCCCTCATGCAATCTGGGGTGCTTCCATGGCCCATACGAGCTACTAACAACCCTCATCCTCTTCATATCCAGGATCTATGACTCCAACTTCTTATGTAGAGACTTTCAGATTTTAAAGAATAGACACAAACAAATCAACAAAATACTTCTTCAGCAATACTTAAACTTGATCTTTACACCTGGCTTAAAGTAAACTGTTTGCATATGGCCACCTGCAGATTATGTGCTAAATCATGCACTCATTATAGAGAAAAATGTGCATGAACTTATGAACAGCTCACACGCCTCAAAACAGATGCTTTAGAAAAACATGTCAATCATGGTACTGGAAAGATGCTGACTCCTGGCAGCTTTGGAAATTGTTGGGTCTGTTATTCCATGATCAATTGTTTTGTCTCTATTTAATCCAATGTTATTTCTTTGGTGCATATTCGCTCTTAAATCTATTCATATACTTCACCCAAGGATTTCGGCAAGCTGTTGAACAAAGTGTCCATCTGATACTTAACAACCCTCTTATCTCAGATTTGGTAATTTGGTTCTAACCAGCAGCACTATTTCAACAGTCACTTTATACCTGCCTATAAACTGTAATGAGAAAAAAGCTTCGCTTTCCAAATTATCAACTGCACGAAGCCTGGAACACAGTACTTGCTCAATAAATAATTGTTGAGTAGAAGTAAAATGAACTTCCCAGGTGGGATTCAGATCCCAGCAATGAGGAGGCATAGTCAAGCCTACCAACTATCCCAAGGGACATTTCAAACCTCTACGTTACCCTGCAGACAAGAGTTGCCCAGTAGGGACTCAGATGAGACAGATATTTCATCAGAACACTCAGCAGACAAACAACGCTCTCCTTCACCTCAAAACTTCACATTTCAGTTCTCTCTCCAGTACAGCAGGTCTTTCTGGGAAGTACTTACAAAATCTTTTCTCAAATCAGAGGCCTCCTTCAATTATTTGCTTTCCTAACAGAAAGTTTACCCAAGGGAACACCCATACATTTTTTTTTCTTTTGAAAGACTAGGAAAGTACATATACTTTATTAAAAGGAAAAAAAATTTTCATTTGGGTGAAGGTTGAGAAGGCTGACTGGGTGTTCTTGCCATCTCAACAAGAAGTATCCTTGTTTTTCTTTCCCTTTTTCTCTCTGGGTTGAAATTTCTGTGATATTATGAGAAACAACAAAAGGCTTTTACATAAATCATCTAAGTGCTAAGGTGACAGACGCACTGAGGAGAACAGAATTAATGTTTTTGGCTCTCAAGCTTCAACAGAAGAAAGCCTTTGTTAACTTCCAGCAAGGATCCTTCTGTAAGCCATTGTCCCACTCTTAAGCAGTCTTCTCCAGAGAAATAAATGACTTAGCACTAGTTAGAGTCTAGATGCCTTCCAAACCCAGAGCAAAAATCATGGCTTACAAATGTCTTCATATATTGTTTCTTTGAGTATGCTTTAGGATCTGTCAAGCATTTCATCTGGAACCTCAAGAAAAGCAGGGCTCTAGCCTAGGCTGGGATCTCAGGAGCTGGATCTGTCTTCACAGAGAGAGAAGGAAAGGCAAATATGCATAAGGTGGCCTCAGAAAGTAAGAAACTGTTCAGATACGTCATATTCATAAGGAAGAGATAAGACAACACTTATATTTTTCACTAATGCCTCCTCATGGCCTAGAAAAAGTGCCTGGTACATAACAGGCATCCAATAAATAATCAATGAAGGAAGGAATGAATCAGAGCCAAACTATGTGATTCAGGCAGTACCTGCAATTGCATATGCTCAGGATATGAAATGAAACGAAATAGCCTATGTTTAGTGTGCCATCCAGGAAGCATGGAGTGAGGGAAGGAGGTACTGGGGAGTGTTGGTTCAAACAACACCACACCGCCCACCCCACAATTACATGGCAATCATGGTCTGGGTTTCTGTAAATCCCTTGGGGGGACTCCTAATCCCTTCAACAAGAAGCCCTCTTCCTGATGGACTGCTCATGCTATGTTACTGGGAGTCTAGTACTGTCTGGACTTGTTCTCTCTCTCTTCAGTGAATAGCAGGGTCTCAGTGCATTAGGAAAAGCAGGATAGAGTGGATAATAAGAAGGGCAATTGCAATCTACAGACCACAGAGATGATCTCCTTCCACCTTTAGGAGTCCCAGAAAACACTCTAAAACTCTGGCGTAAGAAGGTGGTGTTGATGTAATGAGGAGAGAACCAGACATGTTTCCACCGCCCGGCCCACTTTGCATATTGGGTCTTCCCTAATGGACTTCCAGATCCCTTCTAAGACACCTGTATTTCACCCAGATACTGGCTGCCCTCCAGGATGTTGACAGTGTTATGAAGTAGGAAGAAGGAGTGGGGTGTAATGTCAAAGCAGTATCTGAATGGATGGGGTGCAGCTCACATTACTTTCTGGTACACAGGTCAATAGCTAAAAGGCATTACCATAACAAGGATGTATCAAGTCCCCATTTTATGTGCTTTTGGGGGGCCATTTGTTTATGGATGGGAGACGTGAACAATAAATACAAACATGGGAAGCCTCAAGGAGTGCCCCACAACATCAAGAGACCAATAGGGTTTGCTGTTTGAAACCTGGGTACACAGTCTAGGGCTGTGGAAGCCCTCACAGAATACATCTGCTGTGGCTGACGGACGCTGCAAATGAAGTGTGCCCTCTGGGTAGGTGTCAGCTTCCACCAGAAAAACACACCACATGGGGGGGGGGGGAGGTTCAGTGCACAAAATCAATTTGTGAATTTCAGTCCACAAAATCAACCATGCAAGAAATGGCACATATCTTTATTCTCTATAAATCAATTTAATTGCGATAGTGAGCCTACTTTCTTCCATACTCAGAGGAAACCTCCGTCATTCCGGGGGTCCCTCTGGCAGCCCAGGGCTGCTCATGGTTCAGTGCCTTACACAGGAAGCCAGCCGAGTCGTGCCCTTCACCTCTGCATCGTTCTCCGACAGACTTCTTCAGCTTCTGTGCCTGCCTGGGGCAGGGACATGTTTGAGGAAACTCTTTATGAGTTCACTCTGCCAAGACACAGCAGGCAGTCATTCCTTTTAGGAGACATCCCCTGGGTGCTGCTCAGGGCATCATGCAAATTCCTGCTGCCTCTCTCACCCACCAGCTTTAGGAATTTCTTTTACTCCGGTGAAAATTCTTCTCTCGTCATATTTCTTCCAAGGCACTTTGCTGCTTTCTAAAAGGCATTTCTTCCCCTGGGACTTTGGCTCGTAGAAACAAACAAACAACAACAACAACAAAAGGAATTTTGTAGACCGCTTCTGCTTTCCACCCTGGGGCCACAGAATTTTCCTGGGGCCACAGAATTTTCCTGGGGCAAGAAACACAAAGGTAGGCAAACCCTATGCTAGGGTGTTAGAACCACAGAGAGAAAATAAATAAACTAATATTTAGCTATACATACAAAAAGGATAGACCAGAGAAAACGTCCACATTAACAGTATTCCAGATTTCCTCATTATAGGCCCTTATGCTGGACACAGGTGGTGCACAATGCAACATCTGTAGTTTGCCTTAACATAGGGCCCACAGAACTCCACATGGCCATGAATATCCAATGACCTTGAACGGATAACTGGCCACAGTAACTGGCCAGGTCATAATCACCTAGCTTACAGAGCAGGCCTGGCCAGCATCATGCCCTTCTCCAGCAGCTACCTTCGTGAACCTAGAGCTGACTGTGCCAAAAACATGAATGGTTTTTGTTCTCTGCAGTCGAACCGAATAACCATATTTTTCCAGATAAGCATCTGCTGAGGGAGGCTGTATTAACTTCCTCAACAAATTGCCATAAGCTGAGCAGCTTTAATGACAAAAATGTATTCTTCATTGTTCTGGAGGCCAGAAGTCTGAAATCAAACTGTCAGCATGACCATGCTCCCTCTGAAGGCTCTAGAAAAGAATCCTTCCCTGCTTCTTTCAGTGTCTTCTGGTTCCTGGCAATCGTTGGGGTTCGTTGGCTCAAGGTGCATCACTTCCAATCCCTGCCTCCACTGCCTATGGCGCTCTCCTTGTGTGCCTAAATTTCCTTCTTCTTATAAGGGCACCAAGTCATATGGGATTTAGTGCCCATCTTAATGAAGAATGACCTCACCTTAATTTGATTATGCCTACAGGGCACTTGGGTGGCTCAGTTGATTAAGCGTCCAACTTCAGCTCAGATCATGATCTGGCAGTTCATGAGTTCAAGCCCTGCATCAGGCTCTGTGCTGACAGCTTGGAGCCTGGAGCCTGCTTCAGGTTCTGTGTTTCCCTCTCTCTCAGCCCCTTCCTCTCTCTCTCAATCTCTCTCTCTCTCTCTCTCTCTCTCTCTCTCTCTCTCTCAAAAATAAATAAACATTAAAAAAGAAAGAAAGAAAGATCATGAGTATGTCGGCAAAGACCCATTTCCAAATAGGGTTGCATTCATAGGTTCCAGGTAGACATGAGTTTGGGCAAAACACTATTCAACTCAGTATAGAGGTTGGAAACTCAAAGCAATAGGAAAGGTTGACCTCTTTTGTTATGAACTGTGTTCTCCAGCTTGCTGTAGCTGCCTGGGGCTGCAACAGTCTCAGTGCACTGTCACTGAATGTCAGCTGGCCCTAGACTAGCCTCTGTATCTCAAAAGCAGCCTTGAAGGTAAGCAATTCTCTACTGTTTATGAGGCTGCCTTTTGGGAGAAATTAATACAGGGTTTAGGATTCTCAGACTGGGATCTACCAGCCACTGAGCCTCCCCGCCAGCCTTGCCTGATGAAGGAGGAAATTAGAAACTCCCCAAGAAGGGTGTGTTACCAGCCACAACTCTGTCCTCCAGTGGTTGGGGGCAGGGATAACGTTTAGATTCAGAAACTCAAACTGTCAGTTATAAGTTCTAGGGATCTCATGTATTGTGTAGCAATTATAGTTAATAATGCCATATAATACACTTGAAATTTGTTAAAAGAGTAAACGTGGTATTCTCACCACACACACACACACACACACACACACACATACACATACACACGTACATGCACACGCACACACACACACACACACACACACACAGAGTAATTATGTGAGATGATGGACAGGTTAATTAACTTGATTGTGGTGGTCCTTTTACAATATATACATATATCAAATGATCATGCTGTGTACCTTTGAAAAGAATGCTGTACAACCTACACATATACCATTCTTATTTGACAACCCTACTTCATTGAAGCTGGAAAAGAAAATAAATAAATTTTGAAAACTCAAAAAGAAGTTCACACACAAGTGGCCTCGAATAGTTCCTGGACTGGGACACCACCAGCCACTCTCCAGCAGCCCACCCCTCAGAGCTCCCCTAAAGGTCTGGTTTAAGAAAGTAACCCTAACTGCTGCTCACTGCACTGGAGATCTGGTACATCCCATGGACTGACACAAACTCATTTTCAAGAGAGTAGACGCAGAGAATAGGGTCTCTGGGTCTGCAGTGGTAAGGTTGATGCAAAATCTGCTGGGTCCTGATTGATAGCAGTGACTCTGACTGAAGGTACGTGGCAACCCCCAGTGGCCAGTCATTTGGAATGAACACGTGTGGAAGGGGCTGAGATCTGGACCACACTGGGAGTCACTGCTGTTTTGCAATTAGCCACTGTAGGACACGAGAGCAAGCGGTCAGTCGACAAACGCTTTGCCCTCAGACAGTTTGCATGAAGCCCTCAGCTGTAAATGGGAGCTAAAGCTACAGGGCACCAAAGGAGCAGAAGCTGCCTGATGCAGCCATCTCTGAGGCCCCAGGACAACCATAAGGCATTGAGAAAACCCTGCCTGTCTTCCCTGTTACCTTGGACAGTGAGACTCAAACAAGAGGTAAAGTCTGACCTGGCAGTCAGCAGGATGGCCCTGAGATTGCAAAGGAAAACCAAAGGCCAAATCCCAGGTAAGGTGGCCTCTGGAAGCAAGAAGTCATTCAAAAGCTAGGAAGAATATAAAGACCAAATTCATGATGTAAGGAATTCACACTGTTGGGAGAATCAACTGAATAGAAGAAGATGTCCTTTCTCTCCAGAGCATTGGCTTAGGAAGGGGAGTTGAGGGCAGCTGGTAAGAGACCCAAGATCGGACATGTATGAAGAGGCCAAGGGCAAGACAGGGTATCCATAAGAATTCCTCTCAGTTTTCTATAGAGTCATTTCTCAAACTTAGAGTTTATTATAATCAATTAATCAATAATATATTGATTTTACTATATATGTATATTTATTAAAATATGTGTGTCAGTTTACTCTGCCTACACACTTTATTAAGATGTGGCAAGAATTAGGGACTTTGGTTTCTCTAAAACTGTCATCTCCTCACATTTAACCAGTACACTGAAGTGAGGAAAAAGAATGGTAATGTTATTGTTTTTCATTGCAAAATATGAATTTCCCTTCTCTGCTTCCGGATTCTTGGGGAGTGATTCCTTCCTGTTCTGCTCCACTCCCCCAGTGAATCATAATTCTGCTAAGACTTGAATCTTCTGTCCAACTTTAGGATTTCTCTCCTCTCCGGGAGTTAGTCTTCTGGGACCCCAAATGTAATACTAACTGGCTCAACAATCCCACAGCTGTGCACAAAATAATTGATAGAAATCTATTCACTAGATCTGAAATCATGTTACAGCTTAATCCTTCCCTATATCGGGGCCAGGTGCTTCACATGGTAAAGCTGGACTCAAGAGCCTTACACAAGTGAGATGAGATTTTTGGTAAGCCAGGCAAATCGAAAGATATGATAAAGAGTTCTCCCTCTATTCAACCAAGAATAGTGATAAGGCAGCAGCTTTCTGCTAATGCTGCCCAAAAAGCATGACTTTGTTTAAATTCTCTATAAGTGTCCAAAAGGAAACACTGATGCAAATGAATATAATGTGTTTCTGTTAAAATCTGCAGTATAACTTTGTGGGAAATGTAAGCTTCATAAATTAATCAAGTAAAACTTATCAATGCATCAACAAATATTTATTGTGCATTTCTGTGCCCTAAGCACTATACTAGGCTTGTTTATGGAGCAAACCTAGAAAAATTATATACCACCGTGTCCAAACCCTCAAGGAGTACATTTTTTTAAAAAATTGCATGAAAAGATAACTAGCATAAAAGCAATGGAAGAAATCACAAAAGGAAAGATAGACTGACTACATGAAAATGTAAACCTTCTATTTCTCAAAATACAAGCTTATCAGATGATATAACACAAAGTGAAATATTTACATAATTATGTTGCACCAAAGATAAACTCCTTGATATACAATGAGGTTATGTAATATAATACACTAAGATCCAGTAGATAAATGGTCCATGAGCATGACTTTCATAAGTGAGGACATATAGTGGTTTATACATATTTGAAAAAAAAAAAAAAACCTCAGTAATTAACCAAAGAAATGAAAATGAAAACAAACAACAAAAAAACAATTTAGCAACTTATCCAAGACATTTTAAACAATAAGGGAGAAAATACAATCTTTTTTTAATGTTTATTTATTTTTTGAGAATGAGAACTCACATGCAAATAGAGAAGGAGCAGAGAGAGAGAGGGAGAGAGAGAATCTCAAGCAGGCTCCTCACTGCCAGCACAGACCCTGACACGGGGCTTGATCCCACAAATTGTGAGATCATGACCTGAGCTGAAAACAAGAGACACTTAACCAACTGAGCCACCCAGGTGCCCCGAAAATACAATCTTTTTTGTCTGAATCTTAGAAGTGAGGAAAGAAACAAATTACCACCTTTATCTCCCAAGTACAGTAACAAAATGGGAGGGGAAATCCATATCAATAAGTAATGAAAGCGAGAACCCCTGAGAAAAAATATTTTTTTAATTAATAGAACTGGAGAACTGAAGGTACTTAGATGGGAGCAGATTGTAACCTGAAAATCTGTTCCAGCTTCTGAGAAATTAGAGAACAACTGTGTCTGTGGGGAGCTGGGAAGAACAAGAAGACATGGAAAAGACTTCGTGTCCTGGTGTTATAGTGAGCAAGATATTCAGCTCCATCCTTACTATTGAAATAATTGTAAGTTTCAAATGGCGCTCTTTCATGCTGGGCATCGTGATAGGCTGACTTTCCTACCAAAATTATACTGAAGCATCTCTGCAGGGGGCCAGGACTAGGAGGTCTGGGCACCCGGTTTGTAGCTGCTATCACTTAACCTGAGAGATTTTAGACATCACAAGGAACAGATGGGCTGCATAGTCTTCAAAATCCACCCCCCCATTGAGTTTCTCAAAAATATCAAGGCAGTCAGTCTGGGTTGTTCCTTAGGTACAAACCCATATAGCTTCCCAGTCATGCCGGGGGTAAAGCCGACATTCCTTCTAAAAACTGTGGAGGATAACAAGGATCCATGTTTGACGAGAAAACCATTGCTTCTCTCCGAGGACCTGAGCTGAAGCATAACTACTACAGGCAGGACCAAGAGTCTTCTGAAAAGATTATTATGAATCATAAAAATAAATGAGCACCCCAGAACTCAGAGGTCTACTCCTCTCTCCTGGTCACAACAATTCAGGCTAGAAAGCTTTCAGAGGAGGTATAAATATAATTCACCATGCTCAGAGAAAAATGTCAACAATGCACCCATGCAACACCTTACTTAGAGCAATGAGAAGCACCCTCCCAAACAAGCTATAAAGCAAACCCTCTAGTGTATAAAATTCTTCTTGGATTATTTTTGGTGGGCCAATTAGATATTGAAGAGCGAGTACTCAAAATAGTAACTTTGGTTTTAGAATATGGATCTGTGGCCCTTATTTCTAGTGATAATTAGCTTTAAGGTCATTATATATCTCTTCAGGGCACTCTCCATTCAAGATCATAAAAGCCTAACACACCATGCAAGACTTTCTGTCTTCTACAGGAGGAGGGAGGTTATCCCACCTACTCAAAAGGAGTGTATGCTCTTTAAGAAACTAATTGAAAAGACAGCAGAAAGCATTCTTTTTTAATGCACATAAAATTTTTTTTATATTTCCATCTGGCAGGATTCCTTAGTCTGTTTGAATACAACTATGGGTTTATATTCATGCAGTTCATGCTGTTAGGTCCAAAACCAAATCCTACAAAATCAAAGCCTGAGGAAAAGTCAATAAACACCACATATATCCATCATTGATTCCAGATTATTATTATGTTTTCCAGGGGACTGAAGAGGATAAAGGCAGATTAAGATAGAATCAACATATCTCAAGTCCATATATTCCTCATAAAAATCACTGACCCAAGAAAACCAGACTTGTAGTTTTGTTTTTTTTCTTAAACAAGCAGCTAGCATCCTATTAAAGTGAAATGTCCAATAAACAAATGATTCTGTAATCTGACAGGATAAAAAGTGTACTAACTTTGAAAATAGGATAAACTACTTTTTAAAAAATAGGATAAACTATTTTTTAAAATAGGATAAATTACTTCACATAATCAATTTATTGAGAATGGAATCCCACCATTGAGTAATTACTCAAAAGCTCTCTCAACAAAACATTAGCTTCTCTTCCAGAGCACATTATTAAGCTTGATTTTTGTTTCATGATCAGAATTTCACTCTCCGCACATTCACAACAGAGTTTCTCACCTTTTCATTTCTGCCCCCAAATATGCTTCTCTTCCATCTTTCAGATCTCAGGAAATGGCCAATCACCCCCACAGTTGCTCAGGCCAAAACCCTGCTATCTCACCCTCATGCTCCATGGCCAAACCCTCCACAAATCCCATTGGCTCTACCTTCAAGACCTAACCAAAAACAAACTTTTTCTTCTCATTTCCGCCACACTAGTCCAAGATGCCAACTCCTCCCACCTGGACCATGAAATAGTCTCCTGACTAGATTTCCCACCTCCGCTTCTGTCTGCCTTCAGACAAAAGGATACACAGTGCGTGGAGCAACTTCTAGAAGCTCAAATAATATGATGTCGCTCTTGAACCCACCAAATCCTCCGTGCCCTTCTACTACTCTCATAATAAAATGAAAACTCTTGACTATGACCAACAACAACCTACATGATCCATCCACTGCCCATCCTGGAACCTCATATCCAACCACTTGCATATTGTACTCTGACTATAACATTCTACTGCCAGGTATTCACACAGCTCACACCCTCATTTCATCCAAGTCTCCACTCAAATGCTCCTTCAAAAGGCCTTCCCTGGCAACCCTTTCTAAAATATCCCCTGCAGGGGTGTCTGGGTGGCTCAGTTGGTTGAGTGTCCGACTTCGGCTCAGGTCATGATCTCACAGTTTGTGAGTTCGAGCCCCGCATCGGGCTCTGTGCTGACAGTTCAGATCCTGGAACCTGCTTCGGATTCTGGGTCTCCCTCTCTCTCTGCCACTCCCCCACTTGTGCTCTGCCTCTCTCTCTTTCTCAAAAATAAACAAATGTAAAAAAATTTTTTAATAAAAAAATAAAGTATCCACCTGCAACCTCTACTCTGTTACTCTCTACACCTTCCCCTCCCTGCTTTGGGTATCCTCATAGTCCTTATCACCACATATCTTTGTTCATGTTATCTGTCTTTCCTGTTAGGGTGTTAATTCTATGAGTACAGGATCCTGGTTGTATTCACAGCTGTATTCCCAGCCTTCTGGGATGTACCCAAAACACAGTGTCCACTCAATGAATATTTGTTGAAAATTCATGCCATTTAATGAGGACAATTACAAAAAGTGGGTGAGATCATTGCAAGCCTGTTATCAGCTAAAATCCATTCCACATAAAAGATGTACCTTGGTCTAGAGAGCATGTGAAAATAAGTGCCAAAAGACAAAAATGTTCATTATATCAATTTCATTACATTATAGTCATATATTTTAATTTGTACATAATGTAATTAATATATACAATGTCAATGGCATTATACTTCTCAATATGCATAACTATCTCTTTACTTTTTTATAATATATTGGGCATGTGCTGGCTCATTTGAGCCAGAAAAATAAATGTTTATTTTCACATTGACATAATGAAATATTTATCCTCCTTAGATTTGGTATTTCAAATTCTGGGAATTTGTCATAAGGCAACCATTCAAAACTTGAGCAAACATGTAAGCATAATGAAAAAAAATGCACAAACAATTTTACAAGAAAAATCTAACAATACCCCAGAGGTTTTAATTTCCATCTTCAACCAGCTAAGATGTCCTGACAGGTTATCTGTCGTTTTAACTGGTCAGAGAAGTCCCCAAACTGCTAGATCAATCCCTAATCATTCCACTGAACCCAAATCAGAACACCTATGTCTTTCTTCTTTCAAAATGTACATAAGCATGTGTTTAACAAGAAATGAGAAAATGTTATACAGTGAGTGCATGACAGAGGAGAATTCTAAAGGGATTTTTGTTGTTGTTACTAAAAGAAAACAAAAATACAAAAGATATTAGTGCCTTTTCAAGATAGAAAGTGTCACAAATCTTAGAAATAGTTACTAATTGGTAATAACCTAGTTCTGACTAAAGACTAACATAAAAATATATCCAGAGTAAAGATATGCAAATAGTTCAATAGAACAGATGTGAAAATTCAGAAATATCCTTACATTTATGGTCAACTGATTCTTAACAGAGATTCCAACCCAATTCAGTGGGGAACGAATAGTCTTTTCAACAAATTTCACCAGAACAATTACGTATCCATGTGACACATAATAAGTTCAGGCCCTTACCTCACACCATACACATACACAATTTACACATTCACCATCTACTGATCTTCAACAAGGGTGCCAAGACCCACAATGGGGAAAGGGCAGTTTCTTCAAAATGGAACTGGATATCCATTAAGAATGAAACTGGTCTCTTATCTCACACCATTTACAAAAATCAACTAAAAGTGGATCAAAGACTTAACTGTAATACCCAAGACTGTAAAGCTACTAGAACAAAGCATAGAGAAAAAGCCTCCTGGCATTGGGCTGGGCAACGATTTTTTGGTTTTTTTTTGGAAAGCACAGGCACAAAACCAAACACAGACAAATGATATTTCACCACCAAAAAGTTTCTGCACATCAAGGAAACAGTCAACAACCTACCTTACAGAATAGGAGAAAATACTTGCAAACCATATATCTGATAAAGGGTTAATATCCAAAATATAAAAGGAACTCAAACAGCTCAGTAGGAAAAAAACAATGCTGTTAAAAAATGGACAAAAGATCTGAATGGACAGTTCTCTAAATGGCCAACAGTATAGAAAAGGTGCTCAACATCACTAATAGTCAGAGAAATACAAACAAAATCACATTGCGATATCAACTCACACCTGTTAACTGGCTATTATCTAAAAGACAAAAGATAGGTATTGGCAAGGACACAAAGAAAAGCGTTGTGTACTGTTGGTGGTACAATCATTATGGAGGCTCCTCAAAAAATTAGAAATAGAACCACCATGTGATGGGGCAATCCCACTTCTGGGTCTATATTCAAAGGCAATGAAATCAGTAGAGATATCTGCACTGTCATGTTCACTGCAGCACTATTCACAGTTGTCAGGATATGGAAACAACCTAAGTGTTTGTCGACAGATGAATGGATAAAGGAAACTGAATTTGTAATTCAGTCTCAAAAATAAGAAAGTCCTGCCATTTGTGTTAGTATGGATGAAGCTGGAGAACATTATGCTAAGTGAAATAAGCCAGACACAGAAAGACAAATAGTGCATGATTTCACTTATGTGCGGAATCTAAAAAGTCCAACTCATAACATCAGAGATAGAATGGGGCTTTCCAGAGGCTGAGGGGAGAGGAAAATGGGGAGATATTGGTCAAAGTATACAGAGTTTCAGTTACACAGCATGAATAAATTCTGAAGATTCAATGTCCAGCATTATGACAATAGTTAATACTGTATTATATACCAGAAATTTGCTAAGAGAGTGGACCTTATGTGTTCTTACCACACACATACACTAAAAAAGTAACTCTGTGAGATGACAAATGTGGTAATTAGCTTGATGGTGGGGATCATTTCACAATGTATCAAATCATCACATGTACACCTTAAACATATACAATTTGTATTTGTCAATTATATCTCAATAAAGCTAGGAAAAGTAAAAAAAAAAATGGTCATCAAAGAGTAAAACGGGGAAAAAAAGATAACAAAAATGTTTTCTTCATTCCAGCTGCCTCAATGTCTCATTTGACTCTCCAAACTTGACTTGGATGTTCCTAATATGCATTGAGTCATGCAGAGTATAAACTAATCAAACTGTTTGGTGCTAAGAAAAGAAGTAGGGCCCAGATCTAACAGGCCCTCCTCCAGGGACTTTTGCCACATAGCTGCTGCCTAGTGGGGAGGAGGAGGAGGGTCGGAATAATCTAGCTCAGTGCAAGCCTAGCCCCTGAAGACCTGAAGGGATGGAATACATTGATTGGGACCCTGCCAACTCTTCTATCACTTATATATAAAGACAAGGAAACAGTCCAATTGTTATGATTATTGTATGTTTCAGATATATTTGATGTTTCATTGACAGATAAAAACTTGTCCGTTGGTGTAATTTAATGAGTATAGATGTTTCTTTTTTTAACTTTCTTTTTTTATTTAAATTCAAGTTATTTAACATACAGTGTAGTCTTGGCTTCAGGAGTAGAACCCAGTGATTCATCTCTTACATATGACACCAAGTGCTCATCCCAAAAAATGCCCTCCTTTATGCCCATCACCCATTTAACCCATCCCCCCACCCACTTTCCCTCCAAGATGTTTTAAGTGGAAAGAGCTCCTTGCCCTCACAACACCCCTTCCATCTACACTTAATGATATAATATTGGTAGAAGCATCATCAATCAGGTAGCCATGTCATATACTGCTGTTATTTATACTTACATTATAGACCAACCCTACCTAGCAAGACACAAAAGGATATAGTTTGCTGTTACCATGGCCTGACTTTCTCCTCATATAGCTGAGTCATCAGTTTAAAACCTTCTGCAATAGAGAATCTGAGGTCAAGGGAGTATTCTAGACAGCATATCAAGAGAACCAGTCCAGTTCAAGACTGAATGACTAAGCACTATGTGACATCATGGTAATCAAGTCAGCACTAGCAAGAATATGAGTTCTGGATCAGAATTAACTATAGAGTCACCATAAAATAGAGCAAAAGTAGAAACTGGTCCTAGAAACTTCCATGACCTAGAGAAAGTTAAGAGGATCTTTTTAACTGTCTCTGTCTCTTTTTATCTAGAGACAAAGCAGAAAGGACAATTTGACACAAGCATTTCAATGCTTCCATATTTATGCACTTGTATAAAAATGAACATGACAAAATGCTAAAAGTACTATTTTTTTATCCAATAATGTGAATAACAGAAACTGAACTCTACTCCAGCCCTGACCCCATCCTTGATCCCCACCCCAGGGGACAGATTCAGTAATAGAATAAAGCTCGGGGATAAAGTAGTGATATCTGTTTTGCACATTACTTAGAATAATTTTTTAAGTGGAATATTTCACAAGTTCTTTTAAGGAGGCTGAAAATATATGCAAATAGCCACACCATCATGTTACATAACCAACCATAGGACGCAATCCAGTTACTCTATCAGAGACTCAATCACAGAATTTCAGGGTGAGATACCAAATCAATACTCACCTTGTAACCTTTTTCCAACTTCCTTCCTGAGCAACGGATGAGACATGAGAAATTTGAATTTAGTGGAAGTACCTGAATCAGCACCGAAGACAACATCACCAGAGATGAATGCTTTGTGATTGGATTAAACAATATCACCTGCCATAAGCTAAAAAGGCTTATCTGATAAAGCACAGAATTCTGATATTGAAAGATGATTAAGTAAATCAGCAGCATGTTAAATATTAAGCATATCTTGGAACGTGATCACTGTGCTAGAGGTTACCGCATCATAGGAAATGAATCTTAAAAAAAAAAAAAAAAAAAAAAAAACAAGGTCTTTGGCTCTAAGACTCTGCTGAAGCATAAAAATGTACTTAAATGGGTTCTAGAACTGACCCTAGAAAGAAACACGACTGCTTGAGGGTGCATTACTTCTCAGACCCCCTAAATATTTTCTTTCCTAAGTCCAATGATGTTGCCCTCAAATATCATCAGCTTTTAAGGAAATATAGCTAAATCCATCATCTTGGCAACCTTCAAATTAAGATACCCTTTTGACTTTGTATATTGTTCCCATTTGAAAATTTTTCTCTCCCTCTTCCATAATATTATCAGACTCTCTGGCCTTCCATAATGCTACAACAAATCTCTAGTCTATTTATTCTTTAAATACTTATTGAGTACCTACCAGGTGCCAAGTTCTGTTTTAGGCATTAGAGAGGTAAATTAGTGACTAGCAGGCCTTGCCATCCTTTGTGATCCATGATTTCACCAGTATTCTATTTTTCCTGCTTAAAGTCCATATTGTGTCTCCTCCATAATACCGGGGACTGTCTTATTGCCTGGCCCTAGTACTGTATAACCCATATTCTTCTAGCCCACAAAGATCTCCATACCCATAGTACCTGATTACTGTCCTCCCCTAAACAACCATGGCCAAATTTACCAGTTTCCATTTTAGGAGTTTCCATTCTCAATAACCATCCAGTAGAGCCATCCCCAATCCACTGTGTGCAATGTCCAACTTGCTGCTCACCTTCTCAGACGTGCTCACTTCAACTTTCTACCACTGTGATCTCCACATAATCCATGATAGAACTATATCTTAGTTTAAGACACAAGTAGAGCTCATAATTATATTATTTATAGTTGCCCCTAATAACACTAATGATATGACCATCCACTTGTGGCTCAGTTTATAGAAAAATACTTGCCTATCACTTTTGCACCATTCAAGTACTCTCTTCTTTTTCCTTCTTCTTCCTTCTCTTTCTCCTCCTCCTTCTTCTTCTTTTCTTCTTTTACTCCTCCTCCTCCTCCTCCTCTCCTTCTCCTCCAACTCCTTCTTCTTCTCTTCTTCTTCTTCTTCTTCTTCTTCTTCTTCTTCTTCTTCTTCTTTGTCTTCTTCCTCTTCCTTCTCTTTCTTCTTTTTTCCACCTCTTTCTCCTACTCCTCTTTCCTCTTTTCCTTCTCTTTCTCCTTCTATGACTTCTCTTACTCCCCCCTCCTCCCTCTTTTTCTCCCCCTCTTCTTCTTCCTCTTCCTCCTTCTTAGAGAACATCCTATAAGCTCAAATTTTCTATAAAAGTTTTTGCACTATTCCTAGAATTATTTTTTTTAAAAAATCAGCATTGTTATGGCATGAACCCTCCAAAATATTTACATTTCAAAAATATATTTTATGTGTTTATACCTGAACACGTTTCTGTTAGTAATTTAGTTGCTTATGTCCATTAGTCCAGTCTATATTATTTTTAAAAAATTTTTAATGTTTTATTCATTATTTTTGAGAGAGAGAGTGTGTGTGTGTGTGAGCAGGGGAGGGGCAGAGAGAGAGGAAGACACAGAATTTGAAGCAGGCTCCGGGCTCTGAGCTGTCAGCGCAGAGCCCAGTGCAGGGCTCAAACCCACGGACTGTGAGATCATGACCTGAGCTGAAGTCAGACACCCAACCAACTGAGCCACCCAGGCACCTGACTCCACTCTATATTATTGAATACAACTTCTTATGAATCCAATTACCTAGTAAATGGTAATTAATATTCTTTAAGCATGAAAGGTAAGAAATGGGACATAAAGGTAGAAAGAGAACAGCTGTCTGCCTACTCTACCATGTCTATGGAAAATAATGACTTGGAAGATAAAAGAAACTCTCCAGAAGAAAAAGAAACTAGCAAGTGAAGATTTCTGATCTTGGTTTTAGTTGGTGTTGGATTGTTGGGCTTAGGAAGAAGGGAGTTGGAGGGATTTTTTGATAAGTGAGATCTCCTTTAATTTTATTTTTTATTAGATAGAGCACACAACCCAGAAAAGTTGGGTTAAGCCATGGATAATCTGTAGAACTTGACACCCTTGAGAAACCACTCCACATCTCTGCAACTTATTCCCCTTTTACGTCTGAAGTGACAGGGTTGTGCTAGAGGGCTCTCTGATCTCCTCAGAATAGGACAGTTATTCATGGTTTCCTGCAAACTGTACAACTTACCTGTATAATGATGTAGGCAGAAAGGGGTGCTAGCATCATAATCCCCTTGTCTCTAGTTTGTATCTGATAGTCCAAGCACTGGAAGATGTTCTGAGGGCTTCAGAATACTCCACCAGTGATAAGCAATAACAAAAAGCATATGAAAAAGGGCTTTTGTTTCATTGCTAAACCTTGGGATACACCTTAAGAATCATCTACGATATTGGGGCACCTGGGTGGCTCAGTCAGTTGAGTGTCCAGCTCTTGGTTTTAGCTCAGGTCATGATCTCATGGTTTCATGGGTTTGAGCCCCACATCAGGCTCTGGCAGTGTGGATCCTGCTTGGGATTCTCTCTCCCTCTCCCTCTCTCTGTACCCTTCCCCCACTTGTGCTGTCTCTGTGTCTCTCAAAATAAATAAATAAAAATTAAAAAAAGAATCATCTAAGGTATTATTGGAAGCTCTAATTAATGGGCAATAAATTATGTTGCATTACTTCTTAGGTAATATTAACAATGAAGAAAAACAACCAAATATTTAGAATCACAGATATTTGCAAAACAGAATAGTATCACCATTTAAATTAATCCACATGTGAGTGGACACTGAGGACATTAAAGTTTACTTCAAATTTTCATCTAGTTATTACATAAGGTCTAAAAGGCCACCAAGATAAAGAAGAGGGTGGGCAAGTGCTATAAATTACAATCCTTGCTTTAAACTGCAGTTCAGATTTAGAGATACAAAGGGAAAGAATAAAGTATTTGTGTGGAGGATATATGTGTTGAAAAGATAAAATAAACTGAACCAGTCTCATCTAAAGTGGTATTCTTCAGTTGAGAGTTTAGTAAACACTCACCATGTGTTAGGCACAAACAAAGCCTCCACTCACACTTGGAAGAATGCCCAGGGGTGCCCGGATGGCTCAGTCGGTCCCAAGCATCCAACTCTTGGTTTCAGCTCAGATCATGATCTCATGGTTTCATGGGTTCGAGCCCCACGTGGGCTCTGCACTGGAAGCATGGAGCCTGCTTGGGATTCTCTGTCTCCCTCTTTCTTCCCCTTCCCCATGTATGCTGTCTCTTTCTCAAAATAAATAAATAAACTTTAAAAAAATTTTAAATAAATAAAATTTTACAGTTCATGAGTTTGAGCCCTGTGTCAGGCTCTGTGTTGACAGCTCAGAGCCTAGAGCCTGCTTTGGATTCTGTGTCTCCCTCTCTCTGTCCCTCCCCCGCTCATTCATTCTCCCTCTCTCTCTCTCTCTTTCTCTCTCTCTCTCTTTCTCTCAAAAATAGACATTAAATAAATAAAATTTTAAAAAATAAGATGCCCAAAATATGGGTCCATACAATCTATGAGTTCGTAGTCAGGTTGCTGAGAAAATGAACTAGCAGTTAACCCACAATCAGGAAAATTACTAAATGCCAAACTCTTGGAGACTCATAAATTCATATAAATCAAGAGAGAGAGAGAGAGAGAAAAGATTCCTATAGTCTGGAATTATTGGATTCCCTAAAGAACAATGGGGTAAGTCAAAGCATCAGTGTTGGAAGTCTGACTCTCATTGGACACTTGCCTGTTGGGTGCCCTGGGTTGCCTATGCGATAGAAATGGACATCTTCAAGAAGCCCAGGCAGTTTCTGTGTTGCAAATGAAGTACATGAATATACGAGGTGAGTACATGAACACTTGAAGTGCTTACAGAAGAATAATATAATTCTTGGTAATAGAGATATTGGTAACCAAAGGGGGAAAGGGTAGCAATTTTGCCATGAAGAATTCCAATTTAGGATGGTTTTAGTCTAGCAATAATGTCAGGGTCTTCCCACAGTTAAGAGACAGACTCAATTAGGAACGTACCCTGTGGGCATTAGGTGCAATTGCCATCCTAGGGACAAACTGCACTCAATCAGCATGGAAAGAATTGCTGCTGTGCATCAAGCTTACAGCTCAATTCACTAACCCAGTAAAAGCTCCATAAGGAGCAGCATCTAAAACACAGGCAGATTCCATTAACAGTTGGATCAGACACATAAAAAGTATTAAACTTTATAGTTATTTGTACTATGTAGAGTCTAAAAGAAAAAGGAGAGTAGCATTTGCTTTAGAACCTTCTTCCAACCATCCCCTTCCAAGTCCATTCCCCTCCATAACCAGAATGGCCTTCTGACTAGTCCCCTCTTTCTTGCTCTCCATGCTCCCAAACCATCACTCTCACTGCTGCTACACCAGTCTCCCTGAAATATAGCCGTAATTGTTCTTCTTACCCTGCTCAAAAGCCCTGCGCGATTCCCAGCCAGCCCCATGGTGTCTAAATTCCTGCTCTCTCCATTTCCTGTCTTGTTTCCCCAATAAGCTTTGCCTTAAGTTCATGTTCCCTGCACAGATCTCTAAATTTTCACTTCTGCCATGGTCTGTTCCCTTTCCCAAGTTGGATGCTCTCCCCTCATCTTCCTCAATCCCTTTGTGAAGGTTTTAGAAATATGTCCACAAATACTTTGCTACTCTTTCCAAGGAGAGGTGGAATCTAATTTCCCTCCTCTTGAATTTGGGGTAGACTTAGTGGCTCACTTCTAACAAACAGAACCCAGTAGAAGTGATGATGACTCCTGGCCCACCTGGATAGAAATGCACCTAGAATCATGTAGGGTTGGACCTCTCTTGCAGAACTCCATATCTCTAGTATAGTGATGTGTATAACTTGCACAATTTTTTCTCTTATTAGAGGTTAAGATCTTTGAAGATTTAGTTCCAAATATTTCCTCTTACCACAGAAGTTAGGTGCAGGAAAAAAGAAATGGTAAATATTTGTTGAGAGACTGAGCAGCTAGATTCTAATCCGAAATTCCTTTCCTTACCTGAAGACCTGTCTATCTGTGTTTATTGTTGTGATTTTAGTAAGGAATCACGTACAACTGAAGAAGCCAGACACAACGTAAGAAGTACTTCATTCTTTCATAACTTTTACAAAAGGGGGAAAACGCTCCAAGAGACATAATTAGCATATTCAAATTTTCCAAGCAAATCAGGTAGGTGGAACTAAACCATCACCATTTTGATGCTAGTCCTTGTCCAAAGCAAGGTATGAATTGAGAGGCATGGAAATCAAGAGATGACCACGTTCCTGACCAAATCACAAAGTGCTCACCAATTTTTCTTCCCACTAAAGACAGAAACTTCTCTCTTTCCCATTGTCTGTGAGCTGACATCATCCCCTAGACCACTTTGACCCTCCTCACTATGGCCTCCGATTTGCTTTGTACAATATTAACCAGGAATCAACAGCAACATATGAAAAGTGAATAACTATTTTTGATTGTTTGTATCTAAAATCCAGGCTTCCCGTTTCCTCTGAGTAATGGAAAATGGGAAAACTGATTATGAACTGAGCATTAAATGTTCAGAGCATTTGGCTTTTAAAAATGAAAGCACAGGGGCGCCTGGGTGGCGCAGTCGGTTAAGCCTCCGACTTCAGCCAGGTCACGATCTCGCGGTCCGTGAGTTCGAGCCCCGCGTCAGGCTCTGGGCCGATGGCTCGGAGCCTGGAGCCTGTTTCCGATTCTGTGTCTCCCTCTCTCTCTGCCCCTCCCCCGTTCATGCTCTGTCTCTCTCTGTCCCAAAAATAAATAAAAAACGTTGAAAAAAAAAATTAAAAAAAAAAAAAAAAAAAAAAAATGAAAGCACAAAAATCATTATGCTTTGTTGGAGCTCTCCAGACATAAGTACATAAAGAGAAGGATTCTTCCTGCCAGCCCTTGTCTTTGCCACTGGTAAGAGGACGTGCTGTCAGAGCCCGTGTCTCTGCTTCCTTTGACATATTTCTAAAGTGTCTATTATCAACCAATGTTCAGCCGTCAGGGAAGCTCAGATTCAGGCAGTAATCGCCTAAGTAGGCAAACTGTACCTATCTCTTATGCAACTGGATTTGATCCTTGATCTGAAGCAACCACAATAAACCTACTGAGACATGTTGTACAGGGATAATTGTTTTTATAGTAAATCAGTATCCATTTACAGATCATTATATACTGTAAAACAAGGAATATGCTATTTATGCGTGAACTCTCTTGCATTCTTGACAAGTAAGACATCAATTCAGCTGCCTCCCCTTTCCTGAGCAACAGTGACAGCAAAAAAAAATCAGTGAGTTCCTGAGTTTCAGTTCTTCCCAGCTTGCTTTCAAATGTTAAAATAACATTGTCTCAGTTCCAAATTCCTTTTTTTTTTTTAATTTTTCTAACGTTTATTTATTTTTGAGACAGAGACAAAGACAGAGCTCAAGTGAGGGAGGGGCAGAGAGAGAGGGAGACATAGAATCTGAAGCAGGCTCCAGGCTCTGAGCTGTCAGCACAGAGCTCAAAGCGGGACTCGAACTCACAAGCCGTGAGATCGTGACCTAAGCCAAAGTCGGATGCTTAACCCACTGAGCCACCCAGGCGCCCCTTCAGTTCCAAATTCTAATAAGATTTTTAAAAAGTGTCGTTTCTCAGTTCCCAAACTTCATCCTAAGGGTTTTGACTACTAGTGTTCCTACTCTCTACTCCCAAAATAGGGGTGGGAGAGGGGGGCAAATTTTAAGGGACTGAAACCCTTTTGAGTAGTATTATTCCCACTGCCAAGGGTTAGACAAAGAGCACCTCTGCATTATTTTCTATGCTGGATAAATGAAATAAAGATTTAGGCAATAATTCAGGAAATTTAATCAATGTTGCCCATCAATATGGGTGATTCAAGATAGTATAATTTCAGTGCTTGGTAGTATAAGTTTTCAGCCTGGATTCTCTAGATAAATAACTATATTTCTCTTTGTTGGTGTGGACAAAGCTTTAAGGTGAAACCTTGCTTTTTCTTTTTTCAGTAGACATACCTGCCATTCAAATCGCCACACTTACAGCAGCATATTCTATCCAAACCAAACTAATGGACTCTAATGCACTGTTGTTATTAATTTTCCTTATGGGTAGTGAAAATAGGTTCTCCCACATCCGGCTCTTTGGTTATTTTAATAAATCTCACCTCAAGCCCTATTGAATTTTAACTGGCTGAAGAAAGTCAGCAAGAACATAGCCATAGATTAAAGCAACGCTCGTCATAATACAACTTCTTGAAATGGAAGTGTGAAGAGCGAGGACAGCAGAGAAACAATCACGTGAAGATTATGCAGATGGAAGTCAAGAGGGAGAGGAAAGTCGAAGAAGAAATATGAAGAAACTCAGTGTGGTAATACAAAATTCCTATGGGTGTCTGGAAAACACCACAGGAAAGCAACCGTGTGTCCCTAATATAGAGAATAACAGATAGTGACCAGATGTGGTTCTGAGAGGCTGTTTTTTTGAGTCAGCCTTTTTTTTGGAAATGATAAACCTAAAATATTTTCAGGATAAGAAAAGCTTCAGCATCACATTGGTCTGTTAATGGCTGCACATACAGATCAGTCACCATCACAAGGTGACTTGGTATCGTGGCTCGCCCAGGATCATGCCTGCTGTCCTGACTAACAGTGTCATCTTTCACCCTCAAAAGTGCACCAGTTTGGAAAACAAATTATTTGATCACCCTAATTTTTAGTGGGTTAGTGTTTAGAGGGAAAGAACAATGACATAATAAATGCATGTATCATCTTAAAACCATCTCATCTTCCTCCCTCATCTGATGTTCCTCAGACTTGGTGAGAATAACCAGTAAATATACTGCTTCTCAGAAGCCCTCAACCTGACCCTTCTAATCCAGCTAACACACACACACACACACACACACACACACACACACATCCCACATATCTTCTTTGGTGATGCTTTTATGGAGATGTCCAAATTATTCCCCAAACAAGAATTGGCTCTTGTCTGCCAACAAGTGTTATCACTTTATCCAGCATCAAGATCAAGAACCACTGGTTCATTTGGTTTTACTGATCCTAGTTCATTCTGTCTCAATGGAGGCAGATCCCATAAGTAAAAATACATTAACCATAAGTTGGATTCAACATAGATAAACAGTGACAAAATGCATTCCCCAAACCCTGGTGTGCTTGCGAAGATTATGGCTGTTGGCCAGTAGCTCCACTGAACTTGGGTTGCAGAGGCTTGGAGAATAAATACCTCCATCCCAAGGACTCATAATATCTGCAACCCTCTGCTTGAAAGGCACTAGATCCTATCAAGTTACAAACAAAATTTCTTGGCTTCATTTTTTTTTTATCTATTTTTAATTTCTTTTATTTTGCTCTAAACCCCTGTAAGCCTTCTTAGATCCTTCTGCCACAGTGTGGAAAACACACCAATAACCAAAGATGGTTCTTGCCTGCATAGATCTTTTTTTTTTTTTTTTTTTAATATATGAAATTTACTGTCAAATTGGTTTCCATTTGCCTGCATAGATCTTAAAATTTAGAAGAATAGGGAAAACAAACCACAGGTCTCTGGTACAGAACATGATATAACAAGCACCATGAAATAGAGACAAAGTGCTATTACAGTTCAAAAGAAGGATGAAATCATTTCCATGGGGGTGGGGGGTGGATGATAAGAGAAGACTTGGCACTGGATGGTGGATGGCGCTGTAATTGGTTCTTGGGAGGTTGTATAATGAGGTTAGATAATGGCAGAGATATTGAGGAACAGGCTTTTTGGTGGAAACAGCATACATAACGGTCTAGGGATTGGGGCGCCTGGGTAACTCAGGAAGTTAAGCATCCGATTCTCGATGTGAGCTCGGGTCATGATCTCATGGTTTGTGAGACAGAGCCCACATCGGGCTCTGCACTGACAGTGTGGAGCCTGCTTGGGATTGTCTCTGTCCCTTTCTCCCTGACCCTCCCCATCTCACCTGTGCTCTCTCTCTCACAATAAATAAACAAACAAATACGTTCTAGGAGTTAAAAAGTGGAGAGTATAATTGGGATAAAACAGTAACTCAAACCAGCAGAATGGCTATTTAGGGATAAGACTTGTCCTGTCTAAAAAGTGTAGACTTCTGATATATATCTGAGGAGCCTAGACTGAGAAAGGAAAATGTACATGTTCATAGCATTGGAAGTGGGCAAGGCTACCTATAATCTTATTAAGAATGTACCCAAGGGGCGCCTGGGTGGCCCAGTCGGTTAAGCATCTGACTCTTGATTTCAGCTCAAGCCATGATCTCATGGTTTGTGAAATCAAGCCCCACACCGGGCTCTGCACTGACAGCACAGAGCCTGCTTGGGATTCTCTCTCTCTCTCTCTCTCTCTCTCTCTCTCTCTCTCTCAAGATAAATAAATACATAAATAAACTTACAAAAAAGAAAATAACAAAAAAATAAATACATAAATAAACTTACAAAAAAGAAAATAAATATCTGTTATTCAGTGCACAATTACTAAAGCTCAAACAAAATGCAGGTACTGAATAGTCCACTACTGCATACACTCACACGATGGCTGCTTTCTGCTCAGACAGAGAAATTTGGCCACGAGCTCCAAAGAGACCACCCCCCCACCTCCAACACAGATGCAGGGTGTGTGTGAGAATCAGGAGACAGAACAGCCCCGGATCCACGCTCCTGTAGAATCCCATGTTCATGCCAGGCAGCTGTGGTCCAGGATCACCCGTCCCAGCTCAGATCAGCTGCAGCGACGGATTTGACGCTCAGGCGAGAAGCAGAGCACCGGACACAGCATCGGGTCTCCCCACCTGCGTGACAGTCTCACTTTCCCCCACTCTAGGTCACCATCAGTTTGACGCACAGAACTGTTCGTTTCTCTCCTCCCCAGGGAGGGAAAGGAAGAGAGAGTGCAATATTGTAGAGTGAAAAGTGGTTTTATACGCATCATCTTAATTTTCAGTGATGGAGAAAGAAGAAAAAGAACAAGAATTCTAAGTAGCACAGAAAGGTTCAAGGTTAATTTGATTGGCAATATATGAAATGCCACTTACCTCAGGCCATTTCAAATTGCCCCTCATTCTCTCCACAGTGAATGAAATGATTCTTTCCAAAGACGGGGCATCAACTGATAATGGCTGCTATTACATATTCATACACCACTTTACATTCTGTAGCTTACTTGGCAGGAATTCTTACAAGTCCCTCTTCACAGATGTCAGAGGTGAGGTGGGGACCGAGCGCACTCTCACGGGCACTTTCAGCGGACAGAGGAACAGAGACTGGACAGCAGGTGGAGGAGTGAACCGCACCTGGTGTGCAGGTAGACTGTGCCTCTAGCTGCCCGCCTTCCCACCACAGCACATACTGGAAGATGCCCTTTCCAGAGACCTGGTGTTTTCTGTGTTATTAAGGACCATTTGCAGAACCCACAGCTTTAACAGTAAGGGGTACTTCTCAGTACTGGGAGGAGGAAGAAAGAATCATTTTGTGCCTTGAAGAACAATGTGAGAATTACCTTTCTACATTAAGGATAATTTCCTTATCCTAGAGAAACTAAGAACATTTGGGTTTTTTTTAAGGATTAAAAACAAAACAGGAGAAGTCATATCGTGAGTTTCTATGCGCAGTTGACTTTCCTGGCTGCGGTGCAACCAAACATTCTTCTCTGGAGCCCAAGCCCAGGGAAATGGAGCCCAGTCAGTTCCCCATGCGTTTCCTGTCTAGTGAGCAGCAGGCACAACACAAGCCATTCTCATCCCCAGACAGGCCAGTTTACCCCGCACAAAGGTGCAGCCACAGGCAGAGTTCTGGAATAAGCCCATGGAAAGCTGAGAGGAAAATATGGGTGGCTCAGTGAATGCCCATCCCACCTTCAAAAGAAACAGAGCACAGGGATTATTTACACAGAATCATTAGCTTCACATTTTTAAACCATAATATTTCTCTCTCTCTCTCTCTCTGCCCCCTGCCCTCAGTTATTTAGTGACATGCCAATTGCTGAATTGCTTTTCATGATTAACTCTCTTATTTCAAGGTCAGTGATTGCCCTTAGCATGATGACAGGGCTCAAGGTTAACACACAATTCAGATAAACCTTGAAATGTTGACCTATCATAAGTTCAGTGTAATTAAAAGGTGTGCCTATGCCTGAGCCAACTGTTTGAAACATGTTTTCTAGAAACCTAATGTATCTGAACTTGCCCGGAACATCTGTTCATGCATTTCCTTCACGGACCCATTGTTCAGAGCAATTTTCATGAAGCCCTAAAAATCTGCATGAAATTAATGACAGCAAAATGAGCTTCAGCTTATTTTTTAAAACTAATTTTAAATAAGAATTTCTGGTTGAAAAATAGGAAGCAAGGACTTTGGGGTTATGTAGTGCCAGAGGATATAAGGTGGGTTCAAATGCTTTAGGAGTAAATGAGGCCCTGTTGGTAGACTCTGTGTTTTGACATGCAGTGGCATTTCTTGAAGAATTGTTCCTTAGAGTTATTCTGACCACAATTGTCTTCAGTGAGATTGATTTTTTATTATTAATGGGATTGATGCTCCCAGGTATATAACATAGAGAAGGAGAAAGTAAGAAAGAGATATTCCCCCTGAAACTCTTCTAGAATAGTCTTGCCTCCCGCCTCTAAGCATCATTCCAGGATGCCAGGATGCATTTTGGCCATGTGTGGGTTAGGAGGCACCCAGGGGCATTGCTTAAGGAACAAGAGGCAAAATTCTTACACCAAGAGAACAGTTGATCCATCCACGTTTGGCAGTAAATCAGCATGAAATGGTTGAAATTGAACAGGGAAACATGCTAAGAACAAGGAATGTGTCTGGGTAAACTAAATTCTTTGTGAAAAACACCTACCTAGGGTTTGTAATTTCAAATCTAAAATAATCATGTTATCCAGAGTGGTAAAGCCGGGAATTAGTGGCCAAACAGACTTAAGTTCTGAGAGACAAGCTCGCCTGGGTAATAACTATGGTGATTTGTCCCACATCCATCAGACCCAGGGGCAAGAAAGGAAGCGTGATGACACATACCAAATCATTCTGGAATCTCTAATACATGAGCTCGATTGCAAAACTAATATTATCTTTCTGGCTATTCTCCAAATTCTAAAATATTGATCGTCCATTCTTCACAGCACTAGAACAAATAATCTTAAAATGTGTATGGAACCAGAAAAGACCCCGAATAGCCAAAGCAATCTTGATAAAGAAAACCAAAGCAGGAAGCATCACAATCCCAGACTTCAAGCCATACTACAAAGCTGTAATCATAAAGACAGTATGGTACTGGCACAAGAACAGACACTCAGATCAATGGAACAGAATGGAGAACCCAGAAATGGACCCACAAACATATGGCCAACTAATCTTTGACAAAGCAGGAAAGAATATCCAATGGAATAAAGACAGTCTCTTCATTCAACAAGTGGTGCTGGGAAAACTGGACAGCGACATGCAGATGAATGAACCTGGACCACTTTCTTACACCAGACATCAAAATAAACTCAAAATGGATGAAAGACCTCAATGTAAGAGACAGGAAGCCACCAAAATCCTTGAGGAGAA
Organism: Panthera leo; assembly: GCF_018350215.1. Taxonomy (NCBI): domain Eukaryota; kingdom Metazoa; phylum Chordata; class Mammalia; order Carnivora; family Felidae; genus Panthera; species Panthera leo. The sequence continues at coordinate 73,280,946 of NC_056679.1, read as the reverse complement.
ACCAAGCAAAAACCTCTTTGATCTTGGCCGCAGCAACTTCTTACTCAACACGTCTCCCGAGGCAAGGGAAACAAAAGCAAAAATGAACTACTGGGACCTCATCAAAATAAAAAGCTTCTGCGCAGCTAAGGAAACAATCAGCAAAACTAAAAGGCAACCGACAGAATGGGACAAGATATTTGCAAATGACATATCAGATAAAGGGTTAGTATCCAAAATCTATAAAGAACTTACCACACTCAACACCCAAAAAACAAATAATCCAGTGAAGAAATGGGCAGAAGACATGAATAGACACTTCTCCAAAGAAGACAACCAGATGGCCAACCGACCCATGAAAAAATGCTCCACATCACTCATCATCAGGGAAATACAAATCGAAACCACAATGAGATACCACCTCACACCTGTCAGAATGGCTAACATGAACAACTCAGGCAGCAACAGATGTTGGTGAGGATGCAGAGAAAGAGGATCTCTTTTGCATTGTTGGTGGCAATGCAAGCTGGTGCAGCCACTCTGGAAAACAGTATGGAGGTTCCTCCAAAAATTAAAAAGAGAACAACCCTACGACCCAGCAATTGCACTACTAGGTATTTATCCAAGGGATACAGCATCCATCGAAGGGGCACATGCACCCCCATGTTTATAGCAGCACTATCAACAATAGCCAAAGTATGGAAAGAGCCCAAATGTCCATTGATGGATGAATGGATAAAGAAGATGTGGCGCATATATATATATATATATATATATATATATATATATATATACACACACACACACACACACACACACACACCATGGAGTATTACTCAGCAATCAAAAAGAATGAAATCTTGCCATTTGCAACTACGTGGATGGAACTGGAGGGTATTATGCTAAGCAAAATTAGTCAGAGAAAGACAAATATCATATGACTTCACTCATATGAAGAATTTAAGATACAAAACAGATGAACATAAGGGAAGGGAAACAAAAATAATATGAAAACCAGGAGGGGAACAAAACATAAGAGACTCTTATAGAGAACAAACAGAAGGTTACTGGAGAGGGTGTGGGAGAGGGGGATAGGCTAAATGGGTAAGGGACATTAAGGAATCTACTTCTGAAATCATTGTTGCACTGTATGCTAACTAATTTGGATATAAATTTTAAAAAATAAAATTTAAAAATTTAAAAAAAGATTGTCAAAGAAGTTTACAGGCTTAATAAAACAGGTTAGACAACTTCAAATATATATATATATATTGATCGATAAAATGAAGATCATAATATCGGCCAGCTATGGTGGTTGTGGGAGTGAAATAAATAAATATATAGCTCAGCCTCGTGCTGGACGTACAGTGAACTCTCAACTAACAAATGTTGTCGCCATTATGACCATATGTATCGCTTTCACTCTTCGGTATTTAGCCATGAATAGATTTTATCGGAAAAGATGTATGTTTGATGATAGTCTTTTTTTTTTTCCCATTCACCGCAAGAGTATGTTTTGAGTTCCTTCTCTGTCTTAGGCACTGGGCAAGGCAGAGGGACTGAAATCCCAGGTGAGCAGAGTCATGCAGATGCATAATTCATGGTGGCTGATGGGGTGCTAAGACTGAAGACCCAGCCAGGAGATGTCAACTTACCACTTGGGAGGCCTTGCCAACCCAACTTTTAGACAAAAGGGTGTTATTTTTGCAAAAAGTAAATAAATAAAACTTTCATTTTAGCAAACCTAAGTAAGGTCTCTCTCAAAAGGATCCAAGTATACTGCAAGGAAGTATGAGCCAAACAGAAATGTAAGCAGTCAATTTGGGAGAACCTGTAAGCATCTGAAAGTCAGGAAAATGAGAAACATAAACTCACAGAATGGAAAGAGAGCCTCAGGCAACACTAAGCCATTAGGACTGATGGTTATTCCTGTGCAAAAGACCTCGGAAGATGAAAGCATCATCTTCAGCCCTGTCCTGGGTTTAACCACATTGGTCCGCACCCACACCCCTGTTCACACCGGTTTTTCTCCCAGGCTATCCTGCAATGCACATTTGTCTCAAATACTGGTCCATATGCTGCCTTGCCAAGGCCTTCAAGTACATGTGCACGCTCTAAATGATAAGCAAGTGACTGTATTAGCTTTAGTGAACACATTAAGCCTTAAGGGGAAAAAAATGCATGACTAGCTTTTGTGGTCTTTAATACTGACGATGTTTTTCCTGCCTTCAAAACATTCTTTTTGATATCATTCCCTAAAAGCGTCCAATTTTATTCACAATAAAAATCTGCTATGTGCAATGCCATTGTCTCCTTATAATTATTCATAACATTTGAGAATAATTTCCGTTGCTTTTATCACAATGCTAGCCTTCCCAACCTCTCATTTTTACATTTTGAACATTGGTACAAATTTTAAATCTATTGAACCACCCATGGCTAACCATAGCATTGCATTAAAAATCTTGTACCTCCCCTTTACATCAATTTACAATAATTCTTTGTTTTAATTGTCATTTAAATGTATCCCATACTTTTGTAAATTTCATCCTTCATCTGTATTGGTGCTAACTTTTCCATTTAGATTTCTGCTTTTGTCAAGTACTCAAAAAAAAAAAATACATAGGAACACCAAAGCAGAGGCTATTTATGAAATGGAAATGCTACCGATAATGTGGATGAAAAATGAGATTTCATAGTGAACTGTATGACTTTCCAGGTATCAGGTAGAAAGGGAAGTACTTTATACATACTATCTCATTTAATCTTCAAGACAATCTTATAAGGTGCTGCTGTCATCACACCCATTTTACAGATGAGAAACTGAGGCTGGAGACATGCAGCCATTTGTCAAAGGTCACAAAACTAAGAAGGGACAAAATTCAGAGCCCCATCTGTCTCGCTCCAAGACCTAAGCCTTTTAAGCATTATACCACGTGTAGGAAATTTTATGTGCACTTTTATGCATGTGCTTTTGTGCAAAATGATTTTCATTGTTGAGGCAGCCAGAGGAAATCCCACACAATGGAATAAAGGCTTTGGCACTTTTAAGCCTCTTTACACTTTCATTTTTTTCCTTCTAATGTACCCCTTGCTATTGCTTGGTTTCCATTCAATCACAGTTAGAATGTCATAAAAGAGGTAATAATACAAATGATACTGAAATAACACATACAAAAATCCATGGAGAAAACAGAACAACATGAAAGCGTAGTCACAAAGCCCCTCACCTCGTGGTGGCTGCTGCCTGCCCAGCATCCTGGCTTTGCAGCCAGCAGCCACACGCAGCATCACTAAAATTTCCATCTCTAAGATGTTATTATGGGCCTCATAGAACAATCTGTGTAAGGTCATATTTGCATAAGTCAAGTGTTCCACAGTCTGTACAGCGTCTTTACCTAATGCAGGATGAAATCACTGGCGTGGACCATAATTAACCCTCCAGATTGCCTTAAATGCCAGCCAGCTTTCACTTAGAGATGTGGCCAGAACATGGAAGGAGTGAGGTGGAGTTGACTATAGTCAGCTCACAAAAGCCAGCACACAGAGCTCAGAAACCATTCAAGAAATACCCTTCTACACACCAATGTCCTTTATGTAATACGTTAGTACAAACAAGGGAAAAGTTAGTGTGTGAGTTGGCAACGGTGAGGACTTCAGGGGACCGTGTATGATATTACCGATTGTCATCCTTGAGCCCAGTGGCTTCCTAACTGAATTTCCAGAAGCCCTGGTTTCCTACCTCACAGCTGCTTTAGGAATGAGAGAAAAAGACCCAATTAGGGAGCCTACGGGTCTTCAATGCTTCCCTCAACCAGTATGACTTCACTTTTGTCTGTTAGGTCTGCTGGGGTTTCATGCACGATTTGACTGGGAAGAGTATCTGATGCTAAGTACGAAGTCAGAACGCAGCTAAATCTGGGCAACTTCTACCTTTCACCCACATGCAGATGGTACTGGTCAAAGATTTAGTATCCTGCCCATTGAGTGAAGCCTGGCTAGAGGCAAAACCTAGACCGGAAACTAACTATTTGAATTCCTGCTCCTGCGCTTAGCCCACCACACCTTGAATCTCCATTCATGACTTCTACTTCTTTCTACTCCCACCCTGGAACATGCATGGTTATCTTTTCCAATTTGGATAAATGCATACATGTGAGAGAAACACAGGTGGTTCCTTCATCACACCTTTAAAAACTGAGCAGACCCAGGAACCATGTAGCCTTTGAAAGCAAGCATCCACATCCTGTATTACATGTCTGAGCTCATGTGTATTAATCTATCTAGCCTTATTCCTTCAGCAATTACACTCTATGGTTCTCTAATCTTTACCAAGCATGTGCACATATTTAGTCCCTGTGTGGAAATTGGCCCTTTTGCAGAGCAGTGGGAAATTATTTATCCTACTGGGAATGTTGAGGTTTACAGTTAGATGGGGCTTTACGGATGACCCAATCTAACTCTTCCAGTCTATAAGTGAGAAAACTGAAACCCAGAGAGGTTAAATATTAAATCAAATGATGTCATTAGGTCAGCACCGAAGACCAGATCAGCTGATTCCTAGCATCCCTCACACCATATGTTCCGATTCTATGCAGTGATACCTAGAGATTTCAGCGGGCCTTAGTGTTCCTGAAGATTTTGATGATTCCACTCATAGCTGAATATATTACCTGGCATATGGATACTTGACAGCTCAAAGGAAAGTTATTTGCTTCTTTGTAGGAGTACCTCTAGGGACCTGTACGGACCTTTCCCATAATTATCATAAATCCTCATGCTTTCCTTCATAGTACCTATCACAGTTTTGTGATATTCATTCATTACTTACTTACTTAAATGCATTTATTTACTTAATGCATCTTTCTTTTTCTTTCTTTCTTTCTTTCTTTCTTTCTTTCTTTCTTTCTCATGAAAATATAAGTTCTATGAAGGCAGTTGCCAGTTCTGTCTTGTTTAACATTTTTTTTTCAGACTGTAGCACAATGGCTAGAACACTGCAAAAGTTGAATGAATGAATGAGGGAATGACGAATGAGCAAATGAATTAATTTCACAGTACCTTAAGAATATTTCTATTGCTACACCTATAATATAGTATTTAAACCATGCGCTTGTGGTTTAATAAACTAGGAGCTTCCTGAGGGTAGTATTTGTGCCCTGTTGTGTTGGCAATGCCTAGCTTATGTCTTATCAGTATGAAGAAGGCTGCCAATAAGTGTTTATCAGATAAATAAATACATTCATTCATCAATAAAAATCTAATGATCCTAGATATACAATAGGTATTCAAACACATTTACTGACTGCTTAACTGATTGGTTGGTTGGCTGATTGATTCATTGATAAAACTCCATAAAAATCATATGTTTTCAGGGTGGCATTTTTAGAGAGCCTTCTCACCATCACAGAACCTAGTGTATTCATGAGCACCCAAACATGTTTATTTGAAACATGATTCCTCTGAATTTTATTGTTCTACCCTTCCTTTTCTTCTCTACTAGTTAAGACAGAAATATATCCATCTCATGGAATAAGTTTTTACGGCTATTCAGGGAACTGTACAAAGGTAAATCATTCAAGAGTGGGGTAGAGCAGTTTTCTCTATATACGTCACTTCAAGTTCATTGAATCTTTACTTTGAAAACCAAAAAGGGGCCAAAGTTCAGGGTAACCACTTATGACTGTGAGCATCACGACATGTAATAAAATAGTCATAGAGCTACTGTTTATTGGATTTGAGAAGGTCATTCTGAGTAGGGCTCAAGGCTAAGTGCCTAAGTGTATCATGGGTAATGCCTTGGATTTGTCAGTACCTTTTAAGAACATCTTTGCAAAGCAGATGACAGCCGTGGAAAACAGAACACACATACACACATTCCCATAGATCTTTTCCACTAACATTTTGGCTTTTCTTTTGAAATTTTACAACCTCTATTCTACAAAATGCAAACATAATAGAGACAGTTTCTCAGCAGCTATTGAAGGAGAAAAAAGCAACAGGAGTTAGTCTTTGATCTTTCCACCATATTCCAGGTGGAATGAAAAAAAAAACACTCTATTTGGCAACTGGCACGTATGTAGATATCTAAGCACATATATATTGCATCTACTGTTAGCCCTGCTCTCCGGGGAGACCAGGGATCGATTGGTAATTGAGATCTGCCACTGATTTCAAACACTTCAATTCGTATAATCATTTTACCCTCTCCCTTCACTGTAAACCTTGGTAAAATGTTATTTAAGCTGCTTTGCCTCCTTGTTTCTCCCCGTCAATTGGTAAAGGAGTTTTAAAAGCATGAACTCGCCAAGAGGCAGGCACCATGACATGATATAGAGAGGGTTAAATAAAAGGACTGAATTATACATAAACTGTCCCTCAAAGCCTACATCATCAAAGGCCACCCATATTGTGGCTACATCACCAACTAGATGGCTCATACGTGAAGGGGTACACTATTCAGCACGTTCAATACTCCATACACTTTGGGCCCCAGCAGGAACCTAAGGTTCCTGGGTGCATTCGGTGAATTGGTGTGGTAAGCCATCAGAAGCTTATTTGGAAGAGCTACTAAGGAGCTGCTTGTCAGAGACCTCACCAAAGGGCAGAATGAACATAAGCTGAAGGAAAGTCTCAGCATCAGAGCGTTCTCAGTGTGACTGAGGCCTACAGAAAGAGGGCACTACTGGGGGGAAGGAAGGGAATAGAAAAAGTTGTTTCACTAAAACCACAAGGCTTAGGAAGGTCCCCCTCTTCCATCTCCCAGAAATGATAATGCTGCTGCTGCTGCTGCTGATGATGATGATGATGATGATAATGGTGGGGGAGGACGAGACAGAAGCCAGAGAGCAGCTGTCATTCTCTGCTTCACAATAAAATATAATGTAGCTCCCATCACCCTGGGACTCTGATCTGCAAACCGCAAAACCCAGAGACTGCCTTGTTAAAGTGGAGGGGTTGCATTAACATCTGGCAGCAATAGACATGCTTATAAGTACATCTGGGGAATTTCTGAAGTATTCAGAGTCCTGTGTGAGCTTCTTGGGACAAGTGAAATTTGGGTTCATGTTCATGTTTAAGTGCTCTCATTTGTACCCAAAACACAGGGAGGCTAGAGGAATCTCGGGACATACATATCTTCCTTTGTAATACCTTAGAAACTTAAATGACCATCAGATATATGTGAGTTGGGATCTATAATCCACATGATCAAGTGCAAAGTGCATTTTCACAAAATTAATTAGCTGTCCACTCCCTGTGAGGACATGTGCTAAGTGCTCTATGGAACTTTAAAGTTTTTTAAATGGGGCACCTGGGTGGCTCGGTCGGTTAAGCGTCCAGCTTCAGCTCAGGCCATGACCTCGTGGTTCCAAAGTGTGAGCCCTGCATCAGGCTCTGTGCTGACAGCTCAGAGTCTGGAGCTGCTTTGGATTCTGTGTCTCCCTCTCTTCTCTGCCCTTCCCCTGCTCACGCTCTCTCTCTCTCCCTCTCTCAAAAATAAATAAACCTTTAAAAGAAATTCAAAGTTTTTTAAAATATGGTACTTTTTGGGGTGCCTGGGTGGCTCAGTCGGTTAAGCATCCAACTTCGGCTCAGGTCATGATCTTATGGTCTGTGAGTTCAAGCCCTACGTCGGGCTCTGTGCTGACAGCTCAGAGCCTGGAGCCTGTTTCAGATTCTGTGTCTCCCTCTCTCTCTGACCCTCCCCCGTTCATGCTCTATCTCTGTCTGTCTCAAAAATAAACGTTAAAAAAATTTTTAATATGGTACTTTTTGATACTGAACATGATATATTACTGATTTTATATTTGCATACAGTCATATATAAGAAACCCACCTCCCCACGTTCTACTTTGATTTCTGGCAACTCTAGACCTTAAAGTCACTGCCATCAACCAAATAAGTCAGTTACAAAGGAAAGGGTTGTCAGTAAGTCCATGCACTTTACTCTCGGGAGAAAGAAAGATAAAGTCATTGTCAAGTGAGAACCGCAGGCTTAGTGTGATGCACAGATTTGGGGTCACTGATTTCTAGTTTAGCTACCTGCATTCCCCCGGTAACCAATAGCATAAGAAGTAACAACTGATGGCAAGGTGCGGGGGGCAGGGGGCCAGGCCAAGAAACTAAACACTATGGCAGTCCCATGTCCTTGATTGACATGATGGGCTGAGGTACCTCCAGGACCCCAAGGGCACAACATGTCAACACATGTCAACACAACGTCCCACCTTCAGCTAACATGTCCAAGTCATCACAAGGAGGTGGGTTGCATTCTGTCTCTTTTGGTGACCTGAGTGACATGTAGCTACGCCACACTGAAGATGCTCATAGTTTCTCTAAAACTATGTCCAACTAACCAGTTCAAGGATATCCTTCACAAAACTGCAGTGACGTGCCCAGAAATTAAGACCTAGATAAAACCAAATGAGAATCCAGGTTCTGATACCCGAGTGGGATATGGATGGCAGTGACAGAGCTTGGAACCCGAACAAGATTGGCATCTCCAGCCTTACGTCCTGCAGGTGAAACCACTGAGATCTATAGAGAGAGAAGTGAGTTGCTCAAGGTCACAAGTCAGTGAACAGTAGGAATTGGGAAAGAGCACAGGTCTCAAGGATTCTAGTACTACCTTATTTTCATCGAAATATGCTGTTGCTTTTCTAAGGTAGTTTAACAGAACTTCCATCCCATGGGCTAAAACCTGTTGTTCAGTCTCCAGCTCACAACTGGCCTGGTATTTGAAGGAGCTCCCGATCCTGCCTGCCTTCATCTAAGTAAAACCAGAGTAAGGAAATTGGCTGGATTAAATCCCTATGAGCACATGTACAGCTTTCCATACCTGACGTAGATACTTTAAGCAACTGCTGCCACATATGTTTTGATGTGAGAGATGTAACGAGGAGAAATTATGTCCTATCCACAACCTATGGGAACGAGTGTATGAAAGGAAATGGGGGACAAGCATATACACGTCTCCTTTTTCTGGTGTTCAAACATTTATTAAGAACCTACTATGTATCATGGCTCTGTCTACAGTTCAAGTGTGCTAAGATCTTAAATGGAAATGGCTCAGAGTCTCAAAGGGTGACCCCAAGTCTTCTAACGGAGCCTGTGAAATTTAATAGTTGGGAGGCTAACACCAAATCTCATTTATTGCTGTTTTAAATGAAATAGATCACAGTTAATAAAGAGCCTGCAAATTAAAGTAACCCAGCAGTCTTAACTAGCAATTAAAATGACTTTTTTTTCCCTATCAAAGGTGAAAGCATATGCTGGAGCGAATTTTGTCACGTACAAGATAAATGAGCAGTTTGGCTCAGCAGGGAATAATTCCAGTTCGTATTGAAGGATCAGTTTCAATATCAAAATCTTGTTCTCCCAATGTCAGGAGCCTGATATGATTTCCTGAAGACACCAGGGCTCAAGAGCTTTCCCTGTGAGGACACAAGCCCGGGTATACCTTCCCCTCATCCCTCCCCACACACTCAGGGCAGTAAAGGAAGGAATGGAAGTGTGATATTATCTGGGTTGTGTCCAGAACCTAAATGCCAGCAAAAGGGTCACCTTCCTCACTGCTACTATGGGAGCACCCAACACTTACACAAGTATGTAGGGAATGAGAAGCAGGCGGGGAGAGAAATGTGCCTGGCAACGTCTAATCTAGATGGATGCCCATTTTATTCAGCCAAAAAATTCCTAAGAGCGTGTTGGAAGGACTAAGATGAGCTCTGGGAAGCACCAATCATGCTTTAGGAGAGAAGAAGGTAGAGGCCCATGAAACTGGACATAATGAGCGCATAATATTAATACAATAACGTGCAATACCTTCCGAGTTCAGCTGTTTGGAACATTTCTTCCCAAGAACCTGACTTGCCTCTATGTGTTCATTTGCCTAGCTGGGAAAGAATAGAAGTAGTGGGGACTCCTGGGTGGCTCAGTCGGTTAAGCGTCCGACTTCAGCTCAGGTCATGATCTCATAGTTCCTGGGTTCAAACCCCATGTTGGGCTCTGGGCTGACAGCTCAGGGCCTAGAATCTGCTTCAGATTCTGTGTCTCCCTCTCTTTCCTCCCCTCCCCCAATCGTTCTCTCTCTCCCTCTCTCTTTCTCTCAAGAATAAATAAACATTAAAAAAAAGAAAAAGAAACAGTGGAGGTGGCATGCCTGATGGAAAGACAGGAAATTTTTACTGACAACAGAAGACAAGAAGAAGACACATGCAGAAGAAAAAAAGAAAATATACATAAATAGAGGATATATGGACAGATGTTTAGATGGATAGACGGATTTATCCACATGTACCCATAATAGATATGGGATGGATGGATGGGTGGGCCAGTGAATGATCAGTATAAAAGAGGAAGACACCATTGCTAGATTCCTACTTGGTTTCAGTCACTGAACATGGAGCTTCCTGTGCATCATCTCATGTCAACCATCTGTGACAGCATGGCTATTTTGCCTGTTTCGCACATAAAGAAACTATCAACACAATAACATCGTCAGGGTTAGATTTGAAGTCTGGTTCTATGTAGCCACAAAACCCTTGGGTCCTCCACTACCCACACTGCTTCTCACTCAAGGTCATGCTGAAATTCGGAAGACACTATATTAGAGAATGGAACACAAGCCATGTAGACTTGTTCCATGAGTGCATAATTATAAACTACACCATCAAATCTACACAACCATTTAACATATGCATTCTACTGAACGCCAGGATAAAAAGGCAAAAGAACACAAGAGATTCCTCACAAATCTCTCCCTACTTGATAGCAAGCAGGTGAGAAGCACATTTCTGTCCAAGATTGTTTTTCACCACCTCTATGCTCCACACCCTGACAGTGCCCACACCCCCACCTCCCAGCCATTTTTTACCCCAACAGTGTTCACACTTTTTTGTACGGGCAAATTGCCTCGGGTTTTGTTACAATGAAGATTCTGGTTCAGAAGATCTGGGATCTAAGACCCAGCAGTTCTAACAAGTTCCCCGATGATGTCAATGCTTCTCCTCTGAGGACTACATTTCAGGTAATTAACCTCCACTCTATACCCCATTGTTAGGCAATATCAACATGTTAACTGTAAAAGGCTATTTAGCATCATTCTGTGGGCACTGAGAACATTTAAAACTTGTAATAATAAGACATGTGATGTGGACGGAGGAGATTTGGACTATCCATATATTTAAGGGAAGAGTATCTGTAAGTTGTAGAATCCTTCCAACCAGTCCCCAAGTTACTCAGCTGCAGTTTTACGTTAATAAAACCAAGAACTGCACAGTAAAGAAAAGACGCCATCTTGATGCCATTTAAATATATATTTACTTCTTATTCATGATCTTTCACCCATTTAATTTTCTCTGAGAGATTATGCAGGTCACTTTTTAAATGGGTTTCAATGTTTCCAGGGCTGCAGCTCATTATAAAAATGTTCACAGCAGATAGAATCTTGCTTCAGCACAGCACTATTTTCAAACTGGCAGCCGCAGAAATCGGTATGCAGATATTGTACCATAAACATTAATTTAGTATTATGTGGAAGGTTGATTGATTAATAAATACATAAGCCAGGAAGCCTAATTTAACTCTTAATTCACTTTTTTTTTATTTCACAGAGAGGGAAAAATTAATCTAGAAGTGTTGATTGATTGAGAGTTTTAGTCTCGTCTAGACAGCCATGGAAAATGACTATGAACCTGGGACTTTGCAAACTGCATCATTTGCAAAATAAACCCAATCAACAAATTTCATCACACAGTGATTGATGGTCAGAAGGGAAAGGCTGTAGCGATCATGGAGGAGAAGAATATGTAATCATCCAAGGAAGCAGCTCGCCTTACAGAGTGGATAAAGGACAAAGAATTAGCAAATATTTTCAGCTCAGAGGTGGACACAATTGAAAGAAAATACGCTTGAAGGTTTTTTTTTTTTTTAATTAATGAGCATTAGAGCACTCCAGTAGACTAGCAAATTAGAATTAGTACATTACATCCTTAAGAATGTACAGAATATAAACATGTTTTAGCTGTTGTGGTCCCACAGCAAAGACTGCCTGATGTAAAGAACTGACTTACACTCTTGCTATGATTAAAAGGTCACATTTAGAACCAACTGTTCTATATCAAGATTTGAATAGTGTTGAATTTTTTCTAAAAACAAGGGAAGCATGTTCATTGTTCTCTTTTTGAAGAGTAGCAATTAGGCTGAGCAAGGCAATTGCTTATAAATTAGACCTGCATCTCCTTCCTGTGATTCTGGTTTTCCTTTCCAGCTCATATTTACACAATGACAATCAAGGTCAAGTTCCAAGCCCTAAGCCTCAGACGGCTGACATCAGAATCATCAATATTGTTTGCATTTAGTGTGTCCATGGAAGGAAATGGAAGGAAGGAAAGAAGGTAACATTTGAGGACCTCCTATAATAAGAACTGCTAAATATTCTGCCAGAGATTCTGATCTAAGTTCCCACATCAACACTTTGGTTCATTAACCCCATTTTACAAATGAGGAAAAAATATCAGGGATGTTAGGATGATTGGCTGACACTGCAACCATTTAGGTTGGGTTCCCTGCAGGCTCTAACGCATGCTCTTTCTATAGCATCAGAATAATCTGCAGAGCTTATGAAAACAGACTGTTGGACCCTATGCTCAGAACTGATTCCGTCAGCGTATCTGTTTCCTATTGCTGCTGTAACAAATTACCACAGTCTTAATGGCTTTAAAACACAAGTTTGTTAGTCACAGTCCTGTGAGTCAGCACACAGCTTAAATGGGTTCTCTGCTTAGAGTCTCAGGGGCCAGAAATCAAGGAGGTGCTGGGAGGACCGCATTCTTTTTCAGAGCCTCAGGAAAGAATTTGCCTCCTGGGTCATTCAGTTTCTCATGCTTGTGGGACTGCATCCACATGCCTTGCTGGCTGTCAATCAAGAGCCAAACTGGCCTCTAGAGGCTGCCTGCATTCTTTCCCATGCTGTCCATGCAGCCCCCTCTAGCAGATCCCATCTCTCTCATATTTTGAACCTCTCAGACTTTCCTCTCCACTGCATCTCTCTGACTTCAGCCAGAGAGACGTCTCTACTTTTAAGGACTCACTGTGATTAGAATGGGCCCACTAGATAATCCAGAATAATCTCCTTGTCTGAAAAGTTTATGAACCTCAATTGCACCTGCAAAGTTCCTCTTGTATGTGATATATTCACAGGCTCAATGGATTAGAGGGTGGACATCTTTGGTGTCCGTTCCACCTGTTATAGTCAGTCTGGGCTAGGGCCCCACAATTTCCATTTCTAATATGTTTCTCGGTGATGCTGATGCTGCTGGCCCAAGACCACATTTTTAGAACCCCTGCTCTAGCTTCTTCTACTCCAAGTATGGCTCATAAATCAGCATGGTCTAGGAGCTTCTCAGAAATGCAGAATCCAGGGCCTCATCCCAGACTTTGTGGATAAGAAGTTGCAGCTTAGGGGCACCTGGGTGGCTCAGTTGGTTAAGCGTCCAACTTCGGCTCAGGTCATGATCTCATGGTTTGTAGGTTTGAGCCCCACATCAGGCTCTGCACTAACCGGGTAAAGCCTGCTTGGGATTCTCTCTTTCTCTCTTTCTCTCTCTGCCCCTCCCCCCACTCACACTTTCTCTCTCTCTCAAAATAAAAAAAATAATAATAAACTTTAAAAAAAGTTTTTTAAAAAGTTGCAGCTTAACAAAGATTCCCCAGGTAATTTGTGTGCACATGAAGCACTGTCAGAGGCCAGTGAAAAACAGGGCAAAACATGGGAGTAAAGTATATGTTTTATTTATTCTCAAAACATTTTGGAAAGACACAACTCCTCCCTTGTCCAGTGATTGCCCTTTATTTTCTCTGGGAACGAATGAAGTGAAGATATCTTACCTACGAAGTTATACTCGTAAAGAATTCCTGCACTTTCTCTCTGAGTGCCTTTAATCTGCCTGTCCCTAATCCCAATTTTAATTCAAGAGAGGAAAAAAAATCTCCCTGTGAACTCAACCCCAGAAATGTTTGACAGCCTGGAAAAATTGCAGGTTGGATTCGATTATTCATTGGGCAGCTTTGACAGGGACATCCTCCTTTGGTCATATCCAAAGTGTGATGGGAATAGATGTCAAATGGCACTCAGACGGGATTGAGGACGAAATACGGTCCTGGCCATCACCTATGACCAGAGACAGGGTGGGCTCCAAGAAACACAGCATACTCTACTTTTACTCTGCCATTAATAGGATTTCCTCAGTCTTGGAAAAAGATTTAGCAAAATCTCAGGGTCCCAGAGGAGAAGGAAATATCATTAACCCTTTTATTGAGGATGCTATTGGTTTTCTGTGAGTTGCCATTAGAGGAAAGTGACTGCAGTTAGAATATATTGAAGAAGACACAGAGCGAGACCGACAGCCTAGGACCAAACACTCGGCTGACTTCTATCTCTGGCCCAAAATGCCTGAATATAATTACTGAAATCTAATCATTAGACAGCCAGAGAATAGTGGAATATGTTTCAAGATGTAGACATTAACTGAAAATTAATTAACTCAAATTCTGTTTTTCCTTAATTTAAGGTGAGATAAAGAGAACACAACAAAAATGGACAGATGTTTGGGAGTGAAAATAAGAATATATGAGTACAGTGAAGTGCTATGAAGTTAACCCCATTGGTAAACCACAAGCTGACAATCTCTCTCTCTCTCTCTCTCTCTCTCTCTCTCTGTCCCTCTTTCTCTCTCTCTCTCTCTCTCTGTCCCTTTCTCTCTCTCTCTCTCTCTCTCTCTCTCTCTCTCTCTCTCTTACACACACACACACACACACACACACACACACACACACAATGCTGTTTCTTTTTTAGCGTGCCAAGCTCCAGGTAATAAAGACCCATATTGTCTGCTTAAATTGGGCATTTGTTGCAAAATGAGCCTGAAGAACCATACAAACCATCTCTCAGTCCCAGTGCATTCTCTCTACCCTTGCACGTTTCCTCTTTGATCAGGTAAGGAGACTGTTTCCATTTCCAACACTAAACCAATCCTCTAAAACATTGCTAAATTCTCTGTGGGAACTCAATAATAAAAGTACCATGGGCTGGCAAAGGATGTCAGCAGCCCAGAAATGCTTAATGAGGTACCTGAAAATGTATGCAAATTATACCAGCAAAGAGTCGATAAGGCACCGGGCCATTCAGGCAAGATATGGGACAAAAGCCAAAGAGATAAAAACCACTCCAGAAACCTTGAAGGGAAAAGCAGTTCCCACCTCCCTGATCAATGCCATTCCCCACCTCCCTTTCTGGAAACTATTTACCTCAAGAAGCATTTACAGAAGAAAAAAAAAAATCAGTTTCCTGAAATCTGAAGAGTGTTTACCTTTGAAAACCACCTGGCAAAATAGCTTAGCTTTCAACCCTTCACTGAATTGCCAGTGTTCTTTCTGATCCATGTTTAACAGCAGTGGAAGAAGAAGTAGGAGAGAGTCCAGATCAAAGGTAGGATCCCTCAGGGGTCACTGGGAAAACACAAGATGACCCTACACTGGATTTCTGACCCGACAGGCAGTAGTCAGAGGTTGGCATACAGTCAACAAACCTTATAATTTTTGCCCTGTACTTGAGGATTGGGCAATATTCTAATTCTGTTTGACAAGTGGTTAGTCTATGATGTGTCTCTTCTTTAGAGCCTGTGACATAATATTTGCATCTGTTTTGGACATGGCTGTTCAAAATGCTGCTACTGTTAGTAAGTCTCTTCTGGATATTCACGTGTGGGCTTCGCTGCACTTGTCCATGTAAGCACCATCATGAAAAGGGTTTTCTAATTCCTATCTCAACCATTTTTCCATTCCTCCCAGCTTCCCACCCATCTAACTTTTCTTTCTCTTCTTCTTCTCTTCCCCAGCAATTCATTCCTGAAGTTATTAGCTGGGGCAGAGCAGGTGAGGAACTACAAAGATGTAGCCTGCAGTGGGCTGTCAGAGCCCCAGCAGGGGCAGGAGTGTGCTTACCCAAGAGGGGTGAGTCAGCACAGATGCGGGGTGGACCACAGGGAAGGAAAGTGCAGTGGCAACAGAGATCATTACATACCGAGGGATCAGTCAATACATTAATGGATGGGGGAGAAAGGTTTCTCACTGTTTGAGAGGGGAATTGTAAACACACAAAGGGAGAAAACTAAAGTGAATGCTGCAGTGTTGGATTGGAAGTGGAAGAATTGGTTTCAACTCATGTTTTCCATATATAAAATGGATTATAAAATATACATGCAAATGCATAAGGGTGTGTGTGTTTATGTGTGTGTGTGTGTGTACATATATGTTCCCTAGTTCTAACCATTGAGATAGCTCACAAGGAGTGAGATTCCTGCAGCAATGAGCCCACTTAGTAGCCAGATCCCAGCTTCTAAATACCATTCTCCACTAAAAACAAAAACCAAGGCTCCTTGAGGAAATGACTAATTCTAAGACAGGGTCCAGAAAATTACAAGATGAGCCTGTGATATCTCATTAGACCAGCAAGCAATAGAGTCCTCAAAGGATGCTGGGGCCATATCAAAAGAACACAAGGCAGCTTGACTGAGATAGTACCAGCCAAATCAGAGACCATTTGAACATCAAAACAAATAATGATAATAACAGATTATAACTCTTGGAATAAAAAGAGGAAACCCATGAGTTCATATTGATATAAAGTAAAAAAATAATAATAATAATGAAAAAAGGTTTCGGTAAGGAGTGGGTTATTTCCATGATTTCAAAGTACCTTGCCCAAAGTACTTTTTTACAAAAGGCAAAGTAATAACTTTACAGTGGAGAAGGTTGGCAGACGCAACAGTAATCAACTAATCAGTGTGAATACTATCAGTAATGGAACAAATACAAATCATTCACAACCTCATAAGATGCAATGAGAAGACAGCACGACGTCCATGTTGTTCTTCCCTACAGTGTGTAACCTGCATCTAATTATAAGAAAGCACAGGACAAGCTCACACAGAGAAACATACTGTAAAATAATTGCCTTGCAATCTTCGAAAGAGTCAAGGTTATCAAAGTTGAAGAAAGGGTTAAAACTGGTTCCAGAATGAAGGAGAGAACAGAGCCAAGACAACTAAAGGCAACACATAATTTTTGAACTGGATAATTTTTCTCTAACAGGCATTCTGGGGAAAATAGGAAAACTTGAACAGGGTCTAAAGTTTCAATGGTTAAAAAAAAAAAGAAAAAAGAGGAAGAAGTTCTTTTTACCATCCTTGCAACTTCTCTGTGGGTTTAGGGTTGTTTTATAGTAAATACAATTCTATGAAAGAAACTTAATAAAATAAATCACTTGAATCTTAATAATTCTCTCCTTTGATGATTTCATTCACTCTGAAGCATACCCCCATTTAACGCAGATGATTTTCTGCATTAGTGACCTGTGGCTGCATGACAAATCACCCCAAAACATTGTAGCTCAAAACCACCATCTACTGAGGTCAGTATTCTGTGGGTCAGAAATTTCACACGGGGTCAGCTGTGGTTTTTCAAGGATATGGGGCTGGGCTTACTCACATGTTTGTGGTCAGCTCCCAGTCCTGGGATGCTCCTTCTTTGTGAATTTAGTGGGTGTCAGTTGGGACTACAAAGGCAAGGGGACGCATGGTTGGTTAGTATCCAGCCAGATGGGCCGGGCCTGTTCCCATGGCTACTCAGGTCTCCAAGAAGAACAAGACAGCAAGGATGATTTCCAGGAGGAAATCACTTATTCACAATAAAAATGAGAATAAATATTTTGTAGGATTTTCATGGAGATTAAACAAGATAATGTACTGTTGACCCTTAACATGCAGTAGGCATTAAAAATTTTTTCCATACTCTTTTCTCCTTCCCTAGGCAAAACCTACTCCCCTCTTAGAATTTCTCTTGACATGTTCCCAATGGTGCAGGCTTGTGGAAACATGGTGGTCATTTTCAAACTGTCCTTTTCCCTTGTCCAGTCATATTCAACCTGCCCACCTAACTAAAGGGCTTGTATCACAGTCCTCTAGAACTTTTTTTTTTAACTCTTAAAAGGTTTTTAGTAATCAAATGCAGTTCATTCCATTTCTGCAATCTTATTCAACACACTATGGATGAACATCTCACCTTTCTGGCCCTTTTGCCAGAGCTGCCCTTCTCCCTTCACCCCCTGCATCAGGCCCGTCAGCGCCACAACCAGGCGAGTCAGATCATACACCTGAGCTCGCCTCCTCAGTGTGCCCAGCCACTTCGCTCAGATGATGCACCTGCAAGTTGCGGCCTGGTGGTATGACACAGGGCTCAACTTGACTGGAATACCTGGATTCCAGTTTCATCTCTACCACCTACTCACTGTGTGGCCATACACAAGGTCCTTAATTTCTCTTAGTCTCCTCGCCTATAAAATGGGGGCGAGGTGCTGCCTTAAGAGGCGTTGGGGGATCAAGTGAGGAAACCCACAGAAAGCACTTAGCCTGTGCTTGGTACCTGCCAAGGGCTTTAATAAGGGTTAGCCATTCCTATCGCCACCGTCCCCCCCCCCCACCCCACCGCCTTGAATACATTCTTTCCTTACCATCTCTGCTTGCTGCTCCCTCGGACCAGGAGCAGGACCAGGTAAGGTCCAGATCTTACCTTCCCTGAGGGCACCAGCACCAATAACACCTAACTGAAACCCAGCCTCTAGTGTGGCTTCCTCAAAACCATCCTCCCTCATCCCCACCGGAGAAACCAGTGCAAGTGGGAAAGTCCCAGATAACATTTCCCTACTAAAAGCTTCACCTATAGCTGTCTTCCCAAACTATTTAGGATTAAGAACCAGTGCATTTCCCAACCAAATATCAGTAACAGAACATATATTTGTAAAACGCAATGAAACCTAATTATTGGAAATTTTTCATGTAAAAAAACAAACAGAAAACACAAACCCAAGATTTCTATTATTAGATTTAATAGATATAAATACTCCCTTGGATTGTTTTGACAGTTTCTAAACATACTCATTCCCAATTGCACTCATCTCCCTAGGGACTCATGGCAAAGAGTTGCTGAACTAAGAATGATCCTTTCTCCCTTCAGAAGTGCTGGTAGGTGTCCTACAGGACCTAGGCTCTGGCTAGTTTCTTGTTGAGTTGCCCCAACTCTTAATATTTATACATGTCATATACATATATATGTGTATACATATATTTATACATGTCATATACATATATATGTGTACACATATATGTGTGTGTACACATATGTGTACGTATATATGTGTACACATATATATGTATATGACATGTATAAATATTAAGAGATATATAAAGATATATAAGATTTATATTTATATATATAATGTGTGTATGTGTGTGTATGTATGTGTGTGTGTGTGTGTGTGTGTGTGTGTGTGTGTATATAATTACTTGGGGTTTCCCCCAACTTCCAACATTTCTATCTCTATTCTTTCCCACATGGGATTCCATTTCCCCTTTCAATTTTTGTGACCAGGAAACTCCTAAACATCTTTTGAGATTCTATTCAGATGTTGTACAGCCTAAAGTCTCGCATGTCTGCTGTTGGTATTGAGGCTCTGTCCCTGGCACTGTGGTTGATTGCCACCACTGTCCTGACGTGTTTGTCTGACTACCAGCACTCCAGTGGCTATGGTCCCACTCTGTCCTAGTAGCCATTGATTGCTAAGTCCCGCTACCTCCACCAAAGCTGCTACAATACTAGAGCTTGAAGGAAAACATCCCCGAGTGACTAAAGCCACCGGAGACTTTTAGTGAATCCCACTTATCCCATTTTTCTGTCCCTTCTCCTAGGGTAGCTGGGACGATAAACTTGAAGACTGATCCAGAAAATATTTCAAGGACACCAGCCTGTATATCAAGAGTTTTGCCAAATACCTACTACACACCTGGCATGCAGCTGGATGCTGTAAATACAGAAGTAAAGACAGAGTCCCTTCAGAAAAGTAATGCTTAGAGCAGTTCAAGAAGCACTATAATCATAGAATGTGCAAGTCGTTGCAGTAATTCAAGGAACAGCACGTAAGTGGTAACACAGATTTTAGTGCTGGGTCTGCATGAGTCTCATTTCTGTACATCTTCTTCACAGAGACACTGACAACCTTTTCTCTCTTTTCAAGGATGTTTATACAGTGAACAGCTTTGGAAGATAGAAATAATGTCTTCTTCTACAGCAGAAGGAAGAAATGTTTGTTGTGTAGTATAACAAAATTAGTGTCTCCCTCCTGGGAAAAAAATGGGCAGCTTTTCTGGCATCCTATCTATTGTAAAAGAGGTTTCCTAAGCTCGGGTTTCCTCAGCTTGAAGCAAACCCAGTACATATGCAGCATCTAGGGCCATGTGTTGCACCCATGGTGCTTGGGGGTGCGAAAGTAGATGACATGAGCATGATGTGCATGCTGCTTGCTCTATGGGGAGTAATAAAGTCCTTTGTCTCTTACCTGGGAGTGTCGTGTCTTCTATCAAATCCATGAAACTATAGCGGACTAATGTGTTAGTGTGAAAGTAGGGTAAAATCTAAGAGCTATCAGAGTTCTTGACATTTAGATGGGTTCAAGGGAATTATTTCAGGGTCCTGACACCCACCTGAGCTAAAATATGTAGGGTTTTGTTTTTCTTTTTTTTTAGTGTTTATTTATTTTTGAGAGAGAGAGAGAGAGACACGGAGCGTGAGTGGGGGAGGGGCAGAGAGAGAGGGAGACACAGAATCCAAAGCAGGATCCAGTCTCTGAGGTATCAGCACAGGGCCCAACGTGGGGCTCCAACTTGTGAACCATGAGATTACAACCTGAGCCAAAGTTGGACGCTCAACCCACTGAGCCACCCAGGCACCCCTAAAACAGGCAGGCTTTGTGTAAGTTAGCCTCAAAGGCATTCTAGAACACAAAGTAAAGACCATATGGATGGGAAAGAAGGAATAACCACAAAATACGTTTACAAAAATTCAAGTAGACAGAGTGTCTGGGTGGCTCATTCCGTTAAGCGTCTGACTTTGGCTCAGATGGTAATCTCATGGTTCATGAGTCCAAACCCCATGTGGGGCTCTGTGCTGACAGCTCAGAGCCTGGAGCCTGCTTCAGATTCTGTATCTCCCTCTCTGCCTTTCCTCTGCTCATGCTCTGTCTCCCTGTCTCTCTCAAAAATAAATAAACATTTAAAAACAAATTTTAAAAACAATTCAAGTAGAACAAGTTGACCAGATCACCATCAAGGGTTTTACACACAGTCACAAAACTAAATAAGTGTATCCAATTTGGCCTTAAAGTCTACTTTGAGATAAAACTTTTAATAATATTAACCACAGATGTACAATTAGCTAATACAGTATTTTCCAACCAAACTGATGAAGAAAAACTGTTCTGTGTCATGTTAATTGCTATGCCAATAAAAATAGACTTGCCTTAGTTTCTTAACTGGAAGGAAAGTTCAATAGGTTTTGGTGTTTGAGTTGTTGCTGTTGTTGTTGCTGCTGCTGTTTTTTCACTGAAGCCCTTCTTGATACTTCAATATGGTAAAAAAATATTTTGAATCACCAAAGGGGAAAGTCAGCAGCATGCAGCCTAGACCAAGCTAATCTGATCAGGTATCCTTTGTTTGAGGAACTCTGATTAACATTTATTTACCAGACTCATTGTTCTGCTCCTCCTGATATGAGTGATGTTTCTATAATCCATTTAAAAATCACTATGGCATTATAAGCAAACAAATGAAATGATAATTGAATAAAATTAATCGTTGGCTGGATTTGCCTTAAAATGTGTCTGTAGAATTAGGATTCTGTAGTCCTAAACCTTCATAACCTAAAATAAGTGAAATTCCATAAAGGTTTGTGTGTATCTGTTCTCTGCTCTGATGACCTACAAATTAATAAATCAAATATTAATTGCACAGGAACATTTAAGTATTTTAGTCATACATCTACGTCTCTAGTTGACTGAACTGTTCCAAGATATCAATTCACTATGCATATATATATGATTCAGACATTGTTTACTTTGCCAAAAGAGTGCACTTAGAGTTTTATTACACGCCAGGTCACTGAAAATGGAGCATAGCATACTTATACTAGTTCCATGTAGAAAGATATACAACATATGTAACAATATGTGTATCATATGAACATATATATATCATACATACACATTTTAGAAACACCTATGCAAGGTCCTTCAACCCTAAAACTGAAAGGAATAGGAAACCAATTAGGACAAAATCGACAACCCTTTGATTGTAATCCTTTGACTGTTGATCACTTTTTAGCTGAAACAAGGGTTTAATCATTGTTACAAGGTCACACTACAATATAAATGTAAGTATCATTTCCTTAAAATTGTAAGAAAAATTGCTATTTCTCACACTGAAAAGCTCTCTTGGCCAAAAATATTTGGAAAATTTTTCATTGCCTATTGAATGGCAAAGATTCAACATATTGGCTCACTGCTGTCTGTAAATTCACCCTTGAATCATCCCTAGCATGGAGCTATCATAGGGAAGGAAGACAGTCAATCGATATTTATTAAATAAGTAAATGAACTTTTCACCTTTTAGTTGATACGATGATATACAATTTTAAGTATATTTGCTGATGTCTATGAAATTCTTTACCACCAATCCATTTCATTCAAAGGATTTAAAAGTTTATTAGAAAAACAGACAAATGCAAAAGAAATGTTTAAATGGCTTGTCAGACAATAATGAAATTACTGAAATCCTGAGGATTATATAAAATACAACAATATACTAAACATAGATAATATTCTGCTTATATAAGTTATACATTTAAGTTGAAATACAGACATGTTTGTCACTATAGTTTTTCTTTAATGAAATCATTACTCGAGTTTTACAATGTTCATTTATTTCCATTTTTTGAGCTTCTTATAGTGAGTGGCATTTATTTCATATAATTCTCCAGATTTTAACAAATTAATATTTTGTTATTGAAAATGTGATGCCAAGGAGTTAGAAATTTAGGCTGAAATCAATAAAAGAGTTTAAAGCACATAGGTGACTTTTCTGTCCCTGTCCCCCAAATAACTTCTGTGTCTCTCTGGTTCATGGGCCTTGTTTCTTCATTTGTGTGAGCATTAGTTTTGATATACCCAGGATAATCCTCAGCTGCAAAGCCCTCTTCACCAGTGTGCATGTATGAGGACTCACTGCCACACCTATCCCTAAATTATTTGTGCTTATTAGGCTCACATCTACAGAAAGATGAAAATCAACAATTCCCAGCCTCAATGAAGTTATGATCAATGTGAGAAGTCATATTTTAGATTCCGGGGAAGACAGTGGAGTGCAGGACCTTAGGCTCACCTTGTCCCACAAATGCAACTAGATAACTCCCACATCAGTGTAAATAATCCAGTGAACAAGCCAAGGGCTGGCAGAACAAACTGTCCACAGCTAAATGTAGAGAAGAGTCCACATGGAAAAGGGTAGGAAGGGTGGAGGCACTGTTGGGAGTTAAATGGCCCCAGAGGGCTATCTGCAAGAGGGAGAGATAGCAGGGTGGAGAGGGGAAAGAAATAGACACCCACACATACCCCAGGCACAGGGAAGACAAACCCCATAACATTTGGCTTTGAAAACCAGAGGGGCCAAATTTCAAGAATTTTTACAATCAGCAGGGCTTAACACCTGGAACTTTAAAAAAGTCACCAGTCTCCTGGGAAAGCCTGGAAGGTGAGAGGAAACTGAGTCCCCACCCTTAAAGAGACAGTACAACAAACAGCCCCACATAGATACAGCATAGAAGCAGCAGTTTGAAAAATACCTAGGATTTGCAAGATGAAGATTTGTTTATTCATTTCAGAGCATGTGCTGGAGGATCAGAGATCTTGGGAGATTTCTCCAGGGACAAAGGAGATGCCAGGTACCGTTTCCCTTCTTTACCCCCCAGGATAAACACACAGACACCTGCAGGAACCAGTCAGCACTTACACTCACCACCTGACGTACTGTAAGTCCACCCCATGCCCACATTCTGCTGCAGACATGCTCCCTGCAGCCCGGCCTCTGCTCCAGGTCCCCTCCCACAACAAACCAACACAAACTTTGCTAACACCACATGTCCTACCACCTGCGTAGCTTCTGCAGATCTACCTCTTCTAACCTGGCCTGCTTCAGCCCCTACCGGTTTCCCGCCTGCCAGCACGGACCCTGCTGACACCACATGCACCAACCCCAGGTTCTACTACAGACCTGCCCCCTCTACTATGCACTTGGTTGGAGCCCGTCCAGAACAGTGCCACAAGCTCAGCAGTGTGTAAGCATATGTGACAGGTGTCAGAATGACTCCCACCTGGAAAGAGGGAAAGATAACCACACACATCAGTCTGACTAAGGCCCCACCAATGTTGTCCCTGGACAATAAAGGGAAATCACCTTGCGGTTCAGTGCTACTGCATGCTATCTGGCAAACACCTGGCTTGACTCAACTCAAACCCAAGACAGCCCCAGATTGGCCCACTACCAGCACAGGCAAAGAGATCCATTACAGAGGCCTGGGCTGAGGGTGAAAGCAGCTCAGCCACACATTAGGGCAGATGCAACACACATAGGAGACACCCTGAAGCACCAGATTCCAGGTAACAGAAGACATGGCACTGCAAGGCACTAGAG
This sequence comes from Panthera leo, assembly GCF_018350215.1. Classification (NCBI taxonomy): domain Eukaryota; kingdom Metazoa; phylum Chordata; class Mammalia; order Carnivora; family Felidae; genus Panthera; species Panthera leo. The sequence goes on along the minus strand of NC_056679.1, from coordinate 73,256,332 downwards.
GACCACTTCTTCATAAAGGCCTTTACTTTCAAGAGCAGGAGACATAGCTGATTTTCCTAACACAGAGAAAAAGACAGGAAGACTTAGACAACATGAGGAGACAGAGGAATATGTCCCAGATGAAAGAACAGGACAAAATCACAGCAAGTGAGCTAAACAAAACAAAAATAAATAGTATTCCTGATAGAGAATTTAAAGTAATGGTCATAAAGATACTCACTGGACTTGGGCTTAAGAGAAGAGTGGAGGACCTCAGTGAGACCCCTAACAAAGAGATGGAAAACAAAAAAGAACTCAGTAAATGAAGAACTCAACAAATGAAACAAAATACACTAGAGAGAATAAATAGTAGACTACAGGAAGCAGAACAGATTGGAAACCTGGAGGACAGAGTCATGGAAAGCAATCAAGCTGAACAAGAGAGATAAAAATAAGAAGAAAAATAAAAATAGACTTAGGGAACTCAGCGACACCATCACATAATAACATTTGTCTTATAGGGATCACAGGAGAAGAGAGAGAAAGGGGAACAGAAATTTTATTTTAAGAAATAATAGCTGAATAACAGCTTCCTAACTCTGGAGAAGAAAACAGAAATCCATATCCAGGAGGCACAAAAAGCCCCTATCAAAGTCAACCCAAGGAGAATCACACCAGGACACATAGTGATTAAAATGGCAAAAATTGGTGATAAGGAGAGAATTGTAAAAGAAGCAATACAAAAGAAAAGTTACATAAAAGGGACACCCCTTAAGACTATCAGCTTATTTTTCAGCAGAAACTTCACAGACCAGAAGGCATGACATATTCAAAGTTCTGGCATGGGGGAGGGAACCTGCAACCAAGAATACTCTATCCAGCAAGGCTATCATTGAGAATAGAAGGAGAGATAAAGAGTTTCCCAGAAAAACAAAAATTAAAGGAATCCATGGCCACTGAACTAGCCCTGAAATAAATGTTACAGGGGATCTTTGACTGGAAAGGAAAGCCCATAACTAAAAATAAGAAAAGTAGGAAACACAAAAGCAACAAAAATAAGCATATCTATAAAAATCAGTCAAGAGATTCAAAAAATAAAAGGATATAAAGCATGACACCATCAACTAAAATGTGGGGAGTAAAAAATGGGTTGAAACTTAAGTGACCATCAACTTAATATAGACTGCTATATGCATAAGATGTTATATACAAACTTAATGGTAACTACAATTAAAAAACCAGTAATAGATATGCAAAACTTAAAGAGAAAGGATTCCAAGCAAATCACTAAAAAAGGCCAGCAAACCATTAGAGAAGATAGCAAGAAAAGGAACATAGAACTACGAAAACAACCATGAAATATCTAACAAAATGGCAATAAGTACACCCCTATTAATAATTACTTTCAAAAACATGACTTCAGATGTAAGTGGACTAAATGCTCCAATCAAAAGACCTAAGGTGATGGAATGGATAAATTAAAAAAAAAAAAAAAAAAGCAAGATTCATCTACATGCTGCCTACAAGGGACTCATTTCACACATATAGACATCTGCAGATTGAAAGTAAATGGATGCAAGAGGATTTATCATGCAAATGAAAGTGAAAAGAAAGCCAGCATAGCAATACTTATATTGGACAAAATAGACTTTAAAACAAAGACTGTAACAAGAGACAAAGAAGGACACTATATAATCAAAAAGGGAACAATCCAGTAAGAAGATATAACAATTGTAAATATGGATGCACCATCATGGGAGCACCCAAGTACATAAGGCAGCTAATAACAAACATAAAGGAAGTAATTGATAGTAATATGATAAGAGTACGGGACTTTAACACCCCACTTACACCAATGGGTAGATCATCCAAACAGAAAATCAACAAGAAAACAGTGACTTTGAACATTATATTGGACCTGATGAATCTAACAGAAATATTCAGAACATCCCATCCTAAAAAAGCAGTATACACGTTCTTTTCAAGTGCCCATGGAACATTCTCCAGAATAGATCACGTATTAAGCCACAAAACATGTCTCAACAAATTCAAAAAGATTAAAGTCAGAACATGCATCTTTTCTGAACACAATGCTATAAAACTAGAAATCAACACAAGAAAAAAATATAGGAAGAACACAAATACATGGAGGTTAAATAACATACTAGTTAAATAACTAGACAATGAATGAGTCAACCAAGAAATCAAAGAAGAAATAAAAAAATACACAGAGACAAATGAAAATGAAAATACAGCAGTCTAAAATCTTTGGGATACAGCAAAAGTTGTTTTAAGAGGGAAGTTTATAGCAATACAGGTCTACATCAAGAAGCAAGAAAAATCTCAAATAAACAACATAACTCTACACCTAAAGGAGCTAGAAAAGGAAGAAAAAACAGTAGAAAAAAGAAAATATGAAAACTGAAGCAGAAATAAACAAAATAGAAACTAAAAAAAAAAATATCATAGATCAAGGAAACCAGGACCTGGTTCTTTGAAAAGATCAACAAAGTTGATAAATCTTTAGCTAGACTCATTAAAAAGAGAGAGGGGTGGGGGGACTCAGATAAGCAAAATCAGAAAGGAAAGAGGATAAATAACAACAATACCACAGAAATACAAAATATTATAAGAGAATATTATAAAAATTATATGCCAACAAATTGGACAACTAGAAGAAATGGATAAATTCCAACAAACATACAATCTCCCAAAACTGAATCAGGAAGAAACAGAAAATTGTAACAGACCAGCAACAAAATCGAATCAGTAATCAAAAAACTCCCAAAAAAACAAAAGTCCAGGACCAGACAGCTTCCCAGGTAAATTCTATCAAACATTTAAAGGAGAGTTAATCCCTACTCTTTTCAAACCATTCCAAAAAATAAACGAGGAAGAAAAGCTTCTAAATTCATTCTAAGAGGAGAGCATTACCCTGATACTAAAGCCAGGAAAAGATACTACAAAAAAAAGAACTACAAGCCAATATCTGTGATGAACATAGAAGCAAAAATCCTTAACAAAATATTAGCAAATCAAATGCAACAGGACACTAAAAAAATTATTCACCACAATCAAGTGGGATTCATTCCTGGGATGCAAGGATGGTTCAATATTTGCAAATCAATCAACATGATACATCATATCAACCAGAGAAAGGATAAAACCATACGATCATTTCAATAGATTCATAAAAAGCATTTGACAAAGTACAACATCCATTCATAGTAAAAACCCTCAACAAAATAGGTCTAGATGGAACATACCTCAACAAAATAAAGGCCATATATGAAAAACCCATAGCTAACATCATACTCAAAGGTGGAAAACTGAGAGGTTTTCCATTAAAATCAAGAACAAGACAAGGATGTCCACTCTCACCACTTTTATTCAACATAGTACTGGAAGTCTAGCCACAGCAATAAGAGAAGAAAAATAAATAAAGGCATCCAAATTAATAAAGAAAAAGTAAAATGTTCATGATTTGCAGATGACATGATACTACATATAAAAAATCCAAAAGACCACCAAAAAACAACTAGAACTGATAAATGAATTCAATAATGTTGCAAGATATAAAATCAATATACATAAATGTATTACATCTCTACACACTAATAAGGAAGTAGCAGAAAAGAAATAAAGAAAACAAGCCCATTTATAATTACACCAAAAATATTAAAATACCTAGGAATAAACTTTACTCTGAGAACTCTGGAAAACATTGACAAAAGAAATTGAAGATGACAAAATAAATGGAAAGACATTCCATGCTCATGGATTGGAAGAAAAAAAATATTGTTAAAATGTCCATACTACGCAAAGCAATCTACAGATTTAATGCAATCCCTATCAAAATACTAACAGTATTTTTCACAGAACCAGAATAATCTTAAAATTTGTATGGAACCACAAAAGGCCCTGAATAGCCAAAGCAACCTTGAGAAAAACAAAATTGAAGGTATCATAATCCCAGATTTCAAGATATACTACAAAACTACAGTAATCAAAACAATGTGGTACTATTACAAAAATAGACACATATATCAATGGAACAGAATAGAGTTCAGAAACAAACCCATGATTATATAGTCAATTGATCTTTGACAAAGGAAGCAAGAATATACAATGAGAAAGAGACAGTTTCTTCAACAAATGGTGTTGAAAAAGTTTCATTCATGCAAAAGAATGAAACTCTATCATTTTCTTACACCACACACAAGAATAAGCTCAAAATAAATTAAGGACCTAAATGTGAGATCAGAAACCAAAAAAATCCTGGAAGAGCGCACAGGTAGTAATTTCTCTGTCATCGGCCATTGCAACATTTTTTTGATTTGTCTACCGTGGCAAGGGAAACAAAAGCAAAACTAAACTATTGGGATTACATCAGAATAAAAAGCTTCTGCACAACAAAGGAAAGAATCAGTAAAACTAAAAGATAACCTACCAAATGGGAGAAGATATTTGCAAATGATGTATCTGATAAAGGGTTAGTATCCAAAATATATAAAGAACATATACAACTCAATACCAAAAAATAAATAATCCATTTTAAAAAATGAGCAGAGGACATACAGACATGAAAAGAGGCTCAACATCACTCATCATCAGGAAAATGCAAATTAAAACCACAATGAGATACCACCTCACACCTGACAGAATGGCTAAAATCAAAAACACAAGAAACAACAAGTATTGGCAAGGATGTGGAGAAAAAGGAACCCTTGTGCACTGATGGTGGGAATGCAAACTGGTGCAGCCATTGTGGAAAACAGTATGGAGGTTGCTCAAAGAGTTAAAAATAGAATTATCATATGGGCCAGTAATTTCAGTGCTGGGTATTTACCCAAAGAAAATGAAAATACTAATTCAAAAAGATACTTGCACTCCTATGTTTATTGTAGCATTGTTGACAATAAACAAGATTTGGAAGTAACCCAAGTGTCCATTAATAGATGAATGGATATAAAAGATGTGATGATATAGATAGATAGATATAGATATAGATATAGATAGATATAGATATAGATATAGATATAGATATAGATATAGATAGATACAATGGAATATTACTCATCCATAGAAAAGAATGAAATCTTGCCATTTGCAACAATATGCATGTGTCTAGAGTGTACAATGCTAAGTGAAATAAGTCAGCCAGAGAAAGACAAATACCATATGATTTCACTCATATGTGAAACAAAACAAATGAACAAAGAAAAAAAGAGGCAACCCTAAAAACAGACTTTTAACTATAGAGAACAAATTGATGGTTACACAAGAGAGGGTAGGGGGATGGGTGAAATAGGTGAAGGGGATTAAGAGTCCATTTATCATGATGAGCAGTGAGCAACATATAGAATCATTGAATCACTATATTGTACACCTGAAACTAATATGTAACACTATATGTTAACTATACTAGAATTTTTAAAAAATTAACTGGTCTACAGAATAGAATTCATTTACTCATGCATTCATTGAGTCATTATTGATTCATTCAGCAGTGTTTATTTAACACATATTATGGCCCACATCCTGCAAAAGATACCTTAGATGCAAAAGCTAATAAAACATTGTAGCCCAATGTAATGTTTCTTATTCCCCTTACATTACCTCTGCCTCACCTTAGTCCAGGCCCCATAGCTCCTCAACAACCAAAAAAGACTATCACCTACAGTTTTCTCCAGAATCTCCGGCCAATAGGCAATTGTTCAATCCTCCTAATGCACAAATTTGTTTATATAACTTCCTTCTTCAAAAACTTTTAGTTGCACCCCCCTAACCTATGAAGTAAATTATAAATTCCTTAAATGAAAATAATTTAAGAATCTCTCTATCTTGGTCCCAATATATCTTTCCAATCCTAAAAAACTAACACATAGAGGAGTGATTTACATTATTACCTCAGCCTTTCCATATCTATTATTTCATATATATTAGCCTGGGCTCTTCACATATTTTATCTTCATAATAACACCAGAGATTCACAGGGCACTATTGTATGCTTCCCTAGAACATTTCATTTTCACCTGGGCACACCAAAGACTTGATTTTTAAGCCCCTCCCCCCCCCCCCCCCCAAGATCTAGGTGGAGCCACATGACTGGCTCTGGCCAACAGAATATGAACAGATTTCTAGGCCTGGTCCCTAAAAGATCTCCCACACTTGCTTCCTCTCGCTTCCCTTCTATAGTGAATTTGGGGACCAAATATTAAGGACAATGGTGTCCCAAGATGGAGTCCCTAACAGCAGAGTTTCTCTCTGACCCTGCCTCACTGCCACCCCCCAAATATAAATGGGACTAAGATGTTAGGAAACATCCGGTTTTTACTGTTTTCAGTCACTGAGATTTGAGTTTATTTGTTGTTTCAGCGTAAACTGTTTTATTCTGACAACGCAGCCAGAAATTAATTTGATATTCTTTTAGAAATGAAAACTAAGATTCCAAATGGCAAGTGACACCTAAATTCATATATTAATAAGTAGGATTATAAATTCAGGTCTCTACTTTCTGTGATGATTTATATGTGAATTTCACTGGGCTCATGGATGCCCAGATAGCTAGTCACATATTATCTCTGGGTGTGTCTGTGAGGGTGTTTCTGGAAGAGATTAACATTTGAATCAGTAGACTAAGTAAAGATTATCCTGAGCAATGCAAGTGGAGATCATCCAATTCATTGAGGGCCCGAATGGAACAAAAAGGCAGAGGAAGAGGGAATTTGCTCTCTGAGCTAAGTTACCTACCCTCTCCTGCCGTTGGGTTCTGGGGCTATGTATAGTGTTGGGTTTACATTACCTTGCATATAAGTCACCCAATAATCATGTTGAATGAATAAATGTTGTGGTTTAACTGTTTAATCTATCATTAGTACATACATAGACTTACAGCAAATGTCAACGGAAGTCACTTCTGATAATAACACAGAGGGGTAATATATGCAAAGGATCTTCTGGACAAGATGTCCACTTTGATCTCCTTTTTAAATACGGGACATTAGTTCTGATTTTTAAAGTGTACTTTGAAATCCTCTGATCTTCTCTAATGAGCCACTTGATTATATAAGGCTGTGCCTCATGTTTCAGCAATGAATTTGGCACTGTGTTCACCAGAGCTGGGCTTAGCAAATTTGAATAGTGGAGGAGACTATTAACAAGCAGTTATTCCTGTGTTACTTCTTTTGCCACAAACCAATTTACTTCAGCAATTTTTACCTACTTAAAAAAAAAACTACACAAATTAGAGCATGTCTTTAAAAATAAATTGCTTCTAAATAAACCTTAGATGCAATTAGAATTATGATACTTTTTATGAAGAGCTGTGTCTCCTTCCATTTGGTGCTAGTGACAAAGGTTAAAAATGCCCTCCTATAAAATACCACATAATTAAACAAAGCAATTTTGTAATTACCCACTACACAACTGGATAAATTCCAAGTTTCATAATTATTTTAACCTATAGATGATCTACTTGTATAAAAAAAAAATAAGTCCAATGGATAAAAGAATGGAATTTCTCTTCAGCACAATTTAGTTTTGTTCCCATTCTCTCAACTTAGGCTTCTTTTTTAAAAGAATGAAAATAACAAATAGCAAACAATTTCTGCTCTTTGTATCTCCCTCCTCACATAACTATGCACAGATATGGGAGTAGACTGTCAAGGAGAAAGCTTGAAAATTTTTGCAACCTAGCACTGGAAATGAGACATGGTGGTACGAGGCATATTGAAAACCCAACCCCCACCATCAACAGGTGTAAGAATAATGCCAAAGGAGAAGTTGAAGGAACTCATGATAATAATCTGATGGAGACAAAACTCTATAAAACACAAATCCTTGTTTCCCAGGGATCAAATTACACCACTACGTAGGCAACTTTCCACCATGCCAACTTCCTGTGTTGAGCTTCCAAAAGTTTTCGTCTAAAGTGCACACCATCTCCCCTCATCTTTGCAAAGTGCCCAGGGGGGCAGGCTCTCTCCCCACCAAGCTCCAGATAAATGTCCAGCTACCTCAGGGTCCACTCCCACTACCCCATCACACTAAGATGAAGACCGCCTATGAATAATTCTACAGAAGGAATCCATTCTGCACAATACAACACACTCTGGGATGACAAAGGGGAGAAAAACTCTTTTTAAAAAAAAAAAAAACCATCCTTCAGAATTTCCAGGTCACTGGATGATTTTAAAATCACAGTGATGACCAACCACTTTCATCAAATATCCATGATACACCTTAGGCATTTTGCAAAGTACTAATCCTAATACCTTAGCCAAATGTCACCATGGGGTAGGTACCCTGATTAATTATTTAGTCATTTTATTTTGAAAGTAGTATTCTTGCTTTAGGCTCAGACCATTACCCCACAGCACAGTGAGCAAATATCCACAGATTCCAGGAGTTTCTATAAATGAAAAGTCTAAAACCTGATGACATCTGATGAAACTGCATTCAGATCTCACTAAAAGAGCTTGATAGTAACTTTTCCAGAAGGCTACTTTTACCTTCTGGAAAAGTGCACAACAGAACATGTTAACCAATGAGTCACAGGGTCCAAGTTCAATGTCCTTTGAAAACTCATCTCCCAGTCTGAGCATTTAGACTGAGGAAGAACAAGGGTCATTACATGACTACAGTGGTCCAGGCAAAGCAGCTTGGATTTGTCCCTCAGCCTGCCCCTCTTTCTGAGTTTTGGTATGAAAATAGATGTCTACATTATCTGACCTTCACATATATGGAACAGGAACACCCAGTGTAAGTTTCAGCTGGAAAACAACTTGAGGTAACATAAAGTGAGCATGCATTTATTCATCACTTCTTAGGCTTACCATTTTAAATCCATACGACAAGACTTTTTTTTTTTTTTTCCATGAGAACTCGGAGGTTCTAAGAATTGAAGTGACTTTGTCAAGGTCACCTAATAAGAAAGTAATATAACTGAGCATTTGTCTCCACAGCCTACTGTCTTTCTACTATAGCATGTTAACTCCATGGATTTTAAGTTTAAAATGTTGACTTTATGTTTCTTAACCTCTAAATCTTTTTCTTTTTCTGTAAAATTGTAACATTCCCAAAATCACACAGCTGAAAATGGACAATTATGGGATGTGAAACACTGGCTTTGTATTTCTTTCTGACATACCACATTCAAACAACACTAGACATTTGGCCTTCCTCTGCCAATTCTCTTCTTCCTCTTGTCTCCTCAAAACCTGGGATCATCTCAAAAGCACCCTTCCTGTCAGTGACACACGTCTTATATACATCAAACAGATCTGGTAATTCTACCTTCAAAATCTTACTCATATCCGTCACTTTTCCATATCTCCATCTCTACCTTCAGGACTAGTTACCATCACCTCCAGCTGAGGTAAGTGATGTCCATCACCAATCCAACACTTCCCACAAGGCCAGGACCTTCTGGAAACATAAATCAGGCCATATATGACCTCAGTGCTTGAAACCCTTCAATGACCTCCTATTTCATTTAGGATTACCCCCTGGTCATTTCTCTCCTTTCTCCCACATGCCTTACTCATTATTCCTGTTCTTCATATGTATCAAGCCATTTTCTTTTTTTCCCCCTTTCCCATAAAGTGTTTTATTAACTGAACATGACTGAACATGACATGGCCAGATATTATTTTATATCCTATGAGCCAACAATATGATCTTCGTTGGTACAGATCCTTGTAGGAGGGCTTCTGTAAAGCATCTTGTTTCCTCTAGCATTTTTCAAGTATAATTGACATATAACATTCTATTAATTTCAGGTTTATGACTTAATGATTCAGTATTTGTATACACTGCAAAATTATTACCACAATAAGTTTAGAAACCAACTGTCACCAAAGTTATAACATTGTTTCTTGTGATGAGAACTTTTTAGATTTACTCTCTTGGCAACTTTCAAGTACACACTACAATTCTGTTGACTTATAGTCACCATGCTGTACGTTTTTTCCCCCGTGACATTTATTTTATAGCTGGAAATGTATGCCTCTTGATGCCCTTCACTCATTTCACCTACCCTCCTCTCCTCTGTTCTCCATATCTATGAGTTTCGTTTGCAAATGTATCAAGGCCTTGTCCACTTCAGGGGCTTCATACTTGCTAATGCTTCTGCCTGGGGCCCTCTTACTCCTTCATCATCCCACTTCACAGGTATTTCCTCACTGGAGATACCCTTGCTTCTCCTCTCCCATTTCTACTGGGCCCCCCTCTTCCTCTCCTTCATAGTCTCCTGTATCAAAGCATTGGCTAAGTTTCAATAACAAAGAGATTCAAAAAAACCAATGAACTTAAATAAGATGGAAGTTCATTTCTCTGTCAGTTATAATACATGAGTCCAAGGCTACAAGGGACACCCTGCCATCTTCAAATTGCAGCCTCCACTTGCGATCCAGAACTTTTGTTTTAGTTCTCATCATTTCTAGCCAGCAGGAAGGGGGAAAGGGCCAGGGAATAAATGTGATTCCTTTCTAAGATGCACCTCTAAAGTGCAAAAAAATAGTCCTGTTCCTATCCCATTGGCCATAACTTAGTCATGTGGACAAGCCATAAGAGATGGTCAGTGTTTGGTGGTGATCTCAACCAAAACTCAAGCATTCTATCATTAAAGACAGGCAGAAGGGACATTGGTGAAAAACAAGCAGACTCTATACTTTCTCTTTACAGGACTTATTTCAACTAATAATGACATATTTATTTGGTCCACTATTTGTTCAATGTCTGTCTTCTCTTTCAATGACAGAGAAACATTTTACCACTTTGGATGACCATAATGTCACCATGCCTGACACAGTTCCTGGAGTATACTAGTTGAGTCATAAATGTCTAATGATTGAGTGAATAGCTAAGAGTTCTTAAAGAATTGTGCAAACTAATATGTCTACTTTCCTCTAAATATATTCTCAGAGGATAGAATATATACTCTGTATATGTGGGTGTGTATCTCCATTGACCCTGCCAATTCCTCTGATGCCTCTGCCTTTCAGCACCATTTCTTCCTTGGACACTTTATCTGGAACTTATTAACACTCCACTGCAACTTTTTTCCTGACCTAGTTTGCATTTGTCACTGCTGATGACCTTCCCATTGTTCTTACAATTCTTTCTGTCTTCGTTTCCCTGCTAACCAGTGTTACTTCTGCCCTCCACCCAGATGGTCCAGTTACCCTTCTTTCATGCCTCTACTACAATGAGGCTTTGCTCATTGGTATCAATTCCTTCTTCCATTGAACAACTTTTTGAATCGCCAATCTGCTTACCATGCTAGTCACCAAGACATGACATATGTGATGTAATCTCATTCCCCAAGGAGTCTCCAAGTCTGTTTGGGAGGTAGACTAGAAAACAATTTGAATCCAAAGGAACAGGTGCCATAAAAAAAACGTTTGCTTAAAAAAAACATGGGAACTACCTCATTGTATCTGATATTATTATCATCGGATCATCCAAACTTTAAGGATAAGGAGGCTAAAGCTCAGAGAGCTAAAGTAATTTGCTCAAAGTCAGACATCTCCGAGTGAGAAAGTAGAACTTCCAGTTCAAGGCAATCTGATAAACTCACCATCTTTCCCCCCTGACAAGCTCTAATGCAATGCCACTCTACTCTGCTATGGTCTATTCTCCCCTAAGTTTTTGACATGGCTGTCAGCTCAGCCTCTTCTCCTTGTCCACAAGCACCCAGCTCCAAACGGGCCCCGTTATGCACTCCATACATTAGGGTAATGGCCTCTCGTGTTATTTGCCTCAGTCTAGGACCTTATCAGAACAGTAGGCACCCCCAGATGCTGGGTGGTACAGAGAGAAATGACATCTGTTTGCTGGTGTGCCAATTACATCTCATGGCAAACTACCCCATACATTCAAAAATAATGCACTTATCTCTCTCATGGTTCTGAGGGTTGACAGGGCTCAGGTGGGTAGTCCTTGCTCAGGAGCTCTCAAGCACTTGCAGCGAGATGCTGGCTGGGACTCCTCACTCACATTTCAGGTGCCTGGGCTAAGATGGCTGGGAAAAATGGGAACCGGGTAGACGGCTCCATGCAGCTATCTTGGATTACCTCACAGCACGGCAGTCTCAGAGCAGCTGGGCTTCCCACATGGCATCAAGCTTCCCCAAAAACATGCATTCCAAGAGGTCAGGGAGAAAGCTTTAGGCTTTTTTTTTTTTAATCTAGACTTGTAAGTTCCAGAATGTCACTTCTGCTGAATTCATATAAATCTAATTAAGTCAAAAACATCAGTCCATATTCCAGGGAGGCGAGTTAGACTCTACTTCTCCATGAAAGAAGTAGCAAAAAAATTGGCAGCCTTCTTAATCAACTTCATGTGGAGTAACACAGATCCGGGCTCAAATCCCAGGTTTGCCACTTACTAACTGTGTGACCTTAAGCCAGTTACTAAGCCTCTCTGAAACTCAGTGTTCTCACCTTCAAAATGTTGAAAACACTCTTTCTCTCACCAGGCTGCTGTGAAAACAAAGGGAAATTCAGTATGTGAAATGGCATGTGCCAGGCAGGTGCTCAGTAGGAATTAGTTTTTTTTCCCCTCATGCTCTACCCCTCACTCCCAAGCAGGTGGCAGAATAGGGCTTCCATAAACAGGGGCCAACTGAAAGAGCTCCCAGATGCAAATGCTAAAGCAATCTAAACAGAAAAATGAATAAAGTAGTATTGGATTATAACCCAAATTATAAAATAAATATTCCTGAGTCCATTCAGATGTAAACAAATACATAAATTTATAAATGGGGAGAAGAAACAAATATGCTCTGCAGAAGAATTCTAAATAATTTAGGTTAGAAATGGAGCATAACCCCCCATACCTCAACTGGGGACTAAGCATAGTGACTTCTTTCCAAAGAGTGTAGTACAGAAAGGGAGAAACCTGACCAACCCTACCCCAGCCAGGTGACCAAGGTCAGCATCAGTAGTTGTTAGTCATGTTGACAGTTCGTGCTCCTCATATGATGTGATGGAAATGGTACTTAACCTCTGTGATCTTGCTCCAAACATCCATAACCCCAGTCCAACCATGAGAAAAACATCACACAAATCCTGAGAGATGAGTCCTTGACTAGTACTCCTGAAAACCCTCAAGGTCATCAAAAACAAGGAAAATTTAAGAAACCATCAGAACCAAGAGAAGCCTGAGGAGACATGACAACTAAATATGATATGGCATCCTAGATGAGATCCTGACACAGAAAATAAAAAGGAAATTAAGTTAAAACCAAAGAAATTTGAATAAACTATGGAAATTAGCCATCATAACGCATCATTGTTGGTTCTTTAATTGTAACACATGTATCATACCAATTTAATATAGCCCTTGATAAACACTAAAAAGACTGATGCCTTCTGAGGTGTTATTAGTCTTAGTGGTCATGCCAGGCGATGCTTGGGCTCAGAAGCCAGCATGTTGAGTTGAGTATCTGGGTTGAGTTGGGCAGGCTCTTCAGCTTGGAATCACATCTCATGCTAACCCAACACACTTGATTCCTGCCTTTTCTTCGTCCATGGCACAGTCACCTCCCAGATCCCCCAGTTCAAGACTTCAGAGGCAGCCTTTCACTGTTTTTGTCCCACTTTCTAAGTTCAATTGTTTCTATTCATAATTTTATCTCAAACCCAGTACCTCAATTCAGTACCACTGTCCTAGTTCCGTCCTCAGCACCAATCATCCACACCTTTATGATTCTTACTGTCCCCAAGCCTCCCTCCGATTTCAATCCATCCTTCAATGTCATCAGAATTGACTTCTCCAAAAGGGTATTTGATGGCACCAACCCCTGCTCAAAAGTCCCTCACTCCTTTCAGATAGAAGGCACACCTACTAGCACTCATAGAAGGGTCTTCACATTGGCCACAACTCACATTTCTGCTTTCTTTCCCTACCTGTCCCTCTGACACCTCTGGCAGTCAAACCAGATTGCCACTGCACTTCCTCACACCGTCCTGGATTGTCAGGCCTTTGTGCCTTTGAGGGTCTTTGGACTCCACCAGGAATGCCCATGTCATCCCTTCCCTGTCTTTCCTCACTTGGTAGACCCCTCACCCCACAAACCGCACCTCAGAAGTTACCTCTTTCAAAGCTCTCTCTGACTCCCCAAGCAGAGACTCTCCCCAATAGCACCGCCTATGTGTGATTACACTTATTCTCACAAGAAGAGTCTGTCCTGTGAGGACCACCTGACATCCACCCATGTCCTCCACACCTACAGCAACGCCATTCACACGGCGGGTATCCAGTAAATGTGCACCAGATGCTTCTATTCTATGACTCACCCCAGCTGTTCTGGGCCACACACCCCGGGCCCCTTTGCTCCCATACACCACCACCTCCTACCCTCATTAGAACTTTCTTTTTAGATGACCATCTCCCTGTTGGCTCTTCTGAGGGTCAACTAGGACTTTGCAGCAAGAGTCAGCAACATGAGAAAAGAACTGACACCTTGAGCTTAACTTCAGAAGCTTCCAAAGCTCAAGAGGAGACTCAAATGGTGACAGTCTCTCTCCTCTTACGTGAAATATATTCCCTCGTGTCGTTGTTATATCCTGCTGACTCAAGATGAAACAGCTGCAGTCAAAGGAAAAGGTTTGTTTTACTTAATAACTGCAGCATCCCAAGGCTTCCTCCCTGACTAATCAGTCACAGATTCCAACAGAGAGCACGAGAGCGCCCCCTGCCCAGGCCCAAGGCAATAACTGGTCTCCCACCAGCCTGCATGTCGCGTTGGAGTCTCTTCATCGCCCTCAGAGTCTGTAAGACACTCCCCTAAAGCAGAGCGAGATACCATAGGAACAGGGGTCCAAAAAAAAATTAATAATATGCCATTAGAAACCAAATTAATGAGGGAGAGGAAATTACAAAATAAATTTCCTCAGATGAATCATACAGAAACCCAAACACGTTCACATAAATTGGTGTTAAGAAGTAAGCTTAAATTTGGACCTCCAACGGCTGAATATCAAAGGAATATCGAAGGCCACATCCAGATGTTTCCTGAAGTTCTTCTTAAAGAATTCTATCTTATCACAATGAGGCCATTTCTTTATTTTTGTACAACTGCTCTAATGATTTAAATTATAAATCATGTGAGATTTTTCCTCTTGTTTTGGTTTTTCATATATATTATCTCTTTTCCTAAATAGTAATTCTTATCCTTTAAAACACATAAGGCCAATGATGAGACATAGGAGGTGGAGATTGGCACAAAATTACTAGAGACCAGTGCTCCCCTACCGAGGGCCCAACTATGGTGCATATCGGTAAAATTTCTTGCTGAAAAGCACTAATTTTTTTTTCCACTGGAACCCTCGGCCTTTTCTCCATGATTCTAACACCAAATGTGGATCTATGGCCAAAGCATAAATACAATGAATCAACATTCATTAAAGGTTAGCATTGTTATATATTATAATTGTCTTAATAAATCTTTATCAAATTTTATAAATAAGTCAGGAGTAACTAATATACTAATAGGAATCAAAATCACAAAGACCACAGGGTTTTTTTACTTCAATAGGTCTACATTTGATCATTAGCTTAGTAGTGATACAGAAAATTTCCTTTTTTTTTTTTTTAATTCTCTAAACTGATATTTGCCTCAGAGATAGCAGCTGATAACAGAGAGATTATGAAAATTCTGGCTAAAATTAAAATGCCAAAACTGGATCTTCTGGATAATGAGAAACTGATTGCCTCTATTACTGGAGAGGAAATGAAAACAGCAATAGAAAAATTTGCAAGTAGCAAGCCTCCCGTGGTGATGAGTACCAATTGGAATAGGATAAAGCTTTTGAGGGAGAATCAAAAGATCTGTTATGCAGGATTTATGAGGACTGTCTACTTATGAGATCCATGAAAGCCCTAACGCGAGAGGCTTTGTTCTTATAATCTGTCAAAAGTACCAACGTCGCTCCTGTTTGCTTAATTAATTGCACTGGATTTAAAAAAAAAAAAAAAAAAAAAAAAAAAAAAAAGCCTTCCAGGTAGGAACTGGATGAAATAATTCAAGTTGAGATCAGTGGTGGTCTCTTGCATGGCTGCACTTATTATATGTGCAAAATGTCTAATTTACGAGTGCCAGCAAATAGATTTAGACCTCCCTTCTACTGCACAGAAAGTCTTTATCATGTAGAAGAGGAATATTTACAAAGGCTGCTAAACAAATTTCATTTTCAAGAACTTGAGTAAATGACATAAAAGGCATGAACCTCTTTGTGATACCACATCAGTTACCAGCAAGAGGGCTTCTTTCTCCAGAGAAGGAAACATGTGGGATATAGGTACCTTTTCACTTCATTTCATCTGTTGACAAAAGTTTATGTTTGATTCAATAGGGAAGTGATTCAAGGTAAAAGTTAAAAGTCAACCATCCTTGGAAATGGTGTACTTCATTTTAAAGTAATGTGTTCACTCCACTTTTCAAATTACTTGAAAAACCTCACCTTATCAAAACCACAAGAATCTACAAGCAAACACTTAAAACAACAACAAAAAAGACAAAGACATAAAGCAATTGTGCTCAACAGCACTTAGCAAGTGGGAAAGAATAAAATCCAAATCTCTCCAGCTAAAGGTAACTTTTTTAACAGACAGTATCCAAATATTCTTTCTTTGAAAACTTTATAGTTGATCACTTGTTCATTGTCTTTGGTTTTTCTCAAACTAGAGCCCCACATTGGGTGAAGGAGAAGAGAAATTTTCATGTTGTTTCAATTTTGGAGATCATCCAATGAGACAATACAAACATATACCTGAAAGACCCGCTTATGGCGACACCAGGGCCTCTCCCCCATTTCTCAGTACCTTTGGTTTCTGCCTGACCTCGAAAATCCTCGCTGCACACAAACCATTCTGATGGCAGTTTCCACTTAAGGCAAGATTTTCCAGAATGGTAGCTTATTCAACCCAAAATATTGTATTTCCTTTCCTTTTCTTACAATTTTTATTAAGTTATGTACTACTATAATTATTAAGTTACTTGCTACTTACTTCTCAATGAAGTAAAAGGTAACCATAGCATATAGAGTCAAGAGCAACCTCGTGTTTTACTGCAGCGTTATTTACAACAGCCAAGACGTGGAAGCAATCATAAAAGTCCATCAACGGATTAATGAATAAAGAAAATGTGGTATAGATGCACAACTAGTCAGCCACAAAAAAAAAAAAAAAAGAATGTAATCTCGCCATTTGCACAAATGTGGATGGACCAAGAGGGCATTACGCTAAGTGAAATAAGTCAGACAGAGAAAGGCAAATACCATGTGATTTCACTTATTTGTGGAATATGAAAAAAAAAAACACACAATAAAGCAAACTCATGGATACAGAGCACAGATCTGTGGTTGCCAGAGGCAAGGGACAGGTGTTGGACAAAAAAGGTGAAGGTGGTCAAAAGGTACAAACTTCCCATTATAAAATAAACAGGGATGTGAGATACAGTATGGTGACTGTAGTTAATAATACCATGTTGCATATTTGAAAGTTGCTGAGAGAATACATCTTAATAGTTCTCATAACAAGAAAACAATTATAACTATGTGTGGTGATGGATGTTAACTAGACTCATTGTAGTGATCATTTTGCTATATACGCAAATATCGGATCATTATGTTGCAAACTTGAAACTAATATAATGTATGTCAATTTTATTTCAGAAAAAGAGAGGAATTAGGAACACTAAGTATACTTAAGGGTACTCACTGAAAGAATCTTTTAAAACATTAATAACCTTCTTATAACATATTTTTGACCTATAAACTCATTTTTTTGACATTTTCTTATCCTCTGTTTGCATGTGAAATTAATATCTCTACCTTTCAAATATCAAAACCAGGCTAACTAAAGAACTATTGTAGATTGTTATGATTATAGAAAGAGATTGTTATTTCACTTTGCCAAAACTATTGCAGATTCCTGGAGAAGTCATAACAAGAAACAAATTGCTAAGGAAGCTATTAACTATTTAGTATTTCCAGCCATATGGAAATTCTAATATTATGTGTCCATGTGGATATGATAGGCATACTTAGTATGAAATTAATATTCTCTCAGTGGAATGTTTTGGTTATTTTTGTTTTTGCTTTTGTTTTTAGTATTTTGGTCAGCTTCCCATAAATGCCACTCTTTCTTCTTTTTTTTTTTTTAATTTTATTTAAATACAAGTTAGTTTCAAAGTTAGCACAGTTAGGTTTCTCTCATGATATATCTGTATTTGGAAGATTGAATTCCAGAACAATTTATTATAGTTGTGAGAGCAGTTTCAACTGATTGGCTGACCTATCTAAGAAGGTGTATGTCAGATAGAGAAGGGTAACAAGCCATTGTTCAAGGGAGGGTCAGGTCTTTAGGAATTCTCTAGGGTTTCTTTAGGCCCCACACTAATAGCCCAGAATTAGCAGGCTCTTGTGCTTACTGAGCCAGACCCCAAACCTAGATTCAGCCCCAAATCAGGCTGGAAGCAGACACAAGATGGCCATAATCAAATGCAAAGTGCTGGGGGGAAAGGGGGTATGTATACACATCTGTGCCTACGTCTGGCAAAAGGTGGAAAGGATCAGAAGAGGTAAGAAATGAGCAATACCTTGAAAGGTGATGAGGAAGATGTCTTATGAACAAGGAGGGGAAAGACATCCTCTAAGAGGGAAGTGAGGAGAAGTGGAGATGCACGGAAGGGTGAGGAAGTCTGCTGAGTTAAGGGACAGTGAGATGTTCACTGGGACTTGACTGTAAGGTGCAAGGGGGGAAGGTAGTGGTGTCATGTGAATTTGTGGGAGGTCTCCTGGGAGAGCAGAATGATTCTGGAGGAGCATCCTCCAGGACTGGCTTAGAGACACCAGCCAGCGTGTACAACCATTTAGACTCCGGAAGGGTGACTTAAGAGCTCAGAATGGTATCATGTCAGCTGAGATGGTAGCTGAGATACTGGAGCATGCACATCCTGGCTTTGCCCCTTTCCAGCTTTGTGACCTCGGGCATGTTACTTACTCATCTGTGAAATGGGAACAGTCACAGTATCTTTGTGTCACTGTGAAAATTAAATGCGTTGATTATGTGTAAGGCATTTTGCATGCACCCGGCACAGGCTAACATTACTTAAGTGCTAGGTAAATAAACTCATGACTGCAGCCATTAAAGTACCAATTCTTTAGGAAAATCTGCTCTGGCTTCTAGGCTTAAAGGGAGCCCTATTTACAAAAATACATTCAAAGGATCACTGAGGTCTCTGACTCTAGAATCTTAACCCAATAACTTGCTCTGAGGAAGAATTCCAGTCTTGACCCAGGTGTCAACTGAACTGAACCTTATGTAAGAAGTTATAAGGGTTCATCCTCAAGTGGGTACTTATTGGGCTCCCCAACAGAAATCAAGTAGAGTCTCTTGGTTTGCTTTAGCAGGCAGGGGAGAAGAAAGGCAGCAGAAGGATGAGTCCCAAGCAAAGCCAAGAGAAGAGATTTTTCCCCTCTCAGGGCTCTCTGATTATCCTCTGCTTCTCTGAAAAGCAATCATTCCTTTTTATAGGTTCTTCAGAAAGAAATACAAGGTTATTAAGAACATTTTTTAATTCACATAGCCCAGATATTTTTGGGTAACTATGTCATAATTATTGAGTTATGTGTCCAGATTGTATATAAAATAAATTGCTGTATATATATGAGCAAATGAAAAATGAACTCCAATATTCTTTATAATTGCAGCTACAATCACCTAAATGGATCATTAAAATTTTTACAGGAACACTCTGGGTTGCATTTTGTCTTCAACTTAAGCCTGTGTGGCATGGGGTTCATCAAACCTCATTCGTACAAATAGAAATACAGAGTCATGTGGGACAATTTGCTTGCTAACTTCTTTTAGATTTGTGCTGCAAATGACTGACCTCTACTCAAAACAATGAAAAAGAGAATATGGCCGATTCTGCCCTAACAAAATAAATGCATGTATACATGTATGTAACACGAAATGCTTACTTTGAAATTCAGTCACACTAATGAATAATATGTCAGGACCAGAGTCTATTAACTAATTATTGTAGTTAACAGTGTTAGAATAAAAATCTCTTCCAAATGTTTACAACTCAGCCACTGAACATTTCTTTAAAATGGAAATTACTTTGAATATTCCACATATGTCTCCCCCACCATACCATTACCCCTGCCTAAATATAACTGTATGTATAAAAATAAGGGGTGATGGGGCGCTTGGGTGGCTCAGTTGATTAAGCGACCAACTTTGGCTCAGGTCATGATCTCGCAGTTTGTGAGTTCGAGCCCCGCGTCGGGCTCCATGCTGACGGCTCAGAGCCTGGAGCCTGCTCCGGATTCTGTGTCTCCCCTTCTCACTACCCCTCCCCTGCTCACGCTCTGTGTCTCTCTGTCTCTCAATAATAAATAAACGTTAAAAAAATAATAATAAGGGGTGAGAAAACCTGGCTAAAATATAATTTGTATGTAACTTGGGCTGGATGGAAATCATGAGAGTCTACTACTTTCCTATGGGATTTTTGGAAAAATAAATGCATCTGAAAATGTTTCATTTAATTAAATAATAAATTTTCTTTAAAAAAAAAGAAAAGAAAAGAAAATGAAGTCAGGGGAATTGCAAGAAGAATGCTTTCTAAAAGAGACTAACAAAAGGCTTCTGATGTCACAAATTATATTACCTTTCAATACAACTATGCTCCCTAGTGGGGACTTGTAAAAGGTTTAGTTTAAATTTTTTAGGAGTTTGTTTCATGTAAGCATCACCACATATGCCAAATGATCCATTAAGGATGTTCCATTATAGCTTAAAGAGTTTTGAGTTAAATACACAGGGTATCGTGGCCTAAGATGCTAAGAAAATATGCAGCTCAATTTCCATTTGATGTAACCCTGAAGGAAAGTATTACCCATGGAACATTTGCTGCATTAAGGCAAGCATTTATACAATGCCTTCAGAACTACTTGGATGCTTCTGACCCCTCTAGACAAAGTCCATCTGTCTCAACACTTTGGAAAGTTAGTCGATTCCTGTTATTCATATATGAGATATGCATTTATAAAGTGTGCATTGCAAAAATGCCTAGAGACCTAAATTATATCTTCGTGTTTTTATGAGAATTGTATATCACAGAGTCAATGCACCGTCCTGGCCCACACTCCCCAAGACTCTGTATCTTGGGTCTTTCTCAAGCTAGCAGTTTTAGAGTTTGAAGTATGGACGTCCAGATTTTTCTCCAGTTATCCTGTTCTCATCTGTGCCCTCCACTGATAGTCAAGTGTCCTGGAAACACCTTTGAGGCCAGAATTACGTAAGTAGTGTCTGCATACTTTGAAAGAAAACTGATAGCCACAAGACACTGAGCATGCCCTGAGGATGTCCTACCACATGAGCCCCTGAAGTCGGTTCAAAGTCAGTGGTGCAAAAATATCCCCCGTGAATCTTGAACAAGTGCCATGTTGACAGAGGGAGACATCTGATATCCAAAAGGCCAAAGCAAAAGATGCATTTCTCAGAGGAAGATTAGACAGCTTACTTCTGGAAACTACAGTTCTTCCACATTGGTCTTTTATATTTGGCTTTCTTTCCACTCACTCACTCTCACCGGAAATCACCAAACCCAGTTAGATTTTATGGGAAGAAATCCAAGAACCCCACTGGTCTGAGAGAGGTGAAGAGTAATCAGAGAAGACTGTGTGGAGCAGGTAGGGTTCCATATAAGCTAGTTTAGACTTTTGTGTAGGTGCAGGTGAAGGAAGGCATTTTGTGCAGGTGAAGGAAGGCATTCTAAGTGGATAACAGCAAAACGAATAAGTCATAAAGACAGGAATGGCTGCAGAGTATTCAAGGAACAGTGAGTACACCTGCTTCTCCAGAGGCCACATTTGGGTTGGGGATAATGAGATTGGTTGGGGCCAGATAGTAGAGGTTCTTAACTATCCACCTAAGTGGGTTGGAATCTATCACACAAAACTGAGAAGTCATTAAAGGCTTTTGAGATCATGAAAACCACATTTCAGGAAGGTTTATCTGATGATTATATGCAGGAGAGATTTGGAGGCAGAGGATGAGTTGTGGGAAACTGGAAATTGGGAAGTATCAATACATCCTAGGCCAAACCTCTCTCCCGTTAGCTCCATATGGTGACTTGGTCTCAGAGAAACCCAACAGAGGAAAAACAAACAGCCTCCCTCATCCCATCTCACCTTCTCCCCATTTCCCAGGGCTAGTCCAGTGACATCTGCTGGGACAACACCCCTGGGAGAATTCCAAGTCCAGTTCGGAGCTCCTCCCCTCCTATTCACTTACCAAAGACACACAGATAGATAAGGAGAAGCCTTACCTTTTAAGGGAACTGGATTCTCCTTAGCAGATAAGACAGCTTTAAGATTAGTAAGTCTCCACCTGGGACAGGGCCAGCTGAATAGATCTGAATTGCCCTGGATGAAAGACCTCAATCTACAGAGCTCCTTATCAAAGCTACTAATCTTTCTGCGTATTCTTCATGCTGTTCCCAGGCCTGTCGAAGTTTTCTCCCACCTGCCTATCAAGTTTTGGGTCCATAATGTGGCCTAATGCCAGATCAGACCTGCCAGTCTCATTCCCAGCATGGCTTACCTAACCCTCTCTCCAACAAGACTTGTGCTGCCATCAGCTTGCTTGACCTCAGCTTGTCTCTCCAGTGCTTCTGGTCTCCAGTGCCCACAGTGGCCCTGACCCACCTTCTCATAGGGATGCTGTCACATAAGGAAGTCAGAGAGGGCTTGCAGCCATTTGGTCATAAAGTGGTGAGGGTTGGGGTGCCTGGATGCCCCAGTCAGTTAAGCGTCAGACTCTTGATTTCGGCTCAGGTCATGATCTCACAGTTTGTGGGACTGAGCCCCACATCAGGCTGTGTGCTGACAGAACAGAGCCTGCTTGGGATTCTCTCTCTCCTTCTCTTTCTGCCCCTCCCCCACACTTGGGCATGCTCATGCGCTCTCTCTCTCTCTCTCTCTCTCTCTCGAAATAGATAAAGAAACATTTTTTAAAAATAAAAAATAAATAAATAAGGTGGAGCAGGTCTGAAACACATCAAGATTAATGGAAGGAAAAAGAAAGCCAGCAAATAAAGCATGCCTGATTTCTCCTATCATACATTAGTGAGAGGGCTATAGGCCAGTTCACTCTGGAAGACAGCACCATGTACAGAGCATTTCCATGGTATCTGGTGATAAAAACATGTTAATGAAATTAAATCTCAAAATGTCTTTCTGGTAGTGATATTGAGTACCAAGACCTAGAAACTGTAATTATCTGCAATGAGACAGAATGAAAACGAGACTTCTTTACCTCTCTTCTTTCAACGTGATTTAAATTGGGTCACTGAAGAAAAACTCAGAATGCTGGCTCTCAAGTATTCTTTATGACTAAATCCAGGTCAATCTCATTTCTTTCCTGTAAACAAATGTGAAATTTTTTTTGTCATCATCTGTTTTGTAAAATATTTACATTCTAAAAATAAAATATTTACATTCTAAATGAAGATGAGAAAAGGCAAAAAAAATGGAAAAATGGAATTGTTAACAGAATGCAATACAGGATAATATAGTTACTAAGGGACTTTGGTCTGTTCAGCCCCCTATACAGAATACCACAACACAAAAACAGCTTTCCACAAGTAAGCCTAGCCCAAAGTCCTGAAAATACAGGTGTGTCTGACAGTGATACCCAGGAATGTACAATGGAAGGTCTGAGTTTGTTCTTTCATTAAATAGTCAGTAAGTATGTCATATATATCAGGGACTTATAAAAGTTTAAGAATATTGATGGAATTTTTTTTAATACTTTCAATAGTAGCAAAACAATCTCTTGTGATAAATGCAACAAACACAAAATGCTATAGAAACACACAGAAGGGGCACTTAATTCAAAAGTGGAGTCAGGGCAGACTTTCCTGGAGGCAGTGACTTGAAGACTGCCATGTTGAGGATGAGTGGGGATTGACAGGGCATGTCAGTGGACTGCAAGAGAAAGCAGCAGTAGGTGTAAAGGCACAGCACTGTGATTGTGCTGGAGACACACAGGGAACTAGAGATATTCCAGCTGATGAGGGTATGGAGCTCAAGGAAGGAAGTGCTAAGAGAGGGGCAGCGGACAAAGTAGGTAAGGACTGGACCATAGAAGACTTGGCTTGCCACGTTAGGGATTTGATTTTTATCGGGAAGGCAATGTGAAACCATGAAGGGTTTTGTTTTTGTTTTTTTTTTAATGTTTATTTATTTTTGAGACAGAGAAAGACAGAACATGAACAGGGGAGGGTCAGAGAGAGAGGGAGACACAGAATCTGAGCTGTCAGCACAGATCCCAATGCGGGGCTCCAACTCACGGACCATAATATCATGACCTGAGCCGAAGTCGGACACTTAACTGACTGAGCCACCCAGGTGCCCCAAAACCATGAAGGGGTTTTAGAGGCAATTGACATCATCTGATTTGCATTTAGAGCCCCCCTCACACTGGCTTCAGAACTGAGGGTAGCATGAGGTGGGGTTAGAATAGGGACAGTGAAACTAGGCAGGACACTAGGGGGTGTTCCAGAAGAGACATACAAGGACTTCCCCCAACATGGTGGGAGCAAGAACACAAAAGAGGGAAGGGAAAGAGATGGGAAAGAGAAAGACTCAGCAACACTGGGGATCTGGCTAAGTGAAGAGCCAGTCCCAAGGATTCATCACTTTGGGACTGTGTTCTAGATGAAGGAGAAGCCACTCCCCAAGATAAGGAGTGTGTCCGAAGAAACAGTGAGCTTGAATGTGAGATTGGTCTGTGAGTTGCCCAAGTAGAAACTTCTTGGTCTGTCTGAATGTTCAACCTCAGAGGCTTACATCCAAGCATCTTTACATCTCTTGGGTCAAACTGAAAAGCTATCAACCACAGAATAATTTATCTCAGACTTTAAGGTATTAGATATTATGCACAGATACCAGCTTGTGGGGTATCAAGCTCTGTAAGCATATGACCCATGTGAAAAGTGCTTCTTGCTTCTCTGGAAAGTGAGCCTCACCATAAATTTCAGGAAATTACTGAGAATCTTACTGTTTGGATTTTTCAGTCCAGACAAAAACTCATTTCTCCTATTCTTCTTCTATTTTGTAAACAATGTCCTATCCAATGTACTTCTATTGTTAATAACTTTGTGTACAAAACACTGCTGAGAACTTTTTTAAAAGTCCAAATATATTGGACTTATATTGGACTTATATATTGTCCCTTAGCGTCTAAACTCCTTCAAAATTCTCTAATAAATTACTCAGATGGGATGCTTCTTGACCAAATCCAGGAAGGATTCCTTCCACATATCCTATGAAATACAGCAAAATGACTAAATTTCTAGCAGGTATAGTGACTCAGTACTAGCTCTTTTATAGGAAGACGGCTCATGTAAAACAAAGCAAGATTTTAGTCTAAATGGAGCTTATGCATTGTCATCATCCAAAAGCCTCCCAAATTATTCCCCATATTAATACTTTTATAGAAGCATTTCCAGAACATTTCTGAGTCTTAAGTTTCAGGCCACATTTGACTAGGATTAGCAAAGCACCATTCACCACAGCACAGCTCTGAGGCAAGCCTGCAGTAAGGCCTATCAAGGCGCGTCTCACATCGCCACTGCTATCCCCCTCAACCTTGCATGACTCATGGAAGCATCTCCCCTCATCCACCAGTGCTCAGTCCTCATCTGCTCTCAACACAGCTGCCTGGGGAGCCTCTGCAATCACTGAGCTGAATTATACTCATCCTCTCTTCAAAACCCTCCAAGAGTTCTCTCTTTCATCCACAAAAAAAAGCCAAAGTCTTCAATGGCGTTATGGTGCCCCCACAGACCTGCTCCCCTCCTAACTCCTTCACTTTCATCCCCTATGATGCTCCCCCTTGCTTACTTCACTCCAGTCCCACTGGCTGCTATTCCTTCGAAACTCCTGGAACAGTCCTTCCCTAGGACCTTTGCCCTGGCTGTTCCCTCTGCCAGGAATGAAGACACATTATGGCTCAGTCACCCCACATCTTGCCAACTGTCACCTTCTCCGTGGGGTCTCTCCTGACCACTCTATTTAAAACAGAATCACACTCCACTCTTGCCCAGAATTCCCAGAGCACCTAACACTGCTCTGTGTTTTAGAACACTCATTTACTTATTTGTTGCATTGGCTGATTATTGTCTCCTCACACTAGAATATAAAGTCAATGAGAAGAGGGATTTTTCTTCTGTGTTTTGGTCTTGTCTTCTGGTGACTGGATCCATGCCTGGCACCTAATAGGCACTCAATAAATACTCATTGAATGAATGTGAGTGCATAGTACGTGAATTCTTCATTGCCAGCAAGAGTTTACTGTGTTCAGGTCTTATCCAGAAAGAAAATTTTAAAGACAGAGGAAGAATGGCTAGGCAGGCTATGGTTTTCCAAAACTGTGCACCAAGAGCACACGTTGGGGTCCCCATCAGTCACCACTAGCAGATCTCTAGGGAACCAATCTCGCATTCTTCCTTTCAGCTATTCACTCATTTCTCATGCGTGTGTTTTCAGAAATCTTTGAGTGAAAAGACCTTTAAGTACTATACACGTTACTGCTGATATCTACTCACACACAACTGGAAAAAATAAAACACATTATCTTCCTCTTGTGCTAACACCATGCTAGGTGCTACAGAGGGTTTTTTTTAAGATTAAAAGAGTGGTTCTTGTGTTCAAGGAAAACACAGCCTGGGTAGGAGGACTGGAAAGTGATTATATCTGACTAGGGGTGAGCTAAGAGCCATCTTCCTAGAAAAGGGACATTCGATCTCAGCCTTGAGTATGACAATGAGTTCGGCAAGTGGAATATAAGAAGACAAGATTTCAAATAGAGGGAAGAGAAAGCATTAAGGCCTAGAGGCATAAAGAGACAAGAATCTACTTCCAGGCTTTCTTAGCCACCTGTCCGTGTTTGTTTCAATGGGGGTATATGACTTTTGAAAACTATAAAGAAATGAACAAATGTAAGGAACATTATAATTACTTCCTTCCTTTGGAAGCTTGATTTGTTCAATCTGTATTTCATTCCAGAGATATGAAAGATAATGTAGGATATTAGGGACATTTTCCCTTTGGTTGACCATCGAGGAACTTAGTCCCATTTTTTTCCTACTATTCTCTTCTTTCTCTACAGTTGTTCCTAATTTTGGTAGAACTGGACTCTTCTGAGAATCAACAAAAATTGTAGACCCTCTCTCCAGAAAACTGCACATACGTACTGCTTCTCAGAGTTTAATCCAAAGAGCAGAATCCATTCAGAAATTATAGGTTTCTTTTTTATCCTTGTGTCCAATATAGTATGGGAAGACACAGTGGAAGAAGGGAAAGAGGTAAAAAGGCATAGAAAATTGGTGGATAGAAAGCAAGCACACATGTACACCAATTCATAGGCTCCAAGCTCAAAACCTCCCCATGGAAATAGAGCCCATAAAACTCCAAGCCAAGCACAAGAGATACGATGCGTAGCACTCTGCACGGAGCACCAGAGAAAACCAGAATGTGGCTATTCTCTCATGTCAACCTTTCCAATTTACAGCCCATTCTGCAAAGGCTGAATTGTAAAACCAGCAGGAGGCTTCAAAGTCAGAGGATACAGTCCTGTAACTTGATCTTCAATTTCTTCATCTGTAAAATGGGTGTAAAAACAAAATCCTCTCCTGTCTAACTCCTCCTATTGCTGTGAAAATCATAATAGATAGCATATGTAGAAAAGTTCCTATGCTCTCAACGTTTACGAATGATGGCTATTATTATTATGTCTGATTCGATATATAGCTCACCCTTCAGGATCAATACTTCTACAGCTCACTTGAAGGAAAAGCCCTTACCCACTGAAGCACTCTAATCAATAGTAAACTGTGCCTAATGAAATCAGCTGCTTCCACATAAGCCCCCTACATACTACCTGACTGGTCAAGTAGAAGTTTCACTACCGAATGTCTATCAAACCCGGGTGAATCAGCAATGTTATTATCCTACCAAACAGGTATATAGGGAATGACAGATGTGCCAGAATATTACTCAGAGGAAAACAAGCATGGGAGCTGACATTCAGCTTTCTGCTAGAAATGCACCAGAAACTCAAGAGACCTCAGCAGAACTCATGCCCTCCCTTCTGTCCAAACACCCCCCTTGCTGCTTACTGTTGTCACCATTCCCAGTGCCCTGTCCACCTGGGTACGTTTTGGGTTTTTTTTGTTTTGGTTTGGTTTGGGTTTTGTGGGTTTTTTGTAACATTTATTTATTTTTGAGAGAACGACAGCTCATGTGAGCAGGGGAGAGAGGTGGACAGGGGATCTGAAGCAGGCTTTGTGCTGAAGACCAGCCACTCAGGCGATGGCTGGTTTCCATCTTTCCAACTCCACGTCCTCCCCTCCAGCACACACACACAGCAAGAACCAAATCCTATTACTGGAACCCTCCGTTCTGTCCGTTACAGTTCAGCAATACTGTTTTTGTCTACGCCACATCCATCTCTTGGAGAAATTATGGCAGAATCATCCCTGATGTGAGCTCTTTATAATGGGAGCCTGGGAATTAGATCAAGCTTTTTAGGTTGTTGTTTGTTGCTACAACCTTACCCATTTTTATTTTGCACGAACCAATTACGGACAGGAGTGTGCTACAGATCTCCTACTATGATGGTGGGCTTGTCACTTTTGCCTTGTATTTATGTCAGTTTTTGCTGTCTAAATATAAGCTGCATTATTAGGTGATTTACAAGTTTCGAGTTGTTAGGTTCTCATATTTTCCTCCTGAATTATTCCTTTTGTCAAAATGTTGTAATCCTCTTTAGCCTTAACAATGCTTTTTGCCTTAAGGCCCATGTCTCTTGCTATTAATACAGTTAAACTAGCTTTTTTTCTGTTACTATTTAGCTGGTATATCGCTCTCTACTCTTTCAGTTCCAATTGCTATGGTCTTATATTTAGACATTACCCTTGTAAATTATATACAGCTGGCTTGGTGTTTTTATTTTTGCCTTTTGACTGTAAAGAATCTTCAATCCATCCCGATAATCCCTGGGTAAAAAGTGGTAAATTTAATGCAATTATATTTATTGTGCTTACTGCTGCTACCTTACTGTATGTTTTCTTTTCCACTTTTTTTCTTCATTTTTTTCCTCCTTTTCAGTTTTGTATTGTTTTTATCAAGCTCTATTTATTCTTTTTCTCTCCTCTCCTTGGAACTTACAAGTTCTGTTTCTATCCTTTTGGTGTTTTGTGTTTTAGTATTTTGAAAAGCTGTCCCTGCCTCTGGGTACACAGAACTAGGGCAGCTAACTGAGATAACAGGAATGGTGTCTAGTGTAAGGGCAGAAGGGGGTATCCCACTTCCAAGCCTGGCCATACTCCTCCTGTGTGACACTCCACCCTCCTTCCTGTCCTCAGTGTGCAGAGAAGCCCTGTGTTAAAGGCAGTGGTGTCCCCAAGTGGAAGAAGTCCGACGTGCCGCGTCATCGCTTCAGAGGAAATCACTTTGAAATTTCAGGGCTTATATGTTGCCTCAGCATAGTCAAAAGCATTCTGAAGGCCCAAAGATAATCAATGTTTTCAACGTCAGACAACCTTGGAATGACTTAAGTGCGGACACTCCCTCCCCACCTTTTGTATTAGGATTGTGCAGTAATTTCATTCCATCCTGATTTTACCACCCTTCAAATTCATCTCCGCTTGTGTTGCTTATGCACATTCACCCACATGCTCAGCATTCTCTCTTACACTCCTCGCTCCTTCCTTCTGGCTTCCATTCCCTTCTTCCTGGAGTTAATTAATGTCAATGTTTTTCATCAACAGTTTTGATGGTGGTACCCGACTCTGTCTTTCTTTACTTCTAAATGTCTTTATTTTGCCCTGCCCCTTGAGATATAGATTAACTGATACAGAATTTTTGCTAGCCACTATTTTCCCTTGGCACCTCGAAAAATATCATTCCATTATATTCTAGCATCTGTATCTGCTGATGATAAGTCTCTCATCAGCTTTTTCAGTTATTCTTTTATAGTTGAGCAATGGTTTTTGTCTGGTTGCTTTTAAGATCTGTTTGCCTTTGGTGTTTCAAAATTTCATCAGGATATGTTTCGGTGTGGATTCATCTTCCTTATTCAGCTCTGGACACAGTGAATTTCCTAATCTGAAGACACATGTCTTTAGTCAACTTTTCCAGAGTTGCGGTCATCAGATCTTCAAGAATCTCCTTCTGCTCTTGTTTTCTATTTTCACTCTGGAACTTCTACTAGAAACATGCTGGACCTTCCAGTTCTATCCTCTGCATCTCTAAACTTCCCTTTAACAAACTTCCACGTCCTACTCTTTCTGTGCTATATGCTTGATAATTTCAGATCAAGCTTCTAGTTCACGAATTCTCTCTTCATCTGATCACTCCCATTCTTTAGCTCTATTGTACTTTATTTATCTTACCTGCTGAGGTTTTTATTCTGATGACTATATTCTTTCATTTCTAGAAATTCTATTTGGTTCTTTGTCAAATAATTCTGGATCATTGTGAGAGTCTTGTTCTCATTCTGATCATTTGTTTTCTGCCTTTAAGTTTTCTGTACTTGTTGTCTGGTACTTCTACACCTCCATGATGTACATGGAATCTAGCCCCTCTATCTTCTTTGCTCACTCCTCAGGACTTACTGTTTGTTGTTGTTGTTGAATTTTTTTTAATGTTTATTTATTTTTGAGGCAGACAGAGCACGAATAGGGGAAGGACAGAGAGAGGGAGACACAGAACCCGAAGCAGGCTCCAGGCTCCGAGCTGTCAGCACAGAGCCTGATGTGGGGCTTGAACTCATGAACTGTGAGATCATGACCTGAGCTGAAGTTAGACACTTAACCGACTGAGCCACCCAGGCATTCCAGGACTTACTGTTTTCTAACAGGTTTGAGTCCTGGTTCTATAACTGAATGGACATGTATCTTGAGTGAATTACTTAACTAAATTTAGTTTCCTAGTCTGTAAAATGCAATTAAGGAGTAAAGCACCCGTCCCACAGTAGGGTTGCAGGTAGCAAATCAGATAATATGTATATAACACTGTAAGCTCCAAAAACATAACTTTTGTTATAGCATTCAGCTCTGGATTTTCCCCACTACCTATCACAAGGTCTGCTCAGTGAATATTTGATTAAAAAAATATATACAAAATATAGATGGAAAAACTTTAAAACTTAAAAATATAGATTAAAAACACCGAAAGTTAAGTCAGTTATGATAAATTTTATTCTAAGGAGTTGTCCAAATGCTAGTACTCCTTGGGCTATGAATGCCCAACTTATAAATATCTCAAACACCCATTCATTCATTCATTCTCTATACAAGAATAGCCACTGTTCTAAAGATGAGATAAATAGAAATGAATGATGCAGAGTTCCTGCTCTTACAGGGTTTGCATTGCAGTGGGGAGGAACCAACAATAAATAGATCATCTACCAGATAAGGAAGGAAAGAAGGGAGCTGAGAGGAAATAGATTATGATTAAGGCTTAGTCAGAATCAAACTAAATGGATGCATTTTGGAAAGTTGTCGAGTTAATACTTTGCATTGAAAGGACTTGCTCTGTAGTGACTGAGCTGAGATTTGAAAAGAGGGAACCAGCTATTTGAAGATATAAGTGAGAGCAACCAGGCAAATAGGACAATGGCTGCAACGGTTCTTGGGGAGCAGGTTTTGTTCTTTCAAAAAGTGCAGCAGCTAGTGTGTCTAGAATGTAGTCAGAGCAGGGGACTGGTAAGGTCAGGTCTGTATTTTGTAGGCCTTTGTAAACCAGGGTAAGGGGTCCAGAGTTTATTCTACTGGTGCAGGGAAGCCACTGGAAAGTTTTGAGCAAGAAAATGTCCTCATCTTGAGTTCCATTCTTACAAATATCACACTGGCTGCTCGATCTCTGAGATGGAGGACTGTTTGAGGAGATGCAGCGAAAACAAAAGGGGGACACTTGCGTACTTTCTGCCTGGTCCCCAATCTGCCCAGAAACTGCTGTTGCCACCAACACAGACCACACTAGCATCCGGCTGTCTATACAGAAAGCTCTGGTCTCATACCGCCATCTGGTGGCCAGTACTGGAACTGCTTGAGCCTATAGCCTCTCAAGATCTACCCGGCTCTTCCAGAAAATCCTCCAGTCTTCTACTTCTCAATCTCTAACCAAATTCTTTCAAGTCCCACTCTTAAAAGCATCTGTTATTCAATTTAGCAATTTTTCTGTTTCTACAAATAAAATATCAACAGGATCTCTTATTCTTTTTATTGTAAGTAAAAACAAAGTCTGAATTAAATTAATAGATGAGGTTATAATCTTATTAGTGAAATTTATTATTAATTCTAACAGGCTTCATGGAAATTGTGAGAATCAAGGTATCTTTCACCTTACAAACCACTAACAAACACTTGTAGAACATAACTATGGAGTAAGCATCATAATTTATGATGTTACTTTACTAAAGAGATTGGAAGTCAATCTCCTGTATATATTTTTAGTGCAGAATGTGGTCCTAGATGTGTAATCATAACATCTGGAACAGCTGGTATGTGCTGAAAGAAGTTCACCATTTTTTTTTCTTTGCTTAAGAAAGTAGCAATTTGAAAGATGAGGCTTTGTTTCGAATGGGAAAGCTATTTATAGCCGGCAATTGGCAATTGTTGAAGCATACTCCAGCTAACTGTGTGTGTGTATGTATGTGTGTGTGTGTGTGTGTGTGTGTGTGTGTGTGAAACAAACTGCCTTTTACAGCAGTATAATGGTCAAATCTGAAAACTCTCAACTTTTTCTTGGCTAATACAAAGCAGCTCCTTTTACATTAATTTAAAAATATGACATTGGGGCCACCAATAGCCTTTGAGAGGAGTTTCCACTTGCAGTGATATGGCTAATTGCAGTGATTGATATAAGGAGACCTACTTCATTACACTGATATTTTCTTATCCATCACATTGAAAGATCCTAAGAGCAATGCTTATTCAACTTTATTCAGGAAACTTTGACACATTCTAGCAAGTCTGTTAAACATTTATTTTGCCGGGCATAGGATCTCCTGCTGCTTTTGCTAGGCGGAGGTGAAGCCCTGAATTTTTACCCCAGACATAATTAGATTGGCTCTTACTTTGGGGATACTTTTGGGTCCTTCCACATCAAAGTAAGATCTGGATAAGAAGTAGCAAAACTCCTCTTTCTGGGAAAATTAATTAAAGCATGATTTCAGTAGCTGTTAATGTACCATAATGAGACAGGCCTGTTGAAAACCACTGTGCTCTTGGTAATGATCTTCTTTTCCCCAGCCCGGCCTTATTGCTATATTATCCCAAAGTACCTCCTCTCATGGGCATACTCTATACGAAATGAGTTAGGGGTCTTAGCCCTCTTCTTAGCAGAGACTTGTCACAGGATCTTGCACCACCATCGGCAGCAATTAGCACTAATTGGTACCCTGGGCAGCAGTCGAACCGAAAGGTCAGTGATGGAGTGAGCAGGCAGGACAAATTGCCCTTTCGCCTCTGGAAGTGAACTTATTGGCTCTATGTGGCGCTGCTCCGTCCCTGCCACCTCTGCCCGGCCTAGAAGCTGGATTCAGGGGGAATTTATTCTCTGAGGCTGTCAAACAAGAGTATTGGGGAAGGTCAGTTCACCGAGTGGGCAAAACAAAACTGCTGAGTTATGACCACGGAACAGCCATAAATAGGTCTCCCCTCTCCACCCCATATTACCTCACCCCTTCCTATCTCTCCCTCTTGCTTTCAGTTTCTTCCTATAATACTATAAATCCAATCAAAGCAGGTGCTCTGTCAGCATTTTCCTCGCCCTTACCACAGAGCCCACACACTGTCTGTGCTCATTACGGTGCACACCCGGGTCACTCGATGGCTGGGAAGAGACGGTGTCATTTGTCTCAGCTTTCCTTCTCTGTCTGTTCGTCCTACCTGCTTCCTGAGAGAGGAGGGGGATGAAGTGAAGATGAGTAAAATGAGGCCAGTGCAAAAGTCTCTCTTTATAGAATATTAATTCTGCTAAGCGCCTTTGTGTTTGTCATTCGAATACCTTTACCCTAGCTACTTTAAGTCAGCGGTTTGAGAAATCCTTGAGAGAACTGTCAGGGAACAATTAATAATCTTTTCCTCTGCTACAAGTAGCCACCACATGACTTGGCATCACTTTCAAGACAACAGAAGGCAAAGGAATGTTGGCTTTCTGCCACCTTATAAAACTTGCTCCTCCCGTTTACTTAACTCAGATGCCAGCACTGTTCTGAAGGCTGAGCAGAGAGGAATGTAGAAAGGGGAGTGAGCATCTGATTAACAAAATCACAAGTAAACTAGAATATCAGCATAGAAGTCAACGGCCTTCTTTCTGTCTTCATGCTCAAGAATGAATCTGAAATTCAACAAAAAAACGATTCTGTTTCTGCCTTTGCATTGCCTAGAAAATACTTCTCACCTAGATTTTGAAGCATTCACTTGGGGAAAAGAACCAAGACATGGTTGACCTGGAAATAACTCAGCCTTGCAGAGATGCGAGAGCCCAGGCGTTAGCCAAGCCCAAGAGGAACCTATCAAGATCGTTTATAACTAGATCCGTGTGTCAACCCGCCCTACCCTCAAGTCACTCAAGTGTTGGTTGGACTTGAAAGATTAGCCCAAAAGTGAAACTGCCAGAAGCATGCAAGGAACCAAAGTTGTTCTGATGAGTCCTCTTTTCTTTCCCTAGAAACAATTCAAAATGAAGTTAATGAGGTGCCTGGTCTGAACCTCATTCTATCTCAAAGCCTGGCAAAACACCAGGCAATAGGAAGTGTGCAATACTGTTTGTGATATGAAAGAGTGGATAAATACCTGGATGGCCACATAAAAATCTAATAAAGGAGTACATTTTATGGCAACTAATTGACTTCATTCCATTTAGCCAAATTGATGCTCTTGGCCAGAGTCCAGAATTAAAGTGCCTGGAGCAAAATGAGAAACGTGTAACACTAGCTAGAGGGGTGACGTGCTTTCGTTTATTCAGTCAGCAAACCTTCATTCATGCTTATGATGTGGCAGACCCTGTGGTAGGCACTTGAGCACAGAGATGAAAAGCATCAACTCTGCCTGAGTTTAGCATCCAGTCCAGTTGAGAGAGCAGAGATGGAAACAAATCATGCCAAAGCAAGTGACCTACCTATCCTGGGTGGCACCAGGAGAGGGAGGGAAGGGGCTCCCAGCCCTGGGGAGTTGATACAGGAGAGACCTTGGAGCTGGGTCTTTAGAGAGGGAGCAGAAAACCAAGATGGGAAAGGAAACGGTGCTCCGGGCTGAGAGCAGGCAAAAGACTGAGCAGTGGACTGTGAGAGGTCACAGTGACCCTAGGAAGAGTGAATAGTTGTCCAGAAGGAAAAGGGAATGGGGCAGAGAAGAAAGGAGGCAGGAGAGGAGAAGGAGAAGGGAAAGAAGTGGGTGCAAACTCAGAGAGCTTGCCTGAGAAAGTCTGACAGGGGCCTGTGTGCTACCCGGAAACAAATCTGGTCTGTAAGCAGCAGGCACACATGAAAGAGTCAAGTGGGGAAGCGACCCGATCACATCAGCTGGAGGACAGTTCAGTTTGGTCAGTGTCCCTTTTGTTCCTCCATCACTCCCCCAGTAGCTTCGTGGGTGCTCAGAATGAATGTATGTTTGCAGAGAGATACTGCAAGATTCTGTTTAAACACACACACACACACACACACAACACAGTGGAGGAAATCTTCTGGAATAGAAGAAAAGTAAAGTCAGGGAGACTGCTATTTTAAGGGCAATGTTTAGGGGCTAAAACTGATGAGCCTTGATGGTTAAATGCCCCACAAGTTAAGAGAGAAAATGGACTTGAAGAGAACTCTGAGGTTTCTAGAGGGAAGATGGGTGGTTGAAGAAATGCTTACTGGAAGAAGACCAAAACCTCTATGTGTAGTTCCAAAAAAGAAGCACTTGGCCCTCAAAAAAGTCTCAAAATTTCCCTCACTGCGTTGAACTACTATATGTTTAAAGGCACAAACAAATGGCATGTTTCCTATCAGTGCCAGAAAAAGAGCAAAAAAATACTTTAACCCAGATGAGCCTCGTAGAGATCAAGGGAAGTATTATCTTAAAATATTACAGTTTAAGAAAGGCATCATTTGTGCGTCCCATTCCTACAGTTTATAAGAAGGCAAATGCGACATTTGGAGTTAAGGACAAGAACGTGTTTCAGTGATAAAACCCCATGTTCATTCACTCTGAACCTCCTGATTTTAAATGCAATCTCAGTTTTATCTCATCTGAGAAGAGTGTGCATTAGTTTTCCTATTAAAGTTGGAGCTCAGAAATCTGTGTGGCTGCCTGAGGTCTGGAAACAGTGAACAAGGTGCAAAGGTGAACCACATTTTATGCACATAGGAGACAGACAAGGGAGGCAGCAGGCCCCGGGCCATGGTGGCCCCTCCCTCAGCCTCGCACACGTTTGCCTGCTCTGCACACCCCCGCTCCTTCGGGGATCCAGGCCTGTTCATTATTCATTTTGCCTTTGGCGCGCACAGCACACACTTTCAAACACTCGGACAGATGGATGGACACAGCGATGCAAATAGTCTCTTCCCTGTTGCAAAATGCACCTGAAAATCACATTTTCCCAAGCTTCCCCTCAGGCATTTTAAATACTCAAAACCAGGTAAATTTCTCAATTCACTCAGAAGTTAACAAGTACTCCACAGTTCAGGAGCTCTACTCAATCCCAAACGGAAGAGGTACTCTTTTTTTTTTTTTAAGTTATAAGCCACATAAGTATGATTTTGCACAATAAGCTAGTTCATTGGGTTTTTAATCTTTATCAGAACTGTAGAGTAAAATTATTACTACTTCCTAACTGGTTCTAGCAAAGGTTTACATTCTGCTCCTACTCTTTTCTCCACAATCCCAGGAAATTAAGGATAAAGCGTTTGTTAACAATGTTCATGTTACAAATGTAAACACAGGAAAGTCAGAAAACATTTTAATAAGGTTCTCAAAGTCATTATAATTCGCCCACTCTGCTCTTGTGCAAAATCATATATCCTTGTCCTGTTTTCCAAATCTGTAGTTTACCGAGTAATGGATATGTGTGAGTAAATCCCCGTTTGCAAAGAAAATCTTCATTTTTACTTTTGTTGACTTAAATTCGCAATTCACATCAACTGAGCTACTAAATTGTTTTACCTAGACTCACAGTGAAGAACTTAATTTTTCTCATTGTAGGTCTTGGTAACTCCTATCAGGACAGTTGATCAAATCGACTATTCATAACCTACTCTGCCTCTGCAAAGCTGTGTTCTTTTTTCTCTCCAATTTGCTCTCTGAAACATACCAAAGATGATCTGAAGCATGAGC
This sequence comes from Panthera leo, assembly GCF_018350215.1. Classification (NCBI taxonomy): domain Eukaryota; kingdom Metazoa; phylum Chordata; class Mammalia; order Carnivora; family Felidae; genus Panthera; species Panthera leo. The sequence goes on along the minus strand of NC_056679.1, from coordinate 73,218,942 downwards.
GAATTTAAATCCCACATGAATTGTGCCTGGCATCTGTACTTTGCTTTGACATTCAGGAAGAGCTTTTCCGACGAACTCTCTTACAGAGACTGTAAAGAAAACGGAAATGAGAGGTACCAAACTGAGCAGCCCACAGAGAGCCTAACAGAAGACCACAGATGCCATCCCCCCCACTCAGTTCTACCTGCACAGGATTTGTTAGTGGCAAACAATTTACTCTTTCTGAGCCCTGCATGAAACATTTTAAGGATCTAACTCCCCATACAACAGACTACCTGACACAGAATCACAGCTACCTGGTTGTATTGCTGCTAGTCTATTAAAATTCCAAATCGGCTTATTAGTGTCTTTGTGTGTTTCTTCGGTGAACAAAAACAAGGATTCTGAAAGAACTGTCTTTTTAAGCCAATAACAAAGCTGGAGCCTATCAAAATGATAAGGCACAAAAACCTAGAGAATTCATTTTAAGTTGCTATCAAAGGAAAGCAAAAAATGTGGAGGTCTTTTGACATACCAACAACTTCTCCTAATAAAAAGGAAAATGACATGCATGAAGACACTGACCACAACAAAGGAGAGAAGTTGTATCTGTTAAAGACTTTTCACCTAAGTGACCATTTTCATTTGATGATGCTGAGCATTGTTGAGAAAATTAAGTAGATTCAAGGCTTCATACCTATATGTGCCTATTTCCATGAAAGACTTGAAATAGTTTAAAACAAGATGGGTGGTAAGAGGATCAACAAGACAAATAATTTCTCTAGAAGAAACTGAAGTTAGAAAATAACTTCACTTCTCCCCAGTGACGTCATGGGGACCTATGCTCTGCTTGAAAGCTACTTGGTCAATAGAAATATAGCTACGAAAGGGACCTGTAAAAACTGAACGTGGAACAAAGACCCCCTGGGAATGCTGGCGAGGGTTTCTGTGACTCCTGGGAGAGCCAGTCACTGCTGAGGCCCATCAGGAGAATCAGAACCCTCTCCCAGCTTTGCAAAATCAAGCAAGCCTCTGGAGTTCTTGGACAATCCAAAGAGGAGAGCCATAATAAGACTAATATTCTTCCATTAACCCTGGAGATTGAAGAATACCAATTTGTTCATAATCTTTCTTTTTTTAAAGTGAGAAACATGACATTTTTTTATACCAATATTATGGTTCATGTCTATTCAATAGAAAATTCAACTCAAATAAAAAGTTGACATAAATATGCCAACTCTAGTGGTCAATATGGTCTCTGTCTCTATGCTATTTTGCAATGATCAATCTGTGTTGAATGGTAAGCAGGATTTCTTTTTAAAAAGAAAGTCCCGGGGTGCTTGGGTGGCTCAGTGGGTTAAGCATCCAACTCTTGATTTCGGCTCAGGCCATGATCTCAGTTTGTGGGATGGAGTCCTGCGTCACACTCTGCACTGACAGTGTGGAGCCTGCTTGGGATTCTCTCTCTCTCCCTCTCTTTCTGCCCCTCTCCCACTCTCTCTGACTCTCTGAAAATAAATAAATAAACCTTTTTTTAAAAAGAAAAACAGAAAGTGCCAAAGCAGGTTTATTATTGTGACTTTAGCTTTCTGAAGAAAACATAGTTTTAAGAAAATATTGAATGTGGCTTTCAAATTTCCTAAATATATCTATATGTATCTATAAGTAGACAGACAGACAGACACAGGAAAAATACCTAATGTCAAATATAAAGATCGGGTCCCTTCTTTGACCCCTCATTTGGGAGCCAAGTTCAGATAGGTACCTACAATTTCCCAGCTACTCCAGGATGATGACCACTCCTTCTTATCCATTACTCAACTCTTGCATGGGCTTGGGTAATTTCATCAGTTACCAAAAGGGAAACACTGGACTCTGATATTGCAAAGCAAATAATTCTTCAAGTTTATAGAGGGTATTTCCACAGGAAACCCCGGGTATCACCTCTCCTGGGTAGACCCAGGCACGTACACCAAATGCCTTCCAGTACTGTATTTCCTACACACCAGAGCCAGATTCTAGAAGGAACATTTCTCCATCCCCACTTATATTCCATGGGTAAAATATTAAGTATGTTCAGAAAAAGTGCTCTCCATCTTGGTCAGGCCACCTATGCAGCACTGCCTCAAGTTTGGGGGGCCACAGCTTGGTTTTTTTTTTTTAAGTTTATTTGAGAGAGAGCAGGCAGGGGAGGGGCAGAGAGAGAGCGAGGGAGAATCCCAAGCAGGCTCTGCACTGTCAGTGCGGAACCCAACTCAGGGCTTGATCTCAGGACTGTGAGATCATGACCTGAGCCGAAATCAAGGGTTAGACCCTTAACCTACTGAGCTACCCAGGTGCCCCAGGGGACCACAATTTAAAAGGAGGTATTGAGTGACTGGAGTATGTATAAGGGATATAATCAAGATTCTCAAAGTAACGTCAAATGACAAATGATTGAAAAAGGACTAGAGATGTTTAGCCTGAAAAAGACAGACTGTCTTCTATTCTTCTCATTATAGTTTTGTAGAAAAGGTTTGTTTTGTTTAGGAAAGGCTTCTTTTTTTGTTGGATATAAGGAGGCAAGCAGATTTCCACTCCATATAAGGAAGTACTTTCTTAGAATATACTGCCTTGTCAGCGATAGGGGTCCCCTCCCTGAAAAAATTTTCATTCACCATCTGTTAGCAATACTTTAGAAGACTATTTTGCACTAAATAAGAGGTCGAACTCCTAATCTCCAAGGTAGCTTGAAATTCCAGGTTTCTAATAGTTTATGTATTTGGTTAGTTCTAATATACTTAAAAAAAAATTTTTTTGCATGAGAATTCTGAATCATTTCTGGAACCAATAGTTTCTTCTAAAGCAGTTCAATAAGCATCACTTGATCTGATTTGATGTCAGTAGGTATGATTCCCATTACCTTACAGATGGGATAGTAGATAAAACTCTGAAAGCATGGGCTTCAATGTTTGACTTAAGTTCAAATCCCTACTCCGTTTGTAGCCTGTTGTGACCTAGGCAAGTCTCTTAAGCTCACTAAACTTTAATTTCCTCATCTGTAAAATAGGATAATACTATTTAGCTACAAGATTGTTGTAAGGATTAAGTGGGATAATGAACATAAAGAGCTTAGCAAAGTCCCTGGCTCAAGGAAACTCAATATAAGGCAGCTGTTATTATTAGACAACTCATATGCCCCTCAATGCTCCTGTGTCTGAGCAATGCACTATTGGAAGACGTTCCACGTGCATCCTCGATATCCACATATAGAAGAAGGTGGGTGGGGGAGGGAAAGGACAAAAACCTCTGTGTGCATCAACCATGTATAGATAACTACATCTTAACATACATCTTTGTTTAATTTTTAATTTTGAGATAATTGTGGATTCACAGGAAGTTGTAAGGAATAATACAGAGATATCTCATGTGCTCTTTACACATTACTTGCCATTTTATGTAATGGCATTTTTTTATGAAGTTAGTCATTGTTGTCAGGTTTTTCCCCCATCCACCTTACTGATGCAGAGTAGAAATAAATGTTGCTGAAAGCACAGAGAACCCAGGAGAGTGCCCACCCTTGGGACCTGTGCAGTCACTCTTGATTTTTCCCTTTAGCTTGACGCATCTCACTCACTGCTGAGGCTTCCTTTCTACATAACACCTGTCCACAGCCTTGTGAAAAGCAGAACCCCTGTTCTGGGAGACTGAACTTGGGATGTTGGAAAATGGTGGTGTTGTGGCTCATTGAGCAAAGGATGTAGTTGGTGTTTAACATGGCAATATTCCAATTTCTATTGATTAGATCAATTAATATTCTAGTGCTGAGGTAAGGTAGTATGTTTTCCTTCATCCAAAAACAATTAATTAATCTGTATTGACTGAGCTCCAGGGGAAATGTATCTTAGGATATGCCTGGGGTTGGTTTCAATACAGTTGGAGGCTTTCATGTGGAAAATTCTCTATCTAGCAATTACATGCAATGAGAAAACTTGAAATTCATAAGTGATTCAGTAACTCAAAAGCCATGAAGAGTGCAGCAAGAGCCAAAGAGGGACAATCTGGGCATGATTAGTCAATACACCAAACCAATAATTCCCCCCAAATGGCCAATCAACAGAGTCTGTGGAGAGCTTTGAAAAAAAAAACACAGATTTTTACACCAAAATGCACCCATCGCAGCCCCTCAGGGTTCTTATCCAGTGGGTTGAGGCTGGGCCAAGGAAACAGCATTTCTCTCCAGCTTCACAAGGGCTCTGATTGATGGCTAAGGGTGAACATTACTGCCTTGAGCACACTATTTCAACACGAGGAGTCTGTGTTCATATTAGAAAAGAGAAAATACACTTCCTTTCACACCTACTCCCAAAATTTTCTGATCGCTTTTAAAATCATTTTTTGCTATGATGATGATTTCCAGTTTTTCAAGTTACTTCATGGACATTGTCTACTTGGTGGTATTAGTATGCCAATTTCATGGAAGAATATGACTACTTCATCACAAATTTGAAAAAAGAAAAAATACTATATTGTACTGCCAGAATAATTCATTTGTGGTAAAAATTCTCACCAAAGCCAACATCTCCCTTATCCAGCAAGTGGTGATGGTAGATGAAAACAGGGGTGCTTGCCCAGGTACACTTCTACACTGATGAGATCAGTAACTCTTCTCGGGGCACCTGGGTGGCTCAGTCAGTTAAGCGCCTGACCTCAGCTCAGCTCATGATCTCCAGGAGTTCGAGCCCCGGCGTTGGGCTCTGTGCCGACAGCTCAGAGCCTGGACCTGCTTTGGAATCTGCGTCTCCCTCTCTCTCTGCCCCTCCCCCACTTGCTCACGCTCTCTCTCTCTCTCTCTCTCTCTCTCTGTCAAAAATAAATAAAAACGTTAAAAAAAAAAACCAACTCTTCTTGGCTGCGCTTCTCCCACTCCTGGCCTCCCCCTGACAAACTCCTTTGCACCACCAAGACTCCTGCCCCAAATGCTACCACTAGGTGTATATTGGAACTTCCCCTGTAAAGACTATATAAGGGTTGGGAGTCAAATCTCTGGTATAGGAGCATCAACACATTTTTTAATTAAAAGCCCATTTGAATATAGAGCTATAGTAATAAAATCAAACATTGCCACTGTCTGTTATTCAATAGCTTACAAGCATTTTATATTCAGAATCCCCAACCTAGAATTTCAAGAAACATCCCCTTAGTCTTTGACTGTGAAATAATCTACGTACCGTTTTTCTCATTCCCTCTTTACTTCATAGTCTATTTATAACTATGCTTGAAGTGTTAGACTCAAAATGGACAGAAATGGTGCATAAACATAAAAGAACATCAAGTGTGGGGCACCTGGATGGCTCATTCAGTTAAGCATCCTGCTCTTGATTTTGGCTCAGGTCATGATCACGCAGTCATGGGGATTCCACTGCTTAGGATTCTCTCTCTCTGCTCCTTCTCCCCCTCAAAATAAATAAATAAACTTTAAAAAAAAAGAACATTAAGTGCAAGTAAAAAGGATTAGTCCATAATTTGCAATATTGAATGAAGCTGTCCTCCCAACAAGTTAGAAAGAACGGAGCCTACAGGGACTTCCCTAAGGGGGTTCGTGGAAGGTTTCATGGGGGAGAATGTTCATTTCAGGAAGAGGGTACCTCTTAAGATATGAATCGTCAGATACAAAAGATGAACTGAATAGGGGAAACATAGAACAATTAGATGGAGGCATCTCCCTTATATGCCTAAAGGCCCTACACGCCAAAGGCTGGAATATAACATATGACAACAGTGGTTCTCAAAGTGGGGTCCCCAGACCAGGAGCATCAGCATCACCGGGGAACCCATTAGAAGTGCAAGTTCTCGGGACCGATTCCAGATCTACTGAATCAGAAACTCTGAGCCCAACAGGTTGTGCTTAATAAGCTCTCCAGGTGATTCTGATGCACACTCAAGTTTGAGAATGAATGCATTATAAGAAATCAAAATCTGGCAAGTCCGGCCAGATATTTTTTCTTCTCAGGCTGCAAGAATCCAAACCTGTCTTCCCCACTAAAGGACAGTCTCTTTCAGCGACCCCTCCCCATTCTCTTACTCTTCTCTTCCTGCCTCCCATCCTTCCTCCCTCACACAAGTACATAAACATGAACACTCACACACAGCCAGGTGAACACCTGTTCAGCATTCAAAGACCTGAAAATCAGCCCTTCCTTTCCTTTTCTTGGAGAGTTTATTTCCTAAGAGTGCACAGTGCTGAGGCAAGGGGTGGAATTTAAACAATCCCTAATTAAGGAGGACGGCACCACATATTTATCACATTATACTGTTGTGTATTTACCCCTTGTCGCTCTGGATGCATTTGCATATAATCTTTCATAATTCAATTCACTTGTTTAAATCATTTCTTTTATTTTCACTTCTTTATTCGGAAGGGAACGTTTATTTTACAGAGCACTGGGGCCTCCCAGTGGCAATTTTCGGTAACTTCAGATTTTATTCTGGAAGCTTTGGAGGAATGGTATCCAAATCCTTAGCTTTTCACCTACTTGTCCGAAGAATAAGACGGAATCAAAGCAAGCTTTTTATCTGAGGTAGGTTATATTGGCACGCGAGCTGAAATATCCTCAGATGTTGGCTTCGACTTCTTGCATGTATCAGACTCCTCGTTCAGTCACTGGCTTAGCAGAGACGTCAGTCAGCAGGCGTCAGTTTCTGGTCGGTGTAAACATCGACCAGGAATACATCCAACAGAAAGACTATGAGAGACCAACGTACTCTGCGATTCCTTGTCCTCACTGACCTTGAGGCTTGCTCCCTGGAGTTTCCATCCCTACCATCCTGCCTTTGAAGTGACTGCCCAGGGAAGCCATCTCCCACCAGAAGTTTGAGACACATCGTTTTTCCTCCTCTCGACCCTGGAACATTCCGTGACTACACTGGCTCATGTCACTCTTCAGTGCCAACCTGCACAGTCCTCTGAGCTTCACCCTCACATGACAGCCTCTGAGAACTGCCAGCTTCTGGCACCATGGCAGCACCCACTGAACCACATGGGCTTACATCCGGCCACCTGTCCAGACCCCTGGCCAGTGTTTGAGGCTCAGTCAGCAACATCAACCCCCCAGAACCGAGGTGCCTGTCATTGGATGAACCTCAGGCCATTTCCACTGAGACCAGCACTTTGCCGCGGAGATGCTGGTGAACGTCCAGTCTCCCTGTCAGAGTCCCTTTGCCCTCTTGTTTGGCTTCAAAAGCCTACACTGCCTGAGTCAAGGCTGCCCTCACCTTGAAAGATTGCTGAAAGGCGGTTTCTGGGAACCGGCATGCTCACATCACCCCAGGGCTTACCTCTGTGCTGAGGCCGTGAGCGTCAGCACCTAGTAACAGGCTTGTAAACACTAGCATCATTGACAGATCGGATGAGGTTTTAAAGTTCAGCCCCGCCCCCTTGGCCTTTTCTGCTGAGGAGTCACCTGAGGCCATCCAACACCCCTCCACTTCCTTCCCCCTGGGTTGTCTTTCAATAAAAAAACAGCGTGGCTTCCAACTCCATACCGCCTTATACAGGGGGTCTTTCTTTACCCCCACACTGGCTATTTGAAGATCACTACATATCTTTAATCCAGTATTTGTCCAATGTTCCATGCAAAGAAAAAGTTAAGAATTTGCTGGGTATATACACACATTTCTAAAACCATACTCTTCATGGCACATTGTGAAAGGGAGTTCATCTCAGTAGTGTTCCACTACAGCTAATTTGTGCTCAGGAGGCAAATAAAGACAATATTCAGTAAATTAGATTGCTCAGAATTAGCTAGAATAAAATTCAAATTCAGGATGTTCTTGCAGGGCTCAGAGGGGAAAAGGGACATGAAGTACCAGCTTTGGTGCCACAGGGACCGGGTTCCCATCTCAGTCTACCCACAGGTGTAACCTTGGAGAAGCTGCTTACTGCCACTGAGCCTCGGTTTCTTCATACGTAAACTGGGCTAATGCCTCTAGGGTATTAAAAGGTATTCAGTGAGATGCCCTATGTAAAATATCTAAAATAGAGTGCAAAACAATGAGTATTTCACCAATGGACTTATTTCAGCAAGGGGCAATAAAGCCACAATTTTTTCCAGGGAGTAGTTCAAATGGGTCACTGTTGGCTGTCTGAAAAGCTTCCCACGTGATGTTCCTTCTGTCCAGAATGCATCCCCTCTCCCCTCTCCATCTCCAGCTATACGGGTCACTTATCCAGCAAGCCCTCATTGACTCCCTGGTATGATGTTAGGTTCTCTCCTACCAGAACAGTCTGTTCCCCACCCCACTCCCCCAGGCACTGATCTCCCTGTCTGCCTGTTCATGTGGAACTTCAGGTCTCTGGGAGGAGTGGCCCATCTACACTGCTCACTGTGTCTACAGCCCCTGCTTGGCATATTTTGAGTTTTCAACAAATATTGAATGAATGAATGAATGAATGAATGAATGAATGACAGCCATCAGATGGCTTCCTGGAAGAGAAAGAATAAACTCCAAAGGAAGTAAAAGGTAGTTGTATTAGTTATTTTGTCTTCTTGTAATTGCCTTTAACCCTCCTCGAGTTCTTTCAAAAATATGAAATCTGTTCCTAGTACCTGTAGCTCTTTGCTCTCTCCACTCCGAGAATGCTGCCCGTTCTTATTATATAAATTTATTACAACTGTATAATCATTATACCTAATTATAATCTTATAATTATTCCTCAATTCCTCCTTTTAATACATAATTATGAAACGCGTTTATCATGTTTGACATCTTTCTAATTCTTAAATTGAATACCTATTAATCACAGAGATCCTAAGGAAGGAGGAAATCCTTGGTTTAAAAACTGTTAATAATTTACTAGATGCAAAGTGTACTTTTACCTCTGAACACCAGGTGGGTAGAAAACATTACTCATGTTTTTTAATCTAAGAATTTCTTACATTTTTATGGCCTGTTGTTTGGGCTTATTTATGATGGTTTGTGACAAAGAGACAACCTTTGCCATCATGATTTATACTCTTCCAACAAAGGAAACACAGAAAGAGATAAGAAACCCAAATTAAATCATGGCACTAGATAAGAAAACCCAAATTAAATCATGACAGTAAAAAAAAACAAAAAAAAACACAACAGTGAAGGTAAGGGGCTGACTCATAAAACAAAGAAGAGTATAGCTATATAGACCGTGGACAATGAAAATATGAAAATTTTCAAACCCTAAACTACAAAATGTAGCATTTACCAAATAACTAGTTTTCAGAAGCCTTGTGTCCTATATTTGTGGCATTATGAAATAACAGCTGGCTATTAAGATATTTGTTAAGGGACTGTTTTAATCTTATTTGGCTGTGCTTCTGCTTGGAAAACCAGACAAAATGCTTTGGTATGGTAAAGCATTAGTGGTGGCAGCAGACAGCCAGTATCTTTTCAAATTTTTTTTTCTTAATGTCATTTATCACAAAATTTGACCTGGACATCTGTTTTCATGTTTAATGATGCTTTTAAATTCCTTGATGTTTGAGCACCAGTTCTAAAACTTGATTGGATTTCATGTCAAGACAACTGCCTTAGAAACGAGGAAACTGGGAGAGCTGAGAGGTAAAAATCGTCCTGCGAGCTGTCCCGATGAAAGCACAGCTCATGACAGAGGCCAAAGGTCATTTGGGAGGAACAGACATCGGTGGTGTTATGTGTGCCCAGCAGTCTAAACCCTACACAGCTACACACAGTCTGAGGACACACCAGTGTCCAGCCGGGGAACTTTTCATAAAGGAACTAATAGGACAACACAACTAACCGGTGCTAACTAAGGCCCCAACTGCCCCGTTCATACAGCCACGTAAGAATACAGAGCAGTGTCTTCCATTTTGTCTGGCACCTGGAAACAGAGCAGACACTGAAACTGGGCTTGCAGGTAAGTATTCTGGACTGAATTTCACATCACAAACTCAAAAATACCAAAACCCGGATGTGGAAACCATTTGTGAACAATTTCCAGGCTCCAGAAAGAAGACCTAAAGAACTGTGAACCAAGTATCTATGGTTTTTAAATCTTGCTTTGCCTGTATCCCCCTGCACTTTGTGAAATTATTTATCTGTTCCAGGCCCAATCTTCTTTCTTAATTTTTCCTTATAATTTGATGGAGAAAAAAAAATGCACATATTTGACAATTATTTTCATCCACATGCAGACTTCATTGAAAACTAAGTTTCAGTGAAGGAGGAGGCACAGGATATTAATTTTCTTCTAAGCGTATCAATAAACCCATCTGATCTACTTAAGGTTGACTTTAAATCTTTTATTTCTAGAGGAAACAGGTTGGCTCAGTTGGTTAAGCGACCGACTTTGGCTCAGGTCATGATCTCATGGTTCATGAGTTAGAGCCCCACATCAGGCTCTGTGCTGACAGCTCAGAGCCCGGAGCCTGCTTCAGATTCTATGTCTCCCTCTCTCTTTACTCTTCCCCTGCTCACGTTCTCTCTCTCTCTCTCGCTCTCTCTCGCTCTCTCTCAAAAATAAATAAACATTTAAAAAAACATTTTTTTAATCTTTTATTTCTGAAGCCCAAGGTTACCAGTTTGCTTTCAATGTTAGTACATGTAAATCTTTTCTTGTATGAAAATCCTACCCAGTGGATGTGTTTTACTTCCAAAGGATATTCAGAAATGATTTACCTGCCCATACACCAATGGTACTGTTTAAAACAAGTTGGAGGGGTGCCTGCGTGGCTCAGTTGGTTGGGCATCCAACTTCAGCTCAGGTCATGATCTCACAGCTTATGGGTTTGAGCCCCACATCAGGCTCTGTGCCGACAGCTCAGAGCCAGGAGCCTGCTTCAGATTCTGTGTCTCCCTCTCTCTGCTCCTCCCCTGCTCACCCTGTATCTCTCTCTCTCTCAAAAAATAAATGAACATTAAAAAAATAAAATAAAAATTTTAAAATAAAAAAATAAAACAACTAAAACAAGTTGGAAATGGTCTCTGCCCACAAAGACCAGGAACTTACAGAGAACTTCATGCTCCTGGAACCCAAGGATTTAAAAAAATTAAATTAAAATAAATTAAAATAAAATAAAATAAAATAAATAAAATAAAATAAAATAAAATAAAATAAAATAAAGGAACATTCTGTTATGTTTCCTTTCCTGTTTTTTCCACAATAATGAATTTATACGATTGGCTCCAAATCTGTTCAGAAGTTACCCAATGCCACAAATCTTTATCCCAAAAAAAAGAATATAAATATGGAATAGAAACCAATTTTTTTTTAATTCTGGTTGACAAAAACTGGCACAAGTGAAATAGGACATATCAGTAAATTCTAAAATAGAAGATTTTCGTATAGTATGTAGTTTCCTAACGTCAATTGATACTGGCTGGGGCACAGCAATTTTCTGTGTTTACCTGTGTGTAACATGTAAATTTTTCTTAATTTTTTTAATGTCTATTTATTTTTGAGAGAGAGAGACAGAGTGTGAGTGGGGGAGGGGCAGAGAGAGAGGGAGACACAGACTACAAAGCAAGCTCCAGGTTCTGAGCTCTCAGCACAGAGCCTGACGTGGGGCTTGAACTCATGAACGGCGAGATCTAGGACCTAAGCCGAAGTCAAAAACTCAACTGACTGAGCCCCCCAGGTGCCCCCATAAATTTTAAGCTGCAGAGAATCACTAGCAAGTTGGTATGTCTGCTGTGAAGCAACAACTATTCTGTGATAACCCTCTATTAAAACCTTGACAGTGTGTTTATTCTACTAGAAATCTGGAAAGTCACTGCAAGAATTGGACTAGGTTTTCAGTAGCATAGTTTAACTTGTCAAAAAAAAAAAGCACACACACACACACACAGAAAAAGTGGAGTACAGGCAAAATTCATAAACTACCTTGGACTAAAGTTAACAAACCAACTCCTAGCCATAAAATAAACTTGTAAGATAGAAAAGACTTCCTCAAATGACATCTTTTGAAATCAAATTATTATGAAACTGAATCTAGACAAGTGTGGAGAACCTAAAGCAAAAAGATAAAAGTAGACACGCACACAGTGTGTGTGGGTGGGTGTTAAAATTTGCAAGTGAATGCTATAAACAGAATAAAACAATGGCTATGGAACATTGCATTTGACAGACTGACACTTAGGAAAAGAAGAACCATATGGCTGGCTTGGTCCTAACTCGGTCTTGGAAAAGAAGGACACTTTATCTATTCTACCTAAAAATAGCTGGGTAGTGATAGTCAAACATTTAGCAGAGGAGCCATTGTATTCACATGTTAGCCCTGGATTCCTGCCACCACAGCTAAAACCGTCCTAGAAGCTCGCAAGTCAGCTGTGAGGAGATTTGGAACTCCGCTGACCCGTTTGAAACTGCTGTGGTTTCAAGAGTCAACAGATACTATCGTAACTTGTGGGTGAGGGGCACGAGCTCAAATAAATCCCAAACACACCTATGTGTGCTCCTCATGTTGGCCAGCCTCGGGGCTCCACCCCTGCCTTCTTCTCTTTCCTCTTGCTCCATGAACGAGCTTTACAAACCATCTCTAAGCTGAGGACTCTAACGTTAGATCGAATAGCTGGGCTCAAACACTTTAGAATCACCTTTGACTCCTTTGCACGGAGGGAATGTCTGTTGGCTCCGGCTTCCAAATGCTTCTACAAACGACCACTTCTCACCACCTCTAGGGCTCATTCCTGCTGCGGGCTCTGCCCTCCTGGTTACCTGGACGGCTGCCACAACCTCCTAACCAGTCCCTTGGCCACTTCACAGTATTCTCCAAACGGCAGCCAGCGTGGTCCTCACCCAGACTGATGCTGTCTCCCTCTACTGCAATCATCCATTGATTCTACACTTCACTGGAAAAAAGCCCAAGTGCTTCAGTGGCCCTAGAGGCAGTGGTGCACACTGTGATGTGTTGCCCAAGTCCCCTTCCGGAAAACTTCTTACCTGGCTGCTCGAAGTGCTGCAGTAGACGGACCTCAGCTGTCAGCATCCTTGGGGATGCCGAAGAGTCACCTCACACGAGGTCACAGAGCCTTCCCAGGGCAGCGTGCATCCAGTGACTGAGTGATGTGGGGTCACCAAGGCCCAACACAGGGCCACTCAGGCCATTCTCAGTTCAGGGCCCCATGGGGCCAGGCCTGCACTGCAGCTCGACCTTCTGTCCCACCCCTTTCCACAAATCTAGATACCAACAAGCACCCCCTGATCAAGAACTGGTGAACAAGACACCACCTCAGAGTCTGCTCCTGAAGAAGCCAGCCTGCAGTGACGATCAGACGTGACCTGGCCCCCTCAGCCCCTCTGACTAACCAGCGTCCCCCCTCGCCCTGCTCCAAAGCACACTGGCCTTCACTGTTTCTGCTCAAGGACTGGCACGCTCCTGTCTTAAGGTCCTGGCCTGGCTGCCCCTTCTGCGTAGAACACACTTCCCTGGATATATGCACCGCTTCTTCCCTCACCTCCTTCCTGCTTTGCTTAAATGTCACCTTCCAAATGCACCTGCACGAACCACCCAGTTAAGGCAAGAAACGAGGAAAAATATAAGGAAGGGCGGTTCTCATTCTCCTAATGTCTTTGCTTACCTTTCTGGGGACTGATCCCATTTTGAAGAGATGACTTCACCCATTTACAAAGGAGCTTGAAAATTGCTGTTCTAAATACATAAAAGCAGTGCAGTTGTGAAGAACACAGGCCCTAGGGGCACCTGGGTGACTCAGTCGGTTAAGCGTCTAGACTCTTGACTTCGGCTCAGATCATGATCTCACAGCTTGTGAGATCGACCCCCCCGTCAGGCTCTGTGCTGACAGTGCAGAGTCTGCTTGGGATTCTCTCTCTCCCTCTCTCTCTACCCCTCCCCTGCTCATGTACGCATGCTCACGCACTCTCTCTCACTCTCTGTCTCAAAATAAATAAATAAACTTAAAGAACACAGGCCCTCTTCTCAGACAAGCTGGGTCTGAGGCCCACCCTCTGGAGCTGTGTGCTTGGGGCAGGTGACCACCCTCACAGCCCCAGCAAGGCTGCATGTGAGGCAGGGATAATGATAGTCCCTAGACTTCCTAGAAAAGTTGTGAGGATCACACAACTTTATGTATTAATGGACTGTGAAAACCAGAAAAGACCACATAAATGTCAGGAGTCCCTGGGAGACAGCCCTGTGGGCTGCACAGCCAAAAACCCACTGGGAGTACATCAGCCTCCTTCTTACACATCAGGACCCTAGGAAGTCCTTCTGTCAGCTCTGCTGGACCCTGAGTGGCTGACAACTTCCAGCAAAGCACAGGGCTGGGCTTAGGAGAAGAAGTACCAGCCTGAGGAACATCACAAAAGTGATAACCACCAACCAATGGAGTCTGAACCACTGGTACAGAATCCTCGTTTTTTACCCTCCTTGCACTGACTTTAATTACAGCGGTCTTTGTTCTAATCTCTAAGGTCTGTGTGAAGAAAATCACGTAGGATTTCAGGTATCCAGGTCTATATATGTGCATCAGAAAAGCTTTAAACTTTAAAACCAGCCCTGTATCTGGGGATTTGAGTTTAGGAGCCCAAATCTTTTCATGTGTATTTTCAACCCAAAGTTTTTATATTTATTTCTCTCTCTGTGATACAACATAACTGTACATGGCTTGAAAATTAAACAATTACTTCTCCAAAATCTCAACTGTGTTAATGTTTGCCTCCAGTCATTTTTCATTTACTAGAATGAAATGTCCTTGCCTGTGACCTCAGCTCCACATGCATGATTGATTTCAGAGGTTGTGCTCGAGGCCTACCCTGCCAAGCAGAGACCACTGACCACCTATAAGGTGGCACTAAGGAAAACCACAAAATTAATCTCCTAGTTACCATTATATTATGTATCTGCCTTTTCAGATTTACTTGCAGATCCCATTGTAATCCATTTCTTTATTTCTAAAGAGAGAATCAGATAAGCTCATGTCTAAAGCAATAGCAATGTTCATTTTAGAGATATTAAAAATTATCCTACAATTACACATTACAAACAATAGTACCATTTAATAAAATGATAATAATAATAAATGGTGCTATTGAGGGATAAGAAAAGTCAACTCTGTCCTAACCAATGACCACACGGTAAAGCTTAGCCATCTTCTAGACTCAGGTGCTATATGTGGGAAAATTCCTGTCTGGGGTGAGGCAAGTTTATGAGGCAAGTGACTTGGGAAAGTCACTGCTACATCAGATCATCCAGGGTCTTCTTTAAAGGAACACTCTTCTGGAAACCACCTTTCCTTTCCTTGCACTCCTCCGGCTTTTCTTCACAGCTTTATACAACTTAATATTCAGGCTGGGGAAACTGGAAATCTCCTCCAGGTCAAATAACTCCTTAAATCTATCTACAAATTTATTTTCTTTCTCCAACCTGAATTTCATGACCCAGAGGATGACGGTAGTTTCTTTGCACAGATGGTCAAAGGTAATGAGGAGTTCTTCCAGGAAAGGATGAGCGTAGACAACATCAGCTGCCAGGATGTAGTCAAAATTGTTGGAAGATCTGGGGAAGTTCTCATCTAAAGCTACACCCCAGGAGAGTTCTTTAACCTGAGGCAAATGCTTACATTTCATTTTGGTGTTTCGGGAAATATTATATTGCAGGTTTCCAAGTAATTCAGGTAAATCTGTGGCAGTCACATGTGCACCTATGAAACAAAGAACAGTAGGAAAAGTAATCCTCGAGGGATAAGGTAAAACAATCAGGTTTCAGGCCAACATGCATTTACAATTCTGCACAATCGCTAACCCCACGGAAACGACTGGTCACTACACACAGGAAGGAAATCTCTTCAACACAGATGCTAAAGTAGCCTTATACGTCCCCTTAAAAAAAATTAGATTCCCATGGTACTTTTGCACTCCATTGCATTTTCTGTTCTCCTGGGGTTTTTGTTTTACTATTATTTCTGTTGTTATTTTCTATTTACTATACGCTAGGAGAAAAATAATCTAGAGAAAGGGAAAAGTCAAAGTATTTGGAAACTCCTGCATCAAAAACCATAAAATACCTAGGAATAAATCTAGCCAAAGAGATAAAAAATCTATACACTGAAAACTATAGAAGCTTATGAAAGAAACTGAAGAAGACACAAAAAAATGGAAAAAAGATTCCATGCTCCTGGATAGGAAAAACAAATATTGATAAAACGTCAACACTACCCAAAGCAATCTACATATTCAATGCAATACCTATCAAAATAACACCAGCATTCTTCACAGAGCTAGAACAAATAATCCTAAAATTTGTATGGAACCAGAAAAGACCCCGAATAGCCAAGCAATCTTGAAAAAGAAAACCAAAGCTGGAAGCATCACAATCCCAGACTTCAAGTTGTATAACAAAGCTGTAATCATCAAGATAGTATGGTACTGGCACAAAAATAGGCACTCAGATCAATGGAACAGAATAGAAAACCCAGAAATGGACCCACAAATGTATGGCCAACTAATCTTTGACAAAGCAGGAAAGAATATCCAATGGAATAAAGACAGTCTCTTCAGCAAGTGGTGCTGGGAAAACTGGATAGCGACATGCAGAATGAACCTGGACCACTTTCCTACACCAGACACCAAAATAAACTCAAAATGGATGAAAGACCTCAATGTAAGACAATGTAAGGAAGCCATCAAAATCCTCAAGGAGAAAGCAGGCAAAAACCTCTTTGATCTTGGCTGCAGCAACTTCTTACTCAACACGTCTGTCTCCTGAGGCAAGGGAAACAAAAGCAAAAATGAAATATTGGGACCTCATCAAAATAAAAAATCTCTCACAGCCAAGGAAACAATCAGCAAAACTAAAAGGCAACCGACAGAATAGGAGAAGATATTTGCAAATGACATATCAGACAAAAGGTTAGGATCCAAAATCTATAAAGAACTTATCAAACTCAACACCCAAAAAGTGAATAATCCAGTGAAGAAATGGTCAGAAGACATGAATAGACACTTCTCCAAAGAAGACATCCAGATGGCCAGCCGACACATGAAAAAATGCTCCACATCACTCATCCACAAGGAAATACAAATCAAAACTACAATGAGATACCACCTCACACCTGTCAGAATGGCTAACATTAACAACTCAGGCAACAACATGTTGGCAAGGATGCGGAGAGAGAGGATCTCTTGCACTGCTGGTGGGAATGAAAGCTGGTGGAGCCACTCTGGAAAACAGTATGGAGGTTCCTCAAAAAATTAAAAATAGAACTACCCTACGACCCTGCAATTGCACTACTAGGCATTTATCCAGGGGATACAGGTGTGCTGTTTCGAAGGGACACATGCACCCCCATGTTTATAGCAGCACTATCAACAATAGCCAAAGTATGGAAAGAGCCCAAATGTCCATCGTTGGATGAATGGATAAAGAAGATGTGGTATATATGTACAATGGAGTATTACTCATCAATCAAAAATAATGAAATCTTGCCATTTGCAACTGTGTGGATGAAACTAGAGGGTATTAATGCAAACAAAATTAGTCAGAGAAAGACAAATATCATTTGGCTTCATTCATATGAAGAATTTAAGATACAAAGCAGATGAACATAAGGGAAGGGAAGCAAAAATATATAAAAACAGGGAGGGAGACAAAATATAAGAGACTCTTAAATATGGAGAATAAACAGAGGGTTGCTGGAGGGGTTGTGGGAGGAGGGATGGGCTAAATGCATAAGGGAAATTAAGGAATATACTCCTGAAATCATTGTTACACTATATGCTACTAACTTGGATGTAAATTTAAAAATAAATAAATTAAAAATAAAATAATAAAAATTAAAGAAAAAAGTATTTGGAACCCTCAATGGAAAAATCAGAAGTCACTGCTGAAATAGGTTATTTCAGTACATAGGTTATTTGCAGTGCATAGGTTATTTGCTAAAAGAATGCTGAGCCCAAGTCATGTGAACCGAAATGAGAGTATATTACATGGGCATTCTATCATTGAACAGGAGGCACTCAGGTGCAGAAAGAATTTTTCATGCAATTACATTGGAAATGTCATGACATCCATGTTTATGCCCAAGTTCTCAGCTTGACCACTTTACAAATATGAATCTTCCCATCAAAAGATGTTTAAAACCTAGCCCTGACACACACATAGTGTTCCTACAGCCAAGGACCACAGATGCAGGACAGAATACGCATATGAAGAAGATGTGCACAGCCTCTGAGTGAAAAGCGAATAGTAGTGGTCATTTTCAGGAAGAAATTGGAAGAGGCAAAATTGTAAAAACCAATAACCAATAAAATTTGGCCCTTAAAGTAAAATTTGAGCAGTAGCAGAGACTGAATATAACGTGTAAATAAATCTAGGGACTGGCTAATTCCACATCATCAGACAAGAAGAGACTGGTGTAAGAAATAAGAAAGCAGAACTGGGAGAGAAGTATAGCACAGCCCAGACCAGTTAAGAAATCACTCCTCAGTCATGATGACAAGTTTCTCTGGCCATTGATTATGTTTTGTGGGAAATATGAAACATGTGTATCATTGGTAGAATCAGAGAAATATGAATTGTCACATTCTAGTGTGGGTGGGTCTATCATTTTCAACAAATCTTTTTAAAATCCCAAGATCAGGAAGACCTCCCCCCACCCCACCTCCAACTGCCCAGAGTGAATATGAACTACCTGACTATGAAGATCTTTGTGTCTAGAGAGCAGAACACCATCCGTCTCCATCTTTTGTTATTTGTGTTAAGTTATACAAGTAGCCTAAAAGGACCAATTATTTTTAATGGAACAAATGACTTTCTGAAGCACAAATGTGTTCCTGATCAGGAAGCCTTTGGGTTCAAATCCAGTAGTACCTCTGAGTACCCATACTAAATGGAATACTGACTTCAGAAAGCAATATCTGAAGAAGCAATTTTAAAATATATATGGAAGACTTCAAGGGTCCTATATTTCCCCAGCATTTAGAAAATTGTAAATTGCTAAATTTTGAATTCCTCTCAAGATTGTAGACTGGCAGGTGTGCACTTCTAAAGATCAAGAAAACCAAGACAGACTTGGGGAGCACCCATCAGAGAAGGCAGCTAAACAGAGGCAATGCAACAGGTAACAACAAGAGAGGAAGTGAAGCAGGCTCAGGCGTATGTAGGGACTGTCACACATTCCATGAGACAAGAGAACACTGGTAAGAGAAGAAGGTGTCCCAGAAAAAGAACAGAGATGAGCTGGGAAAAGAAATTCAAGGGGAAACACCTAAAATTAGAAGCAGACATGATTGATAATACTCCTTCTCTCTTCCAACAGGTGCTTTTTCACGAAAGCACAGGGCTCCAAAACCCAAAAGGAATATCTGGCTGCTCAGGAATGTTGAAACAGGGCTACCATTTAAACAAAGATGGCCAGAGCCAGCAGCAAGACATCCCCCTGGGCCTTGTATCCCACATGACTCCCCTAGCAGCCAGGAGGCCTGAACACAGCTCCCAGTTACAATACACTCGTGACTTGGTTCTCCATGAGCAGAATTAATACAACTTCACAGAAAATTCTGAAAGAAACCAGTAAGGTGACTTTAAAATTGGCAGTGTTTCAGAATGCCTGGGTGACTCAGTCGCTTAAGTGTCTGGCTCTTGGTTTCAACTCAGGTCATGATCTCGTGGTTTCGTGAGTTCGAGCCCCACATCAAACTCTGTGCTAACAGTGTAGAGCCTGCTTGAGATTCTCTCTCTCCCTCTCTGCCCCTCCCCACTCGCTGTCTCTGTCTCTGTCTCAAAACAAACAAACAAAAAAATAAATAAATAAAATTGGCAGTGTTTCTTGATGAAGCCCATTCAAACAATTAAGGAGCTAAAAATTAGCCTAGGTTATAGTAAACTAGACAGCAAAAGCAAGTAATTGCATCTGATCATGTAATTCTCTGACCCCATTCAATCAAGAGTCCCTACTTACCAAGTAAACTTGCCACGATGGAGACCAGCCCTGTTCCAGCTCCAATTTCAATCACATTTTTGTCAACCATATTATAGTGCTTTACATTTGTTTCCAGAAAATAGCATAGAACAAGGGCCTATGAAAGTTAAAAAAAAAAAAAAAAAAAAAGTTCTCAGCAAGTAACAACAGAAACTGAAATTAAAGTCTATTAGATAAATACACCATATACACTAATACTATATGTATGTACATGTGTGAACATGTGTGTGTGTACGTACACATTACAACAGAGGTACATCCTCCAATAGGTTCAATATTTAGACTAGAAAAAGTCCTTGGGTACTGTTGGGGAGATAAGAGAAATGAAACTATGGAACTCAATTGTGTAGGTTTGATTATCTTTAAATTTTTTTTTAATGTTTTTTCTTTTTATTTTTGAGAGACAGAGCAGAAGAAGGGGGCGGGTGGAGAGAGGGAGACACAGAATCTGAAGTAGGCTCCAGGCTCTGAGCTGTCAGCACAGAGCCCAACACGGGGCTCAAACTCATGAACTGCAAGATCATGACCTGAGCCGAAGTCAGATGCTCAACCAGCTGAGTCACCCAGATGCCCCTGATTATCTTTAAAGACAGCAACTTCTGGGGTGCCTGGGTGGCTCAGTCAGTTGAATGACCAACTTCTGCTCAGGTCATGATCATGGTTCGTAGGTTCAAGGCCCATTTCAGGCTCTGTGCTGACAGTGACGCCTGCTTGGGATTCTCTCTCTCTGACTCTCCTCTACGCGTACTCTCTCAAAAATAAATAAACATTTTTTTAAAAATAAAATAAAACAAAGAAAGCAACTTCTAATAATAATAGTCATTTCAAAGAAGTGTGTGGGATTGGGGCAGACAGTGGTAGGGGGTGGTCTGTCCCCTTCATGGACAATTGGTAAAGGACTGGTGACATTTTAGAACACTCTGCAGGTTGAGACTAATAGATTTCATTATGACTATTTAACTCAAATGGAGCCAGTTTTAATGGGAAATAAAAATGTTTGCTATTCTAAACTCCAATGGTCACAAAACACTGGCAGTGTAAACAGTGCTCGTTGTCAATCAACCCTTCAAGTCAAAAATAGAACTGATTGCTGGAAGCGTTTTCCTAAGTTTTAGTGTTGTTTGAGGTCATAAACTAGAACAATAGAACCTATTTTCTCTCTTCCAAATAGTACACAGTAATGAACAAAACTGGCTGAAAAATCATTGAAAGGTAGCAAATTCTATGTGAAATTATACCGATGGCCAAACAACAGCACCGTAAGAATCCATGGCTTCGGTAATTCGAATCTCATGACCAACAAAATGAAATCCCTCCCAGGAGGTGGTTGTTATTAAACTTGGAACAAAACATCTTGCCATGATCTCTGCAACCACTTTCTTGCTGTCATCATCTCTCTTCTCTGAAAAGAAAAGAAGAAGTTAATGGTTGTGGTTGTTGTGTTAGTAAAAACCAGGAAAAAGAACTGATGGAAATGTAGCATTTCTACTTATTCTAAGTTACTTTTGAATATTCATTGACCTTATCTGCAGTATAATAGCAAGGTGAACTATTTTAAAATAACTCATACTACAAGCTAACATTTCATATGTCCACAGCTTTCTGATTTTCACCAAAGCTGAAATCACCATTATTCATTTCTGCAAAGCCATGTGAAACAAACAATAATTGATATTTTTTAAAAAAGCAATGATTTTCAAAGGCTACCAATCTATTTATCTAAAACAAGAGAAAGACTGGCAATGAAACATAAGATCTTGACTATTCATATTGGCTACACAATGCAATTGCAGCTATTTCAAAAATGCATCATAGTATTCCCTTTATGACAAAAGATATTCAATACCATCCAACAATATACCCTTGTATTATTTTATTATTACTTATTTTAAGTACATTACTTTGGGGCAATTAACGGCATCTTAACATCCAGGACACTGCATAAGGTTCATAGGCAACATCACCAGTTACTGAGCACATTTTAAACATGCCAGACCATGTTAAATATATTATACATGTTACTTCATGTAATTTCTTTTTATTTCATGTAATTTTTGCAACAGTTTTGTGAGGTAAGGCATTATTCTTTGTACTTTTACAGATAACAAAACTAAGATTCAGAGAGCTTTATTAACTTGACCAATCTCATGCAACTTGTAAATGAAGGAGCTAAATTTGAATTCTTTTTTTGGTGGCTCCAAAGTTCCTTCTCTACTCCTAAAAAGCTATAATGTAACTTTTAAAAACTAGCCATCTCTAAGAACTTAACAAATTAGTTACGGAGCAAGATACACACCTCTAAGTCTCTATTTCCTTATTTGTAAAACGTGACAGAAGAATCTACATCAAAGAGTGTTGGGAGCTTTAAATAAGATGATTCATGTAAAGTGCTTAGCACTTTGACTGCTACCTAAAGCTTGATAAATTATTATCATTATTATAATTGTTATTGTACTTTGGTCATGAAACTAATAATATAACAAGATCATCATGTAAACAAAAATACTGGATTGTGAGGTACCAGACAGAAAATTCTATACTTCCTCATAGAAGCAGAGAGTAGAACGGTGATTGCCAGGGGCAGGGCTAGGGGCAAGGGGGAGATAGTGGTCAAAGGGTACAAAGTTTCCTTTATGCAAGATGAATAGTTCTAGAGATCCAATGTAGAGCATGGCGACTACAGTTAATAATAATGTATACTTGAAATTCGCTAAGAGAGTAGATCTTAAGTGTTCTTATAAAAAAAAAAAAAACAGTAACAACGTGAAGTGATGGATATGTTAATTAGCTTGTCATGTTCATTTCTATATATCTATACATATAGACATATATATATCTATTTTTACATATATATAATATATATATACATATATACACATATATATATACATACATATATAATATATATCTATACATATATATAATATATAAGGGTGTGTGTATGTATATATATGTATACATATATATATATATATATCTCAAAACATCAATCATACATCTTAAATGTATATAACCTCTATTTAATAGTCGATTATGCCTCAGTAAAGCTGGGGAATAAAAGAAAATTCCAGAGTTAGATAAAGAAGGGGTAACTCACCATGGTGGTGGTTACTAAGGGATGTCTTCACAAAGGAACTGTGTCTTAAGTTTAACCTTTGATCTATGATTTGCATTAACGGAGAAGCTATTTATTTCTTATACCAATCGTTAAATTCCATTGACTTTTCAAGTCTTGTTTCTGTGCTTTTGAGTCTGGCTAGTCCTTCTGGCCACTTCCCCCACCGCAGCACTGAATCTGGGTCTAGTTCTCTTCAACATAGTTCTTAACAGGTAAAAGAAGAAGGAGGGGAAGGGAGGGGAGAGAAGGAAGGGAGGGGAGGGGGGAGGGGAGGAGGAGAAGGGGGGCAGGGAAGGAGGGAAGGAGAAAGGAGGGGGAGGGGAGGAGGGAGGGGAGGGGAGGAGGGAGGGGAGGGGAGGAGGGAGGGGAGGGGAGGAGGGGAGGGGAGG
The DNA here is from genome assembly GCF_018350215.1 of Panthera leo. Lineage (NCBI taxonomy): Eukaryota > Metazoa > Chordata > Mammalia > Carnivora > Felidae > Panthera > Panthera leo. The sequence continues at coordinate 73,195,542 of NC_056679.1, read as the reverse complement.
GGAGGGGAGGGGAGGAAGGGAGGAAGGGAGGAAGGGAGGAAGGGAGGAAGGGAGGAAGGGAGGAAGGAACATACAGACAGATATACATACAACAGTGGAGTCTTGCCTGATGAGAGTGCATCATGACCTGATGGGGATGATTAACTCACACCTCAGTCCTGATATCCAGGACTGATATCCAGCGGGGAGGGGAGGAGGGCAGGGGAGGGGAGGAGGGCAGGGGAGGGGAGGGGAGGAAGGGAGGAAGGGAGGAAGGGAGGAAGGGAGGAAGGAAGGAAGGAAGGAAGGAAGGAAGGAAGGAAGGAAGGAAGGAAGGAAGGAAGGAACATACAGACAGATATACATACAACAGTGGAGTCTTGCCTGATGAGAGTGCATCATGACCTGATGGGGATGATTAACTCACACCTCAGTCCTGATATCCAAAAATAAGCAAGTAAATAAACAAATAACAAATACAAGTATTTCCAAAAAACTGGGGAGCAGTATAAAAACTTCTCATTCTGGTCTTCATAGAAAATAAGCTCCTGCTAGAAAATTTATTTCCCAAATCTCAAAAAGTTAAAAACTTTCACAGTTTCCAACATTGCAACTATTCAAAGTTTTAAAACAGATGCACCACTCAAAATTAAAATGTCATAGAATCCTAGAATGTCAAGATGGAAAACACCTCAGATACCTTCTAGCCGAACCTTACACCTAATTTGGGAACCTCATGTTCCTGTTGGGTGTAAACTACATAGTCAGCTTGTGCAACCTCTTTCAGCATTTCCAGTGAAGATAAATGTGCTACTTCACGAGGTGCATTTAGAAAATGTGACTATTGAAAATTCTTCTCAATATTAAGCCAAAATCTGACACCAATTTTTTTGTCTATTATTCCTAAAAGTAAGCTTCATGGTGAGCAAACTTCTATTTTTAAAATGTGTTCCAAAATTTTAGCAAAGGGCAAAATATACAAATACATACATGGCCCCAGTGCCAGTCTTAAAAATTCTGGACTCAAGAGTATGTGAAAGCCTCAAGTGGTTTTCAAACTTCTCCATTGCACTGAGGCAAGAATAGAAGTGAGAGTCTTGAGTCCTTGAGTCCTAAGAGAAGATGTTATTGCCAGCTCTGTCCTCTTAGCTTCAGTAACATCATTCCCTAGTGTTCGGGGAGCAGAATGGCAAGATGGAGGTAGATCAAGTTTGACATTGTTGAAAACTTTCTTCAGAGGCCACAGTCACAGGAAGGACTTCCTGTCAACATGATTTCCCGTCCTAAATTCTGTGATCCTTCAGTAGAGTCCTTCCAAGGATCCACACAGAACGAGGTATCACCCCCAAAACACTCTAACTTAACAGCACACTATAGGAAGGGCCCAGTCTACACTCCAATCTACAGCACCACAAACACTGACCCTTGGCAGAGATCTAGAAAAACTTAAGAAATGAAAAACCAATACTTTTAGTAAAAGCCACCCTTGTAATCAATTGCACTGCACTTTTTCAATGATGGCATGCATTCACATGCAAGGACTCTAAGAACCAAATAATGTTGGTAATATGCTTTTCTTGAACTTTAACTTTCATCTCATTATATTCGCATGCCTTGCTAAAATGGGGTAGGGGAGGAGGCAGATTTGCTGTGGATGTTCTTTAGGGAAAAGCAGAGAACATTAATTGCTTCCCTGACCTTTAGCTGAATGTGCCTTCTTGGACCTCCTAGCATACTCTGTAAATGCAGTGCTTTCTGAGAAGTTACCCAAGGTATCAGGGATTAATAGATGTTAGAGTACACTAAATCCCAGGAGTGTCTCCTAAAGTTCTAATCTTTGATATAAAAACTTTGCCAGTGAATATTTACTGCTACAACCTGACATCTCTGACGTTGCACTTTCTTTTAAAGGTTAGTAGACCAGATTAGTGCTGCTGTCCTAACAAGAGTGTAATAGCAGATGATTCCTGTTTTTTTACAGTCTTTCTAAATAAACAAAACTAGTCATTTTTTTAAGAATGACTACATCTTTACCTTCATAAAGAAGTGAGATCTAAAAATATAGATGTGAATATATTATTATAATCAAATTATTTACACTTTCCAAAATAAAGGATCTCCAAAGAGATTAATGAAACAATGGCCACTATTAATTGCTTATATACTGAAAAGAGTACAACTCTACCCATATGTGGTCATTCAAAATTAATTATATACCTAGGATGCCATGTATCATACAGAAAATATTGTCAGGTTGAATAAAATTTAATTGATAATGTTTTATATTACTAGTCTCCTCTACATTTAAATAATATACAAATACTATAGGCATTCCTTAAGAAGTAAGTCTCAGAAAAATTTAGTATAATTTATAACAGGAAACTACAATGTACCAAATTTGGCTTTTAAAATAATTTGTCTAGATGTAATATGTACGATTTTAAAAGTTGGGACACCTGGGTGGCTCAGTCAGTTAAGAGTCCGACTTCCACTCAGGTCATGATCTCACTGTTCTTGAGTTCAAGCCCCATGTCAGGCTCTGTGCTGACAGCTCAGAGCCTGAAGCCTACTTTGGATTCTGTGTCTTCTTCTCTCTCTGCCCCTCCCCCGCTCATGCTCTGTCTCTCTGTTTATCAAAACTGAATAAATGTTAAAAAAAAAAAAAAAAAAAAAGCAAATACACCCACCACACACACGCAGTTATTTCTATCTTAAAACTTTACTGTTTTTCAGCATAAACTTCTATTTAAAGATTTAAATAACAATTTTAACAGTAGTTATTTATTTAAATCAAAAGACATGTTTAATATTAAGTTTTAGCAATATCACCGCTTTGATGACAAGAGCCTCTGAGCTGAAATCCAGTGGAAAGAGCTGCGTTAGTTATAAGGGCATTCTTACATGAAACTTGTAATAAAAAGCAGAAATCTATCCTCCAAACATAATATTCAAAGAATATGTTTTTTAAAATACATGCTTATGTGGCGCCTGGGTGGTTCAGTCCATTGAGTGTCCGACTTCATCTCAGGTCATGATCTCACGGTTCGTGGGTTCGAGCCCTGAATTGGGCTGTGTGCTGACAGCTCAGAGCCTGGAGCCTGCTTCAGATTCTGTGTGTGTCTCTCTCTGCCCCTCCCCCGCTCACTCATGCGCTCACGCGCTCTCTCTCTCTCTCAAAAATAAACGTTTAAAAACAATTTTTAATAAAATAAAATGAATGCTTGGTTATTTGTTGAATATGGGAATGAATCTTAAGAAGATTAATGAATCAATAGATATTCTTTGGCCTTTAGTTAAGATTTGAAGAGAAATTTTTTCCAAAAAGTAGTATCATTATCATACAATGGAATTCTAATTTATATTTCTGAAGAATATTTTTTCCACACATATTCTCCCCTTGTTACCTAGCACTTAGGCCCTGGGACAAGTAACTAAAACTGAGTCATGTTACACAAAATGTTGAATCTTGACTTTCCGATACAAAAAGCAGAAAGCTTCTGATTATCTTTACTTTTAGATAAAAGTTATCTACTATAATCTTAAGAGTATTATTAATGAATTTAATATTGAAACAAATATCAAAACAAATTATAAATAAAACATAATTAAGACAGCATTACAATTAACTATGTTGCTATTTCGGGCTTACTTATTTTAATGCTCTTTGATACAAAAAAGTCTTAAGCACCATTTTCCTGCTATTAAAATCTTTGCTGACAGCGAATAAAATCTACCAGGTGCTCTTGTTCTCCTGAGAATTAAAGGTGTTTCAAGTATGAAGTGAAAATTAGCAGAATTCTGCTACATTATGATGATGCTTTTCTTAAGAGGAAAATTCACTTCAGACTGGATTGTAGTAAGCCTTCAAAAACAGGAGCTCTGTCTAGATTCTTCTCTTTTATACTTTTAAGGTCAATAACAACAGTAATAAATGGAAGGGTCAGATCACAGAAGTACACCCTCCCCCCCCCAAAAAAAATGTCTTTAATAGCTCTGACAGGTGAATTTAAGCTTCCATTTAAGGGTTGTCATGAAAACCCGTCAGCAAAATTTAAAGTAAAAACCCCTCTACTAAATGAAAGAGACTTGTCATTCAACTGAATCTTCTATTCAAAGATGAATGTCATGTGCTTTTTAGAAATAGCTAGAGATTAAAAAAAAAAAAAAAAAGACGTTAAAGATTTTATTTTCCAATTAGTAAATGGTCACAGGCTAACCTGAAAGAATTCTGGATGTCTCAGCAATGTCAAGGTCTTGGGCCTGATGTTAAAACTAATCCCCGAGAAGATTTCACAAATATTTTTTGTCTGGAGTTCTGCTTAGTTTCAAGAATATACAGAGGCGTCACTTTGATGCAGTGGATCAAATGAGGTTACATTTACAGAAGAAAGACAATTCGCCCTTTACTAGATGGCTCAGGATGCAAATGGAAAGGAAAAAAAGAACCAAAATTAGTTGTACTCAAAGTTTGCTTGCTGGGATCCCCATGGGGACAGACACCTAAACAAATGTGAATGAAGTGTGACAAGCACAATAAAAAGTATTTCTAAAGTGCTCTGGGAAGCACCAGTAGTGGGAGAATCTGGAGAAGCTGTTCTCAAGGAGGAGGGAAGAGGTAGGTGGCCACGCAGAGAAGGAAGGAAGCAAGGTCAAGGGAGAGGAAAGTTCCCGGGGAGTGGTCAAAAGCCCCCCAGAGTTGGTGTACAAGGTGCATGTTGGGGTGTTGTAGAAAATAAGTGGTTGCAGGGACAAGTTGTGGTTGGACTTGTGGGAACAAAGGGAACAAGTGTGTGCTTCTCAGGTGAGGAGCTGTGGCAGGAATTGATAGGAGCAAATTTAGCTCTGACAGCAGCAGTGAAGGCTAGGTGGAAGCTGATTAGTAGAACACGATTGCAATGATCCTGGCAAGAGCCGCAAGAGTTGAACTAGGGCGACACTGGGTCCAGGAGCCAAGCCTGCTTTCGCGAGCTGTAGAAGTTGTGGTAGATCCTCCCCTCGAGGGTAGCAACGGACACGCAAACGTGACACTCACCCTGGTGTTCTGAAGACGTCTGAGGCAGACTGTTATTTAAGAGTTATGTTTATTCAACATGTGGAGGATGTGTCAGTTTAGCAAATAGTTGTTCAGGCTGCTTATGAATGATTTCTCACATTAGTAATTATATGTGCGGTCGTACTCCTCCTACTACGTAAAAAATATCACCTCAGACTATAGTTTGATATGTCCCCTAAACAGCAATACAATTACTAAAACTTTCTTCTTTATATATTAAGGTAATGTGGCTTATAAAAGCCATTGATCCAACTCTGGAAAGATTTATAAAGATGCTTGTGGAAGGTTTTCACCTGATATCCCTACAGAATACAGTATACTTGGTTCTGAAAAGAATCCACTGACTGGGGACCAGAAACAGATCATTCCTAAGGAGCAAATTTTAAGTCCAGCCAACAGCCCCAGTTAGAGCTAATTCATTCATCCACTCATTTTACTGAGTACCTGGGCACTATGAATATAAAGATAGGGTAACACATACCTGTTATAATAGAGATCTAACTAGTTCACTCAAAAATAGAAAGAGAAAGCTCAGGAAAGAAGGACCTGAGCCCTGATGATTATGAGTCCTGGAGTCAAATGAGAGAGGGCAAGACGTCATGCAGAGAAAACAACATGTGCAAAGGCCCATTGGCAAAGACTCTTGACCAATTTTCCGGTTTAGGAAACTCTGAGAACTAAATTGTAGGATGAGTGGGGGCGGGGGGGGGGGAGGGTAGCAGGAGATAAAATTCTTAGGTCATGCTAAGAAGTCTTGATTTTGTCCTATTGAAAAGAATGAGACACTGAGGAATTTTAAGCACAAGGCAAATGTGACAAGATTTGAATTTTTGAAAAGATCCTGTAGCTATAAAGATGTACAGAAGATAAGAAGGGGGAGCTGGCCTAGAGTAGGGGCAGCCAGGTGGAAGACAGCTATGACAGTCATGAGAAGAAATAATAAACACCTGAATCAAGGTGACTGATGCTGTCTGGGGGCATGAGGAGTCGGGAAACAGGAGTCAGTAAAATTGATGGGAGATAGTGATGAAGGGTATAAGGAAGGACCAGGCTGATTCCAGATATCTGGGTAGTCAGGGAATGAAGTTGCCATAAACTGAGACAGAAAAGATAGGTTGGGTGGGGGTGTAAATCTGCAAAAGGCAAAAAAATCATGCAGATTATCCTGCAGTAGGACATGCTGGCCACAGAGGTGTGCTGTTCAGACTAAGGGAGCCTGCCGCTGGGACCATAGCTGCCTGACAGCTCCCGCTGTGTCCCTCAGAAGCCGTGTCTCCCCTTGGGGCTACCCGCTAAAGCCAGCCCGCTCCCATTCCACAGATGACCGTACCTAGTGGGTGCCTCGCTCCCTCTCCTCTCGAACACGTCAGACCTGCACCGTGATCTGATGGCTTCCCCCTGCCCACTTCTGTTCCTTCCTTCCTTATTCTCCACAAACACTTCCCCCGGTAAATCTCCTGCAACATTTAATCCCATTTTGGTATCTGCTCTGATCTGACACGGCAGTAAGGCCGATTTGGGAGTCGTGCACAGAAATCACTGAGCCTTGGGTTAGGACTAACCTGTTCCAAGACTGCAGACCCTGAAGAGCTATTTTGTAACACATTGCTATGCGGGCTAACAGCTGGAGAGTGGCTGTTGAGAGGTAGGCAACATAAGATATTTTGAAAAGTTAATGTGGATGAGGTGTTACACGGCTTGGACTCTTGGTGTAGCATTAGAAACCAGATAGAGGACGTTTTAGTATCTACCAGAGTCCTAACTTTAATCCGTGTATAATTTAGGTGACATCCTAGAATTCTTGGACCTTCAGGACAGTGGCAAAATAGAAGAACTGGGCTATGGGTTTGCTCCATCTTTTCCAAGCACAAGACACTTAAGTTTAAGAGTGAGGACAGGGAAAGTCAATATCCTTTAGCACCCAAGAAGTGAGTGTTCCACTGGTTAGTGGAAGTCTTTCCAACAAAATGCCATCTGATTCTCATGCCCCAGCAGCACACACTTACTCTGCCTGTGAACATATTTTTAAAGCTTTAATTGGCTCTGTAGATGATTATGGGGTGTGTTTTCTCATGTTATAAAATATTTTAATACTAGTTCTGTCTCAACCTTACCTTGAACCCCTTCCATTTCCTTTGTAACTTGCCAAATTATTGTACGCACAGTTGAAACCAAGTATTGTTACTAAGATAATGATAATGACGAAATTTTATTCATAAACTGCACAGAAATCGCATCTTCATTCAAATCACCTAAATGGCTGGATTCTCCAAGTGATCATGACTTTAAATGTTTAGGTTTGCAAAAATCACTACAGTAAAACTGTTTGTGTAGAAGCCACGTAGGCTGCCAACACTGGGCACCCACCCAGCTCTTTTGGCCTAAAGATATGCTCACCTAGGTAGAGGCCACCTGGTATGCCTAAAAAAGGAAAAATTAAAAAAGCAGGACTACATTTCATAGAAAACTTCCACAGTGTATAGATAAAGGAGAGAGAAGAAGAAAGAAGCCAAGATAATTAAATTTGTATGACAAATGTTCTACAAAAACATAGTAGTCACTCCTCCAAGGCGGTCAAGAGTGTCTGTCTGCACTTTTATCTCAAGGCAATGGGGACAGTTGCATTACACAACCCATGAAAAGTCACTCTTGATACTTAAAATGATGTAAAAATCAATTTCAAATAACTACTATTGCAGCAGAATTCAAACTTAAATTCCTCTATCCTCAGAGATCAAATTGCATGATGTACTTTTCTCTAATTAATACATCAGAGGAACCATAAACACAGACTTAAAATGTTTTTCTATAAGTCTAAATCATCTTTCATGCAGGCATTTATAAAAACTTGCAGCCCCACCTAAAACTACTTTTATCTCTCCTCCTATCTAAAAAGAAATAACTTAGAAATCACAATCATGTATTTAGTGTGTAGCACGTGAGGAAAAATTTATTCTACTTTTTCATATTTAAAAAAGACTCCAAGTACTTAGCAAGTCTATATATCTAATTTGTCTGTCAAAATTATCTATAACATATCATCAGGACCATAGGTACAGCAGTAGACATCACACATTATTATAGATTTTTTCAGGTTAGCAAATACAAGCCAAGATACAATATACAATTGATAAGTCCTAGTCCCTAATGTCTTAAAGAGAACACTGGGGCACCTGGGTGGCTCAGTCAGTTAAGCGACTGACTCTTGATTTCAGCTTAGGTCATGATCTCATGGTTTGTGAGTTAGAGCCCTGAGTCGGGCTCCACACTGACAGTGCAGAGGCTGCTTGGATCCTCTCTCCCTGTCTCTCTACCCCTCCCTGCCTCTCTCTCTCAAAAATAAACTTAAAAAAAAAAAAAAAAAAAGATGCTGGGGTGCCTGGGTGGCTCAGTCAGTTAAGTATCCAACCCTTGATTTGGGGCCAGGTCATGATCTCATAGTCATGAGATCAAGCCCCGCATTGGGCTCCACACTGGGCGTGGAGCCTGCTTGGGATTCTCTCTCTCTCTTTCTCTTTCTCTCTCTCATAAATAAATAAATAAACTTAAAACAAAAAAGGCAAGACATTAGTAAATACCACAAACGTAAGCACTTATATTCTATTAGTTGTTTGTCTTCTTAGAATTGGCTAAATTACATAAAGAAACATAAAATAATTTACCTTTTTGAGTTCCTGGATCCATTAAGTGATGAACTAATGGATGACTATATATTGACGTTTTCTTGATCATTTCTTGAAAACTAGGCAAATAATATAATAAAATATCAAATGGTAATAATTCAAAAGTGTGTTAAGTGCTTTTATATTTACCTAATAAAGCTTAAGTAACATCAAATCTAGTATAGAAAATTCAATTAAAATTTCATATATTGATAAATCAGGATTTAAGATAGACCACCAAAACACAATCTATGCAATACAAATAAAAATTCTTACAGAGAAGAGTCAGAAGTTTTAGAAGCTACTGGAGAAAGAAAACATCCTTCACCAGGGACTACCTTAGCTATCACAAAAAAAGGCATCATCTTTATACTGACTGGTCAGATAGCAATCTTAACATTTAAGAGGTGATTAAAACATTGGGAGAAAATGGATTTTGTTCAGTGTAGTGAAAACCACAGTTTTCATCTGAAACAGCAGTAGATATAAAGTTCACTTGTTTCCATCACTGTATTAGTAGGAAGTACCCAGGTTCTAATAGCTCAACCACCAAATGGTCTTTTAAGTAGCTTCTACTTTGAAGAACCAAATATGTTTAAAATTAATTATTCTGTGCCTCTCAAATAGAGCATATCCTGTGAACAAGCTGAAACAAGCTGTTATTCCAATTTAGGGAAGAAATGATTTGATGTTTTTCATCTCAGTTTTGGCTCCTATCATACGTAATCCCTGTAATACCATGGAGTTATACAGCACTCCGTTCTTCCGGGGATCCCCAATCACTTTTCACAGCCACCACATTTTTCTTTGCAGTATGCCTCAATAAGTTAGAAGACCAATTATTTTCCCTACAGCTGACAAAGAAAACAAAAAGTCAAATGACATCCCCGCGGTCGCTGGTGAAACAACTGCAACAGTGGCCACGCGTTCTGTCCCCGACTTCGTTCCTCTTCCACTAAAAGACGCAGTGTTTATTACACGTGTCTGCCTAAAGCTCAACATTTATTAAATGTGAAATCCAGACCTACCTAAACGGGTGGGCTGAGTTTCTAGAAGTTTAAAAAGTATCATCCACAACTTTTGTTTTGCTGGAGAAACCACTGAGGGTGCATGAAAGGCGAGCCCAGAAGCACGCAGTTTGCTACTGTATACACTGGCAGCGAGTCCTTGTGGAAGGGATTAGAATCCTGACAGCTGTGGCTTTGGGAGCCTCTGGGTATACAGCAAGGAGGCTGGAATGCCTGTAAACAAGGGGGCTGAAGAAAAGCAGGAACATTCCATGCGCGTGTCTCACGAATAGAGCTAGAGCCAGTAGGCGAATATAAACCACTCGGACAGGTCCGTGAAGACTATGTGAGCAAAGTGATCCATTTTTGAACCTCAATGCCAAGAGTTATGTAAGACTTCACAGCTGTAATGTCCTGTGACGCGGAGGCCGCGGACTGTTTAGGTCACCTGCCCGGGTGTGAACATCATTTTTAGAATCACACAACCATGCCAGAATGTTAGAGAATGTGCTCTGGGCACAGGCATCAAGTTTCAATTCCTTCCTGCTCAGACTACATAGGAAGGCTGAGGGTGCATGTTCCCTGTGCACCTGCACATGTATACGCCTGGCTGCACTTTGGAGCACGTATACATTTCCCCAGGCACTGAAAATGCCCTTAAAAAGAAGTTACGATAGGTAACAAAATAGAGCAATATTATTAAGGTAAATAAAACTAGTGGACTGTGGGTAGATCTTCTAAGAAATACATTATATACCATGATGTATATACAAAGTTGACTTGGGGTCATGTTAATATATTGGATAGGACTAGCAGTCTGGGAACCTAATTTTAATTAGTCCTGTCAATAATCTGCTTGTGATTTTAAGCATTTAGTTAATGTGTTCCTTGGTTCCCTCATCTATAAAACAGGGATGTAAAAGGTACGCAGTATTTGTGGGATGAAAATGGCAGGTAAAAAAAATATTCCGCAAACTGCAAAATCCTAAACAATGAAAACTATTATTCATAGGTGGTTGATTCTAGGCAGAGGGCATTCTCTCTCTTTGGCTTTCTTTAAAACAAGAATAAAGAATCATTTGGTGAATAAAAATCACCTGTCTAGGGGCAACTGGGTGACTCAGTTAAGCGTTAGACTTCGGCTCAAGTCATGATCTTGTAGTACATGAGCTCAAGCCCCGCGTCCGGCTCTGTGTTGACAACTCACAGCCTGGAGCCTGCTTCGGATTCTGTGTCTCCCTCTCTCTCTGTTCCTCCCCCGCTCACGTTCGGTCTCTCTCTCAAAAATAAAGAAACATTAAAAAAAAAATTTTTTTTTAAACAGAACCTGCCTTTTTCAAGGGGTTGTTTAAAAGATCACGAGACCTCAGTGCTGGATTTCTTAAGAGGCAGAATCCCTAAATCGATCATTTAAAGTGACATGCTAACAATGATCACTTCAGTTACACTGAACTGTCTGAAAAGTACATGGATACTTCTGCCTCCAACTGTAAGTAGCTTATAGCCTACCTTTGCTTCTGAGAACTAGAAAAGCAAATTATACACACACACACACACACACACACACACACACACACACACACACATGAAACGTCATCAGAGAGTTGTCAAGGCAACCAAGAATTCCAGGCTTTTGTTGACTATTGGGGTAAAGAGGCCGAGAGGGCAAAGGGAAGACAACAGGGAGGGATGCCAGTGGAATTTCAGGAGATGTCACAGAACCCAGGAGACAAAGAACAGTGTTTGGGGCCGGCAAGGTGGCCAGGAATTGGGAACCCAAGATCCTAGGAAGCACAGAGAAATAAACCCCACACTCAGTACTGACTCTCCACTCAAGGCCTTTGCTCAGTAAGATGTTTAGGGCAAGAGGTTAACTTCCCAACCAAAGAGTGGCTAGAAGCAGATGTAGCAGGGACCTAGACCTTCACATTAGACAGCAGCCTAGGGGATGGCTGATCCTGGGACCCTGAATGACCTCATGGTGGACAGCTGCCCAACCGGCTCAGACTGGTCAGCCTGTTGACTGGGAGATGAAGAATTGTCCAGCTTATCTAGGCCACTGCATATGAACATCTCTTTGCTACAGGAGCTCAGCCTTCACCCCAGCTATTGTAGGGCAAAACAAATGTAAATTATCTATTAAAGACAACAAAATTCAATTTTAACAAAAGTACTATCTACAAACACATATGCAGAAAACTCCCAATTATTAGGTAGCTTTGAGAAATGAGGATATGAAAAAGTTAATGTCCTCCCATCTCATCCCCAAAAAAGTGTTCTGCTTCAAATGCCTCCAGAGAAAAGAAGCATTAAAAACAGATCTGAGTATATTTACGTGGAAGCCATGGTTGACTCCAGAAGAAAGCTGCTAGAGAAGACTGGTAGAAGCAGACAAGATATTTCAATTTGGGAAAGAGTAAGTAATAAGCAAGGAAAAGCAGCAGCTGCAGATCAACTATTTGAGAAATTGGGCTAAAAGGTGAAAATAAACAAAAGCCTAAAAAAAAAAAGCAGTCAACAGTTGTTGAAAGGTATCTGTATTTAGCATTCATTGGTGATGATGTCGATTATTTGAAGGCAGAGGGAAGAAAATCAGTCAAGATGGAAAGACCAAAGATGTCAGAAAAGACACAGACTTGGGTAGACAGTACCTCTGAGGGCCAAAGAACCCAAGCTCAGCCTGCTCTTCACCACAAGCAATCAGAACTTTGAGAGCCGCTGTTGGGAGAGGTCTCAGCAGGAGCAACACTAAAGTAACCGTGGCCAGGGCACTCTAGAGCAATGTCTCTATCAACGGTAATCGACCTCTGGAAGCCACCCCTGAAGTCACCCAACTACACCGGTTCAGGCGCAGTCCTGAGCCCCCACAGCCACTTACACACAAGTCGGCTTGTGACAACCAAATTATCTTAAAAGAGAAACATTACGGTACAGAGGCTCCCGTATACAGTTAACACAGGGGAATCACGCACCCCATTCCAGCTTCCTCATTATTTTGCTAGAACCACAGCAAACATACTTTTCAAAGGATGTGGCAGCAAAGTGAGGTTCCCTCCTGCTATCCTCTTACATGGCCGCTGAGGAAAAAGGGGAAGGTGCAGAAAACAGGACTTCACGTAGTTGTGGGCAACTGCCACTGTTATGGAATAAGAAATAAGGAGATCTTTCTTCTCGTCTGGGTCGGAAAGTCAGGGGGAATGCATATAGACACTGACCACTGACCAACAGAAATCCCTTCCTTTCTGTCAATGCTGTCAGAAAGCATCAGACACCATATGATAATAGAAACATGAACAAAGACTATGAATACAAGGAAACACTCAATGACGTGGAAAACACTAGAAAAACATATCAGAAAACAAGTAACTGTCAAGCTCTGCATCCGTAGTTTTACAAACCACACAATAAAAAAATTGTGCAAATACTTTTAATTGTACTATTTCATCACAACAAATTCATTATGAGATGTTAAGTTGTACCCGATGGCGGAGAACACACTGGTTTAAATTAGCTTTTCCTCTTTCTCCCTCTGGTACCTCTCAGTTTGCCCTTTTTCTTCCCAAACACAGATCTGGCAGTCACCAGCACTGATGCTGTCCCTGCTCGGTCATCATCACTAGAGCTGCTGCTGGTCGAGTCTTCGTCGCGGACAGGAGCAGGGCGCCCTGCTCTTGGCAAAGCCGGACGGCTGATGGGGGGCTCCTCGGCTGCTTTCCCCCTTTGCAGGTTCACCGAAGATACACACTCAGCATCCTCCCCAGAAGACGCCCCGGATGACGGCGAGAGGCAGGTGCCCCCCAGAAACCCACCACATTTATTCACTTGCTTAGGATCTGAAAGCCTCTTTCTTTTCAGGTTTGATGACTCTTTCCGTTTATTTGCCATGCTTCTCTTCTGGGTTTTTCCTTGTGCCGTATCCGGGAACTCACAGTCTTTCTCCATGGCAACAGACACCGCTTCTATTTCACTGGCCTCTTCTTCTCTTTCTTTTCTCAGCATACATGTCACAGCTCTGTTAAGTCTCTGGCTCCTAATACCCTTAGCATCTCGTCTCTCCTGTTGAGCTAATCTAAAGAAAGAATCAATTCGGAGCTGTGTCTAAAAAAATGAAATGAAATAAAAAATCAGCCAAGGAGGTAAACTTTCTAAAGCAAATCAAAGAGTTCCACCTTGATCACCAGCTTCGGAGGGCTGTTTCAGAGAATATGAATTCATTCTCTCTCAAAAGCCAAATCTCTCCTACGTGATTTGCTGGAGATAGGTTTTATTTTTCTAGAGCATACTTAAAGCAGTACTTGTACCACCTCTGTCACCCCCAAGTCCCCCATACACAGCTCAAATAAGAACCCCCTTCCAAGGCACGTAATGAGACTGAAATATTTCTCAGTAGCCAAAAAGACCACCTCCTCCAGGAGCAACACAGTGTCACGGGTCTGTTTCCAAATTTCACTCTTCCTTTCTTTTGAACTCATCATCCTCATGCGATACACTGAGGAGACAACCTCACAGCATATTGGGAGTCGTAGGAAACAGGCATGTGTTTTGGTTAGCAACCCCTCTTCTAGGAGGACAGTTGCATTCGGGAAAAGTTATATGCCTAATGTTCATCACACCATTATTTAGGAAAACCTGAAAATGGAGGGCCTGCTAAGTAAACTCAACCAGTAAGTGAAATCTCTTCGATGAAATGCAATCTGGTCACTTGAAATTATGAAACCTACGCAATACAGAAAATAGTCCTCTGTTATTAAGTATGGGGGGAGTCAGATCTATCAGACTGCACTTATGTGTGACAATAAATCTATGTAGGAATGGGGGTGGGGGTGGGAATAAAAGAAAATAGACCTAAATGTTAACATCTGTGTCAGAGAAAGTAAATAATGGATAATTTTAATGCATTTTTTTCACTCTCTAATTTAGGGGAAATAAATTTATACTAACTTCTACAAGGTAAGGGAAAAAACATATTATAGTAAAATATATCTGAAATTAAGGAGTAATCAGTCACTAAGCCAAGAAGCTTTCCGAGTCTGTTGGCATACAACGTCTGTATTAGAGAGAGCCCTCAAATAAGCAACAGGAGACTCTTTCTGGAAAAGCATGTCAGTTTTATGTTGTGTTTTTTTGTTTTTTTTTTTTTTTTCAAAACTAACCGAGCTTGATGACAATAGATTTAAATATAAGTATCTTACAGGATATGGTCCCATACGTACAGGTAAACCATTCAGTAGAAATATTTTGGAGGTTGTTCCTGGGGTAGGAACAGTTTTCTGTATGGGTAGGAACATACTCACAGATGAGCAAGACACAATTATTTACCAACTAGGGAGAACTGAGGGACATACAAAGGCCTCGTTTCTCCTCAAAAATCTCTCCTGCCAACATGCCATAATGATGATGATTCACATATAGAATTAAGGAGCATTAGTACTTGAGAATTTAATGATCAGGATTGCTTTGGACTGGACACTTCCCCGACTTTTTAAAAATGAAAATAGCTCTGAAAAAGTAAAATATTCAACCATAAACACCTCAGTGTGTGATACATTATTAGACTGTTTTTTTCAAAGTCAGAATGAATAATGCAAAGACACCAAAGTCCAGCCCTAAGAGTGAAATTCAAAAATTAAGACAAAGTGCAGTTTTCTTTTTCTGTTTTCCTCTGTTCTCCTATCTAAAGCATAATAATTTTAAAATGGATGTCATATGCCCTAAGATAAAAGAGTAACTCATCTTTAACAGCTGCCACTCACAGCCTTCCTAAGTTCACTCCTCACCCTGAATTTAGGAAAAGAGCTGCCATGATTACCTGCTGGGCGTTCAGTTGCTTTAATACCGGAAACAGAGACTCATCTGTCTTTGTCCTGTTCCAGCCAAAATAACGCTGACAAAATATGCAGGCAGTTAAGGCTTCTACGTGTTTTTTAAATATATTTAAACAAGTGATAAATAAAAAGGTCCAAAGAACTCACCCTAATTCCATTCCCCAGATCTTAGAGATTTTCATATTTATAAGGAATAAAGTGGTAGAGAAAAGAATGACAATGACTTCAGTGTCCTCTAAGATAAGACATATCCAATTCTCATTTTAGGACATCAAAGACTCGTTACTATGGAAAACAGTTAACCTAGATTAAAAACAAGTTTCAGATATCATACATACGTCTTTGAGAGAAAAATATTGTAGTTAGACTAATACTGTTAAACATTTAAACACCTATCCAAATCATTATTTAAATATGCAGAAAGGAACATATAAATAATAATAAAAAACAAAACTACTAATCTTTTCTATTCTTTCAGAATGAATTAATACTTAGTTTGTGGTAGTATCTATGAATGCTTATCACTACTTATTTCAGGAAAGACCTTGTTTAACGCTAAAGAGATTATTCATGATAGCTAAAACACGGAAGCAACGCAAGTAGCCACCTATAGATGGACAGATAAGCAAAATGTGGGGCATCCACACAACAGAGTGTTATTCAGCCTTAAAAGGAAGGAAACTCTGACACGTGCTACAACATGGATGAACTTTGAAGACATTACGCTAAGTGACATAAGTCAGACACAAAAAGACCAATACTGTAGGATTCCTTAGTCAAGGAGGTCCTTAGTCAAAATCACAGAGACAGCCGACTGTGGTCACCAAGAGCTGAGTGGAGGCAGAAGGGGAGTTACTGTGTAATGGGGACAGGATTTCGGTTCTTTCCGGATGAAAACAATATGGGGGTAGATGGTGGGGATTGGTGCACAACAATGTGAATGTATTTAACGGCACTGATGGGTACACTTAAAATGTTAAGATGATAAATTCTGTACAGTGTATTTTACCACAAAAAAAAAAAAAAAGGAAAAGGAAAAATCCTAAGGAGAGAGAAAAAGGAGCATCTTAGATAGACAGAATGTTAAGAAAAAGCGGATCCTAGTGCATGTTCCCTCAGTTGCAAACGGAAACACATACTTGGCTCAGCGTTCCTTTATATTTTAAGAAGTAAAAGGATATTCTCTAATTTTGTCGAGATCTGGCTTCCCCCACAGAAATGACCCCCTGGAGTCATCCACCACAGGTTTGAGGTAAGCGTCTGCCACAGCTGGGTTGGGAAAGCCAGGTGTGAGTTGCAGCTTCCGTAATTTTTTTTTCACTTTGGTGTCATAAGGGTCAGGTCTTATCTTCTTACTTTTTTGAGCTTCATGCCACCACTCTCTGGAAGGCAAAGGAGACAGACCACGACATTATAGTGGAAACGCTGCAGATACAGGCCTATACTTAGATAGAAGACGCAACGTCAAGTCCCGACTCCAGAACAAATCCTAAGACCCACAGAGAACAACTTCATCATTTTTAATGTTCTTCACCACAACATGTAACGATGGCAAACACTGACTGAAAGCCTACCGTGCCTGGCACCGTGTTAGCTCTTCTACACGCCGTATATCACACGACCACAGTCCGACCACTGTCCTCACATCACAGATGAAGAGCTGAATGCCAGCAGAAGTCACTACCTGCTCAAGATTTCACAGCTGGGACTGGGAGGGTCAGAACCTGAGGATCTCCCTCCAGAGCCCACAGCTTCTCTGGGTCTCTTTCTTGCAGTAAAATGAAGTCAACTGTATCATTTACCTCAAACCAACTATAGTAACAGACCCAAGAATATTTAAGAATATGTAAAAATGCCAAGAACATGTTAAATTTTTAAAAATGCAGAACATGACTCTATATAAAGTATAACATCAATTTTGGGGAAAATGCATATATGTGAGAAAGAGAAAACATAAGCAAGCCAATTTAAAATAAGAAAAACAGTAACAACTATTATTTTACTGTGGGCTAGGCAATGTTCTTTTTTTTTTTTTTTTAATTTTTTTTTTTTCAACGTTTTTTATTTATTTTTGGGACAGAGAGAGACAGAGCATGAACGGGGGAGGGGCAGAGAGAGAGGGAGACACAGAATCAGAAACGGGCTCCAGGCTCCGAGCCATCAGCCCAGAGCCTGACGCGGGGCTCGAACTCACGGACCGCGAGATCGTGACCTGGCTGAAGTCGGACGCTTAACCGACTGCGCCACCCAGGCGCCCCATAGGCAATGTTCTAAGCAAGGACAGAGCTGTTCATTTTCTTCTTCATGTTTTATTCCTTCCTCAGTTTTTCCATCGTGACCATAAATTACCATGGCAAGTTCAAGACAGCCACACGTTCCGTGACTCTCCTGCCATCCAGAAGTGGCTTGGCATCCCTTCCCTCGAGCCGGGTGGGCTCTGTGACCAAGGAAGTGATGCTGGGCCAGGTCTTCAGGGGCTGCAGTTTCCACATCCCGGCCCTGAGAATATCTGCCTCGGAAGCAGCCGACATGCTGTGAGGAAGCGCCCGCTAGTGAGGAGGTCCAGACGGACAGGGTCCACCATTCTGGCTGGGCTCCCGGCTGACAGTCAGCACCACTGGCCAGATCTGTGGCTCCAACTCCAGTGGATCCTCTAGCCCAGCGGAGCGGCCCCCGACACACATGGAACCCAACAAGACACGTCCACACAGCCTCACCAAACTGCAGATTCATGGGCAAAATCAATGGCTGCTGCTGTCTGAAGCCGCTGAGGTTTAACGTATTTCATAATATAGCAAGAGATAACCAGAAAAATTTATACAATTAGGAAACACGAATGGCATAAAGTTAAAATAAAAACATAAAGATAACCCTCACCAATCTATACATTCAATGGAACTTAAAAAAAACAAAACCTCTATCTCATGTTCCACTGCTTAACATGCTTACTAGTATCAGAAACTAACTCAGGTCTGCTCTCAGCCAGCCCCACCTCACCGATGCAGGAGCGCCATCTAGTGTTACAAAAGACTAACTGCAGTCTTCGTTGCAGGGCCAAAAGGAAAAAGGAAAAAAGAATACCGTTTCCAAGAGTGCACTAAGGGAATACCTGTAATTCTTCCCCACTCTTTTGAATTTTCACCTTTGAGATAAGTAATTCGGATTGTCCGCTAGGAGGAGCAGCACAACACGCTGAGCACTCCTCACAAGAAACAATCACCCCTCTGAAAGCAAGAGGGCCAGGCACTCACATAAAGATGCAAGAGAGTCGGCCAATCAGCCCTGCAGGCGGAAGCGACTGTGGTAAGACTGAAGGGTCTGGGCCCGGGCCAGGTCAGCGGGGTGGACTGCTGTTCTCTGGCCCTGCTCTTTCGGGGCTCTTTGGGCCCAGTGTTTTCAGACCTCATTTTCCCCCAAGCATCCAAAATGTTCTGTGAAATATCCCCCAGTTTAAATGTTGGTAGCCAATTCAAAATTAGAGCCCCTCTTTCGTGGTTGGCCAAACCACGCACAGCTGGGCTGAACTCGGCAGGCGAGCCCAGAGCAGCTCCACCTTACAGGGGTGGAGGGTGACTGGCCAGGGCCCGCTTGGGAGAAAGGGAACGCAGAAATGAAAGCAAGGCAACGTCCTCAATTTTACTGCTCTTCAGCTTCTCTTCCTGCTCTTTAACTCCACATTGGCCTTAACGCTGCCCAGCCAGGCACAGCGAAGGCTGCTCCTCTCTGCCATCGACCAGCTAGACAAGCAAACCAGAAACGGCTAAAGTGGACTCTGAAAATGTACACCATTCAACTGACAACAAACAAGCAAAATTTACTGAGAGAGAAAAACTGGCATAAATAGGCATTCACTGTATCAGAAATTCAAATTTTCACCAACAAAAAAAAATTGGGATATCAAATTGAAAACCCAAATACCATTTTTACTTATCCTAAAATAATTAGGTAAGAACCCAAATATATGTCTATAAAGACACTCAAATCATGTTTGTTTAGACTTAAAAAAAATAAAAATAACAACCAGCTTCTGATTAAATTAATTAATCATGATACATCAAGACTACCACAGAGTCATTAAAAACTGATACTTGGGGCACCCATGTGGCTCAATCAGTTAAACGTCCAAGTCTTGATTTCCGCTCAGGTAATGATCTCACGGTCGTGAAATTGAGACCCGCATCAGGTTCTGCACTGGGCATGAAGCCTGCTTAAGATTCTCTCTCTCCCTCTGCCCCTCTCCCCTGCTCGTGCTCTCTCTCTCTCCGAAAAAATGTTTATTAAAAAAACTAAAAACTAAAAATTTTAAAAAGACCCTGATAATAACCTATACATTGTAAAAGGTAGATGAAATCATCCCATTCTTATAAAAAGAAATAATACACACTTATATGAGTACACATGTATGTATGTTTGTATACAATGAATAGAGTATACTGTGCATAGAAAAGTCTAAAATTATATAAATCAAAATATTAACTGTAACCATTGCTTTAATTCATGTCATAATCTTTCTATTATTTGTATAATAAAGTTATTTGCAGTTTTTCAAGTTACTGATATACCATGACCTACAAGCTACCTAGTAAGTGACTTCCAGTATATTATTTCCTCAATAATATGCAAATTATGAAGACAGAAATAAAGAAAGCATAAAATACATACATTGATATGTATGCTACAGCTGGAGTACAGCGAATATTAAAACCATTTCTGTATTTAAGTTTTAATTTTAATCACTGATCCTTTAGAGAAGAACATCTGAGCATTTTTCAGACACAGGAGGCACATCTGGAAAGAACTCTAAAGAATCATTAAGTCAACTACTACCAAACAGTATCTCATGACAAGGTGGTGGTTAGAAAATGTCATCACAACGTCACAAATAAACTACAAGCCACTGAACTGTGAAATTTATGGTATATGACTTACATTCCATTTTTTTT
Organism: Panthera leo; assembly: GCF_018350215.1. NCBI lineage: Eukaryota > Metazoa > Chordata > Mammalia > Carnivora > Felidae > Panthera > Panthera leo. The sequence goes on along the minus strand of NC_056679.1, from coordinate 73,175,073 downwards.
TAAATGCGATCAATGACTAACCTGAAAGAAAGAAGGACTTTCACAGACATCGTCCTAACTACCATCTCAGTACCCGAAGGACAACACAACTTGGGCTCTGGCTGGAAGGCAGCCCCACCAGGGGACGCACCTGAGTACACTCAGCAAGAAGGACAGCAGGGCCCAATACAAAGTTCTCAGCATCCTATTTCCATGCCTTCTCTGCCTGACTGTTCAGAACACCTGACACACACAAGTACAGGTACATGTTTGTTTCTCTTCTTCCCCAAGAGCATGGGGCTCCGTGAGAGCGCAGTGGAGACTTAGTTATCACTCCTACCCCAGTCTTGCAGGCTGTCTGACACACAGTCCCTACTAAATAAATATCTGAATGAATGAAACAGAATTTCTACTTGCCTATGAAATCCCATAGGCCTGGCTATGTACCCCTGAACTAGGATAAGCCTGGTGTCTCTAAAAACATTGTCTCTGATTTCATTGAACTATAGAAAAGGGAAAACAAGTTTAGTAACCCAATCTATTCCTCCTTCTGTTTTCCCAATGAACAGTGATTTGTAACAGTTCATGATGTAAATAATAGTTCTGTTTGTTACACTGGGTATTTACATAAACATCTGAATTAAAGAAATTAACAAAGAACTTACGAGAATTTTAGGAGAGGTTCCAGGCCATGTCCAGGGAATTCATTGAGAATTTCCATGGCTGTAACACAACCTACAGTTGGTATTCCTTCTGTATAATCACTTCCAAGCAAATAGGCCAAATTTATTAATTTATTCCGGTCTAATCCTATAAAAGTAAAAATCATTTTATATTTTTAACATTTTTACTAGAACACACCAAGCAAGCCTCTGCCTCAGGGCCTTTGCACTCTCTAGGGCCTTTGTCAGACACGCTCATCCCTAAGGTATGTACAACACTCACTACCTCTTTTTTTTAGGTCCTAGCCCAAAAGCTACCTATTAGTAGTCTTTCCTTAGCACAACTCTGTATACGACAGCACACACACTTCCTGTGCCTATAAGTCACCCTCTCCTCTTTTACAGCTTTATTTTTATATATGGTACTTATGTCGAATTATGGTTTACACTTATCATCTGTTTCTCCTACCAGACTTTCATTCTCCGCTGTTTCCCCACTGCCAAGGACAATACCTGGCATAGAGGAATTGATATATATTTGTTAAATAAATGGGAAAAGGAAGAATCACTGCCAGAAAAGCCAACAGAGGGCCAAGAAGCTCACGACTCCAGCAGGAGTGACTCCCCCCTGCCTCCCCATCTCTACCACCTTTGGTTTACTCTGGAGACCTCAGGTAACCAGTCAAAGTCTAAGCAGGTCAGGGAATTAAAAATGCAGAACATGCCTAAACATTACTAGGGTTTTAATTCTTAATTCTAATTTAAAAATCCTATTCCTCTATATAAGCAAAAGATCACTTACATGAAAACTTGTATAGACCAACCATTTCCATTAATACATCAAATTAGTTCTTTGGACAGGAAAAAATTCATAATACAAATTCAAAGTAATCATACTCTGAAGTCTTACCAAGTTGGTTGTGAAAGTCCACATACTGGTAATATTCTACAAACTTGTTTTTATTAAAAAAGTTTTTATAGACATGCCGTGCTCCAAACAGCCAAATATCACTGTCATCAGTGATTGTTCCAGAAGTTTGATCAGTCAAATCCAGGATGGCGCACTGAGCCTCTGCTTCCATGGGAGCCTCAATGTAGGGAATCCCAAACAGGCGAAGAAGTTCCTGAGGAGTTACAGACACGCAATCACCCCTGTGGAATGCAGGACCTGGCCGTGACCAGAAATGGGAGCAGTGTGTAAACATTTCACTTACTGCATTCCCTTGGGGAATCCGATTAAGTACAAGCAGCGCTATGTACCATTAAAGGAGGCTTGAGCTGGTACACCTACCTGGCTTTCCAGGAACATCTGCCCTGTCACAGTAGCAGCAATCCGTTCTTGCTGCTGTTTTTGTGCTTTCAGTGAATTCTGTTGTTCTAACAGGTTGCTCTCCAGAGTTTCCAGTTCCTCCTATAAAATAATTTCATCTGTAGATAATTATATTAATAATCCAATTAAACTCATGTCTTACAAAAAGCTTGCATTTAGTCTGAGTAAATTACCAAATAAGCTCTCTTCCTTATGAAGTTTTCCACTTGGATTTCTGAGTAAGTCTAATTTCTTTAGAGTTCCCTCACTAAATCACACGGAAGTGGAGACCATCCCAGACAGCAACCTACACAAAAGAGGAGCCATCAGCAAGAACAAGATGTATGCAAATAGAAACTGCGCGTAAAGAAACTGTGGTATAGGGGGGCCTGGCTGGCTCAGCCAATAGAGCATGGGATTCTTGATCTTAGGGTTGTGAGTTCAAGCCCCAAGTTGAGTGTAGAGATTACTTAAAAGCAAAATCTTTTTAAAAAAGAAAGAAAGCAAACTGTGTTATACATGCATACAATGAAAATACTATTCAGCCATAAAAAAACAATGAAATCTTGCCTTTTGTGACAACATGGATGGACCTTGAGGGCATTATGCTAGTAAAATAAATTAGAGAAAGACAATTACCACATGATCTTTCTTACAGGTGGAATCTAAAAAAATTTTTTTAATTAAAAAGATTTTAATAGGTTGTAGATACAGAGAATAAATTGGTGGTTGCTGGGGAGGCTGGGGAGGGGGAGAAATGGGTAAACTGTTGAGTTTTGGGTTTTTGAGTTTAAACAAATTGAATTAAAAGTCTGATGGGTCCTCAAAAGATTAAACACAGTTACCCTGTGACCCAGCAATTCTATTCCCTAGGTGTGGACCAAAGAGAAATGAAGACATACATCCTCACAAAAACCTATACATGGAAGTTTATAACAACATTTTTCATAATAGCCAAAAAAGTATAAACAACCCAAATGTCCACCAAATGATGAACGAATAAAATGTGGTATGTATCCATACAGTGGAATACTATTTGGCAATAAAAAGAAATAAAGTCCTGGGGCACCTGGGTGGCTCAGCCAGTTAAACGTCCAACTCTTGATTTCAGCTCAGGTCCTGATCTCTCGGTTTGTGAGTTAGAGCCCTGCATCCAGCTCTGCACTGACAATGCAGAGCCTGCTTGGGATTCATTCTCTCTCTCTCTCTCCCTCTCTCTCTCTCTCTCAGTCTCTGCTGCTCCCAGCTCACTCGTGCATGTGCATGCTCTCTCTCTCTCCCAAAATAAATAAATAAACTTAAAAAAAATTTTTTTTAATTAAAAAAAAAAAAAGTACTAACACATGCTATAACATGGATGGACCTTGAAAACATTCTGCTAAATGAATGGAGCCAGAAACAAAAGGCACAAGTTGTATGCTCCCATTTATCTGGAATTTCCAGAAAAGACAAATCCACAGAGACAGAAAGTCGATGAGTGGACCACTGATGAGTGGTTCCCAGGGGCTGAGGGAAGACATGGGGTATGACTGCTAATCAGTACAAGGCTTCTTTTTGGGGTGATGCACAGGTTCTAAAACTGTGATGATTACATAACTGTGAATACACTAAAAGCTATAAACTGTAAAAACTAAAATCAATTTCTATAACATCAAAAATATGAAATACTTGGAGATGAATCTGACAAAGGATATGTAAGAGTTATACAAGGAAAACTGTAAAACACTGCTGAGAAAACTGCAAAAGATCTAAGTGAATCAAGATATATCCTGTGTTCACTGATCAGAAGATACAGTGTTGCTAAGATGCTAATTCTCCCCAAATCGATCTGTGTATTCAACGCAATCTCATCAAAACTGAGAAGCTAATTCTAAAATTTATGTGGAAATGCATAGAATTTATTACAGTGAAGCAACTTTGAAAAAACAAAGTCAGAAGACTCAACTTCACATTGCCTCAAAATTTGTGATGTTTTAGTTGATTTTGGTATATCATTCAAGGCACCAAAGCTCTTTTATTTTTCTAGCACCACTGAAAAGACTATCCTTTCTCCATCCAACTGCCTTTGTAGCATTGTTGAAAATCTGTTGTCCATACACGCACAGATCTATTTCTGTACTTTCTATTAAGTTCTGTTGATCTATGTGTCTACCTTTATGCCAAGAGTAAACTGTCTTGATTATTGTTGCTTGGTTCTGTTGCTGGACTCTAGTTTGTTCTACTGATCTATGTATCTACCCTTTAGCCAATATAATACTGTCCTGATTACTGTAGCTTTATAGTAAATCCTGATATCAAGTAGTATAAGTCCTCCAATTTTTTTCTTTTTCAAAATTGTTTTGAGTACTCTAGTTTCGTTGCTTTTGCGCATAAATTTTAGAATAAGCTTGTTAATATCCAACAAAAATTTCTGTTGGGTTTTACTGGAATTCCATTAATCTATGGATCAGTTTGGGGAGAACTGGAATCTTAATGATATTGAGTCTTCCCATCCAAAACTACATGTATTTAGGTCTTCCCTGATTTCTATCATTAGTGTTTGCAGTTTTGAACGTTATCTTTCACATATGTTATAAGCTGCACACACAGTATTTTATGCTTTTAGGTGCTACTGTATGTGGTTCTTGCTGTGGACTGAATTGTGTTCCCCCAAATTTCACATGTTAAAGCCCTAACCCCAGATGTGACTGCATCTGGAGATAGTATCTTCAGGAGATAATTAAGGTTAAATGAGGTCATAAAGGTGGAGCCCTAATCTGATAGGACTGTAGCCTTAGAAAAAGAGGTATCTCCTTCCCTCTCTCCCTACCCTCTTCCTCCCCTCCTCTACCAGCCCCCTCCCGCACCCCACTCCACCCGTACCATGTGAGGACATGGCAAGAAGGCAGCCATCTACAAGCCAGAAAAAGAGCTCTCACCAGGAACCAACAATAGCCTGCACCTTGATCTTAGACTTCCCAATCACCAGAAGTATGAAAAAATAAGTTTGTTATTTAAGGGGAAAAAAAAAAAAGCATGCAAATAGCTAATAAATGTTCATCCAGTAACTCCTTAAAGCTCAAAAGCTGTTTAACTTGGCTCTTTCTTAGCAATAAGCTAAAACTCAATGTCATATTATTACCAAATTAATATCTTGCCATTCATTGAGTGAACTGTCTGCATCTTTTTCAGCTTCGTCGCGTGGCTCAATATCCAAGGCCTCACTTCCAGAGTTGTGTCTTAGGGGGCCCTCGGAGTCACCAGTGGCTTCTTCCTTCTCAGTTCCTACTGGTTCCTCTTCATCTTGTTCAGAGGGAGGTCTGGAAGCTTCATGTGACTCAGCTTGAAGTTCATCACTACTAGGTACACTCTGGACCTCAATGAAACTTCCTGGACCAAAATGAACAAGATCACTTTATTTATAAGTGAAACATTAAAACTATCCTGAAATCATCAAGAGCTTTCCAAAGTATCCTTAAAAATGTTTCACGGTGGGACACCTGGGTGGTTCAGTTGGTTAAGTGTCCAACTCTTGATTTCGGCTCAGATCATGATCTCACAGTTTGAATTCAAGCCCCGCTTGGGATTCTCTCTCTCCCTCTCTCTCTGCCCCTCCCCTGCTCGTGCTATCTCTCTCTCTCAAAATAAATAAATAAGCAAAAAAATTTTATAAAAAAATGTTTTACTCTCAAAAGATTTGAATTTAATAGAAAACATGTAACAATAACATATTACTATTAAATATATTTAATAATAAATATCTATAACTTCACAATAAGCCTTTTCCATTAGGTAAACTGGCACTGCCTTTGAAGTTAGGAACCAAGCTTTCAAAGATTTGCATATAAGCTTTATGCAAATATGCTAAGTTAACTAATATTGTTTTAAAGTTCACAAAAGGGTATAATCAGAGATGTAAACAATCATGTAGGTTGTTAAATATGTTTTCATGCTACTTCACTAGAACATAGCAAAGAATGAAGCTGTGACTTAGCGGAAAGAATCCTGGATAAGTACTCAGGGGAAATAGCTCTTCTCTTACACTTGCCTTCCCTCCTCTCTTGTGTCTTTTCTTTTCTGTGAAAAAAATTGATTCCCTTCCTTCCCTTCAGGTGGAGGAGGCTGGATTTCAGGATGCAATCAGGACAGAGTGGGCTGGAGATCCCAGAGTGGGGACTGGAGCCAAGAAGACAGCCAGGACCAAGGAGGACACCAATGGGATCAGATGGTTACAAACCGAGAGAGAACAAGCAATTGGTTAATGTATTAAGGACAATAGGAGTCAGGTTTTTCACTGTTTGGAAAAGAAATTAGAACAAAGGTGGAAGCTAATATGAAATCTGTAATATTGAATTGGACTGCAGATACTACTATGAACTTACAGATTTGTACATGTGTAATTCATACTTATTTGTAGAGAAATAAATATAGATGGGTGTGTGCACGTTTGTGTGTGTATACATAAATATATTTCCTGGCTTTGTCCCTGAGAGGGCCTGAAGCAATGACACCCCAGTAACGGTGAACACACTCAGTGTCCAGACCTTGGTTTCCAAACATCATGCTCCATTACAAGGACTAGGGCTCTTTGGTGAACTGCTTGGACCCAGGGACAGGACAGGGCAGGATAAGTAGAAAAGAAATCTGGAATATCTTGACCAGAAAGTAAAGAAATGCTCAAAATATAATGGGGAATTGTCCAAAGTCACAGGAGCCAGCCTAAAGGGGCCCACACTGGCCAAAGCTGGGACAATTCCAGAAATAAAGTACGACAGCATCATAAATCACAATAATCATAATAAAGTAAGAATTCTTGGGTCCACATTGATATAAAAAAATAATAAATGGGGAAAGGGGGGAAATCTTCCTTACAGAAGGATGTAAACCAAAAAATACATAAGGAACAATGAACTAAAACACTACCATTTGGCAAGAAGCCTTGGGTGGCTCAGTCGGTTGGTCATCCAGCTCTTGATTTCAGCTCAGGTCATGATCTCAGTTGCAAGATCGAGCCCACAGCAGGCTCTGAGCTGGCCATTGAGCCTGCTCAAGGTTCTCTCTTGCTCTCTCTGCCCCTTCCTGGCTGGCACACTCACGCACTCTTTCTCTCTTTCAAAAAAAAAAAAAAAAACCCTACCATTTGGCAACATGATAGTAATCAAAGGTTTGTTCAGAAACAGCATATTTACACAGCCTCAAAAATTCCTTTCCATAAAATACTAATTATAAGGAAGAAACAGTATCTTTAGAATGAAACTCAGCAGACACCAGGAAAAAAGTTACCTTGTGTATGTGTAGAGTCAATTCTCGCTATTCATCGCAGTATGTTCGATAAAGTCACTGCAAACTCCTAATCCATGAATAGTCATTGTTCACAGAGTAAATATATTTATAATCTCAAATCCTAATAACAACGTATCTTGGTAAATTCTGTTTTCTTTATCTTACAAACGAGGAAATGAGGTTTAGGAGTGTTAAGAGACTTGCCTGAGGCTGCCCCACTAACAGGTGCCAAAACTGGGATTCAAACCCCATCCAACTAGACCCTGAGCCAGAGCTTTTGGTCTACACTTCCCTGCTCCCTTCCATATTCACGCTATGGTCACCTCTGTAGGACAGCTGAAATAAGAAGGCACAGTGACATCTTGTTCAACCTTAGCTGGGAACGGAATGGCAATTCTAACTTTTAGCCACTTTATTCAGGTCCAGGAATGACCACAAAGACACTACTGATAAGTATTGATTCTGCGTTACAAATAAATTTTAGTAAGTAGGCAACTTCACAGATAAAAACCTGTGAATAATGAGGATCGGCCATACATGGGGCACCTGGGTGACTCAGTCAGTTAAGCGTCCGACTTCAGCTGAGGTCATGATCTCATGATTCATGGGTTCAAGCCCCATGTCTGGCTGTGCACTGACAGTGCAGAGCCTGGAGCCTGCTTCAGATTCTGTGTCTCCCTCTCTCACTCTGCCCCTCCCTTCCTTGTGCGCTCTCTCTCTCTCTCTCTCTCTCTGAAAAAATAAACATTTTTAAAAAATGAGGATAGCCATATAGAAGTCTATGTACATATAAATGTATATAAACAAAGAGATATGATAAAGCAAATGTGGTAAAATGCTAGCCACTGAGGTACTGGGTAAAGGAACTAAGATGTTTTGTAATGTCTTTCAATTTTATTAAGTGTGTTATTATTTCAAAACAAGAAGTTATAAAAAACTAAAAGACTCACCTTTACCTTTTCCAACTAAGGTACTCCCTCCTTTTATATTTTAATTTTTTTAATTTTTTAATGTTTTTTATTTATTTTTGAGAGAGACAGACAGACAAGAGTACAAGGGGATGGGGCAGAGAGAGAATAGAAGACACAGAATCCAAAGCAGGCTCCAGGCTCCCAGCTGTCAGCACAGAGCTCAATGCAGGGCTCGAACCCACGAAACATAAGATCATGACCTGAGCCGAAGTCGAACTCTTAACCAACTGGGACCCCAGGTCTCCCTTTAATTTTTTTTTAATGTTTATTTATTTTTGAGAGAGAGAGAAAGAGAGAGAGAGACAGAGCGTGAGCAGGGGACTCCTTCCTTTTAAAAACAACAACAGAAAGAACCAACTTTGTGTCCTTGGCAAAGTCATTTCACCTTTCTGGGTCCCTAGTTCATCACCAGAACAAAGCGGGAGCGAGACTACACTAAAGGATCCCTCGGCTCCTGCAGATGAGAAACCCTGCAGTTCCGAATCTCTGAAACAGCACAAGCACCTACCGTCAGATTCACTTTCTTCAGAGTCGATTTCCATTGGCTCCGTGGACTTTGGAACTGAAATGAAGTCCTGGTCTGCAGATTCCACTGGGTTCTTGGCTGCAGATTCTTGGACGGTTTTCAGGAAATTCTCATTCTCTTTAGCATCAAACAATCCCACATCTTCCAAGTTCCTTTTTGCCTCTGAAGGGACAATTTGTGTATTACTCGTTTCGTGAAAAATGACAGTGCCAGTGATTTTAGAAAGAGGACTTTTTTCACATTCTGCTTCGTCCTCACTTGAAAGAACAGAGGAAACATATTTTCTGCCCGATGGACAAAGGTCTGGTTGCAGCTCAGACACTTTGGCATATGTTTCATCCCTCAATACAGAACTCGAACTTGTCGGAGGTGTTGGAGTCCCTTCTCCTCCACTCTGGAGTCCGGGTGCATCGCTGTGTCTCTTCACTGTGCTTTCTGAAGGAACTGGATCTTTTCTACCCTTAACTGCGGACTCATCACTTGTCTGAAAGGCTGTGTTCGCCACAGTGAACCTCGGTGACATTTCTTCTTCTGGAACACGAGATTCGCTGACGGGCTGTGACACATGAGCCGAGTCTGCCAGCCTCTGGCCACTGTCAAGGCTGGTGTCGCACTCCTGTGCAGAGTTCACACAGGCCAGGTGGGGTCCTGCTGGCAACAGCATTCCTTTTCCATCAACTTCCTTAAGGCCTTCATCAGTTTCCTCATCAGAACCCTCCTCAGGCGGCTTTTTCACTCCTGACGCTCCCGTCTGCACATCGTTTCCTGCGTGCATTTCCATGTCTTCATCGTCGTCGTCAAGAGCCTTCTGAATAGCTAAGAGAGTGAGCGGTGACATGGGTACGTTCTCCCCATCAGACTGCCTTCGGCCCTTGCTCTCCCACTCCTCCTCCGAGCTGCCCCCCAGCACGGCAGCTTGCACAGCCAGGGACGTTCTTGGAGGAGGAGGGGTGGTGGCAGGCTCTTCCTGTGGCTTTGGTTTTCCACATGGAGAGGACTTCACGTCAAAAGACTTGCTCTGCATTTCACTGGAAGAAGGAAGAACCTCTGAACCCACCCCTGCAGCTTTCTTAGCTTGAATACCTGAGGAAGAATTAAAACACTTCTCATTACGTAGTTTTACAGTAAGACACTATACCTCTAGTATGATGAATAAAACAACGCTGCTTCTCATAAATGAAGTTACAATTTTTCATTTAATCAGCACTGAGTTAATTTATTAATTTTAAAGTGGGCTGGTACATGAACACTGAATAACGTATAGGACTGCTGGATCGCTATAACATACCCCTGAAATGAATATAACATTGTATGTTAATTATACTGGAATTAAATGTTAAAGCAGTAAATTACAAGCATAAAAATAAAAAGGGTTGGTACAACAGTAGGTAATCCATTAACAACTACATACATTTATTACTGCACAAGTAGAGTCTAGTTCATAGAATTCAGAAACACGATAGATTTTTGGTTTCCAACCATCAGGTAAGTGATGGTGCCTGATACCTCTTATCAAGATGTAATGTGAAGTGTCTTCAGAGACCACTCTCCTCGACTCCACCTCCTTCAAAAAGCCCCCTTCCTCTTCGTATTGTCTTTGGATTTGTCCGGACTGTTGCTGATTCATTTCCCTTTGGACATTTTCTATGTGTTGGTTTAGATAGTTTTTTTTAAGCAAGCCTTTGAGCTGGTACTGTGAAAAGTCATTAGACTCCTAAAAGAAAATAAATAAATATAATGATTCTTTTGTATTAAATACAGATAATATTCCCACATTTCCATCCCTTTCCCCAAAAGGGGACAAAAAGCAATTGACTTTTCCCACTGGTGATATTTTTGTATTATAAAAGTAAAATTTGAATACTAGCAAAAAAACTATAACTGCCTTATTAAAAAAAAATCTTTAAAACAGAAAGAACTGGGCAAAAGAAATCACGAATACTGTTTATGACTTAATGATTTACTCAAAAAACATTTATTGAGCATGTAATGCATGCCAGGCACTGTGACATTTTGATTACGGCTTAATAGATAGGCAACCTTCCAGAATGCAAGTAAGGTGCCTAGCACGGTCCCTGACCTATAAAAGACACCAAATAAATCACAACAGCCACAGTTATTAATGATAAGTTAACATTTATAAAGCAATTCCTGGGAAGGCATTCTTCTAAGAGCTTTTATGTGTCATCCCATATTATTTCCAACCACCCCACAAGACACATGCCATTATCTCCATTTACAGATGAAGAAGCTGAGACAAACATGTTAACTAACCTCCCTAGAGTTGCAAGGCTAGTAAGTGGTAGATACGGGATCAAAAACAGGTTGCCAACTTTATATTGCTTCTATTACTATTATGTTATTATTTACCATCATTACTATTACCAATATTGCATTTGCCCAATATACAGATTATACAAAGGTCCCACCTGGCTGACCTAGCACTTCCCTTTGCTATCAGAAGCACAGATTCAATGGGCGGCTGAGCCACACTACCCTCCCATCTACAGACCCCAAGCTCCATTGTGGCAGGAAGAGAACAAAGGGGAGAAAATCATTAAGGACCGTCTCCCTTCTTCCCATGTCTTCCCACCATTGTTTACATAACCCAAACTGTATCTCCTCAAAGGCCAGCCAGAGATCTTTTCACACTTAAGAAATAAAGTACTTGATACACAGACTGAGCCTGGATTTTTCCCCTGAAATGAAAATAAATTTACTCCTAACCTTTGTATATCATTTCTGTGTACCTTCATATTTTCCTATGTTCACATACTTCATGGAAAAACAAAGAAGTGATAGGGAAAGAAAGAGCGCCTGTCTGCCTTTTGCATATTTTTGGTATCAATTTAAGAAGTGTTCAAAAGTCTGTAGAAAAAAAAAAATACTACATCCATTCATCAGGAATAATGCTGCTGCAAAATGCATATTCTGTCCTCCAGTGAGTTAGAGAATGATGTGAGAAATCATAGGTAGTAGCAGTAGAAAGGGAAACAAAGCTCATTTGCCCACTAAAGGCAGTAGTAACTTCTGGTGTAGCATGACCAGGAGACAAGCTTGACCCCAACTACGCACACCACCTGCTCCAGGTTTCTGTGGGTGTAGAGCCAGCACAGATGCTCCAAGCTACGGACTGAACCACTACTGAACACTTATTATGTGAAAGATACCGACATAGGTGCTGAAATTACAGAAGTGAGCACGACAGGCACATGTGAATGCTCAGAACCAGAAAGAAACATTACAGGGTGTTACGAGAAGACAGAGCAGGAGGCAAGACTTGGTCTTAAACGGTAAGTCAAAAGGCTTCTTTGAAGAAGTGTGTCTAAGTTCACTTATAAACATATGATGCTTCCTAGGATCTCGGAGACACAAATGCTGTTTACTAGAAGCAGATATTATATAAGTAATGCTTATCAATTTCCACTTTTTTCTAATGAAAAATCTTGCTGAAGTTCTTAATCGTAAGCATGGATATACTGTTGTATATTTCACCTCTGGCATTGCTTCAAATAATGTTCTTCTTCGCTTGGTAAATTCTTTCATATCAGTCAAGATTTCATGCTTTATTTCAAGAGGCAAGCTGCTGAAGTCTTCAGATTCAATATCTATCGCATGAGGATTATGAAAGAACTCTTCCTGTAAAGAGTAAAACATAACACCGTGAAATTTACATTTCATACACTTAATTCTATTTATCCTGAGAGATATTTATTGCACTTACAAACATAGTTCTACATAATCTACAACAGACTAAACACAGTTGTACATAATCTGCACTAGGTACCAGTGAATAGACAGATTAAGGAATACAGCCATTCACTCACAGATTCATCCAGTAGAAAAAATACTTACCAGACACCCCTAATGTACCAGACACTGTTCTGGGTGCTAGGGTATTATGCAGCTCATGCCAGATAAAGTCCCTACTCTTAGGAGTGAACTAAAGACTTAATAATGAAATAAATAAATAAGTGAATGAACAAGACAATAAAGCAGGTTAATCTGATTAAGAGAGTTGATTAGGAGAACAGGAAGAGAAAAAACATTTACTGGTAGACAGAAAAGACCTCATTAAAAAATGACCTGTGAGCAGGGACTCGAAAGACACCAACAAGCCTGATCAGGACATCCCAGGCTGCAGGAACAGCAAGTACAAAGGCCCTAAGGCAGGGATGAGCCTTTGATCTTTAAACATTATTTGTAACTCCCTTAATTAGATTAGTTTTGCTTTGGTCTTAACCTATGATCAAAAGTGAAATAAAAAGTGAAAAATTCACAGACATGAAAAAGTATAAAACTTTTCTAAATTTTAACTAATTACCAAAAGTGCTTTAAAACTCTTCTATAAAGAAAATAAAATAATACAGTTAGCTTTCCTGTATGTAGGCATGGTGTATTGTGTATGTCCAAAGCAGCCAGCACTGAGGACAGGCCAGTCATGCTCACAACACCCATGCTTTTCCCTCAGTAATGTTCCCAGCAGCCCTCTGAAGAAGCATCATTATTATTTTTCCTCTACAAAAAAAGAAAGAAAAGCAAACCAGCCAGCCAGCCTTGGAGAAGTTACTATGTCTAAGATCACACAGCTAGTGAACAGGAGGGCCCACATTTAAATGCAGGACTTTCTGACCACAGTGCTCATGTCTTCACCAAGACTGCGATCTTTCACTACATTAATAATGCAGAACCTCTACAAGTTGAGGGATCCTGAGCCTGAGGTTTTAGCTCAAAGGTCTTTTTCCAGATGTACCAAAACAAGAGGAACATAAAAGACCAGTAAAGTTGGGAATCAAAGAATGTTACCCACTATTCAAGAAACTTGAAAAAAATTTTAAAAACTTGTATAGACATATACAATTCATAAAATTCTTATGTATAGACATATACAATTCATAAAAATGTCATCCATTAAAACGTGTGTGGTCATGATTTTAGAACATGACCACACGTTCTCTGATCCCTCTTTTCATGTAATCCTTCCCCTTAAATAGGGGGTGGACCAGCTTCTCACAGACAGGACGTGCAAGAGGGGAGACTGCACGACTTCTGAAGCCGGCCAGAAAAGGCCACAGGGCCCTGCCAGGCACTGGCTCTTGGGATGCCAGCCCCTGGAACACAGTGCCACACTGTGAACGAGCTCAGGCCACACGAAGAGGCCCCAGGCAGGTGTTCTGACTGACAGCGTCAACCGGCAGACATGCAGTGAGGAAGCCCTGGAGGGGGCTCCAGCCCCAGCTACAGTCCATCTGCATCTACCCGGCAGTCATGCAGACAGCACTGCCTCGCTGAGCTCACCAACCCCCGGAACAGGGAGAGAAGACGACACACAAATAACCATTTCCACGTCACCCAGTTACACGGCAATGGGCGAGTGGAACCTAAGCACAGACTTGGTTACACATGTATGCATACATGTATACCTGTCACATACAGATGTACCCAGACACACACAGGTACTCAACCGAAATGAGGAGGGAGGGAGAATGGACTAACATATACCGAATTACCTGAAGTCATTTATGGGTGCTACCTTTTCTATATTTTTACACAGGTATGCATTACTATTTGTTGGTGGGTTGGTCGGTTGGTTGGTTGGTTGGTTGTAAAGGAAAGATGGCTTATTTTGGATATCTGGATATACATAATGGCCAACCAACTCCACATAAATGTGCGTGGGCGCATGTGTACTCATACGTATATTCACACGTGCACACTTATACACACATGCACAGTAAAGAAGGCGTCTGTTTTTCAGGAACTTTCATAAATTCACGCCACCTCATTATTCATTTTTGTGTCATTCATTTCAAATGGTAGAACATATTCTGAATTCAAAAATTACGTATGTACCTGTAATGCTTGTTTCTGACTCATTCTTTCTTGCCATTCTTTTTCGTCTTCTTCTTCTGAACTGAAAGCCAAGCATACGTTTACAGTATCTATGATTTAATGACTTATGAAAATACTGCTTGAGGCAAGGGGCTGCTAGCTACAGGGGCTACAAGGGTGAGTAAGATGGCAAGACATGGGTTGCCCTTGTTCCCACAGTCTGGAGGGGACACGTGTGAGTGAGCAATTACAGTATGATCTAGTAACTTCCACCACAAGAGAAGAGTAATAAGGAGAGTCACCTCTCTCCAATCTGGGGGGTCCTAAAAGCATTCTGGAATCTGGCAATTACACTGATTGCCCTGAGCCCCAAGTAAGTGAGAGGTCTAGTTGTAGGGCATGAGGAACATTCATGCAGAGAAGTATTCCAGGCAGAAACCGAAGTTCTATAAACATGTGGAAACAAGGAAAGAAAGCCTGCCTGTACACGGTATAAAAACAGCGGGTGGTTGGCACAAAAACAGACACATAGACCAATGGAATAGAATAGAAACCCCAGAACTAGACCCACAAAAGTATGGCCAACTAATCTTTGACAAGGCAGGAAAGAACATCCAATGGAAAAAAGACAGTCTTTTCAACAAATGGTGCTGGGAGAACTGGACAGCAACATGCAGAAGGTTGAAACTAGACCACTTTCTCACACCATTCACAAAAATAAACTCAAAATGGATAAAGGACCTGAATGTGAGACAGGAAACCATCAAAACCCTAGAGGAGAAAGCAGGAAAAGACCTCTCTGACCTCAGCCGTAGCAATCTCTTACTCGACACATCCCCAAAGGCAAGGGAATTAAAAGCAAAAGTGAATTACTGGGACCTTATGAAGATAAAAAGCTTCTGCACAGCAAAGGAAACAACCAACAAAACTAAAAGGCAACCAACGGAATGGGAAAAGATATTTGCAAATGACATATCGGACAAAGGGCTAGTATCCAAAATCTATAAAGAGCTTACCAAACTCCACACCCGAAAAACAAAATGACCCAGTGAAGAAATGGGCAGAAAACATGAATAGACACTTCTCTAAAGAAGACATCCGGATGGCCAACAGGCACATGAAAAGATGTTCAACGTTGCTCCTTATCAGGGAAATACAAATCAAAACCACACTCAGATATCACCTCACGCCAGTCAGAGTGGCCAAAATGAACAAATCAGGAGACTATAGATGCTGGAGAGGATGTGGAGAAACGGGAACCCTCTTGCACTGTTGGTGGGAATGCAAATTGGTGCAGCCGCTCTGGAAAGCAGTGTGGAGGTTCCTCAGAAAATTAAAAATAGACCTACCCTATGACCCAGCAATAGCACTGCTAGGAATTTATCCAAGGGATACAGGAGTACTGATGCATAGGGGCACTTGTACCCCAATGTTTACAGCAGCACTCTCAACAATAGCCAAATTATGGAAAGAGCCTAAATGTCCATCAACTGATGAATGGATAAAGAAATTGTGGTTTATATACACAAAGGAATACTACGTGGCAATGAGAAAGAATGAAATATGGCCTTTTGTAGCAACATGGATGGAACTGGAGAGTGTGATGCTAAGTGAAATAAGCCATACAGAGAAAGACAGATACCATATGGTTTCACTCTTATGTGGATCCTGAGAAACTTAACAGAAACCCATGGGGGAGGGGAAGGAAAAAAAAAAAAAAAAAAAAAGAGGTTAGAGTGGGAGAGAGCCAAAGCATAAGAGACTGTTAAAAACTGAGAACAAACTGAGGGTTGAAGGGGGGTGGGAGGGAGGGGAGGGTGGGGGATGGGTATTGAGGAGGGCACCTTTTGGGATGAGCACTGGGTGTTGTATGGAAACCAATTTGACAATATATTTCATATATTGGAAAAAAAATAAAATAAAAACAGCAGGTGGTGAGGATGGGAAGCATGTGATTAAGGGGCTGGAATTTATCCTCAAGAAATGAGAAGCTAGGAAGTGTTTTAGGCTACACAATGACATCAGATTTGGGTTTTAACAGATTCTACACTATAAAGAAGAGATTGAGCATGGTGGATAGGAGTTCCAGCCAAGGGTAAGACCAACCAAAGACAAAGACAGAGAAAGAAGTGTAGAAGACACTACGGTAATTGCAAGAAAGGACGATGGTGGCAGTGATGAAGATAAACAGAAATGGCCTGATTCAAAAGCTACTTGGGGTCTCAGGAACCCCTGGGAAAGGTATGGGGGCAGGTAGGGGCAGAGGCACACTCCAACCACAGAAGCTGTGACAATTAACAGTGAGCGAGAGGAAGTGCCAGAGGAAGAGGGGCGTGAGAAAGAGTGGCCAGAAAGGTTCCCAGGTAGCTGGACAGCACAGGCACCGTGTCACACGCGGCTGAAAAGTGCGGTCAGCTGAGGCCTGCAAAGTGTCTACTGGATTTAGCGAGGAGGACGCTGCGTGTGGTCTCTAAGCACGATGGTAGGAGACAGAAGACACGGGCTGAGAAACAGGTAGAGACAGCAAGTGTATGCAAAGGGTAAGAAACATGTGTATGAATGAAACATCAACAGTGCTAACACGGGGTCTGCAGAAAGAAGAGAACAATCAGCACAAACCGCCAAAACACAAGTACAAGTTAGAATGAAAAATGAAAAACATTCTAAAAGGGACAGAGAATGCATTTTCAGTTGCATTCATTCCCACATGCCTCATCATGCAGATAAAACCCAAAGATTTAAATCTGTCTAAATACACAGACAATTACTATTTGTAAATAGTTAAACATTTACCTGTTTTTTTCCTCCTTCTGTAAAGGTGGCAAAGCATAGAGGTCATCTTCTCTTTGAACTTGAGTAAGACTGGGGAGCGCTTCATCTCTGAAAAACACACACAGACTTCGACACAGGTAACGGGATTTAGGATTTTAAGTCAGGATTTTGACGACACAAGCCCTGTTGAGGAGGTGAGAAGAGGGGAGACACAGGGCAACAGACTTCTCGCTGCTGACCTGGCTGCCCAGGCCACTGAGGTGGGAAGTAAGCATGGCCTGGAGAGAATGAGGGCAGCTCCCCAGCACCTCGGCCAGGGCCTCGGCTACAGGCATGGACACATGCCTCGTACAAGTACAAAGTGCACGCAATGCATCATTACAGCCGTTTTTCTCTCCTTATCAAAGCTGACACCCACCAGAGAATTTTCACAACTTCAAATTACCAGGTCAAATGGACACCGCACTTACCCCTCTCATGTTACCACCTATTATCTGCTGAGTTAAGGTTAGGGACAGTGTTAACCCAACAAAAAATTAAAAGTTTTAAGTCTTTAAAATTAATGCAATTTGCTTCTTGCCTTTTGCTTTTTAAGGCAGTTTTGATAGCTTGTCTTTTCAAAAATGTTTTCAAAAGCTTCTCTGTAGTTTTTTTGGAATCACTGGTTGCCAAATCCTTTCTCTGCCTTCTCTTAGCCTGTGAAAAGAAAGGGTAGAGGATTCTATTTCAGGGTATTAGTATATTAAAAATATTTCTCTAATTTTTTCTATAGAATGTGGTTTGTCTGAGCTTTCAGACTATGGATGCTTTAGTATTTCCTCCAAAGTCTTGTTTATCAGTGAAAATGTTCAGGTCTCTGATATGTAAAGCACACCGAGTTTCCATCTAGCGATTACTAAAAGAACTAACTAGTATACAGTATTTGGGAAACGATTAATTTATTTTCAGTTTCTTTTAAATATTCTTTAATGTCCCCAGAAGCCTAAAACTTAACAATATAGTTAAGTAAATGCTTCTCCAAAGGATTATATCAATTAACTAATGTATTCTGTAAAAATCACTGTTATGCCAAAACCAATTTCTGCTATTGGCCTTTATAAAATAACATTACTCAGATGCCACCCCGTCCCTCAACATCCAAGATTATATCATAAGAAATCTTAAATTATAGAGAAGTATCTTGTAAGTAATGTCCAAGTAGGAAAAAACAGAATAGTCTCCATGCTTACGGTAGAATATAAGGAAGAAACACAAAACATTCTCTTCCCTTCTAAATTAAGATGTAACACTGTGGAAGTGTAAGGTGTACAATGTGTTGATTTGATACATTTATATATTACAAAATGATTACTACAGTAGTGTTAGCTAACACCTTTAATCATGGGGCAGGGGAATTGGGGAGATGTTGTTTACTTTAGATAAATTCTGGAGTTCTTTCCTGTCTAATCCTTCCAAGGAGTGCCTGATACAGTGTATCCTGGATAATTTAAAACTGCAACATGCGAATCTACACCTTTTACTGAGGGAACAAATATCCCCAAGCTACTGCAGATCCTTACTTTTATCCTATATTCTCACTTACTTAGACAATGCCTGTCCAATGTAATTATGAAGTGATGAGCTGGCATTTTCAACACATAAAAGTCCTATGTCCAAATTGGTGCTATCATTTGGGGCATACACAATTACTCCAAAGTTCACGCCTTTGTTCCAACATTGTTTGAAACTACTTTCAGAATAAAGAAACTCCTGGGGCGCCTGGGTGGCTCAGTCAGTTGAGCATCCAACTCTTGAGTTAGGCTCAGGTCATGATCTCACAGTTTGTGGGATCAAGCCCAGAGTCAGGCTCTGCACTGACAACACAGAGTCTGCTTGGGATTCTCTCTCTGTCTCTCTCTTCCCCTTCCCCACTCTTGTTCTAAGAAGGAAGGAAGGAAGGAAGGAAGGAAGGAAGGAAGGAAGGAAGGAAGGAAGGAAGGAAGGAAAGAAGGAACTCATTATCATTGTTTTATATCCTGGCTAATTTCCTTCCTCGATAATCCACTTTAATCACACCTGGCACCACACAAAACCACCTATTCCTAACATCCCATCAGTGTTTAAACACTGGGGACCCACGATCTCAGATTCAGAGCATTTCCCCAACAGGTTCTCTGTAGCGCTCAGCAGCATAGCTGAAACGTGCATAGAACAGCTACAAAGATACTCTAGAAGGAAAAATCCCAAGTGTAAGAATTTTAGTAGTTTTATTAAAGATTGAATTTTAGCATTGCACCCAGGAGGTACTCTCACAAATAATCCTTTTTTAAAAGAAAAAGTGTTGGGAAGCCTGGGTGGCTCAGTCGCTTAAGCCTCCAACTTCAGCTCAGGTCATGATCTCATGGCTCGTGAGTTTGAGCCCCACATCAGGCTCTGTGCTGACAGCTCAGAGCCTGGAGCCTGCTTCAGATTCTGTGTCTCCCTCTCTCTCTCTGCCCCTACCCTGCTCATGCTCTGTCTCTCAAAAGTAAACATTTAAAAAAAATTCTTTTAATAAAAAATAAAGAGAAAATTAAAATTATACATGAACTTTTTTAAATGTTTATTTATTCTGAGAGACAGTGAGCATGCGTTCATACACAAGTAAGGGAGGGGCAGAGAGAGGACCCCAAGCAGGCTCTAGGCTAACACAAGGGCCCAATCCCACAACTGCGAGGTCATGACTTGAGCTGAAATCAAGAGTCAGAACCCAACTGACTGAGCCACCCAGGTGCCCCGAACTTTTCTTTCTCTCTAAGAATGCAAAAAGAAAAAAAAAAAAAAAAAAAAAACAGATGACTCTTACCAAAGTCTGTTTCTTCAACAGTGGAGCATCCCCATCAAACACAAAAATAGGACGAATTCGAAAAAATAAGAGTTTGCAGAGCCGATGAAACAAAGTGAGAAGATGAGCATTTTCTATCGAGTTCCCATGGCGATCCCGGACTCCTCTTAGTGCCTGGTTCAACCAAATGCTAATATCTGGCAGAATTGTTAAAGGAAAGATTTTGGACTTTCTTCCCTCACCCCCACAATTTCAACTTCCCAATAACCGGTATCATCTAAACATTGAAACTAAGCACTCATCACAATTCATTTGAAATTGGAGAATGTTTAGCCCTGATGGAATCTACCTAAAATCAGTTAATTTTATTTGAACCCTTGTTACTACTGTTCACATACTGAATTTTAAAATCTTACATCAATAGATGTGTCCTTTTAGAAAATCTAATTGCAAATAATTGCTTCTTTAAAGAAAACTAATAATCTCTACAGAATTTTCATAAATTAGCACAACTCTTCTGGAGAACAATTTGGCAATTCATAGCAAAAAAATGTAAAAACTTGCATTCTATTTTACTACTTCTTCCAGACATTAGTCCTCAGAAAATCATCATAGACTTACAATAAGAGTTACTTTCATGAATGTTTACAGTAATAAAAACATGAAAAACAATGTAAAAGGTTTCCAACAGATCTTTAAGCTAAATTATGATATACTGATTTGCTGAAATACCAAAGAGCCCTCAAAACTGGAAGCTACAGAAGCATATATAGTGATAAGAAAGACAATCACAAAATATTAAAGGAGACAAAACAGGTCACAAAACTCCGGAATGCATAATTACATTTTATAACATACAG
Source organism: Panthera leo (assembly GCF_018350215.1). Taxonomy (NCBI): domain Eukaryota; kingdom Metazoa; phylum Chordata; class Mammalia; order Carnivora; family Felidae; genus Panthera; species Panthera leo. Next base: position 73,154,097 of record NC_056679.1, on the reverse strand, counting down.
GATACGTTAAATATAAAAAACTAGAAGTTCAGTTACCAAAATATTAACAATAGTTATCTCTTCTGCAATTACAAGTAACTTACATCTTCCTGGAGTTCGCTTATATTTAACCTTTGTAAAAACTGCTTCTTATCAAATTACTTCCTACGTGTCCGCACGACAGAGGGATGCATCCCCGGGTCTGCCCCTCCCAATCTCCTTGCCAGCTCCTCTAATTCTCCACTCAAGCCTGGCTTCAGCAGTGCTCTCCCTCAGGCCCTCTCCCCTCCTCCTGCTGCACGGGCTGCCTAGGCCACCTCAGCACCCCCACACCACACCCTCTCCCTACGTGAGCTCTGTCCTGACCCTCAGACTAGATGGCCTAGATGACACCTCTACCCGATGCCTCACAGATGTTCCCAACTTCACATGATCAAAACTAGACACAGGTCTTTTCTACCAGGCTGCTTACGTCCCCATTACAGTGAAACCTGTTCACTGGAGTCAGATCACTGAATGTCATCCCCTACACTCCCCTCATCCAAACACTACCAGATCCTATCAATTCCACCTTTCAGCCCGTCTTGAAGGTAATCCCTTCCTGCCTCCAGGGTCTTCTCACATGCCCCTTCTTCTGCCTGAGTTTCTCTCTTAGCCTAGTTATCTCCAACTCATAGGTCCCGGTCTATGTGTCACTTCCTCAGCCCAGACAAAGACCTCCACTTATGTGCTCCTATTCAAAACGTATTGCTTATTATGTGGCAGAAAACCCACTGAGGATATAGCACTGAACAAAACAAGGAGTTTGCCCTTGTAGAGTTGACAATGTAGTGGAGGGGAAAACCAAACCATGGGCTCCATGCCTTGTCTAGACCATGTTTTTGTGCACTGCTCCCCTTTCACAGGACATATAGGAGTCAACAAATACTTGCTATTAAATGAGTTGAACAGTCAAGTATTTAAATGAATGTATATTACCTAATTTATAACTGTAAAACAAATTAGGCCAATCAACAATTAACTTAATAAATACTATGAAAAAAATAGTGGAAAGCAAGCTATTATTATATTCATTCCTATATTTGAGTGCTACTATGTGCCAGGCTAAGATCCCAAGATCTTGAGATAGAACAGTAAACATAGCCCTGAACAAAACAGATATGGTATCCATCTCCAAGAAATTTGCACTCCAATGGGGAAGATGAACAATAAAATAGAAGAAAAATGAATAGATACATATTATATATTATAGATATACTATAATACATATAGATATAATACAAAAAAAGCAAATAGAGCAGAGTAAAAGGACAAGGGGGGCGGGGATCAGTAGCTCTTTACTTAGGGAAAGCCTATGTGAAGAAATAGTGGAGTCCTGAATGAACAAGAGGAACAGTGAGACAAGAGGGACAGCAAATGTGAATGCCCTAAGAAAGAAGCATGCTTCCACTGAAGGACAACGTGGCAAGATCTGAGCCAAAGGAGCAACAGAGTTGATGTGCATGTGCAGCCACCGGAATGTGACTTAAAGATCACCCCAGTGGATGAGTGAGGAATAAACTAATTGTAACATCCCTAGTAAAAGCACACAGCAATGGTGGAGACAAGAAGTGGCAGGATAAAGGATCTACCTTGGAAGTAGGATTTGGTGTTGACTTAGTCCTATACTGTATTGGATAAAATATTTCTGCCTGGCTTGTTTCTGGTTGCTACACTGTTGGACAGTATTAAGTTTCTACTTAAACCATTATTTTGAATGTTATGATCAATGAGAAAACCTAATTTCAGATCAGTGGCTCTCAACTCTTCAAACTGGATAGGAAACTTTTAATTCATAGATATGCCTAAAATTCTAAATCAAAGATACTGAGATGAATCTTTTTTTTTTTTAATTAATCTTAAGTGGTCTCAGCTAGGGTTGAAAGCTCCAGCTTGAAATTACTTTTTAAAATTATATAAAATAAGGCATTCTGAAAATATTTGCATATTTTGACTTGCTTAATTTCAATAAGTTTATTTTAAAAAAAAGGAGCATTAAATTCATCCCAGGGCTGGAAAAAAGTTAAATCCGCAGCAAAGCCAGAATCATTTCATAGATAAGAGCCAAAGGACCAATAACATTTTGAAACAAAAGATAAATTACTTTAGTTCTATTGTTAGGTGATTTAAGATTTAATCTCCATTAGTATGTATAGCCTAAAGAGAGTATAATATTTTGCTAACAGAGTTAAATGCAGTTTACAAATGTTAAGGTCCACAAGAGTCAAAAGTTAAACCGTTAATTATTATTAGATGCATTTAGATTATATAAATAAACAAGGCACTCATCCACAGATGGTTAAAAAAATGTATTTTAAAGATCCAAGAGTAAATTATGAACATAATGTGTCATGGAAAATTTCTTCATTAACATAGAAGACAAAAATATTGGAATATAGGTCAGGTATTTGAATTTGAATTCCCATGAAAATGTTACAAAGCTGGAAAGAGCCCAAATGTCCATCGATGGATGAATGGATAAAGAAGATGTGGTGTATATATATACAATGGAGTATTACTCAGCAATCAAAAAGAATGAAATCTTGCCATTTGCAACTGCATGGATGAAACTAGAGGGTATTAATGCAAGCGAAATTAGTCAGAGAAAGACAAAAATCATATGACTTCACTCATATGAGGACTTTAAGATATAAAACAGATGAACATAAGGAAAGGGAAGCAAAAATAATATAAAAACAGGGAGGGGTACAAAACATAAGAGACTCTTAAATATGGAGAACAAACAGAGGGTTACTGGAGGGGTTGGGGGGGGGGGGGGGGGGCTAAATGGGTAAAGGGCATCAAGGAATCTACTCCTGAAATCATTGTTGCACTATATGCTAACTAACTTGAATGTAAATTAAAAAATAAATATAAAAAAAGAAAATGAAACAAAGCAAAATCAATTATAGGACAGCAGTCAAATATTCTTTTTACATATATATATTTATACACACACACACACACACATATATATATATATACTTGTATTTATAACTGGAGGATTATTGATAGTCCTCTTTAAATGGTTTGTTCTTTCAGACAAACTTAATAACCTCATGAAAATTATTTCATGTCCCAAAAGAGCTCCCGAGTCATCTAAAACACAGGTCACCTGAATTCTAAATTAAATGCTTTACCTTCCTTACTTTGATTTTCCCAGAAAATCAGAATGCTGAACTTCATGCGTCAGCTCAGTGATTTTACGAATCATCAATTCTTCATTGAGGCTGCCACATAAAATGCCTAAGTCTTTGCTGAAGTTTGAAGGGTTCCTGTCACCGAAAACTGCTTTCCTTCCCATAGAGTTCTATGAAGAAAATCTTCAGAAAGCAGTGAAGAACCACTAGAGGGCAGCAATAGCGCGTTGCTTTAAAATAACAACAGACTTTCCCTTTCCCCGATACAAGGTATCCTTCAAAAACTTTTAAGCAAGGCAAAACTCATTATGGGTGTATTTCAAGATTACTCACACTGCAGAAAATATAATCATCATCTTACTTTATTTGAAAAACTATCAGTGTCACATCGTGTACAAGTTGTCTCCACACTAAATGACAGCTCCTCGCTCAGTGGCCCCTTCCGCAGGACTCCCACATACTCTTAAACTGCATTTACCGCGGACAGCAAGTATTTGCAGGACTCTTGTCCTCCTAGATTACAGCTCCTGTGCCCACCTAGGGACTGGCACAAGGTACCACCAGCTTCCAGAACAGCCACTCAAAGGTGAAGGAGGAGGAGGAGGAGGGAGAGGATGCTTAACTTATAAAAAGACCAAAACTTCAGAAACAGCATTCACAGGTTTTGATAAAGCAGAAAAACACTTAATTTCAAAGACACACACAAAACCAGCCAGACATATGCACAAACGACAATCTTTTAAAAGCCTATCACAGGGGCGCCTGGGTGGCGCAGTCGGTTAAGCGTCCGACTTCAGCCAGGTCACGATCTCGCGGTCCGTGAGTTCGAGCCCCGCGTCAGGCTCTGGGCTGATGGCTCGGAGCCTGGAGCCTGGAGCCTGCTTCCGATTCTGTGTCTCCCTCTCTCTCTGCCCCTCCCCCGTTCATGCTCTGTCTCTCTCTGTCCCAAAAATAAATTAAAAAAAAAAAAAAAAAAAAAAACGTTGAAAAAAATAAAAGCCTATCACAGAGGACGGGAGGTTTAAAAAAAAAAAAAAAAAGGCCACTGTGTACCTTTTGAAATCTTTTCACTGTTGTACTACATGAATTCCCTAGTCCAAAACTCATAATAAAAAATTGTAAAAGTTACTTTTGAAAAAGAAAAAAAGGTCAAACACCTGTCCACACTATCCTTGTTCTCTCTAATACGCGTAAGTGGAGCAGTGGACCAGGACTCCGGACCCGCGAGCAACACTACCGGTAGGAAGTCCGCCTCATTTAACTCCACGCTGACCTCCCAAACGGACCGATGCTTTTAACCTTTACAATATTAACTAAGCTTTCACTTAAATAACCCCTTTACTCCTCATACCAACCCCGCGTGCAGATACTATTACTACCTCCACTTTGCAGACGAGAGGAGGAAAGCACTGCCCCTAAGTAATAAAACCAGAGGACTGCAGCCCAGCGTGGCACTCCTGCAAAGCGGGGGAAAGCAGACACTTGAAGAAAAAACGTCGCGAAGGAGATGCCACTGCTACCCCGCGGGAGACCGTCGCCCTGCCAACACCACGCCGGGCCCAAAAAAGGGAGCCGGGAGTAACTGCCTGACGCGGGTCCCTGCACCCGAGAACCGACGATGCGTTAAGGATACCCACGGCGAGGATCTTCCCTTCCAGCGTCTCCGGGCTCACTTGCCGCCCGGAGCACTCCAGCAGCTTCCAGAGCCCCTGGACCCCCATGAGGCCTCCAGCGACACTCGGCGGCGGGGTCGCGGGAGACCTTCTATTCCGATCCTACCACAGCCTGCACCACCGCAGGGGCCCGGGCGGGGCTCCCCCTGCTCCCACCCAGGGAAGGTGGAAAATAATACAGGGTTTCCAGGGAAAACCGGCACCGGCGAAAACGGCACTTCCTGGCGGCTGACAGTGCCTCACGGAAGAAAGGCGGGAGCCCAGAGAATGGCCGGCGTCAGGGAGGCGCCAGTCCTCCGCTCTCCTAAGGTTTGGCCCAAATGTGTGCCCTCTTAGCGGAAGAGCAGTGAGGGGAGTACGCAGACCAAACAGCCAGGGGGTCCCCCAACACCGACTGTCCCGTAGAGTTAACGCGTAAATCCACACAAAATGGGTTGGGCAGACCGGTCTCCGCTTCCATTTAATAGCTGCTCAGGGCGGAAGTCCCGCCTCACAGCCCTACGTATAGTCGCTGCGCCTTTTCCTTCCGGAAGCGAGGGGCGGTGCAGCCTCCGTGTTTGCGTCTTGTCATTCCCGAGCTTGCTCCACGCTGGCGTTCTGTCGCAGCCAGATGTTGGAACTGTGCTCTGAGGTCATTGATTTCCATGTGGTTTTTCCGTACCATCCCCCCCCCCCGCCCCCCACCGGCCGCCACTTCTGCAAACTCTTAATACCAACTTTAGGACAAAACTATCAAAAATTGGTTTTTAGCAAAACCACTTCCCAAAGTGTTGTTTTTTTGTTTTTTTTTTGCATTTCCTCCATGTGTGGAATAATCCCCACAAATTGTTCCTACTTGTATTTTACAGAGGTTAATATAATTGCCTATTCCATTTTTGTTCCCCCCTCTCCCCACCTGCAACGTAGATTATAAACTTATTGAAACCAAGAATTATCTTGTTGACTGTTAGAGCCCCACTCCCAACACTTAGGGATTCCATAAATACCCCCAAATGACCTCTGTCGGCCTCTAATCTAAAGCTCTCCAGTACATCGTGCACCCCCTGAAAGAGAATTTCCCTGCAAGCCAGGCAGCCTTTGGTCCAAATCCTGACTGAGCCACACAATAGCCCTGTGTTTGTGGGCTGAGTTGTGTGCACCTCTAAAATTTTGATGTTAAAGCCCTAAACCCCAGCCAGCACCTCAGAATGTGACTCTATTTGGAGATGGGGCCTTTTAAAGGTGACTAAGTTAAAATGAGGCTGTGAGGGTAAAGCTAATCCAATCTGACTGGCGTCCTTATCAGAGGAAATTTGGGGCACACAGAGAGAGACACCAGGGATGTGCACACTGGGGAGGACCATGTGAGGACACAGCTAGGAGGTGGCCATCCGCACGCCAAAGAGAAAGGCTCGGGAAAAACCAAACCTGTCAACACCTTGATCTTGGACTTCCAGCCTCCAGAACTGTGAGAAAATAAATGTGTTATTTAAGCCACCCATTCTGTATGGTAGAAGACACCATATGATCCTAAGCAAGTTTCTTCACCAATGAGAGTCTGAATAAAGTGGAGATGCCACCTCCCTGGGGTCGTTCTGAGGTCAGTGATTTAATATGAAACACCTAAGGGGTCATAGTGCTCAAATTAGTTTGTTGAGGGGGGCCTGGGTAGCTCAGTCGGTTAAGTGTCCAACTCGATCATGGCTCAGGTCATGATCTCATAGTTCCTGAAATGGACCCAGCCCAGGACCCACGTGGAGCCTGCTGGGGTTCTCTCTCCCTCTCTCTCTCCACTCCTCCCCCACTCATGCATGTGCACGCGCACTCTCTCTCAAAACAAATAAACTTAAAAAAAGAATTTAAAATAAAATTAGTGTGTTAAATTAATGGTTGAAGGAGAATATGCTACGGGTAAAACTAATGTACAAACTGTGATGGCTCACAGAGCAACTTGTCTGAGCTCTGTTAGGTGTCTGGGAAAAGGAAAATTTGGAAGTGTTTTTGCTGCTGCACCAGCTTGGCCTAAAGATGGGACACAGTAGTAGGGAAAGGAACAGTTTCAGGATTTGATCTAAATGAACATTTTTTATGCCTAAGAGCTGAGTAAAAACAAATAGCCAATGAAGGCATTTGAGTATTAGAAGTGCTTTTAAAACCAGAGCAACATTTCTTGAGTACAAAATATTCTTTTGAAGGAACAGGAACTAAGGGATGTATATTCGATTTACAGTGAATTGGCTCCTTTAGATGCTGCTTACAGGGCTCACTATCAACATTCTGAGCAGTAAAATACACATCATTTGGAGAAATGATAGCAAGGACTATCTATAAAATCACTGTTCCAAACACTGTACGTGCATTAACTTATTTATTCTTCAAAACAATTTGTAAAATAGATGATATTATCCCCATATTACCAATGAGGAAATAAACACAGAAATATTCATCTTAACTTCCCCTACGTGATACAGCTAGCAAGTATAGAGCCAGTATTTGAGCCTTCAGTGCTTCTATGGAGACTCCTAGGAAGAGATGACCAATAAATCAAATAGGACAGGAGTGTTACTAATCTTGAAAGAGAAGTGTGCAGTAACTTGCATATAGTTTTTGGAAAATTAGTCTCTGTAAACCTTACTATGCTCTTAATAACTGCCAAACTTGTATATCAAGTTATTAAGTAATCCTATATATCAAGACTTTTCTAAAATTATTTATGGCCAATAGGCAATCTGTATAAACTCATCCTCTTTTCCTAGGTGTTACTGTATTCTCCATGTTGCATTTGTCTCCTTTCCTCTTGGTTCCTCCTATCTACCTCTTCTCTTAAATATTTCATTAAACTCAGTGAAACTGCTGATATTCAACCATGTTTGACCTACAAAAATGACAACTTTGTTTGGTTCAAGCTTATATAATTAAATTTTCTACTTCCTATTATGTAGTCTTACAGGAATCTAAAATTATAGTCATAACGTATATTGTTTCATTGATTATAAAAATCAGATATAAGATGGTTTCTTATACTACTTAGGCGGAATTGTCACGGGCTTCAAACCAAATTCCAAGGGTACTCCCTATGTAAAAAAAAGGTTCACAATATTCACATTATTAAAAGTAGAAAACAAAACTTTATTTGATGAAAACTTCTTAAAAGTTCCAGTGTGAAGTAACAAAATCAACAACCTACAAATCTCTCAGTCCTTTGCATTTCACGCAAAATATTCTCTTCAGAAAAATGACCATTTCACAATATATATCCCTGTCTGTAGGCTAGGCATGTCTGAGTGGATAAATGGATATAAAATTCAAAAGAGAAGAAAATGAAAATATTTTAAAAATAAAAATCTGAACCCTCTCCTTGAGGTGTATTGCAATATGGTTACCAACATATTCAGCACCTTGTAATAATCAAGTTACTGATTTGAGTCATGAACAGCCCCTGAAATGAAAGAACATGTCACAGGCTGACAGCAGAAGAAAAATTGACATCAACTAGAGAGGAGCTGAAATACATGAAATCCACTCTTTCTGAACTATTTAACACTCACTACAAACAGCTAATTGTATGACTTAAAAAAGGAAGCAGCTCAGAGTTGGGAATATGGATATTTGTCCTCTGAGTGGCAATGGCATTCCTAATGCATCTTTAATGCTGTTAACAACATAGGACTCCACACTCAGGGACCAGTCAAATATTGGAAGATCTCATTTCACAGATTACCTTGGATATAGAAACTTTGAATTCCACTTTTCTTTTATTCTATCCCAAAACAAGGTTCACTGTAGACAGAAGTCTTTCAAGGCCTGAAGATCTTGTCAATATTGGATGGTAACATACCAAGTCAAGAAAGCCAAGAATATCCCGAATCAATGCACCAATAGAAAAGATCAGTTTCTTGAGTCTTCACTTTGCCTCTTTATTGAGGATCCTGAAAAAGTTAGTCAGGAAACAAATGAGGCAGGCAAGATGCTGCTTGCAAGTAAAAGAATTCTAGACTCGCTAAATAATTTTAAATGAGCTTTAACCATGAGAGAAAGCTAGAAATCAACAGCCCCAATTTTCTTTAAAAGGGCAGATGGTACCTTTTATCTTGAGTTTAGGAATAAAACTATCTGCAACAAATGTGTGGTGATCGAGTTATAAGAAACCACTTCATGCTTAAGTATTTCAAATCATGATGCTATTAAGTGAATTTGTGTTTGATTTGTTTATATGTAATTTTATTGGATTTTGTGAAATTGTCCATAATGTTTATATACTCTTATAAAAGGACAATAATCTGTGCTTACCTGCTTCTATATCTGAAATCACCCATCATAATCATATACAAGCTTATTTACTGGAGAACTACAAGGTTATATTTTGTACCACAAGCTCTGTTCCTATTTAGTGTAGACTTAATAAAACCTTCTACTGTCTTAATGCAGTCTTGTATAGAGCAGTCGTGTTTATAACACAAGTTGTTCAGTACCCAACATGGTCAGTCATTCCCATCATAATCACTGTAACCCTGGTAACCACTGTTCCTTCTCTCATGGATACTGGACATCTTTTTCCATGCCGAGTCCTGATGGAAACTAGCACTGAAAGACCGGCCCAGGCGCCCATGCTGCTTCTTGGAGATATTATCTTCACTCTCAGATTTGGCTATTCCCTGGGCATGTGTTGGAGGTTGTGATTCTTGTCTAATGGTTCCAAATGGAAAGTTCCAAAGGCCAAATCGTTGCCAATTAAGTCTCTGGAATGCTATGATGCAATGCAAATTTCCCCCAACCTGAGAAGAAAAAAAAAAAAAAAAGTTAAGAAAGTGAAAGGAAATTAATTATACTAATAATGTGGGTTCCTATGAATTGCCTTATTTTTCCCCCTTCACCTGCCTCAAAACAGTACTTACGCTTTTCAGATATCATCAGATCACCTTATCCTGCATCATTCTTGACCAGCTGCCTTTACAAAAATATAACAATGCCCACAGGAGCCAAAACAACGCCCCCACCACCCATATGACTCTCCACTGGTCACACACACTGCTGCTTCCCCATCTGCCCAATCCAAACACCAAGATCATTCCTCTTCCTGTCTCCTATATGTTCTTGATGTTAGTAGGACCATATCAGTGGAATGTCAACTCAATCCACAGAATCTACTTTCACTGAGAACCTCCCCAAGCCTCCTTGTTTGTACACATGACTCTGCTTCATGGCCACAGTTCATTTGGCTCAGAAGTGAACACCTGACCCAAGCTGGGCCAAAACTATGGGACTGGGCCTGGGCAGGCCACTCTCAGCTTATCTAGACTGCTCACCTGAAAGGGAGACATAAGTTGAAGTTCTTGATCTTCAGAAAGTAAATATTCAGACAGATAAGAACAACATATAACTCCCAGAAGAATGAGACAGAGAAGCTACTTGGCCCCTGCCACCATTCTTTTACCAGGTACCAGTCCCTTCTGATTCCGGGCTATCCTCCTTGTGTTTTCATTCTAAAGATACCCCTCTTTCCTGAACATAATTTTCACTCTTCTATCTGAGATAATCTGAACTGGATTTCTATTATTTACAACCTAAGGAGTACTGAGTAAAACAGTGCCTTTTTTCAGCTTGGGAAATATCTTCAGATACAATGGTGTTCTTACCTTCTTTGTTTTTCGATACTGCAGCCCCCTCTCTAAGTGTCGGATATCTAGATATTCTGGATTTTGAGTGTTGAGATCAGTAACAATATCTGCCCACCTATAGTGAAAAAGGAAGGATAAAGCACACTTTTCTCTAAGTACAAAATACCACTGTAATGGAACTTTTCACATGAGCAATTTGCTACAATATTACCATAACGATAATTCTTTCATAACAAGATTGTTCCACATCCTAAGCCCTAATTCTTTTTTTATGACAAGTCTGCTTAACCAACTATTGCCAAGATTCTCAGTTCAAAAAATGGCTACTTTCATTATGAAATACATATTTATCAACCCGTTAAATGACATCCTGCAGGCTAGAGTAGAAACAGCCCATATTTCCTTTTCAATTAGAGTTGAGTTTTCAAAAGATTTCAAAGTTAACATGTGTTTATTCACAGATAACATGATTGATTGTATAGAAAACACAAAGCAATTACAAATTACTTTGGATTATAAAACTATTACTGGAATTGTGAGTGAGTCTGATAAAAACGCAAGATTCAAGGGCTATGTAGAAAAATAGATTGCATTTTTGTACACTACCAGAAACTAATTCAGAAGTGAAATTTTTTAAAGGAAGGTGCCAAGAGGTACAAACTTCCAGTTATAGGATAAATAAGTACTAGGGATGTAATATACAACATGGTGATTATAGCGAACACTGCTGTGTGACATACAGGGAAGTTGTTAAGAGAGTAGATCCTAAGAGTGCTCATCACAAGGAGAATTCTTTCGTTAACCTACTGTAGTCATCATTTCACAATATATGTAAATCAAACCATCATGCTCTACACCATTAACTTATATAGCAATGTGTGTCAATTATGTCTCAATAAAAGTGGAAAACAGACAAATTTTTTATTGCAAATGGTATCGATTTGCAATACCATCAAAAAACATAACAAACTTATGGATCTGTACAGCATAATGGCTACAGTTAATAATACCGTATGGTACACTTGAAACTTGCTGAGAGCAGATCTTAAGTGTTCTCACCACATATAGGCAGAAAAGGTAACTACGTGAGCTGATAGATATGTTAATTGACACTTGATTGTGGCAACCATTTCACAAAATGTAGATCAAATCAGCACACGGTACACTTTAAATATATACATTGTATTTGTGTATTACAACTCAATAAAGCCAGGAAAATAAAAAAAAAATAAGTAAAAAAAAAAAACAAAATAACAATATCACATATTGGAGAAGATATGAAGAAAAGCTGGGTTCTCCATACATTGCCTGTAGGAGTATAAAATGGCATAACCCCACTGGAGAACTTTCTCCCAGCTTCTTAAATACACAGCTATCCTATAATCAGCAACCCCAATCCTAGATACCTATCCAAGAGGAAGAAAACATATAAACATGTCCTCCAAAAACTTGCACAATAAAATGTGGCAGATCCATACAGCAGAAAATTATTTGGCCATATCAAGGAATGAAGTTCTGGTCTATGCCACAACACAGATGAACACTGAAAACATTACTCTAAGTGAAAAAAGATACGAAAGTCCACATATTATATGATTCCATTTATAGGAAATGTCCATATCAGGCAAATGCACAGAGATAGAAAGTAGATCAGTGTTGCCAGGGAGTGAGGGGAGGGGGCTGGGGAGTGACTGCTAATGGGTATGGGGTTTTAGTTCCTAGAATTAGATCATGGTGGTTGATGCTCAACTCTGAATATACTAAAATCCACTGAATTGTATACATTTTTAAAAGGGTGAACCTTATGGTATGTGAATTTTATCTCAGTGAAGCTGTTACCTAGAAATTTTCTAACGATATAAACATTAGCGTTCCTAATAGCTTTACCCACATAAGACCAAACTCAAAATAATCCAAATGGTGATCAACAGAAAAATGGATAAAAAATCGTGGTACACTTACACTAGTTAATACCACTCAGCAGTAAAAAAAAAAAAAAAAAAAAAAAAAAAAAAAAAAAATCATGATATGCATGACAAAGTAGATGAATCTCACAAGGTTACTTAAATGATAGAAGCCAGATAAGAAAGAATATTTTATGACTCCATTTACATGAATTTCAAGAACATGCAAAGCAACCCATCATGACAGAGCAGAGGCTGTCTATGGGGACTGACAGGAAAGGAGAATGAGGGTACTTTCAATACAATGAAAATGTTCCAGATCTTGATTGCAGTGATGATTACACAGGTATATTCATTTATCAAACTCCACCTAATTATACAATTAAGGTCTGTGCATTTCACTATATGTAAATCTTACCTAAATTAAAGAGAATAAGGGAAGTTAACATACTTTTTACAGTGAATAGCAGGATGTTTTCTACTTGATTCTCCAATTAAGATCCAATACTCTACTTCTTGTGGTGAGAGGGGACCCCTGCTAAATATAAAACAGATTAAAAGTAGGCTTAATAAAGGTCATTCACTCCCTTGAAAATATTGCTTCCACTATGTTAATAAAAAATATACTAAAGTTATTCAAAGATGACATTCATTAATACTAGAATAGATAATTGGAGTTTAAGCTTGAACAAACTTCTTAAGACCATTAAAGAGAAAGTACAAATAAAACTTAGGTCTTGATCTCAATTATAAAATCTAGGGATAAAAAAAAAAAGAAAAAAAATGAAATATACCACCTCTTAGAATCTAAAAAAAAGAGAAAAAATCCTAGCATCCTACAAGCATTCTTCAGCTACTCGTCTCCTTTCACTGTGCATTTAGAAATTTTCAAAAGGCATCCTAAAAATGAAACCCTAAAGTCAGATGCCTAAATCCGACTCCGGGAAATTCAAGTAGATCTAGAGGGATTTGCACAGTTGTAAAGGCATCTCAGGTGATGCTTAGGTACAGGCAGAGGTATGGAACTCTCCCCTAATGGGTACAAAGTTGGACTACCTACTTTTTCATGTTTTATGTTTGATAGATGTCTGGAGTAAGGTGAAGCCTCAGGATGAAACCATAGAAGAAACAATATACCTCACCTCCAGAGAGATGAATAAAACATTTTAGGATTTGGAGAGATCAAGTACTTTCCCTCTTGTTCCTCATTCACAAAATTATAATGTCCAGCTTCCTGGTTCTCCCAGATCTCAGGATACTGCCCCAGCATCCCCCAACCCCACAGTGCCTTGAGAGGGACTCATGCTTGCATGGCCTCCAGCCTCAAAGAACCCAACCTATCCCCAGATGAGGAAGCCATGTTCTCCCTGCCTGACCTTCAGCCTTCACCAAAAGAAGAGGGCTGCCCTCTCCTCCTCCTCAATGACCGATGCTACCCACCCAGGACAACACTGATAAATTCCACATTTTTCACTAGGAGGAAAGAAGATGCTTCTTAATGTGCTCAGTTGGGACAACTTTTTGACACAAAATCCCCTAACTCATTTTCCATGTGAACAATGGATGAAAACACAGTGACATAATACGTGAAGTCCTTTGCAATCATTTTGTAATAAAGATAAAAGTGGTTTTTCAGATGTCTTTCATTGCACGAGTCTGAACAACAGCATCTAAGTGGATAATGTAAAAAGCCCAATTAACCAAATGCAATTCTGCAAAAGAACTAGCTAAATATTTAGAGCATAGTCTAACTTGATGCAAATGAAAGAAATAATCAAGGCTTCCAATTTCTGAGTGACTAAATATTTCCTAAATGCTTTCTTTTTTTGGTGAGTTACCCACATAAAATATGGAAATGCTTCTCTCAGTGAGTTATCCACATAAAATATGGAAATCCTTACCTGAATGCTTTATTAGCTTTAACAGGGGTTGCTTCGAAGCCAATTGGACAAAAATAATGATTTTGGCAATGATAGATATAAGCCAGTGATTCATCTTTCAATCCATGAGTTAACTTCGACAAGGCCCCAGAAGCTACACAAAACAAAAGCAAACAAACTGAGGAACCATAAAGCACTGTGGACGCTTTATGCAAATGACTAGCTAAGGACTGAAGGGAAGACATGACTTGGAAGACACTGACATTGCTGGGGGAAAAGGAGAAGATTTATAGATACACAAAAATATGAATAAATGTAGTTTCGGTTTTACCCTTTTGACTGAAATTCAGATAAACTGAATAGGAAACTTAAGACCTGAAATACGTCCTTGCTTACCAAAATCTTCTAATAACACCTACTTGTCTACAGAATTTAATTACCACATAAAACCTAACACCTAGTGTGTACAACAATGGTCTCAACTTTTCTGGTTGTGCACATCTGTCATGGGAAATTTCTGAAACAACATGCCCATGAGAAGCATTTTTGTTTATAGATACTATGGTACTAATAGGACTTTATAGAAGACATACAAAAGGTAGGAATTTTGAAATTAAATTAAAATACTGACAATATAGGGGTGCCTGGGTGGCTCAGTTGGTTACGTGTCCGACTTCAGCTCAGGTCATGATCTCACGGTTTATGGGTTCGACCCCCCCCCCCCCCCCCCCCCCCCGCATCAGGCTCTGTGCAGACAGCTCAGAGCCTGCAGTCTGCTTTGGATTCTGTGTCTCCCTCTCTCTCTGCCCCTCCCCCACTCACGCTTGCCTGCTCTCTCTGTCTCTTTCAAAGATGAACAAACTTTAAAAAAAAATGTTTTTTAAATAATGACATTCTATTATGTTCTTCTCATTCCACAGTGGTCATCTCACACAGCCCCAGTAATGTATACGTCCCCAGTTTGAAGAGCACTGATGTTGATGGGTAGATAGTACACAGACTCCAAAAATGTAGACTTTCCCTGCTAATACACACTTTAATGTTTCTACAAAAGTTACCCAGACAGGAGGGACAGGTTTCTCAAGCCAAGTAATAAGAACATCTCTCGGACAGGCTGGTCATACCGCAGACTCCTTCTTTTATATTTCCCACAGCTATATTAGTTGTGAAGTAATTTCAAAAGTAGTATCATAAGCAATAAGTTTTTACCAGCACTCAATATTTAAAGCCATTGACTGAGCTCTCATTAACATGCATCTCCCGGAAGAAACTAAATTATTCATGAACAAATAGCCCATTAAAACTAGAAAGCCTAAAAATAGGTGAAGTAGATGAAAGCTTGCAATTTGTGGTTTCTCTAATTGACTTTCTGGCCACTGAGATGGCTGGAGACCACTAAAAACAGCAGGTCAATAGCTGTAGCACAGCTAAGAAGGCAGGACCCCACCCTACCCCGTAGATACACACAATTTGTGGGCTCCATGGAGACAATAACATTTCTGGCTTAAATTATTTCTCCAAGGCTTCATGTAGGTCTTTCCCATAGATTTTACTTCATGGCCAGAAGCACCAGATACGTACCTGTATGGCAAGGTGATCTTTTCCATTAAAATCTCTATTGCATAATGACAAATGATAAATCTTTCTGCAGCTTTTGGTTGACCTCCCCTGACAATTTAAAAACTGACACCCAAGGGCAGCTCTAAATGAAGAACCATCAGAACTAAAATTCAGAAGATGGTCAGTATGTCACTTCCTTCATTACAGATGGGTTCTAGGATAGTGAGCAAACATAAATGTATGCATTTAGTCTCCTAACTGATTCAATAATTACAAAAGATGGTGACACACATAGTTGGTTTAGAAAAAACTCTTCAAACCTTTCTTAAAATTGTGAAAATGCCCCATAAAAAATTTTCCGAAATGACTAAAAGTTTTAATGAAAAGAATTTTTATGTTAGCTTCTTAATGGCTATCTTTAAGTACTTCACATTATCCTTCTTTAAGTCGAATGTAACACAAAACACCTGTGAATAGTAATGAGTTTAATTTCCTAGAATATATTCAGGATTTCAGGAGCAAATGAGATAACTAAGAAAATTTGCTCTCATTAACCTTCACATCTTTTTGTCCACTGTAAACACTCTTTGACCATGTCCTCATTTTCTAGAAGACATGAGGTGATTTTTCTTCTGTAGCATAATGGTTATGGGCTTAGTGATAGCCAGGGATGTTTCTGCTCCTTACCGCAAGGTTCTGATTGATTTAGAGCAGGGATTAGCAAGCTTTTTCTTAAAGGGCCAGAGAGTAAATATTTGAGGTTTGTGGGTCATGAGCACTACTCATACTACTCAACTCTGCCATTGTAGCATGGAAACAGCCATAGGCAATGTGTAAGCAAATGGATATGGTGGTGTTCCAATCAAACTTTATTTACAAAAAGGACTGTAGTTTGATGACCTCTAATTTAGATCAGTAATTTTCAGACTTTTTTCCATATGGAACCCTGGTGCAAGGAACGTTGACATGGCATACTAGTGCATAAAAAAAGCTAAAAGCAAGTTGCTGTGGCCAAAAATGAGGTAGGGAATCTAGATCCCAAGTTCTCCCCCGACCCTGCAGCAAGGCACCACCATAGAATTCCCATGGCTCACCTGAGCACAATCTGAAAATCACCATATTTCCTATCAATGGAAGACCCAGCTCTTGAAAAAGAGGTTGGATAATGTCTCTTTAGAAAGACCACAGCAATAGTTCTCAAGCTTGACACACAGGGCTTGTTAAACACCTGATGGCTGGTACCCAACCCCAGAGTGTCTGAGCCAGCAGGTCTGGAGTGGGGACCAAGAATTAGTATGTCTAACAAGTTGCACAGGTGATGCTGATGTTGGCATTCTGAGAACTGGCCTAGAGTTAAAGGAAAATTTCATTTAATTCAATTCAGTAAGCAATTTCTGAGCACCTACTAAGTATACCAGGAACCGCAGGCAAACAAAAGGCAAGTGATACACAGCACCTGAAGCTGCCCTCAGAGGGAAGATAAAACAAGTAACCTTAGTATAGAGTGGGATAAGACAGAGCCACAGAAAAGGGTTGTAATTCAAAGGAGGAAGAGCACATCAGGTTTGAAGAATCAAGAAAGGGGACATTCAAAACAGAACTTCACCAAGTGGTAGGATTTCAACAATCCAGACAGAGGAACAGGCATGAGGAAAAAACAAAGTCATTACAGGGGAGGGATGTAATTAGGGAACAGCAAGTCGTCTACTTTAGAATCTAGGGTGTGATAGCGTAGCCAGGCCTACCGTACAGCACCCCAAGAATTTCAGGACAAGGTCAGAAAAATGTCACCCTCTGAAATAAAAAGACAGTAAATGCAGTATTTACTACATTGAGGTAGTCATCTGAAGACGTAACTTCCAGTCAGGAGAAGACATATCAATGTATTACTGATGGAAACTAAATTCACAACGATGTTCAGCCTAGACCAGAGAATTTCTAAAAATATCTGACAAGTAACAAAGCAATCACTTCCAAGTGCAGGACCATGATCTGTATGGCACACAGAAGAAGAAAAGAACTAGGAGAATCAGCTGGCCAGCTGAACGGTCAGGAGATTTCCTGAGCTGCTGACAAGAGAATTCCGATGCCTTGGTTTATTATATCTCACTGTAAGTTAATATACAAACAGTCTGGTTTTTTTTAGTTTCTTTAGCGTGAATTTGTTCTATACAGGTTGATTGATCATCTATAGGAAAACTGTGGAGAAGTCTAGAAGAATACATCAGAATGTATTTTACACGTTCAAAAACAAGAACCAGGGGGTGCCTGCGTGGCTCAGTCGGTTAAGCGTCCAACTTCAGCTCAGGTCATGATCTCACGGTTTGTGAGTTTGAGCCCCAATTCAGGCTCTCTGCCATCAGCACAGAGCCTGCTTTGGATCCTCTGTCCTCCTCCCCCCTTTCCCCTTCCCCCGATTATGTGCACAGGTGCATGCTCTCTCTCGCACTCTCTCAAATAAAGAAACATTAAAAAAAAATCCTCCATTCCTTAAAAAATAAAGACAAGAACCAGATTCTTTAACCCAGCACATAATATCATCCTACAAGACTCTTCCTCCCTTGACATCTTTTAAATACAACTGGTTCAGGGGCACCTGGGTGGCTCAGTCAGTTAAGCATCCGACTTCAGCTCAGGTCCTGATCTCACAGCTTGTGGCTTCAAGCCCTGCATCCAGCTCTGTGCTGACAACTCAGATTCTGTGTCTCCCTCTCTCTGCACCTCCCCTGCTCAGGCTGTGTCTCTGTCTCTGTCTTTCTCTCTCTCAGAAACAAACATTTAAAACATTTAAAAAATAAATAAATAAATAGATAAATACAACTGGTTCATGTAGGACAGCAGTGAAAGGACAGTCTGCATTGGCTTTGAGTGATGCTAACAATTTTATGCTTTAAGCAAGCACTAGAGAGCTCCTAAAATAGAAGGATCTATTAGCACTACTCTTTGGGGTTTTTTTTTGTTTGTTTGTTTTTTTAACTTTTTTTTTTTAACGTTTATTTATTTTTGAGACAGAGAGAGACAGAGCATGAACGGGGGAGGGTCAGAGAGAGAGGGAGACACAGAATCTGAAACAGGCTCCAGGCTCTGAGCAGTCAGCACAGAGCCCGACGCAGGGCTCGAACTCACATACCGCGAGATCGTGACCTGAGCCGATGTCGGACGCTTAACCGACTGAGCCACCCAGGCGCCCCTTAGCACTACTCTTTGAAAAGATCTACCTGCCACAGTGTCTAATAAGAATTGGAGAAACCAGTGGGTGAGGAGAGCAGAATATTAATGCGTCATCCAGCCAAGATGTGCTAAGGTTCTGTAGTAAGCTCATAGCAGTGGCCACAGTGAGAGTATCTGTGAGTAATATGGGGATAGGGCAGAGGTAGCTATTCTCTGTTACGCAAAATGAATGAGTTATGATACATACCAGAATAAAGATGACATACATGAACATTAGTATAACTGTTAAGCTAGCTGATCTTTAAAAATTAATCAAAAATTAATCAATCGCCTGGGTGGCTCAGTCGATTAAGTGTCTGACTCTAGATTTTGGCTCAGGTCATGATCTCACTGTTTGTGAGTTCAAGCCCCATATCAGGCTCTGAACTGACAGCTCAGGGCCTGCTTGGGATTCTAAGTCTCTCTCTCTCTCTCTCTTTTCCCTTCCCCTCTGCGTGCTCTCTCTCTCAAAATAAACTTAAAAAATAAGATGAATCGAGATTTGCCAGGCATCAATGTTGGTAGCTAAGTGAACCAAGAGTTTTAAGGTATCTGAATAATAATAGTAATATAATGGTAAAACTGAACCACTAGTTTGAACTAGTTGCTGACAACTTACTCAGAGTTTTATTATGAGTAATTACGTCTCTGAAAAAAAAAATACTTCCCTTCATATCAACAGTTAAATCTGCTAATTGTATCAAAATCCCTGTATTTTGTTTTTAGTCCATGAGTGAGCTCAGTTTCCACTGACTGAGGGACCGCTGGAAATGAGCAGATCAGCAAACACTGGGGAGTTACAAAGTCGAAGAAACCTAGAACCCAGGAAAGCAGGCCTAACAGTCCTTACAGGATAACTTAAACAAAAAGAGAATATACATTTCAAAGTATTTTCCAAGTGAACAGCAACCAGTGACAATGGTTTTCACTACTGAACAAATGAGACTACTCAGTCCACTGAGACAAATGAGAAAAGCCAATTTTAGAACTCTTTCTTCCACAAAGAGGGAGAACAGAAAGGTCTTCTGCTTGACACAGGTATCACCCCTCCCTCTGACTACAATCAGAAGTTCCAGGGCGGCATGAGCGAGGGCACAGGGCACCACATATGGACTCAAAGGGCTACTGAAGGCAGTCCTTGCGGTCAAGGAGCTGGACAGACACGTTAAAAAGATGAAACGTAAGGCTGCATATGCCAAATGGCCAACGACAAATGCAAATAATCAGTCCTATAGCAATTAAGAAGTGGCACCTTAAGTGGCAGGGAAAGCTTCAGCAATATAGCAGGGTTTGTGCAGGATAACTGATTGTTGAGAAGGAACACCAGAAAATTCCATGGTGGGAAGTGGATCAATTATCCTTCAGGAAATACACACAGAAAAAGAAATAGGGAGGCACCCGGGTGGCTCAGTCAGTTGAGCATCCAACTCTTGATTTCAGCTCAGGTCATGATCTCATGGTTTGTGAGATGAGTCCTGCGATGTTAGCATAGAGCCTGCTTAGGATTCTCTCTCTCTCTACCTTTCTCTCTCTCAAAATAAATAAATAAACTTTATTTTAAAAAAAGAAAAAGAGGGGTGCCTGGGTGGCTCAGTCAGTTAAGCGTCAATTCTTGATATTGGCTCAGGTCATGATACCACAGTTCATGGGATCGAGCCCCACAATGGGCTCTGCACTGACAGTGTGGAGCCTGCTTGGGATTCTCTCTCTCCCTCTCTCTCTGCCCCTCCCTTGCTTGCTCTCTCTCTCTCTCTCTCTCTCTCAAAATGAATAAATAAACATTAAAAAAATTTTAATAAAAAATTAAAAAAAAGAAAAAGAAATAGGAGTCGAGTATTGTGATAGGGAACATGAAAATAGAAATAAAACCGTGAAAACATATTATTAAAATTCATTTGAAGAAATGGCAGCAATCCTACTCCCCATGCCAAGAAAAGGGGGTTGGGTCAGGGGAATAGGTGAATAGGTAGTTTATAACACTCCTCAGTGAAAAAGACTTCATGTACATTGGAGGAAGTTTAAACATACGGGTAAAAATGTCTGTAGAGCCCAGTGCCACACAGCCTAGATCATTAGGGGGCTGGTTAATCTACACATTGAATCATTAAATTAAAAAGTCATAAAGGACCCAAGAAATAAAATAAATAAAATAAATAAGATACAAACCCTCAAAAATCTGCAAATGAGAGTTTCTAATAAAAGTATGGCATAAAATCTTAAAGCTGGACAGGACATTTGGACAAAAATTGCTTAAAATTCCAGAAGAGTGGTTCCTAAACCAACTGTCTCCGGGGCCCTATTAGTATTTTCTTACATTCCATTAATAAATAACGACATTTCTTAATTTGGGAATTTGATTAAATTTACATAACTGACGTTTCTGCTATACTCAGATTTTCTTTGATATCATATTCTTTCTGATATCACATTTCTTTCATATTATAATTCCTCTGAGTCTTCGTGATTCCCTTGATTTGCTTTAATTTTATTGACCTTTCTCTGCATAGAACCTGCCTCTCTATCTAGATGCTTGCTGATATTCATACAACAAAAATCCACGAACTTCTCTGATAAAATCCTCTTCTGATCCATAGGCAATAAGCAAGAAAAGAAATCCTGAGTCTCAGGCTGCTGTCTCCCGGGCCCCTCCTCATAATGCAGTCTTGGGACACCACCCTGAGAACTGTGTTATGGTATTTTTCCATTGTCTCAGACACATATGTGTGACATCCTCTCCATCAGTTCTTCCTTTATTTATAGAAAAGGTCTGCCAATTGCTGCTCTAGGTTAATGATTCACAGTGTGGACACATCCAAGTGGTTACACAAGACCTCTTGGGGCACAGAAACAAAATAGTAGAACATTTGCTTCTGTTTGTTCTCATTACTTAGAAAAACTAAGCTCTACTAATATCTACTCTATGGATTGAGCATGCATGTCGCAAAAGGCCACATGTCACACACGTGCAGTCCCCAGAGAAGAGTCAGAGTCCCACAGAAGAGGTGCTGGCTTACATCAGTAATTACTGCTTAATGAATAGAATCATTATTATACTTTGTAATAATGAGAAAATGACTGTTCAAATCTTTTGGGCCAGAAAACGATTCTACTTATTTTGCGAAAATAAACGTAAAGGTCTTAGGGCCAAATTATCCATTTTCTTTCACAAAAAGTCAAACATCCCAAACCCACTCACTTATTTGATGACAATGACACTCCAGTAACACTGATGTCAATTACAGTCATCATGGCAGATGCTTTTTAAAAAAATATATATATTTTTTCGGGGTGCCTTAGGCAGTTCAGTTGGTTAAGAATTCAACTCTTGATTTTGGCTCAGGTCACAGTCTCACAGTTGCATGAGTTTGAGCCCCACATCGGGCTCTGCGCACTGACCACGCGGAGCCTGCTTGGGATTCTCCCTCTCTCCCTCTCTCTCTGCCTTCCCTGCTCCTGCTTTCCCTGTCTCTCTCTAAATAAATAAATAAACTTAAAAAAAAATTTACTTATTTATTTTTACGGGAGAGAGAGAGAGAGAGAGAGAGAGAGAGAGAGTACTCAAGTGGGGGAGGGTAGAGAGAGAAGAGGACAGAGGATCTAAGCAGGCTCCTGCTGACAGCAGAGAGCCTGATGCAGACACAAAGCTCAAACTTGTGAACCCTGAGATCATTGACCTGAGCTGAAGTTGGATGCTTAATCGACTGAGCCACCCAGGTGCCCCTGACAGATACTTTTCTTAAAAAGAAAAAAATGTAACAATCTAAAAATGAAACAAAACCCTGTGCTAAGGAGAAATAGAGCATTTGGGAGAAAAAATGTTCAGTAACATTTCTATTGGTATATAATTTTGTTGGTGAAAATGAGGTATGTTAATTATAAAAAATACTAGCCATATAATAGCTCTAAAATGTGCAAGGACCGTTAAAAGCAGCCAACACTAGGACCCACGGAGCAAGTGGTTAGGTTTGAGATCTGCAACCAGGAGACCTGATCTGACACCTAAAAATATCACTCACTAGCCATGTAACCCTGTTCAGTTTATTGAACTTTCTCCACATCTCAGTTTCCTCATCAGTAAAGGGGGGAATGATACATCTGTGCAGGACTGATATGGAATTAAAGCAAGTAAATCAGTACAGTGCCTAGCACAACTAAATTCCCACTAAAAGATGGTTTTACTACTATAAAGTCAGTGCTTAAAAACTAAGAAATAATAATATATAGTAAAATGTATCAAAAATGCCCTTCATTTAAATGAAATTACCCTCAAAAGTTTACACCATATGGGCAAGGTGACAGTGGTCAATGTGATATACCATATGATCATGGCCATGATAAACATCTTGTTTTACAGGCTGATATTATAAGCTATCAACACCATAAACTAAAGTACAGACCTGGCAAGGGTAAAATCTAGAACCAACATAATTAATATTATTTTCCTTTAACTTGAAGAGATAAGGTATAAGGTGTCTCTTTCCTAGAACAAAAAATATATACATTCTTAGGAAATGTATCATCTGGCTAACAAGGAGAAATTACTAAATATTAGTAAAAAGTACATTAGGGAACACCAGAGTTACCAAAGATGTTCCTTACTTGTCAGTGCTGATGTGGCTCAGTCAGTTAAGCATCTGACTTTGGCTCAGGTCTTGATCTCATGGTGCATGAGTTCGAGCCCCACATTGGGCTCTCTGCTATCAGGACAGAGCCTGCCTTGGATCCTCTGTCCTGTTCTCTCTGCCCCTTCCCAGCTCGTGCTCTCTCTGTCTCTGTCTCTCAAAAATAAACATTTTTTTTCAAGTTCAAAATTAAGCCAATAATCTAAATGATATGGAAAACTCTCTATATATCCATAACCAGCACTACTTCTGGTTAAACAGTGCTTGGTTTAATTACTATATGCATATCGATGAATAAATCTGGTTTTAAAGAACAGATGTTGATCAGAATACACAAATTAATCACAGAAATATGATAATATCCATGGTATATTATTGTCTAAAGAATTCTGAGTTTAGGACTGTTTCATACAACATACATAAATGTGAAAATAAACACAAATATATAAAATACAAAGTTCTTAAACTGATACATCATTTTATCTTCCCTGTGATACATATACCCTACATCACCCTGCCAATGACATTACAAAAACACTGGTTAAAATATTGAAAAGATCGTTAAAATACGTAACTGATGCACTTCCAGAGATTAAAAAAGAGATAAAAATAGATCTTAAGAAGGCTTTTGTCCTGAGAGTTTCTGCTAAGCCCCATAAAATTTAACGTACTTCAATAGCTGCAGGAAGGATGCAGGAAGTAAGCCTGGGGTTGCCCAGGATGGAGAGGGAAGGAAACCAGAATATGTCACCCAAAATATGCCTCTTTGACATAAAAATTATTTTGAGCTGAAGGCAATTAAGAAGCCATAAATGCAGGAAAAGCTCTCTCAACCCGCCCCCTCCCAACCTAAAGGATGTAAATTTTTCTTTTACTGGAGACAGACTCTTAGCCCAGAGATGGCACCAGAGGAACCTGCAAGCAAATCTTACTCCATTAGTGCCTTCCCAAAAATGTAACCCTCCCACAGTCTGCTGTCCTGGGACACTGAAAACGGCTTCCCTTTGTCCTGTCACTTCTTTACAAAGGTAATTGTTCTTTGTTGCAGAGGGTAAGTAAGCTGTCCTAAGCCACCACGCTGAGTTACTTTTCAGTGAGGTTTCTCCCACCTCAAGTTGTGCTGTAAACATTCATAAACTGGCTTTCTCTTGTTAATCTGTCAAATATCACTAGCATATAACTAAACAATCCTTAAAATCAATTACTCTTGGGGCACCTGGGTGGCTCAGTCGGTTAAGCGTCCGACTTCAGCTCAGGTCACGATCTCGCGGTCCATGAGTTCGAGCCCTGCGTCAGGCTCTGGGCTGATGGCTCAGAGCCTGGAGCCTGCTTCTGATTCTGTGTCTCCCTCTCTCTCTGCCCCTCCCCCGTTCATGCTCTGTCTCCCTCTGTCTCAAAAATAAATAAAACGTTAAAAAAAAAAAAAATCAATTACTCTCTGTGATAGCCAAGACTATTCTATCATGGAACTTTGTCACTTTCAAAGTCTGTTGTCCTGTTATTAGATGTTATTATGTAGGCCTAACATCAAATATTCTACAATCTTGGCATTCCTTTTTAGGAAGAGGAGCTACAAATTCCATGGTTCTTCCTGAAAGAGTTTTATCAGCATGCGTACGCACGCGCGCACACACACACACACACACACACACACACACACACACACACCCACAGGCCCAAATAATACAAATAATGTGTTGAAACAGTGTTTAGGACATGTTTCAAAACTCTAAAAGTTCTACATGCAAACAGGAGGACAATTAAAAATATTCACCGGTGTATGGGAAAGCACCCTACAGATCTCTATTACAATTTCCCCCTTGGATAAAGACATATAAGAGTAAAGACCGTGTTCAGGGTTTACAGAACACCCCATTAATCAAATCAGCCAATCTTTGTGACGGATCCTAAAGTGTGTGTGTGTGTGTGTGTGTGTGTGTGTGTGTGTGTGTGTGTGTGTGAAAATCTTCCATGTGTTTACCTACCAGTTTCTCCGGCTGTTTTATTCTTCCCATGAGGCTTATATAGAACGTACGAGCATCCTTTTACGTGAAAGTGGTCATTAATTTGTCTAAACCATCTGCAAATGACAAGAAAATGTGTTCAAGCAATATTTCCATAGCACAGATAACATCAATGCCATTCCAGAGAAATTCGGGCAGCACCCAAGTTTGGCATATCCACTAGCAGTTGGGGCCCAGCAGCTGGAAACCTGGTCTACAATCCACTGCTATAGCACTGCTATTTTACAGAACTAGAAATAAGGTATTGTCTGTAAGTGAGGACTTCATACCTCATAAGTGTTGTATTTCCAGTGAAAGGGCCGAACCTAATATCTTCAAATGGAGGTTGAAAGCCCAAAATATGTAAAGCTTCTTCTTGGGTAACAGGTGGCAGACTAGAAAAGAAACATTGCCTTTCATTTTGCAGTTCCAATCGCATGCAAATGATAACCTGTCTCAACATTCATATGTCCATCTGATTTGGTTTTTGTTTTGTTGTTGTTATTATTCTTTTGTTTTCTTCTTTTTTTTTTTTTTTTTAATTTACACCTGAGTTAGCACAGAGTGCAACAATGATTTCAGGAGTAGGTTCCAGGGATTCATCCCTATGTGTAACACCCAGTGCTCATCCCAACAACTGTCTTGCATCTGATTTGTAAACAATTTTACTAATACAGGTGACCTTTGAACAACGTGGGTTTGAACTGAGCACTTATACACAGATTTTTTCTTTATAAATTCAGTGCAGAACTATAAATGTATTTTCTCTTTCTTAATGAATTTCTTAGTAACATTTTTGTTCTCTAGCTTACTTTATTGTAAAAATACAGCATATAATATGTACAAAATACTACATACAAAATATGTGTTCATCTACTGTTTACTTTATTGGTAAGGTTTCTGGTCAACGGTAGACTGTTAGTAGTTAAGTTTTGGGGGAGTCAAAAATAATATGTGGATTTTAGACTGCCCTAACCCCTGCATTGTTTAAGGGTCAACTGTATTTTTAATGTTTATTTTGTCACAATAATGCATACTTACTTTTTTTTAATTTTTTTTTACCGTTTATTCATTTTTGAGAGACAGAGAGAGACAGAGTATGAGCGGGAAGGGGCAGAGAGAGGGAGACACATCTGAAACAGGCTCCAGGCTCTGAGCTGACAGCACAGAGCCTGACGTGGGGCTCGAACTCAAAAACTGCGAGATCCTGACCTGAGCCGAAGTCGGACGTTCAACCGACTGAACCACCCAGGCGCCCCAATAATGCATACTTATTATTTTCAGCTAAAGGCTTATAAAAAATAGCAATTTTCTTCTCGATTTATGAAAAATCTATTTTTAAAAATGTCCAATTATAAGAGCGCCTGGGTAGCTCAGTTGGTTGAGTGTCTGGCTCAGGTCATGATCTCAGGGTCATGGGATCAAGCCCTGTGTGGTGCCTGCTTAAGATTCTCTCTCTCTCTCTCTCTCTCTCTCTCTCTCTCTGCCCCTCACCCCACTCTAAAAATAATAAAAATAAAAGAAATAAAATATTTAAAAAGAAATCTTCAATGACAGAAAAAGCAATACAAAGTAACTTTGGAATTTGGAGTTTAGGGATACCACTAAATTAACATACTTACTTTCCAGCTCCTATTGTGCTGTACAAGAAATTCCAACAAGAAATTAATGAGGAGATGCCACAAGAAGTCTTATATTGCGGTCGGCTTATGCAGTACCTGAGAAAACAAAACGTTGCTTTCTTCACTTGAATGAATACAAAATATGCATACAGAAATATAACACTCATGGCAACTAAATGTGTTAACATAATGAAAACTTCTCTCATTAAAGCCAAGGTAAAATCTTTACTCCCTTAAGATATTTTTGTATTTATTAAACATACCAGAAATGCATGCACAGCAACAATAAACCATCCAGTTTAATACAGTTAGCTAAGTTTAACCACTAATTAAAGTAGATGTTCTCCAAACCAATGGAGAAAAATAATGATATATAAATGCAGATACCAACTACTAAAATTTCAGCATAAGTTACTAGTTGAGCTGCATACAGGATTATTTGCAACTTCAAAAATACTGGAGAAATGAAACAAAGCATTGTCCCCATGTATCAACTTTTCAGAGATTTTTCAACTCAGACTACAAAACATCCATTTATCACCCACTGTGTCCAACTAAAACCAGCAGCTCCATTGTCACAGAGAATTTTTTCTTTTTAGAATTTTATTTTTTAATTTTATTTATTTATTTATTTATATATTTATTTATTTGAGAAAGAGAGAGCACGAGCTGGGGAGAGGCACAGAGAGACAAAGGCAGAGGATCAGAAGCAGACTCCACACTGACAGCAGAGAGCAGATGCGGGGCTTAAACTCACGAGCCGTGAGATCATGACCTGACCCAAAGTCCAAAGCTTAACCAACTAAGCCAGCCAGGCACCTCGTATCACAGACAATTTTAAAATGTAGCACAAAATCCTTCCACAGCACAATTTAATTGCACTGACTAATCCAGACAATTTTCCAAACAGTCATGTGTCAAGAGAAGTGACTACAGCTAACATGAACAGAGAAGAAAAGAAGGAGACTATTCAATTTTTAAAAAAAAAAAGAAAGAAATAGTGGGGCGCCTGGTGGCTCAGTCAACTAAGCGTTTGACTTCAGCTCAGGTCATGGTCTCACAGCTTGTGGGTTTGAGCCCTGCATCAAGCTCTGTGTTGAGAGTTTAGAGCCTGGAGCCTGCTTCAGATTCTGTGTCTCCCTCTCTCTCTCTCTCTCTCGCCCTCCCCGGTCATGCTCTGTCTCTGTGTCTCTCAAAAATAAATAAGCATTAAAAAAATTTAAAAAAAAATAGTATTGGGTTTCAAATTATTTCCCTAACTGCTTTTTTTTTTTTAAGTAATCTCTATACCCTTGAAGCTCAAACCCACAACCCTGAGATCAAGAGTCACAGGTTCTACTGACTAAGCCAGCCAAGTGCCTCTCCCAACTGCTTTCTAATGAAGGTGCTAATAGTAGACAAAACAAAAAGGAGAAACAAGATTTGTCATCACTAAACACAGTTTTAGTATTACCTTACAATTAATTACAAAAAGAGGGGTGCCTGGGTGGCTCAGTTGTTTAAGCATCTGACTCTTGATTTCGGCTCAGGTCGTGATCTCACGGTTGTGAGACTGCACTCCTCCTTGGGCTCTGAGCTGAGTGAGGGGCCTGCCTGGGACTCTCTCCCTCTCTCTCTGCCCCTCCCCATGCTTGTGCATATGCTCAAGGGCGCATATGCTCTCTTTCTCTCTGTCTCGAAATAAATAAAAATATTTAAAAAATTAATTACAAAAAGAAAAATTGCAGGTGTATGTTTATTTGTATATGTGCATATAATATGCATAATGCACATACATAAGTCAACAATGACCCTTGTATCTACAGGCTTAAGATACAAAAGATGATTATGGTTACTAAACTATATGGTTATTATATAGCCACATAATACAGGGATTGTTATGGATTGAACTGCACCCACCTAAAAAAGATACACTGAAGTCCATGGGGCGCCTGGGTGGCTCAGGCAGTTAAGCATCCAACTTTTGATTTTGGCTCAGCTCATTATCTCATGGTTTGTGAGACTGAGCCCCACATTGGGCTCTGCACTGACAGCATGGAGCCTGCTTGGGATTCTCTCTCTCCCTTTCTCTCTGCCCCTCACCCACTTGCAAGCACGTGTTCTCTGTCTCTTCTCTCTCTCTCTCTCTCTCTCTCTCTCTCTGAAAATAAATAAATAGGGGCACCTGGGTGGCTTAGTTGGTTGAGCATCCGACTTCGGCTCAGGTCATGATCTCATGGCCCATGGGTTCGAGCCCCGCATTAGGCTCTGTGCTGACAGCTCAGAGCCTGGATCCTGCTTTGGATTCCGTGTCTCCCTCCCACTCTGCCCACCCCCCTCCCCCCACCACTCATACTCTGTCTCTATCTCAAAAATAAATAAACATTAACAAGTTTAAAAATAAATAAATAAATAAATAAACTTTTTTTTTTTAATTAAAAAAAGATACGTTGAAGACCTAACCACAGGTACCTATGAATACAATCTAATTTGGAAATAAGGTCTTCACTGATAAAATCAAGTTAAGATGAAGTCATACTTGAGTAAGGGTGGGCTCTTAATCCAAGATGGCTGGTGTCCTTATAAAAAAGAAAAAAGGGACATGCAGAGAGGAGAGTGCCGTGTGAAGACCCAAACACATGAAGGGAAAACTCAGAGACAGAAGTGTCGCAGCAGCAAGCCTAGGAATGCCAAGGACCGCCAAGGCACCAGAAGCTAGGATGAAGCTAGGATGAAGCAGAGTCTAGCCCTCAGATTTCAGAGG
Source organism: Panthera leo (assembly GCF_018350215.1). Classification (NCBI taxonomy): domain Eukaryota; kingdom Metazoa; phylum Chordata; class Mammalia; order Carnivora; family Felidae; genus Panthera; species Panthera leo. The sequence goes on along the minus strand of NC_056679.1, from coordinate 73,124,125 downwards.
GAATGTGGCCCTCCCAACAGCTTGGGCTCTGACTCCCGACCTCCAGAACTATGAGCCAGTTCCTGTTGATTTAATCCAGCCAGTTTATGGCACTTTGTTATGGTAGCTCTAGGAAACTCATATGCTAATCATCATCCAGGAAACACTATAAACTGCTTTACATCCACAAAAGCAAAAAACCCTGAACACATTATGAATGGTTTTGTTTATAGCTATTTGCAAGGCTGTTTAAAAAAGAACTCCTACCCACAGAAATGACCCTGACTTGAGAAAGTGTTGGCGTTACAGGGCTCTCATATTTCAAACTCAGAAGCTAACTTCCATAAGAGCTCATGTATTCATAGCTACCACCTACATTCTGTTCTGCAACTAAATTTCCAACAAATGGACTTAGCAGTCACCATGACTTGTTTCCTGATGCTTTTCCATTCCTTATTTTTTCTCACCAGGTATCTTGGGTGGTTGACATTCCTTGTTGAGTGGCTAAGAGCTCATGGCCATTGCAGTCACTCAATTCTTGCATGACTGGGAGTCTGTTGCTTCCATACTTGAATGACAACATAAATAGGACACTTGGGTGACTTTTTCTCTCCTGAGGAACATGATTCCACTGTAGCCTGAGAGCTAGTACTGCCATGATGTGAAGACCGAGGCCAAAGGGGTAATTTCCCTTTGTACTGGTTTTGCACTGTATACCCATGACTCCTTATGCTTGAACTCCAGTAACTCCACCAGAACATGCCTTGGTGCTGATCAATCTGTATCGGTTTTCCTTTCCTGGGACACAATTTACAGTTTTATATCTGCAGAGTCTAGCTTTTCCTTCTTTTGGGAACGTTCCTTCTGATTGTGTCTTTCAATATTTTTTTTTTTTCTATTTGTTCTGATCTCTTTCTCTGGAATACCAGTTAGTGATATTTGGAGCTTCTGTCTGTTACCCATATCTATCTGTTGTTGTTGTTGCTGTTTTTAACAATTTTATTTTTAAGTAATCTCTACAGCCAATGTGAGGCTCAAACTCATAACCCCAAGATCAAGATTCATATGCTCTACCTACTGAGCCAGTCAGGAGCCCCAATATTTATCTGTCCTTTAATCATTTTTATATCTTTGTTCTTTTCCATTTGGGTTTTGTGCAATTTCCTCACACTGACTCACCATTGACTTAATTATGTTTTTCACTGGGTTGGGGTTTTTTTTTTTCCTGCTTCTAATGTGGTTTTCACCTGTGCAATGACTTTGTCCTCCACTTCTTTCTGTGGGCCTGTCAATTATTTCCCCTTCTGTAGTCATATAATCTCTTCTTTGACTTCATTTTGAAAAACTGTATGAATTATAACTTTTTTGATATAAAGGGCTTATTGTCAATTTTAACTTTATTTCCTTGAATAACTCTTCCAAAGATGTATATGCTTTCCACAGTTGCCTGGTTTTATTTGCAATTTTTATACACATATATCAAGTTGCTTCCTCTGTCTTTCCTCATCCTTGAATAGAGCCGATTATCACTGAAGAGTTGTTTGCTGTCTTCAACATCCCATCGTCAAATTTGTCAAGTCTGCCCCTCATTTCTGTTTTTTTTTTTTTTATAATTTTGGTAAAGAAACATAACATAAAATATACCATCTTAACCAGTTTTTAAGGGTACAGTTGAGTCATGTTAACTATATTCAGTGTTGTGAAAGAGATCTCTAGAATGTCTCCATATTGCAAGACTGAAACTCTACACCCACTGGACAACACCTTTTTCCCCCCTCCCCCCAGCCTGTGACAAACACCATTCTACTTTCTGCTTTTATAAGTTTGACTACTTTATACTTCATATAAATGGAATCATACAGTATTTCTCTTTTTGTCACTGGTGACCACCATTCTACATTCTTTCTCTTTCATTTTGACAACTCTTAAGTACCTCTTTGTAAAATGGAATCACACATTATTAGTCTTTTTGTGTCTGGCTTATTTCACCTAGCATAATGTCCTCAAAGTTCATCCACGTTGTACCGTGTGTCAGAATTCCTTCTATTTTAAGGCTAAATTAATATTCCATTGTGTATATATACCACATTTTCTTTATTCCTTCAACTATCAATGGACACTTGGGCTGTTTCCCCTTCCCAGCTATTGTGAATAACGCTGCAGTGAACACAGTATGCAAATATCTCTTCAAGATCCTGCTTTCAATTCTTTTAGATATATACCCAGAAGTGGGATTACGGAATCATATGGTATCTTAGTCAGCTCAGGCTGCTATAACAAATTATGACAGACCTAGTGGCTTCAACAACAAACAATTATTTATTTCCCATAGTTCTAGAGGCTAAGAAGTCCAAAACTGAGGTGCCAACGAATCTAATGTCTGGGGAGAAACTGCATATGGCTATCCTCTCATTGTGTCCTCACACGATGGAACAGACAGAGGAGGAAGCAATCTCCCACTTCCTGTCCTTTACAAGGCACGAATCCCATTCATGGGGGCTCCCCCTTCATGACCCAATCACCTCCCAAAGGCCCCATCTCTTAATACCATCACATTAGGGGTTAGGATTCCAATATATGAATTGGGGGGAGACACAAACATTCAGCCACAACACACATTCTATTTTTAACTTTTCAAGAAACTTCCACACTATTTTCCATAGGGGCTGTACTATTTTAGATTTTTATATTCCTACCGACAGCACACAAAAGTTTTGATTTCTCCACATTCTTGCCAACAACTATTATTTTCTGGCTTTTTTCATAGTGGCCATCCTACTGGGTATGAGGAAATACCATATTGCAATTTTGATTTGCCATTTCTCTGACAATTAATAGTGTTGAGCATCTTTTTGTATGCTTGCTGGCCATTTGCATATTCTTTGGAGAAATGTCTGTTCAAGTCCTTTGCCCATTTTTTAATTGGGTTCTTTGGTACTTTTGTTGTTGAATTGTAGGAGTCCTTTACATATTCTGGATATTAACCCCTTATCAGATGTATGATCTGCAAAATATTTTCTCCCACTCTGTAGGATGCCTTTTCACTTTGTTGATGGTTTTCTTTGATGCACAGAAGTTTTAAGGCTTGATATGATTCTATTTGTCTATTTTTGCTTTTGTTACCTGTGCTTTTGGTGTCATATCTCAGATATCGTTGTCAAATTCAATGTCATGAAATTTCCCCCTAAGTTTTCTTCTAGTTTCATAGTTTTAGGTCTTTACATTTATGTCTTTAATCTATTTTGAGTTAATTTTTGATAAGCAGGGTCAAGTTCATTCTTTTACAGGTGGATATCCACTTTTCCCAGCAAGATTTGCTGAAGAGACTGTCCTTTATTCCGTGGGCTTGGCACCCTTACGGAAGATTGTTTGCCCATTTACATGAGTGCTTCTCTCTGGGCTTTCTATTCTGACCCAGTTGTCTACATATCTGTCTTTATGCCAAGATCACACTGTTTTGATTATGTAGCTCTGGGAGGTTTTGAAATCAGGAAGTGGGTGGCCTACGTTCCACTCTTGCCATCACTACCTTCCCAGCAATTCACTAGAGGCACTGTCCTTAGCTAGAAATTAGGAAGTAAAATAATCCAGTAGCGATCAGATGAGCAGGATGTCTCCTTCCACAACCCCTACCTGCATTTCTGTAGTGCTGAACTGGATCTCCATCAAGAACTCTGATGTTCCTCCCCTGGTGCAGTGGCTCACACCCCTAGTCTAACCAAAGGGTCACCGGATGGTTTCAGGACTGCCACATGAACTTTAGGGAAACCTGTACCATTTGAGGCTAATAGTAGTCTTTGCAGTTCTTGGTGTCCTCTCCCTGTTGGTCCAGAGTGCAGAGGATTTGAGAAGCATGTATTAGAGACTATGGTTTGGGGATATTGTTAATTCTTTGTTTCAGGGAAGATAAGAGTTTTCCCCTATTTTTTATTTTCTTGTTATTGTTTCCATGGGTTTGAAGCATAGAGGCCAAGGGCAGGCCACCCCAAGATGGGTCGCTTTGACATGAACATTATTTTGAGTTGAAAGCAATCCAAACCCAGCAGATTCAGAAAAAGCTCGTTATCCCCCCTCCCCCATCAACTGCCTGCTTTACCAGGAAGAGAGCTATTAACCAGAGACTCCCCTTTACCTGAGAAAGTTATCTGCATAATAGGGTAATTTTTGTTTTTCAAAACATCTCCTTTCATCTCCCTACTAATAGCCTTCCTCCTCTTATCCGCAGACTCCTACCCCTCTCCTTAGCTCACATAACCTTCATGTTACCTCAATGTCTTTAGAATTTCCATGTCTGTGTGAATTCCCTGTACATACGTTGATTTTCTCCTGTTAATCTGTCTCATGTCAATTTGATTCTAAGTCCATCTAGAAGAGCCTGGAAGAGCAGAGGAAAGCTACCTCCCCAATAGAGAGAAGGAATGGAGTAAACAGACCTTATTCTGTCATATTTAAATCTCCAACTTCTATCCAAAACACCTCTTCACAAAGTCTTAGGGTCACTCCTAGGCACCCTTAAGATTTTCCATATTTCTTCATCAGTCCAAACTTGTTTACTGGTCTTGTTCATGACCAGCCTAAAACTTTTACTGACTTTCTACTATCTCCTACGGGTGTTTCCATTCCAACCGTACTCTTGTAATATCTTCAGTGGGAAATGAGTTTGTCATCCTAACAGTGTTTCCCCTCAGGTTATTTCTCCCATCTATCCTTCCTCATCCAAGCCTTATGGTTTCACATGTTATACTATTAAAATACAATTACCCAAATTTGTTGTTAAAACAAATCTTAGGTCTAAGGGATTAGAAGCAAAAATGGGCAAAGGCTTTCTCCAAAGAAAATAAAATTACTGTTTTTGATTCTAATGCCTCTTCTCCAATATAATCTACATCCTTATTACTACCAATTAATCTTTTAAAATACCCTTTTGTTAAGAAATCATCAAGGGCTTCTCTCTACGTCAGGAACAACAACAAAAAAATCTAAATCCTTAGCCTAGTGTCCAAGATACAGATCGTGACAGGTTACAAAGAAAGAATGTGAACTTTGGAGTCTGGCTCTCTTCAGTTTTAATACAAGATCTGCTTCTTCACCATGTGATGTTAGGTAAGCTTCTTAGCTTCTGAACTTCACTCCAGACAAGACTGTCTAATCTTCATTACCAATACACAAGACACTCTCCTCCCATCCATGCAAAGACCTTTGGACCCTCCATACCTCTCTTAAGGCCCAGCTCCTCAGTGAAGCCTTTTGATGATCATTATTTCCTCTCATGTTGGTAGTTTATTCATACCCATCTTGTCTGAATATTCATACCCATCTTTGTCTGAAACTTGTCTGAGATATTTTATATTTCTCTGCTTAGTCCCCATTTCTCACCTACATTTTAAACTCTGAGAAAACAAACGCCATGTTTTGTGTATCTCTGTATTCTCGGCCACAGTAAAGGGTCCAATATTTATTAAATAGGTGATAAAATCTAACATTTTTTAAACCTCACACAAATAATTTTTAAAATCTCAACTCATAGGGGCGCCTGGGTGGCTCAGTTGGTTAAGCCTCTGACTTCGGCTCAGGTCATGATCTCACGGTTTGTGAGTTCAAGCCCTGCGTCAGGCTCTGTGCTGACAGCTCAGAGCCTGGAGCCTGCTTCAGATTCTGTGTCTCCCTCTCCCTCTGCCCCTCCCCTGCTCAGGCTCTGACTCTCTCTTTCAATAATAAATAAATGGTAAAAAAAAATTTTTTTTTAATCTCAAATCATAGACTAGTAATATCCAAAAGCCATCATTAAACATTTTTTTTCTTTCAAATAGGAACTGTATTCCAAGGTAACCAAACAGCCACAGTTGATGAGTGAAAGCTCTTCTTATTGGAAGAAGATCGCTAACTAATAAAGGGAGAAGATATGAAAGAAATTTGAAATATCACCATTTTCCAGCAAGGATTCAGGTAACAGTCATCAATGGGTTTGGCTAAAACCACTAGGTGAAAAGTTAATGGGGACAGGATATTAGCCTGATGCCACTGTCCCCCCCACTGATTATGTGATGGTTGCAGAAAGGAAGAAAAAAGAACTTGACAATGTGGGCTGATGCTGTCACCGCCTAAATCCGATAATCAGTCTTAGAATCTAGTACGGGACGACCAGATACTATGCATCCCCTGATGTGATGCAGTATGAAGAACAAAGGGTCACCGAGGCAGTACTGTTGCCTAAAATGTTCAATCAGAATCTAAACCAAGTCTGTATGTCTAACTTCCAGCTGTCAGGAAATACTGAGGCTATAGAAATAATTTAGACAACAGGGGGGAAATATCAGACAAATCCAGAAGGTAGGACACTCTACAAGATATCTGGCCAAGTCTCTTTAAGAAGTTAATCTAGGGGCCCCTGGGTGGTTCAGTCAGTTAAGTGTCCAACTCTTGATTTTGGCTCAGGTCACGATCTCACGGTTTACGAGATTGAGCCTCGCTGTTGGGCTCTGCACTAACAGCGTGGAGCCTGCTTGGGGTTCTCTCTCTCTCTCTCTCTCTCTCTCTCTCTCTCTGCCCCTTCCCTGTACTCTCTATCTCTCTCTAAATAAATAAATAAACATTAGAGAAAAAAAAAAGAAGTCAATCTCCTAGAATTTAAAAAACAAAAGTGAGGGGAGGGAGGTAGAGACTGTTCTAGGTTAAGAGAGACATACAAGCCACAACAAGCAAACACTAAGTGTGGTTCATGGTTGGGAACCACAATGAACAACCACTTGTGAAAATACTTCAAAACAATGTGGAAAACCTAAATTTAGCCTAGGAATTAGATACTATGGAAATATTATTAACTTTATTAAGTATGACAACGCTATTGTGTTAAGTGTGGTTAAGGAAAAAAGTCAATTTTTAGAGATTACCATCTTCTGAGATCTAATACTTTCCGCTGCTTAATATCTTCAAGAGGAGAATACTGAGGCCACTCCCTCTGATGTCTTCCTTTTTTGTCTGAAGTTTTTTTCTTGCAAATTTGTTTCTTTACATTGCCTAAACACAAGAATACAAAGTAAGCAAAATGCTTAGGATGAAATAAGCCATTATGGGAGTATAATTAATTATGTAAAAGGGACCCCTGGGTGACACAGTTGGTTAAGCAACCAACTTCATCTCAGATCATGATCTTGAGGTTCACGAGTTTGAGCCCCATGTCGCATCGGGTTCTGTGCTGACAGCTCAGAGCCTGGAGCCTGCTTCAGATTCTGTGTGTGTCTCTCTCTGTGCCCCTCCCCAACTCGAGCTCTGACTCTCTCTCAAAAATAAATAAACATTTAAAAAATTATGTAACAAAATTAAAAAGTAACTGCCACTAGTTCTCAAAATGATATTGCAAACATGTTGAAGAAAGACATGTATCTTCAAGAATACTCCCCTGGCTTAAAGAGAGAGAATAAATAAAAACAAGTTTAAGCAATCATGAGTGTAGTTCCTATCAGATTCTTACACTTCCAACTCCTGATCTAGTCACTTCTCTAGGAAAAGAATCAATCACAAAATCTTTGGTTTAGAAAATCAAATTACTTGGGGCGCCTGGGTGGCTCAGTCGGTTGAGCGTCCGACTTCAGCCCAGGTCATGATCTCGCGGTCCGTGGGTTCGAGCCCCGCGTTGGGCTCTGTGCTGACAGCTCGGTGCCCGGAGCCTGTTTCAGATTCTGTGTCTCCCTCTCTCTCTGACCCTCCCCTGTTCATGCCCTGTCTCTCTCTGTCTCAAAAATAAATAAACATAAAAATTTTTTTAAAAAAAAGAAAGAAAATCAAATTACCAATGGTAAAATATTTAACTAGACCACTTTCCAGAAAATGAATCCCTTTCTACAAAACAATAAAACCACATTAATGTAACTCTGTTAAGAAAGTAAAAGCAATAGATCCAATAATGCAATGATGTGATATTTAAAAATACCTGCAGGCCTTACAGAGACCACAAAATGGATTAAGAATGATGCTCATGTGTACATTATGAAAACGTGACTTCAGCACCAGGAACTAGAATGGAAAACAAAGTCTTCTTTCTGTGTGTGTGTACGTAACGAAGTGTGCACGCACACACACACGCATGTGCACACGTGAGCGCATGCAAGCAAACACACACACACACACACACACACACACACACACACACACACACACACACCACTCTCTCCAAAAGACATGTAAAGCAAATAGCAGGGTCACCTAAGGGGGAGGAGAATTGGAAGCTAGACAAAAAGAAGACAAAACTGAGAATGAGACATTGCACTGTTTAATTTTTACACTTTTTGTTTCTGAACAATGCTAATGGATTACTCAGGCAAAAAAAAAAAAAAAAAAAAAAAAAAAAACAACCCACCTATTTAATTAAAATCTTAACTATAGAGAAATGATGGTTACCAGAAGGGAGGTGGGTGGCTGTGGGGGAAATAGGTGATAGGGATTAAGGATGCACTTGTTGAGATGAGCACCAGGTGAGGTATGGAATGTTGAATCCCTACATTGTATGCCTGAAACGAGTATTGCACTTTCTGTTAACTGACTGGAATTTAAATTAAAACTTTAAAAAATATATTAATAAATAACATCCAAGTTTCATGTCAGTAAAATACCATTAACATTTCAGACAGCTATGCTCAAATACTTTAATAAATTTCACACATACTACATTTTCGATGAAGTGATCAAACCTGATATGAAATTATATTAGAGCTAATATTTTATTTTTATGAGTTATTCACAATGATAAGACATAGATCATAGAGAGATATGTCTAGAAAACAAACACAGAAAGGGGTTTATTTCATTCGCCCTTCAATAAAACCCAAACCAGCTGGAACTCAGAAACTATGGTGACACAGGGGATTTCTCTGATTTTTGCAAGATGTCATAATGACGAACACTGTAATATCCAGACACCAGTTTTTCCCCACTGCCTCTAGCTATTTGAAGTCTTCACAGAGACACAAAATTTCCACAGAGCTGAACAACCAGTGGCAAATATGAGCTAAGTCCCATTCGGACAAGTTTCTTCCCCTAATAAAATACATCTTAGAGACTGACAAGATGGAAAAACTACTGTCCAGCATTTCTCCGATGTCTTGTCTTCACTGCCCCATAATGTCTTAATGCCCTACGCAGTTTTCCCAGCCACTTAAAACCTTAGAGGCTAATGAAGCGTGCTAATCAGTGCCCTCAGCACCCCCTGGGGTGGTCTGGCCCCACACGCTTTCCTCTGAGGCTACCTAAGCCTGCCCTCTGTCCCCTTCAACTTTACGCCTCGGAGCCCCCCGGGCTAAAGAAGTGTGTGTTCCAAATAAGCATCCTTGGTAAATCCACCTGTTTCCACACGCGCAAAATTCCATTCAGCTCGGGAGAGAGGAAAGCTCTGGCAAAGTGGGAGCTAAGTTTGAGAGGAGAACGTAACATACCCACACCTGAACACTGTCTCCCCATCTCATCAACCCCAAGAACCTCTGCCCACTGCTGTCTGTCACCGCCATATTCCTTCTTCCGTTCCCCACCTGGCCCACAACACAACCATATAGCTCTGACACCAAAAGGAACACACATACACACACAGCTACCTCTTTTCACCACACTGCCTTTTAGAGAAAGGTCTGAGCATAGCAAAAAGTAGAGTATCTACCATCTTTTTGACTGGAGGAACCACGGGACAGAGTTTTGGGCAATCACTGTCACTGGAAAGTGAGGTGGGTGGGTACCCCAGAAATAAAAGAGCCAGAAAAGGGGAGACTCAAATTCTGTGCATAAATTTGGCCCCGATCCTAGGCTGACTCTTGAACCATGCGTGCACAGAGCAGACCCCAAAGAGCACAGCTAAGGCCAAAAAATATTGGACAGAGATTTCAAATGTCCTTAAGGGACAGAATTTGTGGTTTTAGTCAAACCAAATCTATTGGTGCTAAAATTAAAAACAAACAAATGAACAAACTTGAAATAAAGCACTCTTTGGAGGAATATACAAGAATCCAAAATCAACACATTTCCAATACCCAGCATACAATCCAAAATTATTGAATATGTGAGGAAGCTGGAAAATGTGACACCTTCTCAAGAAAAAAGATAAGACCAACTCGAAGATGACCCAAATTTTAAAACTGGCAGATAAGGATTCTATCTTATCTTATTTTAAGTAGGTTTCACACCCAGCACAGAGCCCAACATGGGGCTTGAACTCACAACCCTGAGGTCAAGACCCAAGCTGAGATCTTGAGCTGAGATCTTAACCGACTGAGCCACCCAGACACCCCAGCAGATAAGGATTTTAAAGTGGATATTACAGGGGCACCTGGGTGGCTCTATCAGTCAGGCATCAGACTTTGGCTCAGGTCTTGATGTCATGATTGGTGAGTGTGAGCCTTGCTATGGGTGAGCCCCACTTCTCTCTCTCTCCCTCACTCTCTCTCCCTCTCTGCCCCCCATGGGATTCTCTCTCTCTCTCTGCCCTTCGCTCATTTGCACCCTCTCTCTCTCAAAAAAGAAAAAAGAAGAGAAAGAAAAGAAGGACAAAAGAAAGGAAAGAAGGAAGGAAGAAAAGAAAAGGAAAGGAAAAAAGAAAGTGGATATTATATCTATGCTTTATGAGATAGATAAAATCTTCCAGTAAGGAATGAGAAGATAGGAAACCCAAGATAGGAAACAAAAACTACATTAAAAATGTAAATTCCAGGGGCGCCTGGGTGGCGCAGTCGGTTAAGCGTCCGACTTCAGCCAGGTCACGATCTCGCGGTCCGTGAGTTCGAGCCCCGCGTCAGGCTCTGGGCTGATGGCTCGGAGCCTGGAGCCTGTTTCCGATTCTGTGTCTCCCTCTCTCTCTGCCCCTCCCCCGTTCATGCTCTGTCTCTCTCTGTCCCAAAAATAAATAAAAAATGTTGAAAAAAAAATTAAAAAAAAAAAAAAAAATTTAAAAAAAAATTAAAAAAATGTAAATTCCAGAACTAAAAAAAACAATAATCTGAAACAAATAATTCATGGAATATACTTATCTTTAAGAGATCTACCTTATCTTTTTCTTCAGCTATCAAGTTTTTATCAAAAGGAAGATGAATCATGTCTTTTCCGAGGCGAGCTGACTGACACACAATGTTACATTCGTTTCAAGTGTACAATACAGTGATTCAACAACTCTATATGCTGCACTCACCATAAGAGTTGCTACCATCTGTCACCACACCACACTATTACAGAACCTTGACTGTATCCCCTATGCTGTACCTCTTATTCCCATGAGGCATTCACTCTCTAACTGGAAGCCTGTATCTCTCACACCCCTTTGCCCATTTTGCCTGTCCCCCACCCCTCTCTCCTCTGGCAACCATCAGTTTGTTCTCTGTATTTGTAGGTCTGATTCTGCTTTCTGTTTGTTTGCTTGTTTACTCGTTAGTTTCAGGTTTTAGATTCCACGTTAAAGTAAAATCATACAGTATTTGTCTTTCCCTGTCTGAACTATTTCACTTTGCATGATACTCTCTAGATCCATCCATGTTCCAAGTGGCAAATTCTCATCCTTTTTTATGGTTGAGCAGGAGAGATGCACTTTAAATATAAAAAGATACAAGTTGAAAATAAACGGACAGGAAAAGATACACCATGCAAGCACTAGTCAAAAGAAAGCTGGAGTAGCCAGATGAATATCAAACAACATAGCTTTCAGAACAAGAAATATTACCAGGAATAATGAGGGACATTTCATAACAATAAAAAAGGTCAATTCAACAAGAGGAAATAATACTCATATTGTGTGTGCACCTAATTAATAGAGTTTCAAATTACATGGAAGCAAAAATCAACAGAATTAAATGCAGAAAAGATAACAATCATAGCTGGAGATTTTTAACATTTCATTTTCTTTTTTTTTTTTTTTTTTTTTTTTTTCAACGTTTATTTATTTTTGAGACAGGAGAGACAGAGCATGAACAGGGGAGGGTCAGAGAGAGGGAGACACAGAATCTGAAGCACGCTCCAGGCTCTGAGCTGTCAGCACAGAGCCCGACATGGGGCTAGAACTCACGGACCGCGAGATCATGACCTGAGCTGAAGTCAGCCGCTTAACCGACTGAGCCACCCAGGCACCCCTTAACATTTCATTTTCAGCTGTTAAGAGAACAAGACAAAAACTCAGTAGTGACACAGAAGATGTGAACAACACTTTGGCCCAATCACAAATACTTCGACCCAATGTGTATTTATAGAACACTATACCCAACACTACACCCATCTTTTCAAATGCACACGGTACATTCACCAACATAGACTGTGTGTTGGGTCATAAAACAAGTCTCAGCCCATTTTAAAAGACGAGTTCATATGTCCTCTGTCCACAAAGGAAATAGATTAGAAATCAATATTGGGGCACCTGGGTGGCTCAGTCAGTTGAGCATCAGACTCTTGATTTTGGCTCAGATCATGATCTCATGGTTCCTGGGATCAAGCCCTGCATAGGGCTCTGGACTGACAGCACAGAGCCTGCTTAGGATTTTCTTTCTCTCTCCCTCTCCCTCTGCCTCTCCCCTGCTCACGTGTGTGTGGGTGTGCGCACACACGCTCCCTCTCTCTCTCAAAATAAATAAACTTTGAAAGAATCAATATTTAGAAAAAGCCCCAAAGTATCTGGAAATTAAGCAGCATACTTCTAACAGTAACATATATATCGAAGAAAAAATCACAAGGGAAATTATAAAATACTCCAAATTACATGATAATAAAAATACAGTGTATCAACCTTCGTGGGCTGTGGCTATCAGAGTACTTACAGAGCCATGTTAAGCACTAAATGCTGGAAGCAGAAAAGTCTTGAATCAAAATGTTGGAAAAAGAAGAACAAAGTAAACCCGAAGTAAGTAGAAGAAAGAAAATAAAAAAAAGCAGAAATCAATAGAATAGAAAACAAACAATTGAGAAAATTAACCAAGTTAAAAGCTGGTTATCTGAAAAGATGAGCAAAACTGATACACCCCTAACCAGAAGAAAAAGGGAGAGAACATAAATTACCACTATCAGGAAAGGAAAGAGGAATTATTGCTAAAAGACCCTGTAGACATTAGAGGGATAAAAAGGACTTTAGAAATAACTTTGGGGAGGGACACCTGGGTGGCTCAGTTGTTTAAGTAGCCAACTCTTGGTCTCGGTTCAGGTCACGATCTCATGGTTGGTGAGATCGAGCCCCGTGTTAGGTTCTGCACTGAGAGCTCGAAGTCTGCTTGGGATTCTCTCTCTCCCTCTCTCTCTCTCTGCTCCTCTCCTGCCCACGCCCCCCTCCCTCAAAATAAATAAAAAACATTTAAAAATATTTTAAAAATTACTTTGGGGGGCCTGGGTGGCTCAGTCAGTTAAGCGTGAGACTCTTGATTTTGGCTCAGGTCATGATCTCACAGTTGGTGAGATTGAGCCCCGCATCGGACTCCATGTTGACAGTGTGGAGCCTTCTTGGGATTCTCTGTCCCCCTCTCTGCCCCTCCCCTGCTTGTGCTCACTCTCTCTCTTACTTGCTCGCTCTCTCAAAATAAATAAATAAACTTTAAAAAAGAAAAAGAAGAAATAACTCCATGCCAACAAAATTGGCAGCTTAGATGAAATGGAGAAACTAAAACTTGACAGAATCAATGGGAATCAAGACAACTCCATGATCACAGTTAGAGATTTGTTACACCCCTCTGTAAAGCTCTCAGAAAATAGGAGAGAACACTTCCCAACTTGTCTTAGGAGACCTGCATAGCCCTAATTCCAACAACCTGAAAAATATATTACAAAAAAATTACAGACCAATCACCTGTAAATATAGACACAAGGTGAAACCTCCCTGACACGCTGAGAACACAAATTTACATAACATTCTGGGAAACAAGTCAAGCTGACAAACAAACAAGAAGTATGGAGGTTTTACAAAAAGAAGCCTAGAAGTAAAATACAAATCCCACCTCCACCTCCTCCTAGCTATCGTCTTTCCACAAGCAACTCAACCTCTCTGAGCCTCAATCTCTTTACCTATAAAATAAGAGTACCCACTACATAAAAATCCTGTATTACTGTGAGTTCAAAAGAAAGAAGTGAAAAGCAGTAGTGTCTGCCACAGGGCCACCACCCTGCAATTGCGAAGGCTTTGTATTGCACCCTGGGTGAATAGCGCCCTCTTAAATTGTGCAGTACACAACCTAGTCAGTGGTACCTGGAGACCCTGCTGGGTGCTCAAACAATTTTAAAAGGAAAAAGCCACAGTTATACAGAAGAAAAAACTAAACGTTTAGTTGGGAAAGATGAATTCATGTCTCTGCAAAACTAAAACATAGTGGTATGTTATTCTAGCCACCTCGTTAACCATTTCTAAGCCACTGTATACTTATCTGCAATACCGGTATTTTACAGCATTCTTAGATTTTTTCAAAGCTCTCAAAATGCTAAGGTTATGTGTGCAGTTTCCAGTGGCAAGCCATTAATGAACTAAATGTCCTCTGCCCAAAGTTATTTCTTAACTACAGTGATAGACATGATAGCAATGTTCCTTGTATAGCAGTATAAAAAAGGAAACCATGCTTAATGGCAAGCTTAAACAAGATACATTGTTTTCTTATTATTTTCACATGGGGAATTCACGCCTCCTTCCTTACCTGATTTGTGTTTCAAATTTGTGGTCACCCCATCAAATTCAGACTTATCAATTTCCCATGCGAGAGGTAGCTTGCCCAGGCTATTGGATAAGTTGTCCAAGCTATTTTCTTCATTGTAGATGATCTCTGATGTACTAGTTGGGATGCCAATGTATCTTGATGGGTTATTTCCCGCAGATAAAGAGGTACTATCAGGAAGACAAGAAGAGCGGGTTGAATTTGGAGGTTTATAGATTGAGGTTGCCTGGTTGAGAAAGGCATAGTCTGAACAGATGGCATAAATTTTCTCCCGAGTATGGGTCACTGGACAGCTCCACGGATAATGACCATCTCCTTTGGGGCCCAAGGGTGCCCCCGAGGCACGAGTGCAGAAAGACTGTACAGCACCGTGTAGATTCTCTTCAGGAGACTTTCTCTCGGATTTGTGCTCACCATTTCCAGAATCATTTGCCCTTTCTGCTTCTGCAACGTTAGGCATTGAATGCAACTATAAAAGTTCTGTTAAGGAGAAGTTGCAACTCTTTCTGCTACTTGAAAACCAACTGTGACAATCGTTTAGAGCATCCTACAGAAACTTGGGAGCTGCAAAATGGGATCCTAAGAAAAGAGGGAGGAGAAAGAAACATCAACAATCCGCTAGACACTGCAAAAGACTAAGAAATACATCAATTGTTTCACATGGGTTCATTCAATGAACATTTATTTTACAACTACTAAACACCTAGAGTCACAATCACCACCCATCTGCTTTATTAAAAAATTATTTTACAATAATGCTTTAGAATAATAAAAAAGTACAAACAACTCAATTAAAAATGGGCAAAATATCTAGGGGCGCCTGGATGGCTCAGTCAGTTAAACATCCGACTTCAGCTCAGGTCATGATCTCATGGTTCGTGAGTTCGAGCCCCACATCAGGCTCCGTGCTGACAGCTCAGAGCCTGGAGACTGCTTCAGATTCTATATCTCCCTCTCTCTCTGCCCACCCCACGCAGGCTCTGTTTCTCTCTTTCTCTCAAAGATAAATAAAAACATTAAAAAAAAAATTTTTAATAGGCAAAATATCTGAATAGTCACTTCTCCAAAGACAGTGTAGAAATGGTCAATAAACACAACGAAATGATGTTCAGCATCATTAGCCATCTCGGAAATGCAAATCAAAACCACAAGAAGACACTATGTCAACCCAGCAGGATGGCTCTAATGAAAAAGATAGACGATAAGGAATGTTGAGGATGTGGTGGAACTGGAACCCTCATACACGTCTGATGGAAATGCAGAATGGTCTAGTCACTTTGGAAAACAGTTCCTCAAACACTTACAGAGTGACCATATGATCAAGCAATTTCACTCCTAGGTATATAGCTACAAGAAATGAACACATATGTCCACACAAATGTTTGTAGCAGTATTATTTATCATAGCCAAAAAGGAGAAACAAGCCAAATATCCATCAATTGATGAATGGGTAAGTAAGATAAATAAAATGTAGTTTATCCATGCTACAGAATATTATTGGGCAATAAAAATAAATGAAATACTGACCCATGCTACAACACAGATGGCCCTTGAAAGCATTATGCTAAATGAATGAAGCCAGTCACAAAGGAGCAGACAGTGTATGATTCCATTTATATGAAATGTTCAGAATAGGCAAATCTCTAGTGACAGAAATTAGATTAGTGGGTTACCTACAGCTGGGAGGGAGGAGGAGGTTGGGGATGATGGGGTTTCTTTTTGTAATAATGAAACTATTCTATAATTGATTGAGGTGATGAATCCACAACATTATGAATATACTAAAAGCTACTGAACTGGACATTTGAAACAGGTGAATTGTATGATGTGTGAATCACATCCCAATAAAGCTGTGCATCCATCACCACAATTATAGTTAGTAGTCACTAACTTCTGGTCAGTCTCAGGAAAAACTCATTTTCAAGTCTACACCAGTTCCTTTGGGGAAGAAAACAGAACAGTTTAAATAGCAACCAAGGGCATTTGCAGAAGTCGAAGATTTACAGGACCTTGATGAGTCAGACCAACACAGGTGGTACAGGAGGGCACAGGGTGCAGGTGCCAGTTCTGAGTGTGCCCACCCCACAGGGCTCTAGTGATAGAAAAGTACTCAAGAGACACAGCCCACCCCAGGTAACCAGTCTGATGTTCACTAGTCAATATCTCTGCCCATTCACTTATTTTTAAAAAATTAGAAGTGAGAATAATTTTCTTAGGTTACAGAAAATG
The DNA here is from genome assembly GCF_018350215.1 of Panthera leo. Taxonomy (NCBI): domain Eukaryota; kingdom Metazoa; phylum Chordata; class Mammalia; order Carnivora; family Felidae; genus Panthera; species Panthera leo. The sequence continues at coordinate 73,107,275 of NC_056679.1, read as the reverse complement.
GTTATATAAAACCCCTCATACAAATATTGAATGACAAAAACCTCTAAGGCAATAAGAAATAACAGAAGAAGGATTGCCACAAGAGCCGTGGTCCCTCTAAATCTGTAAGCAGAAACTAGTAAAGGTAAGGCATGTCCTACATGTAATTTAAGGTAACAGAGTTCATTACAAGAAGGACTCCACATATCCTACAAGAGATTCCATTCCCTTTATTTTTAAGGAATGCTTTCCTTTTTTCTTTTTTAATGTTTACTTATTTTTGAGAGAGAGAGAGAGAGAGAGAGAGAGAGAGAGAGAGAACAAGTGAGGGAGGGGAAGAGAGGGGGGGAGAAGATCCGAAGCAGCCTCCAGGCTCTGAGCTGTCAGCACAGCTGACTAGAGTAGGACACTTAACCCACTGAGCCACCCAGGCACCCCAGGAATGCTTTCCTTCCATTCAAACCTTTGGGGAGTGAGTTTTTTGGAATTGGTGCAGTTTATAAGTTATTCGCAGAAAAGTCGGTTTGGCTGGAACCTCCCCACCAAAGATGGAACCCCCAACGGTATCATTTGGGAAACTTCTCTTGTTTTCAAGAAATCCTGGGAGTGCTAGCAGTGGATCTCTTCACAGGAAGCTTTAAGCCTTCTCTTTCTTCCTCATCTCCTGGTGTCATGGTGATGTTGGAGGAAGACGCAAAGAGAAGCTTGTATCTGAGGCTGTACAGGCCACACTGGGCTTTTCTGAGGAGTCGATTTCTCTGATTCTTAGCAGATGACCTAACAAAGCACTTTCTACCGATCTGTTGTCCTGGTGCCTTTCTCTGAGAGCCAGCGTGGTGGACGGAGGTAGGTATTATTTGTGGCGTTGGGACTGTATGGGTGGGTTGCGGTAGGGTGCATAGGGTCCTGGTAAATAAGGGGTAGTGACCCAAGGGTGTTGGAGTCCATCGGAGGGAGTGGTGGGGACAGAAATGCTCCGTGCACTGCCCTTGTCTCTTCATCTCAAGCTTAGTTTCTACTTTGTCACAGCTTCCTTCCTCAGATTTAATAGAAGTGTGCCCATGGGACCAGCTCTCTGTGGCGTGGGGATGTTATGAAGAATGCTCATTTGGAACATATAGAGAATATTCTTATCAAAAACATAGGCAAAAGGAAATTAGTGCATTTGAGCACAAAAGGTAGGGCTGAGGGGCGCTTGGGTGGCTCAGGTGGTTAAGCATCTGACTCTTGACTCTTGATTTCTGCTCAGGTCATGATCTCACAGTTCACGAGATGAAGCCCCACATCAGACACTGTGCTGACAATGCAGAGCCTGCTTGGGATTCTCTCTCCCCCTCTCTCTACCCCTCTCCTGCTTGTGCTCTCTCTCTTGTGTGTGCTATAAATAAATAAATAAATAAATAAATAAATAAATAAATAAATAAACTTTTTCTTTAAAAAAAGGTAGGGTTGAACTTTCTGGAAGCTAAATACAAGAAAGAACATAGCACGTAATTTTTTTTTTTAATTTTTTTTTTTTTAACGTTTGTTTATTTTTGAGACAGAGAGAGACAGAGCATGAACGGGGGAGGGTCAGAGAGAGGGAGACACAGAATCTGAAACAGGCTCCAGGCTCTGAGCTGTCAGCACAGAGCCCGACGCGGGGCTTGAACTCACGGACCGCGAGATCATGACCTGAGCCGAAGTCGGCCGCTTAACCGACTGAGCCACCCAGGCGCCCCAACATAGCACTTAATTAACAAAAAGTTTAATAGTCTGGTTTTCTTTGCGTTTTGGGTTTGTTAGCTTTTAAATAATGGTCACTCAACAAGCATGATCTCTTTGGTTGCACTTCTACAAAAAAAAAAAAAGTGAAGATCATCCACATAAGGGCATAATTTATATCAATTGTCAATAAAAGCCAATACCGGTATGAAAACGTTCTCCTTTGAAGCATTGTTTATGGAAATTTCTCTTTGAAAAATTGTGTAATGTTTCTAGATTTTTATCACAGAAGTAAAACAAATGACAGAGAAAACTACTACAAAATACCAAGATATGACACAAAGAAAATGAAAATCATCCAACTCCCATGACCCAAACACTGTTGATGTTTATTTTCTTCCCTTAGTATCTGTCAGATCTGGGGAATGTTCTCCCCACGTCAGTGTGAGCCCCTGAAGCTAACTGATGTTAGTATTATCTATTATTATCGCGTCCTCAGGCTTTCCTACAAGTGAACTGAGCACAAGTCATTACTGATAACAGAATCATTAGAGACAGCAATCACTGTATTATGTTGTAATTATAGCCTCAGGAAACACTGAGGGACAAAGGTGCACTTGTCCCTCCACTAAATAGCCTGTAGCTTCTCTGGTTTTGTCACACCTCATATCTCCTTTTGTTCCTATTTTGGTAAACCATTCCCAAGTCTATCCCCACTCCTAGCACCACCCCACCCCCGGGATGATATTTCTAATCTGACCTGTGCAGAGTTATTAGAAAATAAAGCTTGGACACATATATATGCTCACGTAACTCCCCTGCCTAAAACCTTCCGCTCTTAGAACAAAAAGCCAACTCCTTGCCTGGCCCCAGGATGGATCTCCTTAGCCCCATCCCTCTCTCAGAGCCCCCTTCCTCCTTCCAACTTTCCAATCTCTGGATGCGTTCTGCTCCTACTCACCCTCCAGTATTTGGTTAATCCCCATTTATTGCACATATCCTTCCATGTCACTTTCTGGGGATTCTTTCTTTGCTCCCCAAACCCGGCTAGGTCACCCTGTGCATACTCAATACCTTTCCTTAACAAGTCTTACCAGGGCTATCCCCAGGGAAGAGCATTTTTTAAAAGTTTCATCAACAAAGACTTAACTTGTAAGTGCCTACATCATGCCAGGCATTATTTTAAGCCCCGGATTAGCAGCCTAGTAGATTCCAGGAAGATTTACTAGGAGAGGCTTTAGGAATCAGGGGCTGGACATTAGGCTAAACAGCCTCTTTTTCCTCCTCCCTGGGTGTCGTCTGTGAGAATGATGTTTCCTAATCCAGGTAAGAGAGAACATGCTCTATTACGATTTTACTAAGAATGTCTAAGGACCTAAGGCTCAATTTAATGATGTTCTCAACCATCATGGCACAGGCAACAGAAATACTGTTTAACTGTGAGTGAACAAAATTTTATAAAATGCACCTGTAAAGTAACGATTTTTAGAAGTCACTAGAACGAACTGTTCTGTCAAATAAACGCTCCATTTGTAAGGTCAGTATCCATCGCCTAGGCTACATTCTTTTCGGGTTATATTTCCAATCCGTATTTTAAAGTATCAAGTTGGCTTAGGGAACGAAAGACCTTCAGAAGTCTCTTCAGCAAGCCTCCCAATGTGACAACTATTATGATCTGTATTCCATACGGAAGGCCAGGGAAAGGTAACAGCATGGAAGTGACTTACTAACAGTGGAAAAGGCGCCCACGAGCTGGGCCAGACGCGCTAAGCCCCAGCGGGTCAGGTCTCGGTCCTCCTCCCCGGTGTCCTCCACACGCGCTCCAGGCCCCTTGCCGGGCTCAGACCCGAGCCCCTTCCCGGGCTGCGGCCGCGGGCCTACGAAGGATACCGGGTCCTCCCGGCGGCGTGCAGCCCAGGCTCCCGGGGCAAGCGAGCGGAGCTCCCACCTCCCTGTTCTGCGAAGCTCGCGGCGCCGCCAGGCTCAGAGGCCGCCGGGACCCAAGCGACAGCCTCGCAGGCCGGTCCCCGCCTCGCCGAGCCGGTGTGTGAGGAGGCGGCGCCGGGCGAGGGGAGGAGCCAGGCTGCGCTCCCAGCCCGCGCCCCTCCGGCGGCCCCCTCGGCCCGCGCGCGCTCTCCGGGACCCAGCCCCCCAGCCCCCGTCCCCGCAGCGAGGCCTCCGGGCCTCTCCGCCCGCCTCCCGCCTGGGCCGGAAGCCGGAGTCCGCCGCTAGGGGGAGCGCTGCGGACGCCCGCGGGGTGATCGCCTCCAACCCGCCCGGGGCCGCGGGAGGTTCCGGACGCTCGACGCTCCAGGGCGGGTGGGACGCGTCAGTTACTGCTCCCGGGCCAGGAGGGAGTCGCCTATTTGAGCTCTGAATGCACCAGTTGAAATCGATACTCAAGACAATTGCAAAAAATTAAAAAACAGACAAGCCCCGCCTGGACGCCCACCCAGGCCAGCTTTGCCCGCGGAGCCCCCCGGCGGGTCTGGGTTTTCCGGGCAGCTGGCAGAGGTCCCGAGAGGGAAGTGGGAGGGAGAGCTGGAGGCTCTGGATCCGATACCGGAGCTCCGTGACCCCTCCTGGTGACCTCCCCCCCCCCCACCCCCGGCCAAGGGGCAGACGTGCGGGGAAGAAGGGACGGCCACGGCGCGCTCCCAGCCAGGCCCTGGCCGGCGTGGCGTGGACACCCGCGCCAGGCAGGAGCCACCGGTATCCACGCGGACATCTCCAAATCGGGCTTTGTTCCCGAGAGCACTCGCCCCTCATCTCCCTAACACTCCCCCCATGTTGCGGCCCAGCTCTTCACCCCACTTTTTCCCAGGAGGAGGACGGGCACGGGTGCAGTGGCCACCGCTCGGACGGCCACGGGGCTCCAGGGAGCCCACGGCCCCCGGCAACCCAGGCGGCCACAGGCGGCGCCCAGGACAGGCGGGCAGCAGCAGGCCCTGCCCGCGGCGCGCGAGTGCCGGGCGGATGGCCCCGCGCGCTGGGCGCACAGCAGCCCGCAGCCACCTCCGCCCGGCCCACAGCCCCGGGTACCTCTCGGCCTGTCCGGCGGGGTCGAGTCGCTGCGGCCGCCGCAGAGCCGGCACCGGACCCGGATCACAGCTTCCCGCTCGCTGCCCGCGACGTGCCTCCAGTCACCCTGGGGCTGGCGTCTCTCGTCCCATTGGAGCGCGCGGGGACAGCGCCCTGGACGGCTGTGCCCGGCGACCGATTGTCAGATATCATTGACAACACCTTCCTTTCATCGTGTTTTATAATACCTGCCCTCTGCACGTGCGGAGGGTATGGTGACAATTTTTTTTTCTTTAATCTTAGCTGTGCCCCCGCATGCCCCTCTGTTGGGCACCTTGTATGTAAGCGGTGACCGCAAAGTAAATAAACGAGTGAGAGTAGGTAAAACCTGGCAGGATTTCCGCTAGTTCTATCGCGAACTACATGTCCCAGGAAGCCGTGGAGCACGGACGCCACCGCGCCATCCACTTGGAGAGGGCCTTACTCAGCCCGGCGACACGCGGGCCAATCCCCTCGCCCTGCACCTTGGGCTGGAGCCTGAGACCGATTCGCCCCCAAGGATGCTCCAGTTGTAAGAGCAACACAAGTTTATCATTGTCGGGAGAAAGAGGAGCAGCGTGTTTGGAACGGGTGGCATCCTTCAGCCGGACCAGCCAGCGATCCGCCTGTGACTGTCCTGGGGGAGAGAGGAGACCCGCGCGCCTGCCCAGCCCAGCAAGCGACACCTTTTTGGAGTCGTGTTTCCTGCTGCGATCGGCCAACGTGCCCCTGCCCAAGCCGCCGCTGGTCCCGTACACTTCTTCCACTTCATTTATCCGTGGATCATTTCGAGAGTCGGTCTTGTAAATGTTTAGCATTTTGCTGCTTTACTACTTCTTTCTGGGGACAGTGCCAGCACTTGCCGAGACCGGCGGAGAGAGGCGACTGAGTCCGGAGAAGAGCGAAGTATGGGGACCCGGGCTGAAGGCAGCTGTCGTGCTTCCCGCTCGCTATTTCTACATTCAGGCGGTGGATACATCAGGAAATAAGTAAGTCCAGAAACGGCTCCCTATTTTGGAATGCAGTGAAAATGGACCGTTTCTCCCTTTTTTTATCCGCCCAAGGTTTTTCCACAGCGGTTTAAATTCCAGGATATTTGGATGCTATCCACATGCGGTTGTAACAGTCTTTCCCCATCCCAATCAATTTTTCCCTGTAGCTTTAGAAATGTTTCCGGATTCCCTCTTCTAGATATTCTGACAGGGGAGACAAAGCCTCTGCACTTTGCTGGAAGTTGTGTTTCTACCTACTTTTGCTTAAGCTGTTGTAAGGAATGTACACACCCAGCTGTGAAAAAGTCGTTTGGTTCATCCCTCTCTGGTGCTGCCCTCTGCTTTCAGGTAGACTTCTGCAGGTGAGCGAGTTTTGAAACACAGAGAAAAATGAAACACTATTTGAAACTTTACAGTTAAGAGGGAAAGTATCAGTGTGAGTCTCCTGTGTGTTTGTAACAAACATTGCATTCCATTGAATTCAACCATTAAGATGATAACTTAAAACGTACTTTTAAAATTCACATACTTCTGGGGCACTTGGGTGGCTCAGTTCAGTCAGGAGAGCTTTCTGCTGACGTCAAGATCTCAGGGTCCTGGGATCAAGCCTGGAGTCCGGCTCCACACTCAATATGGAGCCTGCTTACGATTCTCTCTCTCCTTCCCTCTGCCCCTCTCCCTAAAATATAAATAGAAATAAATAAAATGCTCTGTCTCTCTCTCTCTCCCTAAAATAAAAATAAAATAAATTAGAATTCACATACTTCTGTGAAATGATTGTCTTTTTGTTATTCGAGGATGCTGACCACATGTATTTTGTAAGGGGAAAAAAAACCATCTTGGGTATTCCAAGAAAAACTTTCAAGAAGTTTTCCAAAGCAGAAAAAAAAAAAAAGTTATCAATTGTGTCACTTGGGTATAACAATTGGGGAAACTAAATACCATTTTAACAATCTTAATAGCAGGAACACTCACTTAAAAAAAACTTTTAGGGGAGCCTGGGTGGCCCAGTCGCTTGATCACGGGCCTCTTAGTTTCAGCTCAGGTCATGAACTCACGGGGTTCATGGGTTTGGCCCACCAAAGGCTCTATGCTGACAGTGTGGAAACTGCTTGGGATTCTCTCTCTCTCTCTCTCTCTCTCTCTCTCTCTCTCTCTCTCACTGCCCCTTGCCCACATGCACCCTCTAAGAAAGAAAGGAAGAGAGAGAGAGAGAAGAAAAAAAAGAAAAAGAATCATTGAAAGAGATTTTTCAAAAGGTCGTTATCTTTTTTTTTTTTTTTCAAATTTTTTTTCAACGTTTTTAATTTATTTTTGGGACAGAGAGAGACAGAGCATGAACGGGGGAGGGGCAGAGAGAGAGGGAGACACAGAATCGGAAACAGGCTCCAGGCTCCGAGCCATCAGCCCAGAGCCTGACGCGGGGCTCGAACTCACGGACCGCGAGATCATGACCTGGCTGAAGTCGGACGCTTAACCGACTGCGCCACCCAGGCGCCCCTAAAAGGTCGTTATCTTTATAGGCACCATTTGACCACAAATTTCCAGATGCATGAAATAAATAGTAGGTGGACAAGAGGGTTTGTGTGTGTGTGTGTGTGTGTGTGTGTGTGTGTGTGTGTGTTTTGGTTTTTTGTTTTGTTTTAGGAAGAGAGAGAATATTCAGCGGGCTCCACGCTCAGCACAGAACCCAACACGGGGCTTGATCCCACAACCTTGGGACCATGACCTGAGCTGGAAACAAGAGTCAAACACTCAACCTACTGAGCCACCCAGGGACCCCAATAATATGTTTATATGTGGAATGCGTAAGTGGGTTCTATGTTTACATGAATATGTAGCCTTTACATATTCCCTTGAAATTTCCTAATGAAATGTTTATGTTATTGTGGCCTTCTGCCATCCTCTTCTTTTTCTTAAATCTCTGGTCCATCACATTCATTCCGGCACTACAAGCATATGAGAGAGGCAGCAAGCATATATGTTAGGGGGAGAGTTTGAGAAAAAGAATAAGGCTGACAGACTGGAGAGCAGAATCTTTGTGCATTTGTGCCTTAAAATAATCTTTATATCTTACTGTTCTTCCCGTGATAGGTTCACATCTTCTCCAGGTGAAAAGGTGTTCCAGATTAAAATCTCAGCACCAGAAGAGC